>NW_027206279.1:1615000-2215000 GCF_024711535.1 Dipodomys merriami | reverse complement strand
GAGCGAAGTCAAGCTTTAGCGAGGGCGGTCTGTCATAAAGACCTGCAGTGGTTCCTGTCCTTGTTGGCGTGAGAAGCCGGCACCACTGCTGCACACGGAGGGGCGGCCCGGCACACACCGGCTCCAGCCATCAGGGACACACGACCCACAGGATGGAGCATGCTGCATGGCCGTGACCCCGCCCAAGACACGCTGCCAACTTCATAAGCAACAGGTGGAAGACCAGCCATGGCGTCGGAGAGCCTGCAAATTCCACGATGTCATCGTGAGAAGCTTCTGTCACACCGTGGATCAAAACCTCACCCCTGCAGCCCATTCCCTTCCCATCCGTTTGCTCTCACACCTCCTGAGCATCTGCTCCGAGCAGAAGCAGCCTAAGAGCAACAGGGGTCAGCGTGGGCAGTGCCCGGGCACGGGCTGCGATGACCGCTGGCATGGCTTGCTATCCCCGAGTCCCATGTGACCCAGCCTTACGTCGACGGAGGCCTCTTTGTGGTTGAGGACACACGCGATGCCCCGCACACGTCCCGAAGCTGCAGGGCGTCTCCAGCTACGGGACCCAGCAGGTGCACAGAGGAGATACAAGGTGCGGGGAGCTAGGGCGAACGCAATTACAAGACGCCGCCCACTTCCTTGCAGCTTTGAGGTAAACAACTCCATATTAGGCAGTGCTTGGCGGGACGGTGGGTCCTGGGCTTTGCGCATGCACGAGCCACGTAGAGTCCCCAGCCAATCCCGTGGCACCTGGTGATGGTGAAAGGCAGACGACCAATGATAGAACGACCCGTGTTCCTATTTCCCTATATAAGCGGCCATGTTTTTGTGCACGGGGTCTCACGCTCAAGCTCTCCTACAAACAAGAAGGCTCTCCAATAAAGTGTGATCTGAGAAGACTCCTGGTGTGGTGGTCGTTCTTCCTCGCTGGCCGAGAAGGCGCTCGCCGCAAGTGGTGCCGAAACCTGGGAACCACGCGAGAGGCCGAACAGGAGCCAGAACTCAACACACGGAGAGGAGACGTCAGTAAATATCCCTAGGTATGCTGTTTTTTACTATGGACTATTGGTTGCTTGCATTGCTGCTTCCTTTGTGGTTTGTCTTTCTGGTGGTTCTGCGTTGTGGGGATGACCACAAAAAGGGGGTCTCAAGGAGACCCCTATACCCTTCTTTGAAGGCAAACCGGTTTTCAGCCTTACATGTGGAAGGGCAGGACCAAGAACGCAGTGATCCTGTGAGTGACTCAGAGGAAGAAATGTTAGAGGAGGAGGGAGAGCAGCTCGATCCAGCTGATAATGAAGACTTAGAAGAGGCTGCAGCTGAGTATGAGGCAGACAGATATGGGGGGTGGCGTCCCCAAACTATAAGAGTACCGCAGCAGCCACAAAGGAGGAAAGGAGCTGGCCCTCACCCGTCACCCCCCCCCGCCGTACCCGCTGGTGGGGTGGAGTCACTTTATAAAAGGGAGCACCTGGTCGCCGCTGGCGGCCGCCTTTCCAGTTTTTGAAAATCCAATTACTAATGAGAGAAATTTTGAGCCAGTTTCCTACTCCCAGCTTAAGGATTTAGTTGAGGCCAGTCAGAATATGATGAAACAGCAAGGATTTGTTCCGGCCTTGGGGCTTGGTCGATGTCTCCAAGGACGCAAGGAGCCGATAGAGCCATTTCCTAAGCAGGACAGAAAGGGTTTGGGTTTTTTCTTAGGGGCCTCTGAAAACAAAGCTTCCACTGAAGGTGCGGTACCCATACCTTGGTTAACACAAAAGGCGGTATGGGTTCCTCAGTGGCCCCTCTCTCGAGAAAAATTGGAAGTGGCTCAAACTCTTGTCCAGGAACAGCTGCAGCTGGGGCATGTTGAACTTTCAGTGTCATCTTGGAATACCCCAACTTTTGTGATTAAAAAGGCCTCTGGAAAATGGAGATTATTACATGACCTTAGAGCAGTAAATGCCCAGATGCAAATTATGGGGCCCATTCAAAGGGGACTTCCATTACTTTCTGCGTTACCTCGAGAGTGGCCCATTTTAGCTTTAGATATTAAGGATTGTTTCTTTTCCATACCTCTTTATGAGAAGGATAGGGAGCACTTCGCCTTCACCTTACCCTCTGTTAATCATGAAACCCCAGATGCTCACTATCAGTGGAGGGTTCTCCCCGAAGGGATGGCCAATAGCCCCACAATTTGTCAACTGTTTGTGGGGGCTGCACTAACCCCTGTTAGGAAAGATTTCCCAAAAGTGCGGATTATCCATTATATGGATGATATTCTGTTGGCTGCGCCCTCGATAGAGATTCTCCATAGAGTGTTTGGGCGGGTGTCAAAAACCTTAGCTGACAAAGGATTGATTATTGCCCCTGAAAAGGTTCAACAGTCTAGTGTTGTTCAATTTCTGGGGACCGTTGTTTCCCCCACTGAGATTAAGCCACAAAAACTTTCCATTCGAACTGGTCATCTTAGAACACTTAATGATTTTCAGCAATTGGCAGGAGATATTAATTGGATAAGGGGGTTTTTTAATATCCCTCGGTCAGAGTTGTTACCTTTGTTTGCCATTTTGGAGGGTGACCCTGAAGTCACCTCCTCTAGATCCCTGACACCTTTAGCACTAAATTCTTTGCAAAAGGTTGAGGCAGCTTTGTCTAGGGCTCAACTTTCACGGGTTGATTTAAAATTACCTATCGATTTATGTATATTAAAAACGAAAAATTATCCCACGGGGGTTCTTTGGCAAAATGGCCCCTTGTGGTGGCTTCATGGCAATTCTGTGGGAGCAAGAACAGTTCAATATTTTCCTGAATTAGTGGCTAAGCAAGCACTTTAGGGCATAAAGTATTGTTTGATGCACTTTGCAAAGATTCCAGATAAATGAATCATTCCATACACCCATGAACAAGTTGAGATTTTGGCCGCTACAGTGGATATGTGGGCAATTCTTGTTTGCTCGTTTCCCAATGTAATTGATAATCATTATCCTAAGCATCCCCTGCTTGCCATTGTTAGTAAAAACGGAGTGTATTTTCCTGTCGTTACTTCAAAGGAGCCCCTAGTTAGTGCCCTGACCATCTTTACGGATGGATCAAAAACTGGACAAGGTGCCTTTTTTGTTCAAGGACACAAACAGCCGGTGGTCTTTAATTTTCGGCCGAATGTCCCACAGGCTGTTGAATGTTTAATTGTGCTTGGTTTTTAAAAGATTTGATCAACCTTTTAACTTATTTTCTGATTCCTTATATGTTGTAAATGCCGTTGCTTCCCTTGAAGTTGCTGCTTCAGTTAAGCAGGCCAGCACAATTTCTAATGTTTTGTTACAGATTCAATCCCTTATTTTAAACAGAAAACACCCTTTTTATATTGGACATATTCGCGCCCACTCTATGTTGCCGGGCCCGATGGCAAGGTGTAATGCCCTGGTGGACCAGGCAACTCGGGCTGTGGCCCTGGTTGCTGCTGATCCTGTAGAATTGGCAAAGGACTTTCATAGATTGTATCATGTACCCGCAAATACCCTTAGAAAAAGATATAATTTACCCAGGCATGTGGCAAGAGATATTGTTAAAGCTTGTAAATTTTGTGTTACCTTTCTTCATCCTCCCCATGTGGGGGTAAACCCCAGGGGGTTGAGACCAAACGCCCTATGGCAAATGGATGTTACTCACCTGATAGAATTTGGTAAATTGAAATATTTACATGTGTCTGTGGACACCTTTTCTGGTGTCATTCATGCCACACCTTTGGCAGGAGAAAAGGTGTCTCATGTCAAAATACACTGTTTAGTAGCTTGGGCAGCTTGGGGAAAGCCCCTTAGACTTAAGACGGATAATGGCCCTGCTTATACTTCCCATGGTTTTCGCGCCTTTTGCGCACAAATGCAGGTTGCCCACACCACAGGATTACCCTACAATCCACAAGGACAAGGTATAGTAGAGAGAGCTAATAAAAGTTTAAAAGAAATGTTTCAAAAACAAAAAGGGGGAATTGCTGAGTCAGCGTCCCCCAGGGAAAGACTTTCTCTTGCACTTTTTACCCTTAATTTTTAAATTTTAAATGACAATAATCAGTCCGCTGCAGATCGGCATATGATGGGAAACTCTATGGATATTAAAGACGTGGTCATGTGGAAGGATGTTATCAATAATAAATGGTATGGACCGGATCCGGTTATTACGAGATCCAGGGGAGTTGTTTGTGTTTTTCCGCAGGATCAAGAAACGCCACATTGGGTCCCGAGTCGATTGACACGACTTGTCAAAGAAGACCAAGAAAAGAAGAAAAATGACTGCAAAATCTCTGATAATGATGATACTACTGATGGTCAAGATCTTCCCCAGCCAGGAGGAACACAGATGGGGGATCCTGTCGGTGTTCCCGAGACCGATGCCAGTCAAACATGATGCCAGACTTTTCCCACGATTATTTGTTATCTTTTAGGTAATTGGACTGGTGAATTTGACGAGATGCTGGATCAGCTGCGGATTGCCATTGTTACAGTGAACTCAACGCGAGTGGACCCCGGATTGGTGGAGGGACTCCAGTCTTGGATCTCCTCTGCTGTTTCCTGGTTTAAAAAGTGGGTGGGAGTTGGGATGTTTTTGGCCTGCTGCTTGGGAGGATGCGTGGTCTGCCTATGGTTGGTCTGTCGCCTTCGAGCCCAAACCAGAAGGGACAAGGTTGTTATCTCGCAAGCATTAGCCGCTTTGGAGAGTGGATCCTCACCCCAGATCTGGCTGTCGGCCCTGAGAGGCAATTAAGCCTTACCATTCTGCATAGCCTTAGCACCCCGAGGGATCAGGGGATCCCATTGCACCGGGACAGGTATGCAACTTGCAATTTGGGACAGGGTGCGAGGCAAGTGCACTGCACTTGAGGAGGACCATCTCCTCAAGAAGAGCAAGTCTGTTTGCACGTGGGTTGATGCCGTGCTTTCCCCACCCCTGGAAAAAGGCATTGGACTGGCGGGCCATCCTCTGGGGAGAGGTAACCTGGAACGAAGGCTTTGCATTGTCCTCTTCTATTCAGGGAACAGACCTCTACTCTTACCTGTTGCCAAAAACAAAAAGGGGGAACTGCGGGGAGCCAGGGCGAACGCAATTACAAGACACCGCCCACTTCCTTGCAGCTTTGAGGTAAACAACTCCATATTAGGCAGTGCTTGGCGGGACGGTGGGTCCTGGGCTTTGCGCATGCACGAGCCACGTAGAGTCCCCAGCCAATCCCGTGGCACCTGGTGATGGTGAAAGGCAGACGACCAATGATAGAACGACCCGTGTTCCTATTTCCCTATATAAGCGGCCATGTTTTTGTGCACGGGGTCTCGCGCTCAAGCTCTCCTACAAACAAGAAGGCTCTCCAATAAAGTGTGATCTGAGAAGACTCCTGGTGTGGTGGTCGTTCTTCCTCGCTGGCCGAGAAGGCGCTCACCGCAACAAGGCTCGAAGGAAAACTACCTGCTGTGCTGTTTCTAAAGACCTGACTTCATCCTAACCAATCCACCTGAAATCCACGTACTCTCTGACGTGCTGCTGGCAGACTGACCTTGGAAGGCTGCGGTATTTGTGGGAGAAGGAAGGACGGTGAAGTCACAAAGAGCCACGCCACGAGTCACGTGCTGTGCCGCCGATTCCTGCTCCCTGGCTGGCCACGGTGTAGGAGCTGACACAGTTCCCAAACTCGCTAAAAACGCAGAGACAAGGAGAGCCGTCCAGCTGGGGCCAGAATGTCCCCTGGGAGCTCTGAGGAGCTCGGGGATTCATCTACTTACCTGTCTAAAGGGAAGAGGAGAGATGTGGTGCTACACTTGATAGTTTGTCAACAAGACAGTTGGTGAAATGGTCCCAGGCCATGGCTGGAGCAAAAGCTGAGTGCCCCTCCCTCTCTTGTGAGGACCGGCTCCGTCTCTGGATCGACAGTGGCAGGGAACAGGGTGGGTGGGTGGAGGGGCAGCAATCGCCACTCAGTACTCAAATCCACCAGCCAATCAGAGAACAGTGGTTTGCGAGCCCCGCCAAGGGGGTGTGGCCGGATCCATCTGTGGCGATCCCACCAATAGAGGAATAATGAGTTGACAAAGACCAAAGTTCAGTTGGGTTCAACACTAGTAAGGTCACCGTTCAGTGTCATCAATATTGTCTGTTTGGATCTGACCCAAGTCTGGAATCCACCATGTTTCCCACAGCACCGTCACACACGACTTTAACTTTGGCTCACAACTCCAGGAGGTGCTGGCAGATGCTGGCACATTCTCCCTGACTGAAGGGATGTCGTGATTAAGCAGGGCTTCACCCCGTTTGAAGTCTACTGAAGAAGAAGACAAGAAGGAAGGGGACACGGAGGAGGAGACCAGGGATGAGAGAGGGAGGATCTGTGGTTTGATTCCCCCGGTCGATATCTTTGGGCGTTTTTACTTTTTCACTCTAATGACCGAATTCCGTGTGTAAATGTCTCGGCTATTTCTTAGCTTCAGCTCATTGAAGTTGGAGATCAAAGACTTTTTTCACTGAGACACTGAATCGTGAACGTTTTTCTGCTGTGAAATGGCAGAACAATAAAATGGTTATGTTTCAGCATCAAAAGGCAGCTGTTGTCCAAGGAGCTGGGCAGTCTAATAAGCAATCCTGATTTCAAACCGTTCCTGCTATCTGCCGGCGTGTTTGATAGAGACCCTGTGGGCACTCCCATTCCTGTGCCCATGTCCACTTGACAAAACGCAAGGGCTGAACTTCCCCTTCGCTGAAAGCCTGCAGTGCCACAGCTGCGCTGGATCTCTCCCACTGACAATCAGCTAAATGTCAACTCTGTGAGCCTGAGAAGACAGGCAAGGTGGCGGTGTCAGACTCCCCAGCTTAGTAGGCGTGCATCTTACTTAATCGACCAGATCTCGGATTCTTTTCCTTCCAGATTGATCGCCGTGACTACGGGGCCTGCCTCTCTCGCCGTGGGCCGTGGCGGTTGTGGGCAGGATGGACATCGAAGGCCGTCTCCCTGGCCCCTGGACAGACCCTGCGCCCTGAGAGGCAGGCTCACATCCACCGTCTTAGAAAAGTTCCTTTTGCGGAGCTTGGAGCCTATGATGGAGGGACAGACGGACTAATGCTTCATGCTGAAGTCCACATTCACACAGAAACTACGATCTGAGTTAGGAGCCAGGTCCTCAGTGCAAACCCTCGTATGGTGGCAGTCGTGATAGCGTTTACTCCCAATTGTTTAATGGCTCTGCTGAACAGACAGCGATTTGTAACCAGAAAAAGATGGAGGAGAGAAGAGGCCAGTCTCCCAAAGACTTTATTCCTGAGATGGCTTGGATCTGGTCTAAACAGGCTACTATTTTGAGTTCCTTGCTACCCAGAGTCTCTGGAGACCTTCCAGAGTTGTCAATATCAGCATTTCTCTGGTGAACTAGAAAATGCCAGTGGCTCCATTAGGCAACTCCCATAGAAGCAGCTGGGCTCCCAAGGGCTCCCACACCAGCCTGGTTGTAAGTGTGAGTATCTAAGAGGGGAGCGGGGGAAATGTCAGCGTGTGTGCTTGGTTTCGGGTGTGTGTCTGCAGCCTTGAAGACAGCAACGTCTCTGGAGGGGATTTAAATAAATGCCAACGCTCACGGCTGGCCTGACATAATCAGATTCAGCCTCTGCCCATTTGGTTTAAAGACACTGAGGTATTCTTGATTGGAAATAGAACTCCTTCCCGGTACTGTCCCAGCTCTGGGAGTACTTCCTAGAGGAAATGTTGCATTTAACTTGGTTAAGACTCTGCTGGATACTTCATTAGCCAGAGGGCTGTAGGGTTTGGCTTATAATGGCTCCAGGGCGACCTAGTGCCATGTGAAGGAGAAAGCGCAAAGGTGAGCGGTGGACGAGGCAGGCAGGGCAGCTCAAAGGCCTTGTGTATCTTCAAGTCAGGAGAGCAAAAGCAAGGAAGGACCAACCAAAGGCAAGGGTCTGTCTCCACCACACACGTTTCCTGGGCTCTTCACACTCATTTTCAGTCAAATCAACCAAACTAACTGTTAAGTACCATATCCATACATTTTCTATGAATAAAAGCCATAAGGATTTTCAATCTGCCAGATATCGATTTTTGTGTGAGCTTTGGAGAAAGTATTTTAGACTTCAGGATTAAGCACTGTCGCCGAGCATGGTGGTACAATTCCGTAATCCCAGCACTCAGAGCTGGGGGAGCAGGATCAAGGGTTTGATGCAAGCCTGGGCTTTATAGCCAGATCTGAAAGAAAACAAAACACCCCAGCTTCCTCACCATATCCCTTGTACCAATTCTATCTCCTCATTTTCTACCCAATATACCAGATCCCTGACCTGGGCAGAGATCACGCGGAGCTGCTTTCCCAAGAGTAAATGGCAAAATGTCATCATGGCAATGTTTACAAGGTGACCCTAGCTCTAGCCACACTGCAAACTGAGCAAACAGTATGCACGCTGCTCAACAGGGAGGCACCACTGGCTCCCGCGTGTAAGCCTAGCTACTCAGGAGGCTGAGCTCTGAGGTTTGCGGTTCCACGCCAGCCTGGGGAGGAAAAACCCATGGAACTCTATCTCCAACTAACCAGCACGAAGCCGGAAGTGCAGCTGTGGCTCGAGTGGCCAAATGCCAGCCTTGAGCAAAGAATCTGAGAGACAGTGCTCAGCCCTGAGTTCAAGCTCTAAGAACCAGCACGAATAAGTAAATATAGAGTTATATACTTAACTTTGTGCTCAAGAAATTTATATTTATATTCAGTTTTCTCTTTACCACATAACTAAAAGAAGTTAAATTTTGTTGAATCTATCTATCCATCCATTCCACCTTCTCCAATGTTCTCCCTCTGCTATTGGCAATCTTGTTGAATGCTGTTAAACCTAAGGGGGCAAAAATCCCGAAATGCGGGACTGTGCATGAGCAAGCATATTTACTCCATGGTGGGTGATTATATGTAGGTCAACGGTCTCTCCATTATTTCCCCCAACTTGGCTTGAATGTGAGAATGAATTTAACTAGGCCTACAGTATTTTTTATGTGAAAAACTATCTAAAGGTAAAAGACAAATGAAGCTACCTACAAATGTCCATTGTGCCCTCGAATGACTCCCATTAAACTGAGGCCACAGGCTTTGCCAGGCGCCCCGCGGCGCTCCACACGCCACCGGCCCCGGGAAACACAGACAAGCAGGGACCCGAGCTGGCATCTGTCACTTCGGTTCCCGTTGAGAAAAAAAATGAGCAGTTGTCTCTTTTCCCCCCTCGGAAAAAGGCCGTGCAGATCAGTCCCTCGGTCCTTCTGCGAGATCCACGGGCACGGCACAGGGTGACAGTTCCCGGCTCATTCGTCACTCGTACCCAAGCCAGCTGGCCCCACAGCGGAATCCCCACGCGCACGTTCACAAAGTAGCACAGATGCTCCTGGGAAGGAGCAGCCCAGATAAATAGTTTACACCGAGCTCCCATGGGCTCGTGCGGCTCTTAAATGCTCTCTTCTCCTTAGGCTAGGCTTTTATCATTTGGGACTAATGCTGTCTAAAAAGAATAAGAGATTATTACAATCTTTGAAAGATTTTAAGAGCAAATAAATGCCAGCATATCCATTTCAGAGTCAAAGCATATTAAAATTAGATTAAAAAATACACAATTAACCTAATACATTTTGAATTTGGGCTAATTGTTAGAAATTCAAAAAGACCCGGGGATATTTTTCAGTTGGAACACAGAAATAAAAAATTCATACTAAACAGGCAGAGTTTGCCCTCAAGGTTGAAAACATTAATCATCATGCATCTAACTGTTAACTGTAAAAAAAAAAAAAGGATCATTTTTCTTCTGATTTAAAGGGAATTATTTAGTGGGTGTTTTTAACTTCTCTCCCTTCTCAGGCAGGGCCCAGACATGGGGTCAGGTTCCCGAGCCCTCTGCCGCTTACTGTCTCCCTTCTCTATGAGGTGCACACTTTGATAGATGCGGAAACTCCTGGCCAGAGAACGCAGGGCCAAGAGGGATGAAGAGCCCACCAGAAACCAGGAAGGACTCCGGCATTCAGCGGCCCAGCTCAGGAAGTGGCCGGCGCTGAGCAGTCATTCTATACAGAAGGTGGCCAAGGAAAGCCGAGCTGGAGAGGCCCCTGGAGGGGCAGGCCTTCGGGACGCTGTCTCTCCGTCGTATTAGAAGAGCGTCAAGCTAGAAACGGCACTGGTCAGTTAAAATTACTCCTCGCCACACAGGCAGGGATGCGTGGGATGCGACAAGATGCAGAGCAGACACAGTGCTGATCCGTGGGGCTTTTCCTGGGGGTCTCACCGCCCCCGCTCTGCCTCGGGTGTCATGGTTGGGCTCTTCCACGGGAACTTTTCCTTTGGCGAGACCCCGGGTCGCTCTGCTGGAGCAAAACTAGACCCCACAAATAAGACTGCAGTACGACTCAGAAGAATTCGTCATCTCTGCATTCTGAGCCGAGACTGGCTTCGTCCGGGACTTCCGGATACTGCTTGAAACTTCTGGGTACAGGGAGAGGACCCCGTGCGACCCTGGTAAGGCAGAGGGCCGGCCGGGCATCGTTCCTCATTTTGGAAGCCAGCGACAACCCTGGACAGATGCGGTCTCCCGGCATGAACCCCTCAACTGCTCACTGCTCTATAAGGTTACTACTGTTTGTTGTAGTCTGCGATGATCGGGGGTGGTTGAAACGCGTTCACTTTCTTTTGTGATTTAGGGTGTTTAGCTTGGAAATGCACCTAATTTCAGTATTGACTCACACATTTTTCACAAACTAAATACACGGAATAATTTATTTGCTACCCAGGAGGCCTGTGCTACCTCATCGGTGTGGTACGACTGCTCTTATCATTGTTTGGAAACACTAAATGTCACCAGAGGTTATGAAGACGTGTGTGTGTTTTCTTCCCTTTGAAGCTGCGGGACCTCCTGACTTGTGTCCAGGCCCCAGGGCCTCAGAAGCGGTGACAGGCACGTCAGTTCTTGCGCCAGGCGGGCCTGTTCCTGCTGGTCAGCCAGCCTCTGCCCCGCAGACCGAGGGCACCAAGTGCGTGAGTTTACGTGATGACCGACAGGGCCAAGCATCAAACTTCCAACCGAACTTCTTTTGGCCCCTACTGGAATTCCTCTAACAGGATTGTTAAAGTTCCTCCCGATGGCCCAGCCACATGGACCTTAAATCATTCTATCTATCTACCAGTTTGTCCCAAGAATAATTCCTAGTAAACCACATTCATGAAGGTCCTCACAGTATGTACTTCTAAAGAACCCAACCTAGAACACAGATTGGGAGAGGCTTAGTTCAAAAAGATATAACCATCACTGTAATCCGTTTCCACTTAAAATTTAATCTGAGCTCTAACTACTTAAGCTCGAATGAGGCTAGGAAAGAGTACTTCCTTCTGAGGACATATCAGATGGAAAATAGAAACTAAGGGAAGACCAAACGCCAATAAAATAGCTAACTAGTGAGGATGATCAAGACTGACCACAGGAGAAAAACAACTACACTTCTGTGTGTGTGCATGTGCACGCGTGTGCACACATCCACCAGTCCTGAGGCTTGAACTTAGGGCCTGGGTGCTGTCTCTGCGCTTTCGCGCAGGATTAACACGGTACCACCTGAGCCACAGTGCCACTTCCAGATTTTTTTTTTGCTGGTTAATTGGAACTAAGAGTCTGACAGACTTTCCTGCCGTGGCCGGCTTTGAACCACAATGCTCAGATGTCAGCTTCCCGAGTAGCTAGTATTATAGGTGCGAGCAAGAGGCACCCAGCATAACTAAGTTCTGTAGACATTTGTGTATGTGTTTTAAAAAATGGTGGCATAAAACTAATTATTCTAAGGTCTTTGCTTTATTTAAAAAGAAAGTGAATGCCAATTAATATTAAACATGTTTAAGCTTAAGGATAAAGATTTCAATCTCTAGTATGTTGTTAAGCAGTAGATGAATATATAATTTTGAAGCTAAAAGAAGAAAAGTGAAATAATGAAAATTACTGCGATAGAAATGAGAGGAAAAACAATAGAGAGCCAATGTCCAAATAGATCTGCCTGAAGGATAGATGTAAGCCAAATATATTGATGTAGACATTAACTATAGACTAAGTGCTTCAATTAAAGACTAAACACCATCAGATAATTAAAAATTAATAGCAAATACTATTTACTTCGGACTATAGTAAATATTATTATAAGGGACAATGAAGGTTTCTGAAATAAAAGAAGAACAGAAGCGAGTGTGGCCATATTAATGTCATACACAGCAAACTTTAAGGATTACCAGAGATAAGAGATATAATTGGTCAGGAAAACACAATTTCAAATGTGTATTTATTCAACATACCTTCAAATATTTATAAAGTCAAATTTGATAGAAGAAATATAGTGAAATAAAAAGTCCTAATAAATGCCTTAAACACTTTTCAGTAGTGGATAAAACGCATAATTACAAAATGTGCAGAAAAAGCCTAACTATGATCAAAAGGAAATATATCTGGAATATATAAACCATGGTGGCTATTTGAGAGTGAATTTTCAGTTTTTTCAAACATATTCCCTAAATTGGCACTATGTTAGTTAATATAGCAACTCCGTAAGTTTTATAAAGTCATAGAACCGGGGCTGGGAAGGTGGCTTTGGGGTAAAGCGCTTGCCTTGCATGCCTGAGGCCCTGGGTTCGATTCCTCAGCACCACATAAGCAAAAAGAAAAAAATCTGGAAGTGGCGCTGTGGCTCAAGTGGTAGAGCGCTAGCCTTGAGCTGAAATGCTGAGGGCCAGTGCCCAGGCCCAGAGTTCAAGCCCCACGACCAGACCCCCCCCCCAAAAAAGTCATAGAGCCAAGCACAGGTGGCCTGTAACTCTAGCTACTCAGGGAATGTAAGGATCACAGTTTGAAGCCAGCCCAGGCAGTTAAGTCAGTTAAGTCCATGACTCTTACCTCCAATTAACCAGCACAAAGCCAGAAGTAGAGCTGTGGTTCAAGTGGCAAAGCACTGGCCTTGAGTGAAAAAGCTCAGAGATTGTACGCAGGCCCCAAGTTCAAGCCCCATAACCAGCGCATGCATGCATGCGTGCATGCTCACATACATGCACACACAAACTTGCCAACCAAATTCAATAACAAATTACAAAGCAATCACACACGGTACTTAAGTTGGGTTCACTGCAAGGGTGCAAGGCTGGTTACAGCATACATAAAGCAATGAGTATAACACGTGAAGAGATCCAAGGACAAGAACTGCACAATCACCTTTGTAGATGCAGCAAAGGCCTCTGACAAAACCCACACTTTCGGATATGCTCTGGAGCAGCTAGGAACAAGCAGAACATCCCCAGTGGAATAGCGGCTGGGACAAACCCACAGCCATCAGACAAAGTGGCGCAAAACTTCCTCCAAAATCAGGAATCTCTCTCTACTCCTTTCCATACAGTACTGGGATTCTAAGAGCAATCAGGAAGAGAAGGACGCACTCCAAAGGAGGAAAGAGGTCTAACTATCCCTCGTGGCATATGGATGATACAATCTCACATCTGCAGAACCTAAGATCTGATAAATAACCCTCAACTCCTAAAGCCTAGAAGCCACCTTGGCAGAGGAGCCGCTACACAATCAGCCCACAGACATGACAGCAGCTTTTCTGTGTCCAGATGGACAGGGGAATCAGGAAACCATGCTGTAACTGGTGCCTACAGGTGTGATGTGAACTCCCAAAGTGCAGAGTTCTCCTCTTTCTGCATAAGTTAAAATAGAAGCCTTTTCAAGTCTGTTTTTTTCCCCTTAAATGTAGCTTCAAAAGCAAGGGTCTTCAGGTCAAGTTTAATCTTCATTTCACTGAAGTTGGTGAAACTGTCCTAGCTTCACCATCAGCATCAAACCTTTCCTCTCATGAGCATGTACGCTCTCTCTCTCTCTCTCTCCCTCTCGCTCTCCCTCCCTCTCCCTCTCCTCTCTCTCCCTCTCTCTCTCCCTCCCTCTCCTCTCTCTCCCTCTCCTCTCTCCCTCTCCTCTCTCTCCCTTTTCTCTCCTTCCCTCTCCCTCTCCTCTCTCCCTCCCTCTCTCTCTCTCTCTCTCTCTCTCCATGTCTTCAAAGAGAGAAACGCCCAACACAGCACATCTACTCCCAACCTGCTTTACCACATTTCATCATGCACAAGTTTGCCTCAGACTTTCAGCCACCCTGTAAAATTTCGGCGGCAGTCAAAGGAGAACAGAATAGTTCACGGGCAGAGGGCACTGCTTCCAAGAAAAATAACAAACGGTGTCCTTCTGAACCCAGACCTAAGGAAAAGTGTGAGCCAAAGCCAGATGATCTACACTGTTTGTTTTTAAACATGGACAGAAAGTGAGTTTCCTCTATCTGTACTGTTACATTCCTAGAACTAAGTTTGACACGGTCCTCATCTGAGTACAATGGGAACAAAGACAGGAAGTTATGTTTGATATCTTTTACATTTATGTCTTCAAGGTTGTTTGGAAATCTTTTAAGCAGTTTTCCTCTCTCCAAACATTCTCTTCCGCTGTTTCTTTAACTGGAAGAGGTCTTTGTTTTTTTGTTGTTTTTTTTTTTTAATTTTATATACTGTGCATTCCCAAAGTGTATATAGTTCTGGGCACAGCCTTGGCTTTCTGTGGAGATAGGAATCGCTTTTGTTCCTTTACCTTCTTTGAAATTCATTCCTGGTAGCTGCAGAGCTGCTGCTACAGGGTGTTAATAGGCTTCTAACATAGCTGTCATTTCAAGTAATAGGTGCCAAGTTCTCAGCAGCTTATTAACACATTAGAGCAGCAGCCCTATACTAAACAAACAAATTGCATCGCGGAGGACACAAGGAAATGTATGTGTGTGTATGTGTAATATATATTTATACTTGTATGGACACATCTCCGCAGTATCCTACATAGGCCTCATCAACATAGTTCGTTTGGTACATGATTAGCCCAGAATTGGCACTTTGTGTTTTATGAATATTCACAGGGAGAAGGAGTGGATCTGATTTGTAGTTGGTCCCAAATGTGAGACGAATACAAACTGGTATAATTACTGGAAGATTTCCCTCCTCAGCCTGGGACGACGCACTCAGGACCAAACCGCTGCACACGTGCAGCGTCTCACAGCACAGTGCAGGGCTGGCTCACGCGGTATCTCAGCGCCACTTCCCGGGGACGGCGCGCGGGGAGGAGGCGGGAAAGCAAGGAAATACACTGACTGGCAGGATGCAGAGGCCCGGGAGCAACAGATACGAAAGTGTGCTTCTAAGAGTCAAAATTTGCATTTGGATATGAGCGCTGGACCAGCTCTCTGCAAACACAAGTATCTTCTCTTCCAGATGCAGGGGCAGGCATATGCACAGATAAATACGAGGCTGTATACTCTCACATGCTTTGTATAAATATGTATAAACACTCGCATAAGTATGTACACATAGACACAGTGCCCTTTACAAGTGTTTACATATTTAATGGCTGCATAAAACCTCCTCACAGCTTTCTTGGAGATATATTTAAAGCCTCTAAATGTTACATTGTAGTAAAAAAAAAAAAAAACTGACCTGTTTTGAATATACCAAAAGAAAAAAACCTTAAGCAATTTGTAATTGTGTTATGTTTGAAGGTTGTCACTATGTTTTTTGATCTTTAAATCAGCTAGATAATTTTATAAAGTGTACTGAAGTCTGTCTTCTGAAGGAAGGCGGCTGGGTGGTCTGCAGTACACTGTCAGTCCCACATGCCCACTTCCATTGTTAACAGACCTGCTCAGAAAACACCAGCAGGGAGCTAGGCATTCGACAAACTGCGCGTGTTATGCTGAATATTTCTAGAATCTGCAGACAACTTTCCAATCAAGGAGAGTAACAGGGAAGACGAGTTTAGTGACCAAATTAAATAATGATAGGGTATTTCAATACAATCAATTCCTTCTCCATCCTAGTCTTGGATCTGATGTAGTATGACATCATCATTGGAGGCAAATGTGTTTTAATAAACCCCAAGGCACTGGTGGCTTATATCTGTGATCCACCCTACTCAGGAGGGTGAGATCTGAGGATTGCCAGCTTAGGCAGGAAAAGTCCATGAGATTCGTATCTCCAATTAAAAAGCTAGAAGTAGACCTGTGGCTCAAGTGGAAGAGGGCTAGCCTTGAACAAAAAGTTCAGAGACAGTGCCCAGGTCCAGCATGCACGCACGTACACACACGCACACACACAGACACACACACACACACACACATACTTGTGTGCAAAATAAATAAAGACCTAAATTTTGTAGGCTACCAGATCCTTGACCTTGGGCAGAGGCGCTGTTGCAATAATGCTGAGCTTGTGAATAAATGAATGATAAAGAGCAGGCCTTCTCTGCGGGTTCAGAAGAGGTGCCGGAGCAATCACGGCTCCATCAAGTCCAAATGCATTTTCTCTTCCTGTCCTAACAGCTATACTTTAAATGAGAGCCAGTAAAGTAAGTGTGCCGGAGAGTCGAGACCTCGCCTCTCTCCTGTTTCTTTGCCTGGGTAAATTGATGCCTACAAAAAAATAAATACGTAGTAGGTCAGGACCAAGGGTACTTTTGGACGGTTTTTAGTAAAAGCATATTTTTTTAATAGTGCAGTGTCAGCAACGGTCTCCCAAGAGTTTGGTCAAATCACCCCAGAATCTGGTTTCCAATGACTGCGATATGATATATTGTGAAAATAATGGGCAGTGATTTCAGATTATGATCGTTATTTTGACTGACATTCCTAGAAACTATCATGGTTTTAAAATAGGAAAACAAAAGTAATGGGTGGGGGGGGGGAGGGAGAAGAGAATGAGGAAGAAAACAAAAATCTTCTCGCTATATTCTGACAAAAATTACCAGGGCCAGTTGGAGAGAGCTGACTGCCGCAGGGCTCATGGGATATAAAATTACAGCTTCCAAACCGTGAGGGAAGAGCTCCCACCAGAGTGCTTTTCACTGTAGGAGAGAGTGTGTGTGTGTGTGTGTGTGTGCGTGTGTGGACTTTATGATTATAATAAAGTTTGGTGGTAAAACTTGTGTTCTGCCTCAGCACTGCTTATGCTATTTTAATAAGTAGGATAAACCAGGGAGACTAAGAAGTGTCACTTTTCCAACTCTGCTAGCAATGAAGCTGACAACTGCAACACAATCACTGAAATGCTGCATTTTTGTCCAAATGCTCCTCCCTCAAAGGCTGGTGAATGACACGGAGAGGATTAGGCTGATCATGGCTCACGTCTTCAAGTGGGAGCGGTTACCACGATGTCCAGTTCCAAAGAGCAAGTGCCAGGGAGCTGGCAACGTCACAAGATCTCTGGTGGTGGGAGGGAGCCAAATCACCCAAACCCACAGCCTTTGAAATAATGAACCTCTTCCCCAAGCCTTAGCATACCAGAGGGAAAAAGACAACAAAACACAACACCCATCCGACAATTCCCAGGGGCCCGTAAATTAATTTAGTGGCCAAAGATTGTACCCAAGTGAAAAAGGTCTGGTACCCTGATTATCTTTATGGGTGATTGGGGCCATAAAATGGCTCCGAAGCACCTTTTATTTGTCATTTGTTGACAATCCCACGATCCTCCCGTCTGCCATCCTCCATGTTTAATGGGCCTCTATGCAAGCATTGGGGGGGGGGTGAGGGGGGAGATCTCCAGGCTGCTGCGCATCTGCCTCTACCTCTGCCGGTGCTCCACATCCCCGGCTGCCCTGCCCGTCAGTCTCCTGCCCGCGCTCCTCTCTGACACCTCTGAGCTGGTACCCATAGCAACACCCCAGGAAGAGGGTGGCGGCTGTGGGCGCGGGCTGGGCTGTGCGTGGGGCTGACAGGGCCGGTCATTAAGGCAGCAGCCTCCTCCTCCCAGCCCCCAGACGCAGGATTTGTCACTTGCCAGGGCCCTCTCGGGTGGCGGCACTGCCAGGGTGCGTCAGGTGACCGCTCCCCGGTGTGTGACTAGGAAAGCAGTCACCGGAATCTTCTAATTCAAGTCCTAAAGGAGGCTGGGGGTCCCGGCCACTGGGGACAGTTCCACGGGCTCAGCTTTTAGAGGGACCTGCGGGGTCACCCACGGAGGGCGCTGGACACGGCGAGAAGCTGCAGGTGCGTTTGTCCGCTCACCGCCCATCACCGGCTCTCATCACTGTGCAGGCTGCGGGCGGGGGAAGGACACATGCATGCCACCACGTACCCTGTGAAGCGCGCAGGGGAGTCGCTAGCCCGGGATCAGCCTTCCCTGCACCCGGGGAAAGTCGCTAGCCCAGGTTCGGCCTTCCCTGCACCCATACAGGAGCTGGACAGGGACATGGCTATGGAGATGTCCATTTAAAAACAAAATCAAAACGTAGAGGTTTTACTACAAAAAGTATCTGTTACTGACGGCTGAAGCTTGTTGAAACGGACTAATTACCAATGTTATTACACCGACAGAATCTGACCCAAACGCACACCACAGATTTGAAATCACTAGCAAAACACACTGTGTTGTTTTTTCCATAGCTAAGGAAAGTCGTATGCTATTGAACTTCATCTCCAAGAAATTACAGCACGGAATTTCCATGAAAGAGACCCAAAAATACCATGTCATGATAATTATTATGACTAATCTTCTTCCTAAAAATTCCAGAAAAAAGGTGCCTGCATATCTAGCCAAAGGTCCACATGTGCAGGTTCTCCATGACCCCTGACCCTATGCTGCCCTGTCCCAAAAGAGAAGACAAGCACCCATTTGTCAGTAGCCGCGCGAGAGGGGGAGATTTATCATTTTAAATTTTTCACTGCAGATGGTTTTCATTTTAAAAGGCAGGGAAGCGATTTTTTTAAAATCATTTTTTCCCTTAATGCAATTGAGCCAGACGTTCCTCGTAAATCTTGTTTCTTTAGTAGACAATACTCAGTTCTCTAAACTTTATGTGCACTATCTAGCCTTTTCTTTCTTTTAAAGATGCCCACTCCGGGGTATGCCCATGCACAGTCCCGGCCACGCCCCTTTGCCCACAGGACACCACCATGTTCCTCTTGATGCAGACAAAGCAATGAGTGCCAGTGCATTGTTCCAAGATTCTTCTCCCTCTTCCCCCTTCCCTTTTTTTTGATGAATAGGAGGAAACTAAATGAGTCTGCCAGTCAATATATCTTTCTAGTCGGATAGCAAACTGTACCCAGTGATTCTGTGGGTCCCGTGACTCAGGGAGCCAAAGCAAAAAGCAACATGTGGGGAAAAGAGGCGGGGAGGGGCTGTTGCTTCCTTCGTAATGAAAAATGAAGTCGCTGAAGACTTGACTTGGATTTCCTGTCTGATGTTTCCTCCTTTGCTTTCGTGACACAGTGCCGGGCATTCCCGCAAGGCAGGCGGTACGGTGGCCTAGCGTGCGTGGCTGGGTGATTGTTATTCATAAAGTATATCTTGCTGTCAGTGTCTGAGGACTCAAAATGCCTCTAATCAAAATGCACATTAAGATCCCATCCATCAAAAAGTGCCATCAGTCATCTTTATATGACAAGCTTTATGTAAGGAGCAAAATAATATATACATCCGATTCCTTATTATTCAGACTTAAACAATTTCAAAGCCATGTCAAGCTAGCCATGGAGCAATGGCTATTCTGCTGGAAATATTTGCTACGAAAGTTCATTACTTTTCAATATACTTGCATAATCTTACGTTTATCGTGCTATCTCTGCCCGAGGGGCCCCTCCTCCAGTTTGGAGCTGAGTCCTCGGTCCCTCTGCAGGCAGAAGGCACTACGCTTGGTGACATCGCTGTGTGGCTGGCCACGCGAGCCTGCGTTCTGAGCGCTCCCTGTGGGGGACTCCAGAGATGACTTCTACTCGGGGTTCTATCAACCCACTCATACATCACGCCCGCCAAGAGTGTGAGGCCGGCAACCCAGGTCAAGAGCTACCCGCGGTCTTCCCCTTCGTGGGCCATGGGGAGGGGTTCCGCTGCACCCCACGTCCAGCGGAGTGCTGGAAGAGGCCCAGGTGCCACCAGCTCCTGGTACCCAGTCAGGTGCGGCTGGCCGCGGGTTCACGCGGCACGGCTGAACCCCAGCACCCTGCACACCCGCGAGCACGCCTCGGAGCCACCGTGGTGGCTCCGGTCAGCCGAAGCCCAGGCTACCCACCTGGCATCCCCTCCGTTCCTGCCTGTCTCTCGCCCTGGCCAGGCCGGGTCATTAACGCATGACAAGCACAGGGCGGGGTTCCTGCAGCTGTTGTGACCATGCTTATGTGAAGTGAGTTTCTCCTGAGCATCAGGAAGACGCGCCAAAGTGATAAGCATAGTTAAGGAGAAGAATCTTTTGCTCTAACAGTGTGTTCCTGGACCCCGCCGTAGACCCCTCTCCCGATGGGGAGTTTCTCTACTTCCTCTCATAGCTTTCTTTTCACTTTGAAACAAACTCACTCGGTTTGCCTGTTCTGAGACAAGAAGATGTTCTTAAATACAATGGTGAGACTTATAACTAAGAAACTTCAAATCAACTACTACGGTGAGGTTGTACATCCTACAGGATACTTATTTTCCTAAACCAAACCTTGTTTGGCGTGGACCCTTCCCATTAGAAGTCCATTTTTTAAATCATTCTTTAATTTCCACTCTTCAGTGATCTTACCAAGAACCCTAGTACTACATAAATAATTGAGCTGGGTACCAGTGACACACACCTGTAACCACAGCACCTGGGGGGTGGAGCAGAAGAACCTCAGGTCTGAAGATGGCCTGTGGACAGTCCCTAAGACCTGACCTCATCACTGTAAACGCAAAGTTAATTCTACTGAAAACATACACACATATTCTTAAGATGGAATCAGACCTGGAGCTAAAAAAACACAGGTTAAAAGTAGCCGTTTCTTTGTGTAGTGAATCCCACCCCAATCTCATGGATGGAAGGGATGCTCGGTGCATCGTAACCTAATCCCACCTACGGACAAACGTTAATGAAGAACAGCTTGTAGCTCCCAAGTGGGTTTCACGTGTTAAAGATAAGGAGCCTCCGGTTTCAGGGTCAGGAGGGTGGATGTCACATGAAAGCAATGGCTGCCAGTTGCGGTTTTTGAATGTTCCTATTTGCGAGTTCTCCTTTTCAAAACTGATTTGAGATACAAAATAAAATAAAACTGAAAAGCCGGTGCCAGTGTCTAGCACCTGTGATCCTAGCTACTCAGGAGGCTGAGATCTGAGGATCGCAGTTTGAAGCCAGCCAGGGCAGAAAAGTCCCTGGTGAGACTCTTATCTCCAATCAACCACTCAAAAACCAGAGGTGGCGCTGTGGCTCACAGTGGTAGAGCGCTCACCATGGGCACACAGAGGCTCAGAGCCAGCGCCCAGGGCCTGTCCCCTGTGGGTTCAAGCCCCACACTGACAAAAACAAACAAACAAAAACACAAATAACCAAGAAATGAAGAAAGGCCTTTTTTTTCCTTTCCAACATAAATATTTCTTCAGATCAGGCCTGACTGCATTTGGAAACTCTAAGAAGTGATCTGAGCACTCTCAGCATGCAGACAAGCAGGCGGGAGTGTGGCTTCAAAGCTGGCCTCTGTCTTCACACACTACGAGATTCACGCCAGGCCATTCAGCCTCCCGGAAAATAGGTTAAAAACTGCATCCTTCTGGCTCTCAAATTCTAAGCAGAAGATCTACACTTCCTGTGCACTGTTCAGTCTGCTAATGTTCCGACAACCCGTCTGACTTAGCCAAGTGGCTACTCAGAAGGTGTCCTCCTTCTTAATACCTCCCTGAGATTTGACATGCGTGCTGTGACATCTGCTCGTTCACAGCGCACACTTCAGTGCTGCTCTAGCCAATGTTCTTGTGGACCTCTGCAGGGCCTGTAAGGCTCGAATTCTCCCTTATTACATGGGTGACCGCTTGCATTCAGTAAACCTCTTGCTTTGATAAGGCCACGCAAGTCAGAATGTTTTTCCCCCTTAAATCAGTGCTCCTTCCCATCTCATTTGAAGCATTTTGGATTTCTGTGATCTCAAGCATAACACTCAGCTATAGACACAGACCGGCTCAGATGCCAGCGAGGTCCACGCAGGCTCCTGCTGCCAGCCACAGACAAGGGCTTTGAGCTGGACACGGCCAAATACTTAAGAGTCACATCCTTAACTGCGAGCGACTCATGAACCAGCACTGGTTGTCATTTGTGTGTTAATTCTATTTGCGATTGATTTTCACGAAAAGTCCAATGTAGGTCTGTGGCTGACCCACTCTCTGCTCCAAGGTTTACTACCTCTCAGGCAGACACTGCTCCAGTGTGTTTTTAGTCGGTATGACTCGTTTTCTGCTCTACAGCTGTCTGTCCTGTTGACGTGGCTGGTGATGTCAAGAGGAAATGGCTGTGGTGACCATGTGGGTCCCGGCCGGCTGCCCTGAAGGAGGCCGCTCACTTTCATGCACCACGCAGGGACGTGTTTCATGCCCACGTGGCTCACGTGACACCTCGCTCCTCACGTAACCATCAGAAAGCACATAGTACGTGCAGAACCCTCGGCTAAGTGCTGTGCAGAGGCAAATGCTAGAGAGACTCTGACTGACTTCCACGAGTTCTGGAAGCAGGCGGGACTCACCTTCACTTCAGGCTGTGTAAAGGGCAGGGGAGAGGACTGGGTGAGGTCTCTGGGAGACGCAGTGAAAGCGTGGCGGTCAAAGCCAGGCTGTAAAGGTGAAGTGTAACTTTTACCTTGATCCAAATGAAGTCATCCTGACAAAATTAATTTTAGCTAAAGGCATTAATTATCAGCAAAAGATCTGCCAAATCCTCCAAGATGTGCACACACAGTAAATATTAAGTTGCACGCTACGTACAGGGTAGTTGTGAAAATCTGTTATATGAAAGTGAGAAAAAGTAAGACACAATGGTGGCATTGGTTAGCATGAAAAGCCCCTTGTACATAAGATATACACAAAATATAACGTCCAGGCCGAAGCTCTTACCACCTCCCCTCGCCGGCAGGGCCTCTAGCAGATATTCTCTGAGACAGAAGAGGCTGATTCTTTTAAATCAAACAATAGCTGCTCAAGGAATGAGCTCCAATAACATGGAAAAAATCACAGGTGGAAAATTAGGAGAGGGAAACTTAAGCCTAGAGCACAGTGCGCTGGAGCCCTTGGGTTTTGCTTTTCCTGTCTGGCTCCTCCTGGGTGCCTTGCGGCTGCCCGGCCTCCATTCCTGGGCACTGGGCTCACCGCCTCCCGGGCTGGCATGCCACCTGCAGCTGCCCGGAGCACCGCTGGTGTGGGAAGCTGGGTCAGTACACAATGCAGAGACGGACGGACACCCGGGCTTCCTAATTTTCACGGAAAATGAACTTTAATTCAAAACGATGCCTGGATAATTAAACTTTCCTGTGATTTAATTTGCTCTAATTATTTCCATAAATTGAGATGTAACCGGGGTTATATAAAATTATCCTAACAGAAAATTGGGTTTTCGTCCGAGTTGTAAGCAAAGTAGCGGGTACTGGAGCTGTGGCCGGCGGGGCTGGAAAGTAGCCACCCTTACGCAAAATCAGCTCGGCTTTTCCTTTGAAAACCTAAGGTGAAGGATCGCCTGGAAAACACTGCAGACGGGAGCCAAATCGCCGAACGAGAAGGCGCGGGGGGGGGGGGGGGGAGAGTGACATCACAAAAACACGCACACCGCACTGAAGCAGGGAACCTTGTTAACGGCTGCAGCAGGCACCACAGCTCCGAATGGAATGGGTTCACAGCCCAAACTATTACAACGGGCAAGGGCTCAGCTCTGAGATCCTTCCTTCCCCTGTCTGCGGCGGGGGGTTGTAGTCACGCGGAGCTTGTGCTCCACCAGTGGGAATAAACACCGTCTCCTCAAGTCTTGCGAAAGTTTTTCTTAATCAATTGGATGAATAAAGTTAAACCCAGCTATATTTTCACTGCACCTCGTGGCAGTTCACTATGTAGGACTCACGTGCTCGGTGCCACAGCGAGTCCCAGAACGCACACACGGGGTAAGGTAAGGCATCTGTCATCTTTGCTGTACATTTTACTACAGGGTGGAGATGTGGCGGCTTTTCACTTCCAAGATTCCATGTCGGTGTGGGAAAGGGAAAGCTGACCTACGGCCAAAGCTGCGTCTCATTTCCCTAATTTCATAACTCATTTGTTGAGGGCGGCTTTCTCTGGGGTCCCGTTCTGACCAGCGCTCCCGGGGAGAGACGGTGGCTAGATGCCCAGGATCTGTGGCTGTTGTTTTTAACTGTATTTTTCTTAAGTAGTTGAATGAAGGGGGTACCACTCAGCACGTAAGCTTGTAAGGACATCACCCCGTTCTGAGTGTGGCCTGGAACTGGTAGTTGGGTTTGCTTTTTGAGGAGCAGGGGTCCCTTTCTTCTCACCAGGCATGCTTAATGGAGGAAATCCGAGCTGATTCTCAGTTCCTTGTATGAAAACTGGGTTTCTAGAAGATGAGAAATCTAGGAGCCTACTTTCCAAGCTTAGCTCTCCAGGCTTTTTTTCTCTCTGAGGTGGCACATTAGAGCTCACTTTTCTGTCGGCCTCTGAGACCTCCCAGAAGGACTGCCGTGTGATCGGGCGATGGAGAAGATGCTTCTGTATAGGAGCAGAGCCAGAGTCCATGGGGCCTTAAAGTGAAAGGGTCACAGGCCCCCACACCAGGGGACATAAGTTTTTTCGGGGGTTTGAGGGTCCTCGGTGTTTCTAGCAGCTCCTCCATTTTGCTAGAGTTTCTGTGAGCAGTTCTCCAGTCTACGGCAGCTGGATGGTAGGGGGCCTGTTGGGTCTGAGCTCCGAATGGCCCGAGAAACATCCTTTCCCAGTCTCAGCCTGCCTCAACTTGACCTGGGGAACGTTCTCGGCCACAGGCCGGGCCCAGCTCTGTCCTCCCGTCCTTCTGTCCTTGGTGTGTGCGGATTCCTCCCCGAGAAGGACGTCACTGTGTGTTATGGAACTGCTGCTGACGGAGGCTGGACGTGCGTGGGGCCCTCCGTGTTGTGCGTGGATTCCCATGAGTCTCGCTCTCCTTGGGGTCTAGCTGCCCACCCTCTGCAAACAGCTGATCTAGAACAGACCTCCTGCCGCTCGGCCTTGCAGGAACTGTAACCATCACTCTAGCCTTGTCCCCTCGCGCACACACAGTTAGGGTCGGAGGCCCGCTTCAGGAAAAGGAAGGAGCGGGGGATAGAAGGAAAGGTGAAGCACCAGCCGACAAGCTGGCGACGCCAGTTGTCTGTTACGTGTCCCTGCTCTAACAAGGCAGGAGAGCAGGGCGCCCACACCGGCTCCCTGGCCTGGCCTGGCCTCTCTGGGCCTGCAGCCTGCCCAGGCCACACAGGAGGTGCTGCCAGGGAAGCCCACACACAAGCCTGGGAACGGCTGCAGGGTGAGGACCCCGCGCCCTGGGCAGTGAGTGAGTGAGCCGCCCCCCCCCAGGGGAAACAGAGGCAGGAGAGAGCTCGGGGCAACCAGCTCCTGCCCCTCCTCTGCCTGCGTCCGGCATGGGACACTGTGTTTGCAGGAAAACAATGCCCCAGGCCCAGATGCGCACACTGTCTGGCAGGCAGATGTGAGGCCGTTCACACACAGCTAGGAAGAGAACAGATTCTTTCTTACCAGTTCGCTCCTGGTCCCGGCCCTTCTGCTGGGTTCTGGAACGCTCTGTGGTTGTGAGTGCTTCCTCATGCTCTCCTGTTGCAGTGAGGAGCTAATCGTGTGAAAGGTTCGGCCTCAGCATCCAGAAGTTAAACTCAAAAGCTCTCAGGTCCCTTGTCTTCCCCGCTGAGGTTGGATGGCGGGGAGTCCCGAGGCCTGCTCCGGCTCTGCGAGCGTGTGCGGCCTGTGCAGCGCAGCGTCTCCCACGCCCAGCCACTTAACCAGGTGCTGAGCACCTCCTGCGGCGTGAGCAAGCGGCCGGGGAACGCTTGGGGGCCTTCAGGGCTCTCCTTGTCATTCCCAAGCGTAGGCCGCCGCCGGGATGGCCAGGAAGATGGCTCCTCATCCAAGGGAGCCTATGAGCCCCCAGCTGAGGACTTGGAGACCAAGGTGGGAAATGAGAAACAGATGCAAATACCTGGAGCGTGAAAAACAAATGGAAATGGATCTCAGCTGTGGACCTGTTGTTGTGCGGCTGGGAAAGGTGTGGCAGGAAGCAGCGGGGAGCGGGGAGCGAGGGGGGCGTCTTCTCCACTGCAAAAGGTTCTCAGGTGTGGGAGCTCCCGTCGGGAAGGCCTCTCCTCCAAGCCCTGGCCAGGCCGCGCTGGACCCTGCGTCCTCTCTGCTCGTGTCTGCTGAAACCACGTGCGCCAGGTGACCACGCTCGCCTCACTGTGCAGGTTTGCGGCACTAACCTGCCCCTTAAAGTCGAGCCGTGGTCATCTACGCTTGCGCGTCCATTTTCTGGAAGCCTAAGTTATACTCCATTCCTTTACTTAGTGATCTGCCCTGCGTGGCTATTCGTAAACCTTCCACATCATCTACTGTCTCTTGTCTGTCCTGGAGTTTTTTCAGAGAACTCCTTCCTCGAGTCTGCAAGGCCTGGGCCCCCCTCCTCTGTTTTCTGACTCTGGGAGCCATGAACAGCTGATGGTAAGCTGTGCTGGACCCGGGACTGTACCGGGCCGGGCCCGCCACGCAGGCAGGTTAAGCTGGCATTCGCACGCAGAGCTGAGGCCCCGTCCTCCCTTGGAAAGCCTCCTGTGGCCCCTGCTCTCTGGCGTCCGTCATTCCTCCCGCTGCTTCACTCTGCGGGATGGGACAGACTGGGAGGCCCAGAAAGACCTTCCCCCTCGAGCATTTTTAAACTACACAATAACCTGCAGGTGGTCTGGTTTCTGGGAGGCCGCAGAGGGGCCCCTCCCTGTCGTACCCTACTCCTCCTCCTCCGAGCCTGAGCTCAGGTGGACCAGCCCAGGGTGCTGGAGTCCCCTGTGCCCACGGCACCACCGCGGGCCTGCCCAGGGCCCACCCCTCAGAAAGGAGGTCTGCAGGGAGGCGCTGCCCGGGGTCCTTTCCTCCTGCTTCACGCCACTGTGGACCATTCCTTTCAAACAGACGGCCTGGGACGCGCCTGGACCGCCGCTCCCAGGACTCCCAGCCTGACATGGCTCCGGGAGGGCAGCCGTGCCTCCTGCCCTTTGCCTGATGCGGTCAGGCCTCAGCCCCCCGGGTCCGCGCTGGTCAATGCCCGGAGCGCAGCACCTGAGGACAGAAGGCCACTGCCATTAGCATATCCACATGCAGATAACCTCCACTCGGATTACCAGGGATCAGAGGGAAAACCGGTGGTCAGGATGACCTGGATATCCCGTCAGCAGCAGTAACTGTAGCAGTTACAGAATAACTACAGATAATTACAATCATTTAATTCAAAGTACCAAGTCACTTCATGCAGAACAGGACTCATTTATCATTATTGACCTTAGAAGAAGCAAATTTACCCAAATCAATAAAGGTTCCAAATATCCATTAGAGCAGACAGAGATTGGTTTCAAGTGCTAGAAGCTTCTATATACCTGGATTAATAGAGGAAGTAGATCTGGATGCTTTTGATTAATGAAGAGATTTTTTTTTCCTTCTGAGACAGTTACTTGAAAGAGAATTGACCTTAATTTCTCCTTTAATTCGGGTTATGGAAAGTCAGTTGTTTTTGTTAAGAAGTTTCATTCCCATTAGTTGCTGCAACATGGTGTAATTATGCAGAGAAGTAATCTATAAACTGGCCAGGTTCAACTTTATTTTTAATGGACTCTTTGGGCTCCCCGGAACAGTCGGTGTCAGAGGTCAGCCCAGTGGGCAGGGCCAGACACCAGTGGTTTGTCTTTGGAATCACTGCCCGGAGCTGCTTATACACACTAGATTCACCCACTTTACAAAAGAGGAGGGAGAGAAATAATCCCATCGCAATTAAGTGGATGGTCTGTCAACAAGAGTAACAGCAGCCGTTTCAGACTAAGCGAAGATAATTACAACCTTGTAGAAACGAGAAGGTTTAGGCTGCTTTTGAGAGTTTGGTATTGAAAAATATAATTGAATGTGCATGAAAATTGAAATAATAAGAAGTCAGCTCAATCACTTAACCATCGAATCGTTCACATTGATTCTTGGTGTTTTACAAACGTCACCTCATTTCACCCAGAGGCTGAGCAGGGTAGGCAGGGCGAATTCCTCCACTTCCTCCATGCACACGGAGCCCAGCGCCCGGGGCCCAGCCCCCGCCAAGCGCCCAGGACCGAAGTCAGACTTCCCAGCATCAGAAATGGGGTGCCTGGCGAGACGCTGTTGGGTGGCATTGCCAAGATGTAAAGACTTCCTTCCATCTTGGCAAATGGTGACTGAGTGTCACTTGCTACGGGAGAGGCCTACCCCCAGAAGAATGTGAGGCCAACCTCCACGGGCTTCCCGGGTCAGCGAGGGCAGGGCTGGCCCCTGGGTGTCCCCCAGGGCCCACAGGCCCCCCTCGCTCCCCCACTGGGCGCTGTAGGTGTACCGCTACTGACCAGGCTCTCGGAGAGAGAGCCGAGAGCCTCGACTGGAAGAATGGAGTCAGTGTTCTCAGATGGATGGAGAAGGCTCCTACTCCACAGAGGAGCAGGCTCTTTCCTCCCTCTGTGTGGGGTTCGCAGGCTCGGGCGTGGCGCACACTGAGCAGGGCTCCTCAGGAAACTGGGCTCCACGCCCTCGTGCTGAGTCTGGGGCTCTCTATCCCGACTTGAAGAACGGAGGCTGAGGACCCAGCACCGTGGGAAAGCCAGGGACCGGCACGCCGGCCTCGGCTGGACCCGCTAAAGACGCAGCAGTGCAGCGCAGCGGCTTCCTCAGAACCACCTGGGGAAGCCAGGCTGCGCGGGGGCTGGGGCAGGGCGCTCCCTGAGGAGGGGGGAAACGCTGGAGGTGCACAGGTCTCCCACCTGCTGGGGACTGAAAATGTGTTCCATTTGTGTTTCTCCGCAGGAAGAGATGAAGAAATGCTGACAAGGTGTGGCAGGCTGAACCCCCCAGCAGCTGGCCTCCGTGACTCTGCGCCATGGTGAGCCAACCTGCCCGCCTGCCGGCTCCCGCCGCTGCCGCCGCCCTTCAAACACATCCTAGAGATCCCGCTAATAAATTCCGTTTGGCTGCAACCCTGTCCCAGCTCCAGGCAGTCGCCTCTGAAGTGTAAGTGCGGCCTGTCTCCAAGCCAGCCTACTGCCACTTCCTGGTGATCTGTACCTCTTTGGGAGACGAGTCTGCCCTGCCTTTGCAGGCAGGGAGCGGGGTTTGAATGGAAATGCGGTGCCGTGGCTAGATCGGAGCTCTCACACCTTCTGCAGCTCCAGAATAAGTGCTATGTTTTAAAAATATATATGTATGTGTTGGCAACATTGAAAAGGGGGCTAAAAAAACATCCCCCGCAGACGCGAGAGCAGCAGTAAAAGAACCGTTCTCGCCCTGCCGATGGGACAATGGAGCATATGGACGCCACGCCAGGCCTGCCAGGCAGGCCCGGGCAGGGCCCGTACCGTGGAGTCAATCTGCTTCTCTAATAGCAGAGGAATGGCCTGTGTGCACACTGTCTCCTAGTGCGCTCATTCAGCTCCTGGGGAGGTGGGGTGCTACCTCGGGGCAGGGCCCCCGGTGGGGCTGGGGTGGCCACCATCTGTGCCTGCGAGCCCCAGAGCTGTGGGACGGGCCCAGCAGCCATTCCTGACGGCCCAGGGGCGGGGCTGACTCTAGCTGCACGGAACCGCAGCCGCTGTAGCGTCCCTTCCCACACCCAATCCTGCGCCCCTCCTCGGCTCAGCTCCCCTTAGAAGAAGGCCACAGAGGAAATCCCAAGCCAGCTTGTGCCACCCAGGAGCCTCAGTTACATCAACACCAAGCCTTAGTCTTTATGTCCACATGTACCTGAAAATCACGTTCGACAATGGCGTTGTTGGAAACCGAGCCGCCTTGGCCCAACATGGGGCCGTGGTGGGGTCCACACTGGGTCTGGTGGCCCAGTGGGCCTCACGCCTTCTAGAGGGGACCAGAGAGAGATGGAAGGAGAGAGGCTGGAGAAGGGGCGGTCGGCCGTGCGGTCCAACGTGGAGGGAAGCCCACTGCACAGACGTACAAGACACAGAAGTGACCCCAAACGTGCCAACATCACAGCCGCTCAAGGAAAAGAGAAAGAGGCCGGTGGGGTGCTTCTAGCACCCCAAATTCATAGTCTCTGTCCAACGGGACAGGATGGGAGTGGCTGCTGGGGCTCCGCAGACCTCACTTCTGCCGGCCGCTGGCCAGCTGCAGGCCTGCTCTGCCCCGGGAGGTGAATCTGGGAGGCCGGGAGGCTGGGCCTAAACCCTCCGTCAGGCCCAGGCCTCAGGGGACAGGGGGAGGTCCTGCAAGCCAGGCGTCTCAAACTGGTGAAAGCTAAAAGCAAGAATCAAGAACTGGATTATGACCAGCATGGGAGACCCTAAGGCAGCGGCAGCGTGGCCCAGGGAGCCACACGAGGTCTGGGTACTTGGTGTATTCACCCAGCAAACGTTCCTTGAGCACCACGCTTGTGAGCTCATATATGTACTTTGATAGATGGCTTTTTGCACTCTCAGTAAAGACTTCAAGCTCTGAAATCATCAGTCACTGAGAAGCTGAGGCGGCAAGACCAACCAGAGCGATTACCACAGGAAGATCCTTACTGTACGGAATTCGGCTCTCAGAAGTACTTCAGTGATCCTAAGATTAAATTACTCAGGTCCTTGAATATAAAGGAGAAAAATAAGAACTTTCATGGAATATTTATAAACCCAAAGGCCAAGTTTTTTTTAAGTATCCATTTTAATTAGAGTAAGGATTGAAAGGGAAGAGTAGAGACTGGGTGTAGTCCCTCACCTTTCCTGGAAGATACACTTTCCATCACTGTGGGGAGTTTAGCACATTGTCTACCTTGCAACCATATCTGATTGGCACTGGAGGGTTCTATTTTTTTCTCCATAAGCATGTATTGATCCAAAGAGCACATTATGAGCCTAAATAGAGACCTTGAGCCTTTTATTCTGGTCCATGGCAAACATATAATAGACAATAATATACAGTAACACTACTCTCCGATCTATACTTAGCGAGCAGACCCCTCCTCAGCCTCAGGCTTCAGTAGCCACCGGCTTGTTCAGCTCTCGATTTCTGCATCACAGACACATGAAGTCGCCCTGCATACACTCTCACCATCAAATCATCTTCTCTGCAGCCCAGACGCCATCTTGATTCATCTTGGCAACAGGGAAGGTTTACTTTCTGCTCCTTCTCCCAACCTTCCTAATATCTACATTCTAGATAAAAGCCAAGGCGTTTTAACACACTGATTGAACAACTTTTCTACTTAAAATAGTGTGATGATTTCTCAATGCACTTCCATCAAAGCCAAACACCTTCCGGGATGCACGGACGCACGGACGCACGGACGCACGGACACATGGACTCTGGGCTGCTGCTCTCCCTTTGTCCTTTCTGTCCACGGAGCTGCAGCTGCACAGCTCTAAAACCACCACAGAGTCTCTGACTTCGGTTCCATGGCACAGGGATTCCTCCTTGGGTTTCGATTTCCTCTGCTTTGGCTCCCAGAGGAAATGTCACCGCCACAGCCTCCTGTCACCATCTTTCCGAAGCAGGCTCTTCTGTACCCCTCTGTCACACTGTCCATGCTCAAAGCCTGTGCCTTTCCTCCACAGGATTCAGCATTTACTTACTATAAATCTGCATGTTTGTTGTGTTCATGATCAGTCTCCCACACACGGCCAAAACCTCCATGAGAGGAGAGCAGAGCAGAGCTAAGCCTGGCCACTCACCGGTCCACACCCTACCTGGCACGCGTCTGCCCCGCGCACCGCCGCCCACCCCCCCCAGGCCCACAGAGAACACTAGCTGAGTGGATAAACGAAATGAGCCAAAGGAAAGGGAAGAGAAGAAATAGGAGGAGGAGGAGGAGTCAAAGGTGCGGGCAAGCGGGTATGGGTACAAACTTTGCCCAGGTTCAGTGGCATTGCACGTCAGGTGTGAAGTGGGGGAACCTCAAAAGTAAGCAGGGTAATTTCCTGTCAGATACAATGTTAACCGACCTGAGAGCACGACCTGAGAGCACGTTGCCCAAAACTAAAAATCATCCCGTGAAAATAACTGCTTCAAGGAAGCGGATGTCATCGTCACTGTATTGGCCGAAACAGCCTGCGCCGCCCCGACAGGCAGGCCACCCAAGTTCTGAGGCCAAAGGTTATTTCTTCCTGGCCTGTCAGGGCCAGGTGGAATGTCAGGGCAGAGGTGGAATGAATGAGGCCCCGCCATCTCCCACACAGGGGCTGATTTCAGCGCAGGGAAGGGGAAAGGAGGGGGAGAGCGGGAAGAAGGGGTGTCTGATTAAATTCCCCAGACAGCCTCAGGGCTGAGGTGAGGAGCCAACCGCTCGTCAGCTGGTAGTCTGTTCTAAAACGTGCCTCTTTGAAAAATCCCTTTCCAATACGTTGTTCATGCTGTGTTATGGAAGGAAGCTACTCATGGCAGGAGTGGCCACTTTAAAAACTAGAGTGAGGCGCCCTTGGTGATCAGATTTCCTTTGGGTGCTATGTGCCCTGCTGCGTGGTCCTCTTCCATCTCCCTCGCTTGCAAGTGCTCCGAGGAGATGGAGATGGAAACGGAGACAGAGAGCCGCTCCCCGCCGCTGCCGCCCTTGCGTGTGCGTGTGCATGTGCGTGTGCGGGCAAGGTCGGTGTGCAGAAGGCCTGCGGACGCAGATCTCACTTGGCCTTGGCAGCAACTCAAGGCTTCTACTTTTTCAGGGATGAAATACTCTTGGATAATTGTTCCAACATGTGAGACCCAAAGATGATTTTTGTGGGGGAAGGGTAGGAAAGATCTCAGGAAATAAAGACAGGCAAAAATACCCACTAAGTTATCCAGTTCAGCTCTTGGGACTCCAAGCGCATAGATAGATGCATACATCTACATTATGACATAGATCATTTTATTTATTTATTTATATATATATATATATATATATATATATATATATATATATATATATATATATATATATAATGTCACAGGTTAACCCAGCTGGATGGGGGAGAGCTAGCCAGGACACACAACTCCTGACACACAACTCCACACGTGTCAACACAGGCAGAGTACACAGACTGAACAGGTTCTTCTGATATTGTGAAGGTCTTGTGCTTGTACAGCAAGCCCTGCCCCCAGCTGCGTTATTATTTGGAGATGGGATTCCGCTCTCTGCCCACGCTTGCCTGGACCAGAGTACCCCTGTTTATACCTCCTTCCACAGCTGGGATGACAGGTGCACACCACGTGGCCTGACGTTTCTGTTTGGCCTGGGCTGGCCCAGAACTAGAGTCGCCCCAGCCTTCAGTCTCCTGCACCGCTGGGATGGCCACCCAGATAGTGGCTGGGGCGCACCCTCACAGACTTTTTGACTGAGATGGCCCCAAACCACCATTCTCCCAATCTCAATCACTTAAGTAGCAAGAATCACAGGCATGTGCCACTTGAGCCCAGAAAGCAACTCATCTCCAAGTGAACAACATCTACTTGTAGTGAACTACATCTACTTGTCCTCCAGCATCGCTTTCTGAAATCAGGACATTAATATTTCAGAGACAACAATGGATAGGAAAAGATAATTATGAAACCTATGACCATGTCTAGGAAGAAGAAGCTGGGGTCGCAGCTCTGGGCACCTGAATGGGACCTAATGCTGAGAAAACGTTTATGTCATCATCAGACATTAAGCAGATATTCAATCTCACTCATACTAAGTTCAGTTATGTAAATTCAGTTCTGCCAGATTAGTCATAAATGAAGTGGAATAGATTCCTACCATCTATTCACATAATCAATGTCAACCACACTTTGAGTCTTAGGCCCCTTCTTTCTGCTGGAGAGTTGCTTCAACACCTACCCATCCCTGCCCGGCTATTTCCCAGATGAGACACAGAGGGCTGGGCAGTGAAAGCTCTCATCACGGCAGAACTAGAACTACAACTGAATCGTTGGACTTCGCAGGTGTTCTTCTTTGTCCAGTGTACATGATGTTCATGAAACTCTTTCTCAGTGTTGGACGCTGGGTTATACAGAGAATAAATGCAGTACATACCTGCTTAAACCAAGACACATACAAAATCATTAGACAGAATCCTCCACTGTTAGTGGGAAATGCCTTTGTCCTTTGTGGTGTTTGTGTCCTGTGGAAGAAAGTCAAAAGAGAGTGCTCATTCGATTTGGGGAGGATCACTGGGCTGCTCTGTTGTTCTTGTGAGTATTCTGGACTGAAGAATGCCCGTGCTGTCTGTACCTGCACACTGCCCACCTACAATGAGATTACTGTCAGCTACGTAGTCTATTCTGCACTGAGTAGTACAACTCCAAATATTTCCATGTTCAATTTCAACTAGTTCAAGGACTGGTCCCTTGCTCTAACCAGCAAAACAGAACAGACACCGGCACCTTTGAGTGCCTCCTTTTCCTTTAGAGGCTAAGAAATGAGAGATAAACTAACCCTGGTGCCATATACCTTGCAGGCCGAGAAGTGATCAAAGACACCACAAGATGGTCAGCACTACAGCGGAATGTTTATGGAAGCAAGATGCGGACAGGTTTTATCCTGCTAACAGCACTGGGAAAAATGACAGCAAGACCCTGACACCAAGCTAGGGTTGAAGGACGGCAGGAGTTTTGTCAGTAGTAGGAACTCTGCTGCACTGTAAGAAGATAATGGTGTGGGAGCCTGTTCCCAGACGGAGCACCTTGGAAGGCTGCTATGTCATGAAAGGTAATACACAGGAATGAACTGTGGGGCACACAAAGCAGGCGGTACAGAGAACATCGCTTGGTGTGTGGGCCGGGAAACGTGCCCCAGGCAGGAGGCGTCAGCAAGGACACGAGGAGTCTGCCTTACAGGACTCTGGTTCGGTCCCATAAATTATTCTGCCGTCTGACTAGATGGCAAGATTCCTGAAGGTCAGAATCAAGGGGAACGTCAAAGGCTTTGGCTTGAGTGGAAGGGACAGTCCTGAGCACAGCGTGACTTCCGAAGGAGGCAGGAAGGCGGTGGGGCTGTGCCTTGGGGAGCTGGTGGCTATCGGGAGTCGGCAAGGCCTTCAGACGAAAGAGCTCGAGTCCTACTGTACACGCAAGGAGGACGTCTGGCCGAGATCTGCAAGTCCTCCCTTGGCGTGCGTCTGAAATCCCGAAGGTGGACAAGGTTTAAGGAGAGATGAAAGGGGAAACGTGGAAAATAATCACCTCGGCATGGTTTGTTTTTCTCACATCTATTACTGGAAGATATGACTTTGATGGATTTCTCTTATCCGTCTTAGAGACCCAGGAACATGAGGAAAGAAGGTTGGATGGACCGAGGAGAATTTCCAACATTCAAGGATTGCCAGCCGTGGCCTGATTCTCCTCTGTGGGAGAGGCAACCCGACTTCACTGCGAGGTCAGGGTTTAAAATGATGTCCGTCTGAAAAAACAAATCACTGGCTCCTTCCCCAGACAAAAAAGAATGGTACTGATAAGACACAACCCAGAAAACAATGGATGCCATTTGTGGCTGATAAAGTTGGCTTCGGTTACTGACCACTGTGCAACCAAGGTTCTCGTGTTACTTTGTCATGGGTGTCTATGGTCCTCCTTGAGCCTAGTTTCTGAACCGGAAGGAAGGGGGTGGGCCTTGGACAAGACACCGAGTTCTTGGCCTGTGCTTTGTTCTGTAAACACTTTCTGTTCACTGAAAAACTGTGTGGTTCCCTAAGTCTGTCCACAGTATGAAGTAACTGCCCTGGAACCCCATTTCTTCACTTCTTATACATCCCTGTTGGAGAGCTTACCTCTAAATCACGGTAAGGTGCTAGGAAACGTGGATATGGTACCATGTTGGGGGGGGGCTCCATTAATATTGCTCCCCTGGGGCTGGGGGTGGCGGTCCTCTGACTCACCTTCATAATGGCCTCCACCAACGACAGAACCTAGGACACGGGAAAACCTTGTCATTCAATATTGAGTGTATTCACCCATTCAAAACGAGTTTCTTTTCAACACTTTGTATCCCTTCCATCCATAGTAATTGGAAAGTCAGTTTGAGATATTCTCTAACGTGCTTTTCAAAAATTGACCAAGACTGCAGAAGCCGCTTTGTAAACCAAATATCATTAATTTCTCTCTGCCCAATACAGCAATCACAGTAGGCTGAGAGCCCCCAGTATTCTGTGCTCTTCATGTATTTTTTTCAGCCTATCGTGTTTTCGTCTCTCACGTTTCCCCTGCAAATTGGAATCTTCTGTCTTCTAGGAGTCTCGTTACTACTCAATGATTTTTTTCCCCTTTAATGATGAAGGCACAGGACGGGGGCACATGCCAGAAGCCATGCCCACCTACGTATCTAACGCATTTCCTTCCCTTCACCAACCCTCCTCCACGCTTCCAACGTGTCTCAGGTGTCGACGGAGGGCTGAAACTTTTCAACGGTTGGCTGTCCTCCGAGCGGCAGCTAGCCAAATGGGATGCCAGAGCCCCTGATTGGCTCGGGGACGGAGTATTCATTCTCCAGGAATGCCCTGTAGATACCAATTGAAACTACACCATCCATAAAAGTAATCCATAGACCCATTTGCTTTTCATTTTTGGCTTATGATAGCAATAATGACTGTAACATGGGACCCAGGAATTGATGGCCAGCTGGGGTTAATGGCCCTTGGCTTCACTGTGGGCTATCAGCCCCCCCGGCCGGTCATCAATCCCCAGGAAATGCCCCAATCTTGATGGTTATTACTTAATTAATGCCTCCTTCACGTTCAGCCTAAGTGGCCGGAGCCCCAGAACCCTAAAAGCCGCCTGCAGTGGCAACTGTGTATTTCTACTCAAATACTGGAATCCCCTATGGCTGCATACATATTTTAAATTTTTTTTCTCAGAATAGTTGATTATGTTTGCCTGGGGCTTTTTCCCCACTCTTGCCAAAGTGGAGAGGGTTGAGTTGTGAAGATTTATTTTTCAAGTGAAAATCTGCTACTTGCATATCAGAGCTGCAAGGTCAAAAGGAAACTGGAGAGCGCTCTTCTGGCTTTTGTTTTTAGATTGTCTGGATTGGTTTGTTCTTCCACAGATCTAAATGCAGAAGGAGAAAGAAAAAAAAAAAACAAGAAAGGAGGCGAGCACTTCTTCTGCAGTTACTGGGACTTCACAGTCCTTGAAATGGCATCATAATGGAATTTACTTGGCCGTTGTAAAATTCCAAGTGCTTTCCTAACTAGTTAAAGAACACCTGAAATAAATATTCTCATGATATTAACATTGTCATATAACATGTCTTCAGAGATTGCTATAAACTATCATCAAAGCGTAAGTCTCTAGGCTGACAGAAGAGATAGATTTTGCTCCATTTAATGGTGACTGGCAAATGTGAGCAAAGGAAAAATATAAAGGGGGGTTTTGTCTGAACACAGAATTAACCACAAGGAACAAGCCAGATGCTGTTTGGGGCTGGTGCGGTTTACACACAAAGAACTGCCTATTTATGAACCAGAAACTGACCCTGAGTGATCTTAACTTCTTCTGTCTCAAATAAATGTCCACATTTATTCTCAGTAGAAGCATAAAAGAAATGCAGTCTTCTCCCCTTTGTTTTCTGAGGGAAACTGATGTTATCTGGAGAAATGCATTTCCAAGAGATTGCAGTGATTCATGACCATTAGACCAAGCATGTAGAACAATTCAGAGAGATCATTTAGGAAGATCCCAACTACAATGTCATCGCAAAGTTTACTTTGAGAATCACACGTCTTCAGATGAATGTGGTACGTAGAAATGTACTCCCATCCATGGAGTTACTGAATCTTCAGGCTGGACAAAACATTCTGCCACAGACATTTAGTCCCCTGATTGAACTTCATACAGATTAACTATGATCTAACTCCATAGGTAAACATCTATTCTGACCACTGTTGTGCGTATCCACAACGTCTCTTCAAGATACAGAGATGGAGCAGATGGATAAGCCAAGTTTGGGCTTGTTTTCTCTTCTCTTCTCAGGGCAGATGGACTTTTCTTGTCTAGCCTTGAAGCTTTTTTTAATTAACTTGCCTTCTCTGAGGCCCCGTAAAGAAACAAAGCACCAGTTCCTTTATCCTTTCTCCTGGAGCCTGATCTCCCTACAGTTTGTCGACTTCGTGTCCCTCGATCCTTTTAGTTGCCTGAGGTCTGTGTTGGGCTGCGGGGGCAGACGGTGCGTAGGTGAGTGTGTGTGAGGATCTGAGTAATGCAAGGATTCGTCGGGGACTGCCCCAGAGCTCTTCATGTCTGCACGGAATCACAAACCTCTCTGCTGATTCGCTGTTGAGAGGCTTCAAGATGGATGCTGTGCCTCATTCTTCCACCCCTTCCCTAAGCACAGAGGAATACTTGCTGGGACTGCACACTGCACCAGCCAGGGAACACCGAAATGCAAAGGAACGGTTTTCAAAAAGCAGAGTCCAGACCATGAACGAAACAAAGAAACTCCTCCGGGAGACACACACCATCAGGTGCAGACCTGTCTTGCTTCTGGAAAGTTCAGAGATCACAGAGATGCATTACAGGGGTGTCTAGTTGAGCTCCGAAAACTAAGCACTATTTCTCTGAAGGTCAACAGTACAATAGCAGACAAAATTTTCAAGAAGGTAAGGGGGCTGACAGCCAGGGAGAGGAAGTGGACGGACTCACGGAGTGCAGAACTAGAAAACAAGTGCTCCCGAAAACTGTCCACAGGTCTTACGAACACTTCCACCCACTCAGTTAATTCCCCAGCTACCTCTTGCCAGATCACCTCCCGTCCCAGCATTCTCCCCGAGTGTAGAAACCATTTCCACCCACTGCGCTAGACGGTCTGTGCAGGCCTGTTACCCACCGCAGGCCCCAGGAGCGCTCTGCCCCTTCTCAAAACCTGACCAGCATGACTGCTCAGTCCAACAGTCATCCGTCCCAAACTCACAGTGAAGTCTAAGGTAGTTTGTGTTCTTCCTCTGAGATCAGATTCTTATGTCCAGTAATATGTAGTTAGCTCTCTAACTATGCTTAAATCCATGCAGAATTTTCCAAATGCACATTTCATCTTATCCTTCCGTGACTTTAGCCAATTACCCAGGCTTAGACTCTAAGGGAGTTATGTTTGCCATAGGAACATGATACGAACTTTACTTTTTACCTTTACAGAACTAGCGTCTGCTTGGTTTTTATACTAGAATGTGCCTCCACCGCTGGGTAGGGTTATGATTTAGCTACTCTATGCAGGAGAAGAAGAGTATGTTGCTCAATAGTTCCTTGAAGAGATTAAACTGAAGGAGTGATTTTCTTTTACAGAAAGAACTGGAGGTGTAGCTCAGTGATAGAAAACCTCAGAAGCAATTTGTAAGCTTTGCATTTAATCCCTAGCACAAAACAAAATCAACAACACAGAACAAATCTGAATTTGGGAGCAAACTATTGTGGCCAAAGATAATAAGAATTTAAAAAAATAAGCCTAAGTGAAGAGGTCCAAATAAAATAAAAACAAGAATAGTGGAACAGTTTTTAAAAAAGATTTTTTTTAAGCAGACCATGTCTGATTGACTAGAAGAAAGAAACAGACATTGAGGAGAACACAGAAATGTTAGCTTGAAGTCAGGGCCTTCTTCAGATTCTGGAGAGAGCTAAATGAAGCCCTGATTTAATACTAATTACTTAGATTCATATAGACTATATGATAACATATAGCGATGTCGATTTTTTTTAAACATAATACATAAATAGAGAAAGGGAGAAACATAAGGCCAGCCAAAGGAAGTGGGTCAGCAACGTGAACAGAACTCCAGGGTGTTGAAAATTTGCATTGAGGGGGCATGTTAGACCTTTCACTTGTCCCAAAAAGGCACAGCTTCTCTTCAACTTAACCACGTGATCCCGAACATCTTTGACAAATTCTGCACACCATCAGATGCTGGATACAGTCCTCACCCCATCACGCTGAACGCCAAATTTCATCTTCTGTCAGATGAGCTCCTTTGTGTTTTCTCTGCCATAAGTAGTGCAATGATCGGGTAGCTCTTTAATTGGAGGGGGAGGATGACTCCATCTGCATTCTAGGCCACTGTAAGGTTTTACCGGCGCCACTCCCGGGAAGCCGCGCCCTCCCGATGTGTTATTTTAGGCCACTGTCAGACTCACAAATGAAACTGAAAGGTCTGTTGAGAAAAAGCCCTTACTCTGCAATTTTACCAGTTATTGAAACAAATCTCGAATTTATGTCAAGGTAAAGCCTAACAAATTAGATGGTATTTGAATGAATGCATTACATACCCCCATAATCTAAAGTGGGAAATGTGTAGGAAAGGGAATGGCTTATCTGATTGGAAAAGGCAATGTTATTTTGATTTCTAGTCGATATATTGACTCCCTATATACCAGAATATAAATGATCTTAGCCATAAGAAGTAAAATAAGTATTTTGATTGCAATTGTGCTACTAAATGATAAGTCGTATGGCTCTGGTATAAAAAGAGAATGGATTAGACGTAGTGCTTCACTATTTCTAGTAGATAAGACTATGTTATTAAGAAGTGCATATTGATTTTAATTAGAACAGGCACTACACCATTAATATGAGTTGTGATGCCACTAAGGCAGTTGTCAAGGGGGGATTAATTAATTAATTGTAAATTAATTAATTGATAATGAATCAAATCAACCTAGGAAAATGAATCCAGAACTTGGGAAGGGGGTTTTAAGCTCACAAAGCAGATTGAAACCCAAGGCAATCTAAATCGTTAATTAAGACTAGAGAAAATTAAGGAACTCATTAAAAGAGGGTACCTGTTGTTGTTTTTTTAGAAAGCATAGTAATAATAAAAGTAGCAACTGAAATCTAAGGTTTCCTTAAGAAATAGGATATGATATTAAGGAAAAATACTAAGATTTTTACCACTCAATAATTTAGACGTGAAAAAATGATTTTTAGTATGAGCAATTGCAAAGCTATACATTTTATTTTCTGTTTGTGGCTAAAGAGAAGACTCTCTCACATGCTTGAAAGGAAATGAATGCACTAAATTGAAGTAAAAGTCTATTATAAGAGAAGTATTTACCCTACTTTTGGAATGAATGTCCCTATAGTTACAGGATTCCACAGTTTATAAAACTCAGTGTTTCAGACTTGGCCAAATAGATAGCTAATTAACAAGTATGGATTACGTATGGAGAAGGGAATATTAACATTGAGCCTTTTATAAATTCAACTATGAAGATACACATACAGGCCGACAAAAGCTAATAAAAGGGACTCAAAGGAAAATACTTGTGGGGTGTTGTTTCATTAACAATGTTTAATTATTTTCTATGCCTACATGAAATAAGGGAATAATCAAGCGGATTCCTGGTAGCCAAGGAAGGAAGGCACATGTGTCAACCTTCACCTGATAATTAGGATTGAGACTGAACACGCCCAGTTGGAAAGACCCCTTTGACATGCCTTCCCTGAGTGCAATACAGAACCATGAAATGTTTCTGAATGGATAGTTCCTATGATGCTACTTACATTTCGGTTTGTGATGTTGATGGTAAGGTGCACGGGCAGGAGAGGAGACCAGCTTGGAGACTAGTGTGACCATGGCAATGGTTGAAGAACAGAGAATCTCTCCAACGACACAGCCTAGGCACATTTAGTGCAGACAGATTTGCTTACACATTGAGGACTGAGCATGGAAGGCGAAATGAAGAAGACGCTGTGGTTGTTGTCCTGAGCACGGAGTTCACTGGCTTCCCCTGAGATGGAAAAGGCCGAGGGAGATCAAGTGTAGGTAGGTACCGGGGGAAACGGGTGATGTTCAGAATCAGATGTGTTTGCTGTGAGGCAGCTAGCTGAGTAGAACGTGGTGTTCTTGAATTCATAAAGCTGCAGGTGAGGGCAGAACACTAGGCTAGATACAGACATTTGAGAGCCCGGGCATGAACAATGATTCCTAATGCCGTGATATGGAGCCATCTCACCAAGGCAGCATGGGTGTTACCGGGGTAAAGAGAACCAAACATTGAGTGTCGGGCACAACAACAATTCTATTTTTTTCTGAGCATTGGGCAAACCAACAATTCTATTTTTTTTCACATTGATAAGACCAGCCATTTGTTTAACTTGGGGTAACATAGCATGTACAGGTGAGAGTATAAATTAAAGCAACAAACGAGATAGAGTAGTTGTTGCTGGTTACATTCACTAAGATTTAAGACAGATTACTTTTAGATTTAACAAAGATGCAGAGAAAAGCACTTGTGTACAGTGCTGACAACACTGAGAAAGTCATGTGACTGAGTGAACATAAACACTTTGGGAGATCTATCACATCAAGAAAACAACTGTATGAAGTGATCTTTAACCAGCATTGTTTAGGGAATGAAAAATGTATTCTGAATGTCAACAGGGCAATAGTTATGTACATTACATACAGTATATCCATAGTATGTGATGTATAAATAAACACAGAAAGGCCTACACATTGGAAGCAGTATTGCTGTGTACTGAATGGACCCGTTGAAAACTCTCCAGGGCAACTCATAGAGAGGGTAGGGGAGCTAGCTGCGTCTAATCTGTCAATATCCTTTAAACAGATGAGGTTCAGAACGGTTGGGCAAATTAACTTTTTTGTTTTGAACATCTTGTTTTATTTTCCTAACCAATCAACAAAAACAAATACATAAAATGAAAACTGGATTTTTAAAATGAAAAAGTAAAGAAAAAGATAAAGTTGATACTCAAGAAAGTGGTCAAAACACAGGCAGAGCAGCAAGCATCTGAGGAAACACCACAAGGGAACGAGGGATGAGATGGTGTGAGCTTGGACTGAGAAACAGAACTAGGTAAGAAGTTCTCTAAAATGACTTCGCTCACATGCAGTTATGGCCTATGAAACTATCTGTCTTATGTATCTTCACCATATCAAAAGGAAAATCCAGGTACATTAAAACAGTCAAGTATATGAACCTGTAAGTGACAATTATATACATCAGTTGGAGTCCCTGGTAAACTAAAAGCAGCTTAAAAACAAAAAAGATTAAAGAAAAAAACCTCAAAAAAACCTTTTAAATATGACTTACAGGTTACCCCAGTATAGGAAGTAATGACATTTAGATGAATTAAGCTATTAAAAGCAAAAATGGCCACAACCTTCATTAAAAACCAAGTAAACGTAGAATAGTATGTACAAGTGGCCCATGGTGCCAATTTTATTTGCAGCTATTATTATAGTACTCCATCTCAAATGTACAAGTTACCCCTTTGTCACACCTTGGCTACGTCTTGAACTAGTGCAGAATTCAGCTGTGGTAGAATGCTGATGGTAGCATGCCCAGATGTAGCATACTTGTTCTTGATAGTCAGGTGCTTTGTAAGCCCCCGATTCACCATGACTCCATTCTTAGCCAGGTGCTGCAGAACAGGAAGGAGAGATTCCTCAGCATGAGACAGGTAATGTCACCATTATCAAGAATTGTCAGCGCTAAGCCAAAAGCTCCTGCTGCAATTTGAGAAGGAGGAATGTGCACCATTTCATAGTCCAACATAGTCAGTTCCATCAGGTATTTGGCCAACGTATGCTGCTCAACATCAACCTCTCCAAATTTGATGCTCTATGAAGGAAGTGCAGCGGTAGAGGGTGGCCCAGACCAAAATTCAAAGCTCTTAGAATCTTCATTTCCGTCTGTCTGATTTGGTGCTTAGTGTAAGTATTGTTAGTTACAAAAGCAAAGTCACCAATTTCTGGAGGATACATTTCTTCATATTTGCTTGCAATAACCATGGCAGTGACACCAACCAGCTGCAGCATTTTCTTGGGCACACAATTATTCTGCATGAACCTATCAATAACGGAAACGGTCATGTACATGGTCTCTTGTAGCAACCGGAATTTCATTTGAACCTGCACTAGCCAGTCAGTTAGGATGGCCCTCATGTTTGCAGTGACTTCCCGACCTAGCAGGTATTTTGGTCAGACAGACAGTTCTTCCTCAAGTTGTCTCAGATAAGCATAATATCTTTCACATATTCACTACAAAGATTTGGATCAGCTCCATCTTCTGCATCCACATCATTCACTGCAAGTATTACACCAGAGAAAGCCTGACACAAATATTCTTCGGCAGGGGTACATCCAGATGTTTCCACTGGGCTTGGAGAGGGAGTATCAACCAAAATAGGTTCCGGCGAAAGTTTTTCTTCCTTTACGGGCTCAGGTTCAGGCTCTGGCTCTGGCTCTGGCTCTGGCTCAAGTTCAGGTTCAGGTTCAGGCTCAGGTTCAGGCTCTGGCTCTAGCTCTGGCTCAGGCTCTGGCTCTGGCTCTGACTCAGGTTCAGGCTCTGGCTCTGGCTCTGGCTCAGGTTCAGGTTCAGGCTCAGGTTCAGGCTCTGGCTCTGGCTCTGGCTCTGGCTCTGGCTCAGGTTCAGGCTCTGGCTCTGGCTCAGGTTCAGGCTCTGGCTCTGGCTCTGGCTCTGACTCCTGCTCTATCTCCCCCACACTCACAGGGGCCTTTACCAGTGGCTTTGGTAGCTTTTTAGCAACTTTTCCAGTAGCTGAAGCTTTTACTTCCTTTGTTCACTGTTTTTAGTACCAATATCTCCACGAGCAGTTCTTGGTCTCGGCCCGGGTTTAGAAGCTGCCGCGGTGGGCACAGGCACACGCTTTGCACCTGCCATGGTGACCTTGACCTTATTTGCAGCATTAATTTTCGTGTTCCTGGTGACCCGGAGCACCGTGGCTCCTCTTCACCAGGGAGCTGCTCTGGGGGCAGAGGCAGAACCCGGGGCCTCACAGACCAACAGCCGTTTCTCACCAGCACGCCCTCTATTTTTTTTTTTTTTTTTTAAGAAAAAAGGAGGATTCACAAAAAAGACAGAAGGCTGACCAAAGAGGTAGAGAGAATCCGAAAAAAATGGCTTTTTGAAGACTAAGTGAAGAAAAAGTGATCAATTGCATTGTGAATTCAGGGGGTATTATTATAAAGTGCGCCCACTCATTAGAAGTGATCAATTGCGTTGTGAATTCAGGGGGTACTCCTATAAAGTGCACCCCTGCATTAGAAGTGATCAATTGTATTGTGAATTCAGGGGGTACTCTTATAAAGTGCACCCACTCATTAGAAGCATGATCAGGAATTTAAAAAATGGTATCAGCATAGTTGCATATGCTGGTGTGCTCTAGAGTGGACAAGGATCCAAATCCCAATGTCCTCGGCTAGTTTCCTCCTACCATGTGAGCCGTTTCCTAGACACAGAACTATAACTTACACAACACGACCCATGCAATACTTGTGAAGTGACAGGTGCTTACCCTTTCAAGTATGAGATATCTAATAACATAATTTTAGCATAATTATGGAATTATTGTGTTATTGATACCATATACTTATTGATAATTTTTTTTTTTTTTTGTCGGTCATGGGGCTTGAACTCCGGGCCTGGGCGCTGTCCCTCAGCTCTTCAGCTCAAGGCGAGCGCTCTACCACTTGAGCTACAGCGCCACTTCCGGTTTTCTGGTGGTTTATTGGAGATAGGAGTCTCACGGTCTCTCCTGCCCGGGCTGGCTTTGAACCGCGATCCTCAGATCTCAGCCTCCTGAGTAGCTAGGATTACAGGCGTGAGCCACCAGGGCCCGGCTTATTGATAATATTTTTATAGATGACTCCTACTATTCATTATATTCCTGGTAAATAAGTTGCTCATTTCTTCCATTATGCATCAAATATTGTTTAGCATTCACTCTTTACCAACTGCTAGCACCCAAGAAGATGAATATGGACAAAATAAGGGGTATACCATTCTTACAATAAATTAAATTCTTATAATTTAATATATACACTACAGAATTCATTTCTCCATGTGAGGAATTTAAGCCATGGGTTTACCACCTGTTTAGGTAGGTGACCTTAAGTAAGTTACACAAACTTTATCTCTGTTTACATGCTGGTTTGTGCTTTTAATTTTTAGAATTTGACCACTTTTGTGTTTGTGTGTGCTGCACCTGCGGCTTGAATTCAGGGCCCAGGGGCTGTCCCTGCGCTTTTGTACTCAAGGCGAGTGGTTCTCACACCCAAGCCACAGCTCCACATCTGCCTTTTTGGTGTTTCACTGGAGCGGGGAATGTCATGGACTTTTGCACCCCTCAGATCTCAGCCTCCTGAGTCGCTAGGGTTACATTCGCCCATCACCAGAACCCAACTTTTCACTACTGTTTTATGCAACCTCTACTGATACTCTCATAAATAATATTTTATTTGTATGTAATTACTCATATCCTTTCCCTCCTTATAAAGAATTTGAGAAAATTTGAAAAGAGATTATGATCTCTTTTATGTAATAATGAAGAAAATAAAAATGTCAAGGATAGTTATATGTAGAACACATATGTTGTCACAATCTGCTATTGTTTCTACTGAACCGCTTCGAGTTTAATTCATAGCTTCCTGGTGGCCAAAACAAAATGGAAATATAGCCAATAAACATTCTCACTAATAAAGAAAGAGATTCTGCTGGCCCATCAAAAGTAACTTTTGCTAGTAACTTTGAACTGTAAAAAATATTTCTTTGGAAAGGCTTTACAGGGTGTACAGAGTGACACAGACTATAATCTCAATATTTTTGCAGCAAATTCAATCACAAATTTCATGTAAATGTTTCCATTAAAACCCAAGACCTAATGTAAAAAAAAATTATTCTGTAGCAAACAGAACAACATCCAATCATGCAATAATCATGCTGTCTGATAATCTAAAATGATTTCCAATATATTGTTTGCTTGTTTATTTGTGAACTACATACATATGCACACATATAGAAGCTACTATTTTATGCCAATTAAACTTCTTAGAAGACTGGATAGGCTTTAAGTCATGTGAGATAAGTATTGTTTATCTTCTAGGCTTCCATAGAGGTTGGATAATAGACAAAGACCTGGGATCTGCTGCTGGATGAGACTAGAATATTCTGTAGAACCCAAACTAGACTAGTAATTGTGACATTCTATCATTAAAAAAAAGTGACCTTTCCAAGGTCTCCACCTGGAAGGCCATTCAGGTAAGGCAGATCCAACCCCTCACCAACCTCTCACAACACACCCATCTTCACTTTGGGTTGTAGAAAATACCAGCAACTTTTTTCAGTGAGGATTTTTTGATCAATGGTCACACAAATGAATGTCCCTCTGAAGGCTCAGTGGAAGACCCTCTTAGCCATGTGTCTTGTTTTCAAGAGCATAACACTCGGATGGATTTCTTTACCCAGACCGAGATTCCCGGGAAGGTCTCTTGGACTGGTTTTCTCGTCGGAGAGAGCGGCCCTGTCCCAGCACCTCGGGACTCCATATTAATTCCAGACATTCTGTCTGGCAGTGATGGTTTGCCCCTGTCTGTTGTGTTTGTTGTTGCTGCTGCCATTTGTTCCCTCCATTGTAAAAGTTACTGATGAATTCTGATTTTCCTTTAAAGATGCTCTTGATGCTATTGAGGAAATGTCAAAAATAATGAAGAAAAATCCTAATGTGCTGTCCGACTGAAGTCCATCTTTGGAGATGAAAAACACTCATAATGAAAATGAGTTGACAGCTTACTTGATGATATTTACAGCTGGATGTGACGTCAATCGGAAGGACAGCAAAGATCAATTTTAACGGCAAGCAGCTAAGCATGCTTATTGATCCTGGTAGCTTACTCCTCTACAAATGGCAGAGACCATTAATATGGGAAGGCCAGGGACATGGAGAGGCATAAAACAACAACTGACTTTGAGCCTTTAGAGGAGATAATTTAAGAGTGGTGATTTGATGATCGCGAGGGAGAGTGTGAATTCATGATTTAACCTCACGCACCTACCTCTCCTCTGAAATTGATTGCCATCCAAAGAGTCACATTTCATTTGAGAAAAATGTCATTCCTTCCGTAATTTCCTCTGTAAGACTTGCTTAAGAGATGCCATTTGCATTCTGTCTAATTCTAGTGCGGATGCCCTTTTCTATGACAACAGAGTCGTTTCTGCTAGACAAAGTCACTTGGTGGGTGAAGCACAACTCAGAAACATCTAAGATATCTGTTTCCATATTTCCTTTTATCCCGTGGGACAGTAACATAGGTCCTTCCCTGGAATTTAACCATGGATATGAGCGTGTCTACTAAGTGCTGCCAGAAGACATTTACTTTGGGGAAGAGTGAAAGCCAAGAGCGGTAGCCACTAACGGTACTCAATATTACAAATATATATCACTTGAATGTGGCCGCTGCTATTAAAACCCAACTTCCTCCACGCTGGTGGAAATAGGAACACCCCGCTACACACTAAACTCTTCCCTCAGACAGCTTGCCTTGTATTTTAATATACCTACTGGAGCCTCACCAAATGGATGTGAGGTGGGCTGTCTGTAATAATGAACTTCCCCACCCCTAGAGATGCAGTACATCTGCTCAGATCAAAATGTGTTGTTTGTGACGCTCCCACACTCTGGAGACATATGTACAGTACCAACGTGAAAATAACAAGTTTCAAACTCTTCAAATGGCTCCTGGTTAGCGGTGGGGGCGGGGGCGGGGGGAGCCTTATTGTGGAATAAATCGCTCTGCAAATTTATAAAAGGTTTAAATCTTTAATAACAGTAACTGATGTACAAAGACATCCGATGTACTTGGTCATTGTTAGTAGAGAAAAAAAATGATAAATTTCAGCCTCAAGAGTCTCACACATTCTTGAATAGACCCAACTGCCCCGTTGAGGTGAGAGTAAAGACGGAAGGCAGGAAGTAATGATGATTTATGAGATCTTATAATCAAGACTTTTCCTCCTTCCTTTGTTAATGCTGACTGATAGGTTGAATTCCATTATCTTGGTTGTTCTTCTAAGAAATTTAAAGAAAACAATCGCTCAATTCACTACGATGCATTCTCTCAATTCCTATTGGCTAGTACTTCATGATGTCCTAAGCTATTTGACACTACTGGGCCATTAACAAATCTTGGTATTAATCTCACACAAGAAGGCAGCTTCCACTAACACACTTATAATAATGCCAATACTCTGTTAGTTTCTACATAACCATTCTACCTTCTATGACCTTGTTCATTAGGATTATTGTTTCACTCTGGCAAAGTTTGGTTAAAATCAAGTAAACTGAAACTAATTTTCGTCTGTGTTCTAGATGAACAGGGATGAACAGGCAAAAAAAAAAAAAACCCAAAAAACAAAAAACCCACCAACACTCATTTTGCACCCACCACCATAAGGGTGCATGGTGTATTTATGTTGCCTAACAACACTCCCCAAATTAGAAGCTTGTAACAGAGTATCATAATCTGAGATGCATATTTCATGTATTAAGTGTTGAAAGATGTTAAAATTATCAAAGATGTTAAGATATTATCTTAATGCTAAACGAAGCATTGTGAATTTAGGATTTCTTCAAACATTAACGACGTTAAACACAGACAACCCCGACTGTGAGGCTGCCTGATCTTGATGGGCTCAGGGCGGGCGACCGTGGGAACCGACTGCATGGGACGCTCCCACGTGTGCGTGCACACACGGCACACGGCACATGGCACACCGCACGCAGCACGCAACCTGAGCGGGGAGCCTCCAGACAACGGAGGCTCACAATGGAGCTCAGCAGGTCAGCTGCTTGCTCAGTGGTTCGGAGACTGTGTCCTGGTGAATTTGTTCTCCAGGATCCCCGGTGGCTCGGGCTGTCAGCCGCCTCCCTCCTCTCCCTACCCCAGTCCGCTCCCTCACTACTCTTCTCCTGAGACCTTTCCTGTTCACTCATTAAGCACCACCTCCTCGCATTCTTAGGCCACGCTCTGCTTCTGAAGAAACTGAGCAAGCCATTACTGAAGTGCTCAGTACCTATTTCCCAAGCACAAGGAAAACAACACATCCTTTGGACAGCCTTACGTTTTTGTTTTAATGAACAGTTTCAGGCAAGTGCATAAAATGAAACCATGGAGAGGGGTTGAATAGTTTCCTACATCAAACTCCACGTTTCCTTCTCAAGAGCCCTGTGAGTGGCACCCCCGGCCCTTCTGTCCAGACAGCCCTGGGTGCCTGCGGGTGGAGCAGGGGCAGCTGGGCGCTTCCCAGCCCTCATCAAGGCCCAGCCAGAGGCGGGAGGCACTGGCCGCACCTCCTGGTGCTGCCCGGAACAGCATCCCTCTGAGTCAGCGTAACACTCACCCGTGTCAGAAAGCTACACCAAACTCGGCCGTTATGGGAACAGCCCTTTGGGTGTGTAAAAAAACCTATTTCTCCACCCAGAGAGGGAAAGAGTTAATTACTTTTTCTTTGTGTTCACTCCCAGCTAGTGAAGTTTTTGAGAAATTCCGTGACTGAAGAGAAGCCAGGTGAGAGTCAGTCTTCTGATTTATTTCAATTTCTTTCCACTGAGACACGTCTTTTTTTATGTCAACTCGCTGAGGACTGACTGCAGTCATCGGAAAGATGCAATCATTGATTTCAATAATTAATTCCTGCTTGCAGAAGTAATGTTGCTTCTGTGCTCCTCCTCAGGCCCCAGTGAACAGGAAATCAGAGGCAAGAGTCCATAAACAGCTACATGACTTTGGGGAGCGGAGGTCCCCTAACATACTGTAGATTGGGGAAGAGCTTTCAGGCCTGGGGCTGGCTGAAGTTAATTCCGATGCAGTCCTCTGTTGTCTCAGGCTGCCCGTGATTCTCAAACCACTACTGAAGAGCAGAGAGGCTGAGTGCAGAGCCGACATCTTCGCTGCCACTGATCTCAACTCAGTGGGAAAATCCATCCTTTACCGAACAAAAAGTATTCTCCAAAACAAAGGAGAAAGGTTCTAGAAGGCCCGACACCCAGGAGCAGGAGAGAAGGTGGGAAATCGTCAGAGATGAAAGCCAAGGGAAAAACGGTGGAAAGATGATCCAGGAAACCAAATGACCTGGTCCCTTATTATTCAAATGATTTCTATAATCCAAACCCCCTTCAACTGCAGTCAGAAATGTCCAAGTGGAGTCCCCCAGTGGCCTTTCAGAAGGGCATGCAGTCGCTGAGGCTACTTTGTTTGCTTAACACAACCAGAAGCCAAACCGGCGCCAAGTAACCGTATTTTCTTGTCTTCTCTACGGTATTTCCATGTAGGCCTTAAAAATAATGTTGTATATGCCAATGCCACCATAGAATGGTCAACACCAACGGAGGCACAATGTTTTTAGAATGTAATTAGTAGAACAGCTGTTAGATAGATAGATATTTGCCCATTTAATGCTGAAAAAAATAACATTCTATCTCCTTGTCACAAAATATGTCACAACCCAGACTTTCCACTAATCAGGGAATTTACAGCCCCGAACTGACTGTGATGCCAGGGCTTTGTTATAAATTAGGGCACCCAGGGTTAAAGGCAGAAATGGAAAGCAGGCCCTTATTAGGCGTTTGGCCACGGACAGCCATGCCCAGTCAGGTACAAGAACCAACTCCTTGTTATTACCTGGTCCCAGGGCGATAAGTTTCCTGATGTAAAGAACAGATTAAAAGTCAAACGAGGCCAGATGTTTTTCCTATTAGGTGGATTAAGTCAGACCAAGCCTAAAATTAGGAAAACACGCGGGGCTGATTTACGGCCGTGCTGGGAGGGGCGGCTGCCCTGGGACCGCGCTGGTGGCTAGAGAAACAAGTCTCCACTTCTTCACCAGCCTCACCCCCGACTGCTCTAAAAATGCGGAACGAGAGCTCCAGCCTGGTGATGAAAGCCCCTCTCTACGAACGTCAAAATCCCCTCCGGCCCACGACCGTGCACGGGCCGGCCAGGGGAAAAGGCAAAGCTCACTACCTTTCCTAACAAAAATACCTCAGGAATACAATGACCAAATCTGCCTGGTTCAAATGGCTGGGGGGGGTCCCTTAAAATAAACTCTTGTGATGGCAAGAAATCAAACTCCTTGAGCTTCACCAGGGCCCCGAGCAGACAATTCAAGCCCAGAGTGCGCTTGAATTCAGTGCGGAGCTCCGCGTGTCCAAGAGACCGCTGCCGCCCAGACACTCGGCCGGTTCCACCTCGCGGCTCAGTGGGCACACCGGCATGGTGCCACCGCGACTCCTTGCACTGCAGTCAGACAGCCCCCTGCCAGGAACTTGACAGAGGAGAAAGCATTATTTGGGGAACAGCCTGTTATCTACAGAAGGCTTTCCCTGACGGCGGATTAGTGTAATGCCAGATGACCTCCATGACAGGTGCATCCTCAAAGAGCAAGGCCCTCCCCGACACGGCCGCTTGCTCGCCTCCTACTTGCTAGTCAGCATCCTTAAGTTGGCTTGGACGTGTGCTGTGCTTACGCTTCCTCGGGTAGCAACAGGATCTGAACCTGGGGCCTCACACTGGCCAGGCAGGCGCTCTACAATGTGAGCCGCGCGCCAGTCCACGTGGATCCTTCTGGTTTTTCATCCTCAGAACCAGCCCTGCCGTGAGGGAGCAAGGATGTGCACACACACACACACAGATCTGCATTGTCACAAAGTAACGGTGACTCTAGAGAGGTCACGTCAACTCTAAGGCAAAAATGAAGTCAAATGTGCGGCTTGGGACACGGTTTGGGTTGTGCCTGTACGAGCAGCGGGGGTGGGGCAGCGTGGTCAGACCGTGAGTGTGCAACGCCTCTCCAACTCCCTGAGGTTTGTTACCATGATGGTCACAGAAAAGGGTTGCAGAAGATCACCAAGGAAGCCTGGAAAATGGCAAGAAAGCAACGTTAGGCCTCCAGTCAGACTGCTCCCGCGGCCACAGGGACCTCTGACTGCTGGAAGACCGACTGTTACAAAGAGGATGCAAAGGAAATTTTTATTAAAAAAATGTTCCTGCAAAAACGTTCGTAGGATTAAGGAGCTGTGGTTTTTCATGGACTGGTACTGAGCCAGGGTTTCAGCATGCTGAGACAAGCCTAGAGGACCGAGTTACATGCTGGTTGAGGAGATGGAGATGGAGTGAGCCTTAAATATGAAACAAATAGCGGGGCGCCGGTGGCACATACCTGTCATCCTAGCTACTCAGGAGGCTGAGATCTGAGGATCGCAGTTCAGAGCCAGCCCACGCAGAAAAGTCCATGAGACTCTTTTCTCCAATAAAACCACTAAAAATCTGGTAGTGGTGCTGTGGCTCAAGTGGTAGAGCATTTGCCTTGAGCTGAAGAGCTGAGGGACAGCGCCCAGGCCCAGAGTTCAAGTCCCAGGACCAACAAAAAAGAAAGAAATAGCCGAGGAGGTGCACACATGACGCCCATCTCCCAGACACAGGAGGTGAGCGAGGGACACAGGCGTGGCTGGCTGTTTTGCGCAGCAGCAGCAGCAGCAGGTAGCAAGAGCAACAGGTGACGTGAGATGCTGCTCAGATCTTGTAATGAGCGTTGGCGGGGGCGGCTGGAGCTCTGTTGTGTGCATTCATAAGCTCTTTTCCTGAAGAAGTAAATGTCCTCTACCTCGCTTACAGCATGTGTAATTCCTAACACATTCTTCTCTGCTTCTCGTGGCCAAAGGGACATGTCAAGAGGTAGAGGGCAGAGCCCGAGTGTGTGTGTGCCCAAATCTGTTAGCTCAGGCAGGATCTGTGAGGATGGGCATCCACCCATCCGCAAAGACTTTTCTTTCATTGTCAAGGCGATGTTCAGAGGGGCTAGTCCCATAAGGAAGGTACGAGGGACATTTCCTGTCGAGCTTGTTACCCTTTCCCTCATTCTTCTCCCGCTTTCCCTCCCCGCAACCTCCCCCTGAAGTCGTACAGAGCATCTCCAACGTGTTGGCGTCTGAGTGTCGCTGTGGCACTGGTTCCCCCAGTCCTTTGTCTCGCCATTCTGTTGTTCTCCCCTTCCCTAATTCCATAAACGTATATACAACACCATCAGATACGGTGATGACAGGAGCTGTACCACAGCAGGAAGAACGTACAAAAGAAACAAGAGGGGCTGGGAAGGTGGATCAGTGGTAGAGCGCTTGCCTTGCATGCCTGAGGCCCTAGGTTCGATTCCTCAGCACCACATAAGCAAAAAGAAAAAAGCCGGAAGTGGCGCTGTGGCTCTAGTGGTAGAGCACTTGCCTTGAGCTGAAGAGCTGAGAGACAGACAGCGTCCAGGCCCAGAGTTCAGGTCCCACGAGTGGACCCCAAAAACAAAAACAAAAAAAAAGAAACAAGAACCCACACAGTGCATTAACAGCAACAACAGAGGAAGATCTTTTGTGTCCGTGTCGTGGAGTTCATTTCTCTGAGCAGCATCTTACGTGGTCAGATGTACGTAGCTATTGAGCGATTCTGCCCATCTGCTAAGATTATCCTAGGTGTATACGAATCGTTGCACATAAGGGAAACCATGGGACCTAGGTTTCTTTGGGTCTGGCTTACTTCATAATAGGATTTTTTCCACATCTCTCCATTTCCTAACAAATGGAGCAGTGTCATTCTTTCCCACAGAGACAACCCTGACAGACTCACAAATGCATGCTTCTAAGGTGGGCTCCCTGAGGACCACCTATCCACAAGAACCCTCTGTGGACCAGTTTTCTCTCACAAACCACCTACAACAATGAATGCTACCTAATTCAGGGGGTGTAATGCAGGCCTAAAAACAGCACAGGCAGTATTCTGACTTACTGGCATAGCATTGTACATTCTTGGTTTTGAAGAACTATTACGGAACTATTAGATCTGAGAGTGCTCACCTGGAATCCCAGAAATTTGGGTGGAAGAGGCAGGAAGATGATGAGCTTGAGGCAAGCCTGGCCAAAGTGAGTGAGACTCTATCTTCAAGACAAAGTATAACAAAAGAGAAAGGGACAGCTCAATGGTAGAGCGCTTGCCCAGCATGTGTGAGACTCTGGACTCAATCACCAATATGTAAGCAATCAATCAATGGATCCAATTACTATCCGAATAAACAGCATATTCTTTTCACTAACATTGTGCTCCTATATTTATCTCCAAAGGGAAATCACTAAAATAGGGGAAGATTTGTTGCCCATCTTTATAAAAATTTCAAATTAGGTATCAGATTTTACAGAGGATCTAGCTCTTGTGTTCTTTTAGAACTGTTACACAAGGCAGAAGAGAATCTTGAGAACTCATCCCTGGTCTAGAGACAAGACAATACTTAACCTAGAAAGAGAGTGCTTGGGCAATTTCCTTAAAACCTCAAAGAAAGCATATAGTAGTTCGATTACCATGGTAACTATGCAATATCTGTGAGTAATATATACAACTGCATTTTATGGCTACTGCATTAAGAGCATTTCCTTCCATTCCATTTGAAATTCTATTCAAATGCAAGTGTGAATTCACTGTTAAACAGACACATAACCTATGTAGCTCTAAGGAGAACAGAATGTCAAAAAATGAAAATTGTTCTACATGAAAATCGTGTTACATTACATTGGCACTATTAAGCCACTAAATTAATAAAAATGTTCAGGTGTAATTCTATTGAAGCAGTAAAATACTCTTGAAAATGACTGCAAAGTGAATCATACTGAAAGCTATCCAAAGGATGATATAGTAAACATTTTAGTAAACTACAGAAAATTCATTTTTCATGAATCCAAGGGTATATTTGCCTACAATGGCAATCTCCTGTATTCCTTTCTTCCTTTGATAGCCAAGTTAACTGCCATACAAAATTGTATTGCATTATTTACTACTGAATCGATAGGCATTCAAATTTTCAACTTGACACTGCCTATTATGCACTCTTTCTGAAGTTACTTGTTTTTCTCAACGTATAACATCACAGGAAACAAAATTCCAAAAGGATAAACGAAAAGAGGGTGAAAACAAGACAGCCTTTGTTATTCACCAATTGGAGCCGCCTGCAAATTCCTCCGCTGAAATTCCACCCCAGTACCTCAGGACACGACACTGTGTGGAGACAGATACTTAAAAGGGCTGGCCTGGGTGAAGATGAGGCTTGTAGTGTGGATCACAATCATTCTGACTGTGTCTTTATCTTTAAGAAAAGACAAAGGGGTGTGTGTGTGTGTGTGTGTGTGAGAGAGAGAGAGAGAGAGAGAGAGAGAGAGAAAGTGAAAGAGAGAGAGTACCTTTGTGCACATCCATAATCCTAGACCCTGATTTCAAATACTGGCACCTCCTAAAAAGAACCGTGTGGAGGGGATGCCACGGAGGACTTGGGGGAGACGGCCATCTACGGCCTGCGAGTGGAGACCTCATCTTTAATTTCTGCCCCAAGATGGGGACCACGTCTGTCTCTCCACCACACCCATTCTTCTCTGTCTCTTGACCGTCCAGCTCCACTCCTGGGCACGGCGACCTTTAACAGGTTCTGAAATGTTACCCCCAGGAGATTTTTTTTTTCTGGTTGTGGGCCCTGAACTCTGGGCCTGGGCGCTGTCCCTCAGCTCTTCAGCTCAAGGCTAGCACTCTACCACTTGAGCCACAGCGCCACTTCCGGCTTTTTCTGTTTATGTGATGCTGAGGAATCGAACCCAGGACCTCATGCATGCAAGGCAAGCACTCTACCACTGAGCCACCTTCCCAGCAACCCCCCCCCCCACCCAGGAGATTTTTATACAGTATGCAGGCAAACAGTACTGTGGACTCCAGTCTACAACTTTTTTCATTCAGCATTATAACCAACCACATGGTCATATTCTATCAAAATGTGTGATTGTATCACTGCATGATTTCTCATTATGTGAATATACCATAATTTATTTAACTATGACATATCTATTAATAAGGATCCAAATGTTTTATGATAATAAATAATACAGTGAGTACTCTGTACATGTTACAATTTGTGTGGTTACAGAAGACATCTTTAGATGTAGGATAGCAGGGCCCTAGATATGTGTATTTTAAATTTATATAACATGATTAAATGCCTGAGGTCAATATCATACCACTGTAGATTCATGCAAAAATGTACGTTAAAATATTTCTCCATATTTCCAGCAACAGTCAAAAGAATAAGACTTTTATGTAATATTCTATTGTTGTTTTAATGGTATTTATTATTATGAATGAAATTCAGCTTTTAAGAAAATTATTTTAATGCAGCATTTGGATTGCTGTTTAACTACACTGTCTACTCATAGTCTTCTTACCTTGTTCTCCCAGATTGCTGGTGATTTGATCATCAATTTCATGAATTCCTCTCATATTAAGTATATTACCCCCTCTTCTACAAGGTAATTTGCTTTTACAAATTACTTTTTGATGGTTTGTTATTTGTCTTTTGAATGTGTTCATGATGCTTTCCCACATATATTTTAATGCAAATGTATCAACTTAGTTAAATTTCTAAATTATGTGTCATATTTTAAAAAGCCTTCCTGTTCAAATCCTTTTTTAAATCTAATAGCTTAATAGATTCAACTGGTATCTTGTTTCTAAAATATGTATGTTTGTGGATACGACAGCCAAGAAGGGATGTGACCACAAATTAAGTAGAAAAATCACAGAAGCATTTCCAAGCGAATTTCTGGAGAACAAATAGAGTAGGTGCCACAGATTACTTAAACTCATAAAAATAAGGAAAAGGAAAAATAAGATTGAAGGGTGTTTAAATACTTATTGTAAAGGAAACTTAGAAGTATTCAAATTAATTATCAGTTCTGACACTCCGTAGACTGGGTCAGTCTCTAAAAGATAAAAACTGCTGAGCAAAACAAAGTTCAGTTGTACCTTGTTTATAAACAAGATGCCTAAATCTGAAAAGAAAAAATGAAAAAGAGATATGAAACAAGTATAAGCCCTAGTAACGGTGGTTTTATTTTGAGAAATGCTGGGCTTTAAGCGCTGTAAGAGTGGGAACACGGGTAAGAGTCCTTCATGAGGAATGAAGGAAGTTACTCCGGTGTTAGCTACAGGATGTCTCCCTTGACACCCACACCTGCCCAGGAACCTGATCTGGTGACAGGGCCAAGTCAGCTGTGGGGTGCAGCTGCACGCTACCTTCTAAGTACAAAATGCAACAGAGTGGCAGGCCAAGCTGTTTCTCTTCAAAAATATGGAGCTTCTTCATGGAAGTAGCATGGGACCACTTTTGAAGTTTATATTTTTGCTGCCTTTAAAGCATCCTGAAATAGGTTTAAATTGGGGTGATGCTGGTGGGGACCACAGGGATGGATGAGGGCAAAAACCATCAGTTTACACTTGAGTCAAAGCAGAGGCAGATCATTATAGCACCATTGGCAAAAAGTCCGCACCCCCTGGCTATACGCTACCCAATAGAACTTGACCTAGGGCTGGCATACATCTCAATGGTAGTGCATTCACGTCACATCATGAAAGCCGGGGTTTTCCTCGCAGCATCACAAAATAACAAAGCAAGCTGATCCTTTGGCTGGGGACAAGATGGTGTCAGTCCTGCTCCCCAGCCCAGCCCCGCCGTGGTGACTGGAAGGCAGAGTTCTCTTGTCCGAGCCAAAGGAGCACCGAAGCAGAATCAACCACGCAGCTTGGCTCAGAGCAAGACAGAGGCGGAAGGCAAGGACACAGAAGTTGGGTGACGTGTAGACACGGCGGATCCTCCCCTCATCACCTGACTCTGTAGGGCTGGCTGACTGCCACTTGGTGGGGGCTCCCAACAGGAAGCTGGCTCCGGGACAAGGTGCCTGCCCCCCGTGGCTCTGCCGTTCTCTCCTCAGTCACCTGCTCCGGCCCCACCAAAGGGAGGCACACCAGGACAGCCCCACAGGAGCTCGGCTGAGAAGTGGCGTGGGCCAATTCCTGCTCATTTCCAAGACCTTCCTAGGGACACTTGTGGAGTCTGGAGCAAGTTCAGATCTTAGGCGTGCTGGGAGGTCCAGGAAGAAAGTATTCCGGAATACTAGTTATTGGTGATCAAGTGTGCCATCATCTTGACAGAACACAACGCCGCGCACTGCGACCCTGGATCCTTATGGCTATCGACCCCCCAGGACTCTGCCAAAGGCAGACAACTTAAACATGGACAGACCTTCCATGCCTAAGTCTCAACCAGAATCTGGGTTTGCTGACCCTTCCAGGTAAAGGTATTTATAAATACCAGAGAAAGATGAACAGACTCCATGGGCTTGCTCTCCCATTCCAGACACATGAAAAACAAAGACTTCAAAAGACTGAAGGGAGAGAGATAGGAAGATTAAATACACAGTGCTTCTTTTGATCTGATGCTAAAGTAGAGACATGACATTGAAAGGTTTTTTTCTTTGTTTCTGTCAGTTGTGGGGCTTGAACTCAGGGCCTGGGCACTGTCCCTGAGATGTTTCACCCAAGGTTAGAGCTCTACCACAGCACCACTTCTGGTTTTCTGGTAATTAATTGGAGATAATAGTCTCTTGGACTTTCCTGCCCAGGTTGGCTTCAAACACGATCCTCAGATCTCAGCCTCCTGAGTAGTTAGGATGACAGGCATGAGCCACTGGTGCCCAGCTGTAAATTCTTAGTATAGTCTATCACTTTTATTTTACTTACATAAATTTCTTAGTTTTGACAAGTATCACACTTACATGCAAGATGTTCAAATTAAAGGAAGCTGAAAGAGGGTGCGCAGGGATTCTCTAAGTTTTCTGTATATTTCTAATTATTCCAAAATGTAAAAATTTGCATCTGCCAAATATGTCTCTATAAAGTATAAGATTTCATGATGATTGTGTATTAAAACACATACACACATGCATGTTCGCACATACATATGGGAAGTAGCCCTCTCCCCCAACAAACACACTATGTAGAATGGGGCACCTACATTTTAAAGTTACTTCTACATTTATGTAAGTGTTCTATGTAGTGTGTTGTATAAAGATAAAGGATTTTCTCTTTTTAAAGCAGAGCTTATCTGTATTGATAAGCTCCTTCAAGCCTACACAATGAGTACAATTGTGTGTGTGTATGTGTGGGTGTGTACATGTGTTTTAATACACTATCATCATGAAACCTTGCGGGGACTCACGCAAGGGTCTGCCTTTAAGGTTTCACAGATGCTTGAAATCATTCCTTTCTCATAAACATATGGGGTCTACTCTTCTGTTACTGTGTGTGATTCTTATTGACACTAATGGGAACTGTGCATGTGTAGCACTATAATTTGGCCTCAGACAAACTGAAAATCATCACTGCTGGGATGAGAAGCAAAGCAACCAAACATCGAGAAAAAAATGACTCCCCGAGACTCAAACCCTGGTATCTCTTTTCCCAGTCTGCAGTGATTGGCTACAATAGACTCTAAGACAAAACACGGTACTATTATATATGATATTTGCAGGCTGCAGTATCTTCCTGAAGATAATACATCTGTCAATGATAACATAAAGGCCTGAGCATTATTTAATAAAATGAGAATCATAATGCTACAAAAATAGGTAAAAGGAGCCAGATGCCTGTGGCTCACGCCTGGAATCCTAGCTTCTCAGGAGGCTGAGATCTGAAGCTCATGGTTCAAAGCCAGCCCAGGCAGGAAAGTCAGCAAGAATCCAAGAAATCCCCAAAAAGCCAGAAGGGGAGCTGTGGTCCAAGTAGCACAAAAGCTCAGGGACAGCACCCAGGCTGAGTTCAAGCCCCAGGATTGGTGGGTACCCCCATCCCCTTACCCACCCACCCACCCACCCCATCCACCACCCACCACCCCTCCTCCCCCCACAAAGCTAAACGCTACTCATTGGCAATGCTATGTGTCATTCCTTTTAGAACTTCAAGACAGACCTGTACATTCAGTGCTTATTTTGTCAAATGCCTTTATAGTAGGTTATCTCTTTTAAGCCCCAAACTAAATTGTGGCTTGTTTTTTACTTAAAATTTAAGATTATATACCATGTACCTATGAAGGAGAGCTTCAGAGTAGAAAGACTCCTTCGCTGTTCCACTGTCCCTTTTCTCCTCTGCAACTGAACGTGCGCATCTCAGCGGGGGCATTCTGGCCACGTTCCAAGATTAGGGGGTTGCTTCATATCTCAGCGGGAGGTGGAGATTATGTGTTTGGAGAAACCACTGGAGGCTGGCAGGTGAGCCCGAGCCGCTGCTGAGGCGAGAGGACTGCCAGTGAAGTCACTTTGTGACAAGTGTCCCCCTGCTGTGGGTTAACTTCCAGAAAGAAGGCTGGAAGAACACAGAACAGTTCACAAGGAGGAAATCAAACAAAATAAATTGGACCTAATTTGACATTGTTAAAATAAGAAGTGTCAGGAGAGCTAGTAGGAAGTGGGAGTTATGAAGAGATTCTGCAGAGATTAAACATTTAGTTAGACAATAAAATAGCTTGCTGGTCAAGCTTAAGACATTATTCTTACTGCTTAAGCTGATGGGAACTTGTGAATACGTCTTTTTGGCAAGCAGGGCTGCCAAAGAGTAGGAACTAGGTCTTAAGAGTCATTCATCTTTGCCCCAAGCAGAGAGAAATAGCCGTATTATAAAAGATAACAAATAGAACATAATGTTCTCAGTTTTACCAATAGATTACAAAGAACTGACCAGGAGAAAAAAAATAATAATGTACAATGACATGATTTTCTTTTCCAAATCCAGTTGGCTCTTGGTAGAATGACACACAGAAATATTTCCACATTATAGTTTTTCTCATGCCAAAATATTGTCAATTTTTCAAACAAATTCTTCTTTGGCACATTCCTAAATGGTATAAACTATCTGTAAGGGGTGCCCGGTGCAAAGAAGAGCAGAATCGTCATGAACAAAGCCAAACGGTTTGATCTGTATCTTCCTGCAGGATCTGATCCAGGCACCAAACAGGCTAATGTGCAGAAGGCTCTCCAAAGGAAGACCTTCATGCCTCCTGTTCCCACAGAATCCCAGTCACCTTCTGCCCTTAGGTGAGGAGAGATTTCCTCTTTTCTCCAAGTGTATCCTCCTTTGTTCTGTTCCTTTTCCGGAAGGATTCTATAATTGTGCATTTTACAGTGCATAACAAATCCCCAACTGAAGGAAGTGCTCTCATTGGTTCCAAAGCCCACACATTTACCTCTCTAAATATTTCAGTCCTCACATAGCACCTCCTGTGCCTCTGAATTCATCTTAGAACAACAGAAGCTCCTCGGAAAGTGTGTAAATTATGTCTCCATGACCTGGGGATCCCAGAGAAGCCAGCCCCTTCACCTCCCATGGTAAGCTGGCTTCTCCTCTATCTGTGTTGTCTTCCACAAGGGCAGATGTGGCATTGAGGTAGATTTCATAATGTGCTCGGCTGCACTGCACACAGTAGGTCCCAAGGGTGATGGTCTGTGTTCATAGTTTACATGTACTTTATTCTTCAGGCATCCTATTGTAATAGGTTTCATTCAGAGTGCATACCAAACACATCAGTATTTAGTTGTTTTTTTTTTAAATTGGTCAGCATTCCAAATATCAAAAGAAAGCAGGAGAAAGCTAATGGTAGCAGACTGCAAACATCTAAGATCTCAAAGTAAACCTTCCACTGAAATTGGCTATCTCTTTGCCTCTTTACTCCCCACCCTTTACTGAAACATGACACATATAGGTTCCTGTGCACTTCTAACACAAAGTTTACTGTAAGAAAGCCAAGGGCATTGTCTATATTTGCCAGCCCTTTAAGCCTAATCTTCCAAAAATCCCTGAGTAGAAAACTGTCTGGATAGGAACATCACAGGGTCCCTTTTCTCCTGATCCCAGGACTCAAGCGCCTCTTAAAAAGGATCTTTACGTAGGCCTTAATGGGAACTGTGCAGCCAACGCATAGGTAGTTGCCCAATCACCCAAACAACTGGGTTGCTGTGGCTGTGGCTGGGTTTTCTTTAGGCTCTCCGTTGGCACTGGGCTCCAGTGCGCTGGCCCACGCAAAACAAGGCCTGTTTTGCTTGATGTTTGAGGTTAGGGAGTGGCTGGCAGCGTTCTGTGGCAAAGTGACACTTTCAACACTCTAAGTGATTTGCTGACTTTATTTAACAATATCTAAACCATTTTAACCAACAGTATCATATAGCTTGGCACGTTATACCACTACAGATCTTCCGGAAAGGATAAAATGGCCAAATATTTACATGCATTCCGTTTTCTTTACATATTTGTATTTCTACCATTTTGAAAATTAGAATATAAACATTCTGTTTAAAAAATCTGTTCTCCCCCACATACTACATATTCAAAGAGCAAACACACTTTTTCCCTTTAGTGTGTGTGTGTGTATGTGTGTGTGTATATATATATATCTATATCTATAAATATATATAAATATAAATATAAATAACTGTAGGAATAGCTGGATTTCTATACTTTAAATATCTATGTCTAACCAATAGCCCCAACCTTTTGTTTTATGATGTGGAGAAAAATATAAAATCTACTGTCCCTGTAATTACATTGCCCTTTGCCATCTCTTAAAAAGAAAAAAAAAGGAGAAGATGGGGGGGGGGAGGTGGTGGTGTTCAAGTTTTCCCCCTGTTTTATTTGCACCCTATTAACAACTGTTACTGGAGCTTTAATTATGCCCCGGTGATTGCGGAGTTGTGGCTGACTTGTGTCACTTTTCTCCCGGGGGACGCTTTATAATTACCAGCATCCATCCTGGCTGCCTGTAAGCTGATGCTTTTTTATTACCAGTTCAATAATCACCGCATCCTTGTGAACATCTGCTCTGCAAGCCATGCATCGGGGGTCCCCGCGCCTGTCACTTGCCACCCCCTCCCCACGCTGACCCTGCTGCCCTTGCCTTCGGTTTGTATCTAATTTGTTTACCAGAGGCTTGTCTGGAGTGCCTCCCAGGGACACAATTAATACACTACATTTGCAAACAAAAGAAAATTTGCCCTCTCTCTCCTTTCTTGTTCCCCCCCCCCGGATTATTGTCCTATCCTTGGGTCCCAGAATTTCTACTCCTAGGAGGAGAGGCGTGTGGAAAGTTAGAATGAGAGATGTGTTTCTCAGGGAGCTCTCCTCTGGGTTAGACTGGAAGTAGGAGGATGTTTTGGTGGTATGCTTGCTCTTGAGAACGCAAGACCGCGACAGTGACTCACAGAACGCTATTTCACGCGGAGAACTCGACTCCTGCGAAGCAGAGGACGATGTGCTTTTCCCCCGGGCTGATTTTCTTTCTTCCTGGCCTTCTGTCCCGTGCTCTTCCTCCTGCCTCCTCTCTGCAGTCCTTCTCCTGTGTGTCCCCGGGTCTGCCTCTGCTGTGGCTGGGTTCTGGCATCAAAATGATGCCCGTCAAAGACAACAATGAGCACAAATCAGAGACCAAGGCTGGCGCTGCCCGGCCTCCCCAGGACGCCTCTCCTTCTGACTCGCCGTCTGTTATTAACACTGTGACACTGGGCACCACTGGAGAATTCTGGTTCCGTGTGAATTAAGGAAATAAATGAACCCCAAAGTTCAACATTTCAGTTATTTTCAAGTAAGTATTCGACAGCCGCCTGACATTTGGGGGCACACGAGAGCAAGTTGGGCAAGCCATGGCTTCATCTGACATACACGAAGCCGCGACCTTCCGCCCACAGGAGGAGACATCCCAGGCACCTCAGCGCTGTGGCCACGCTCAGATCCCGCAGCACGGGGAGCCCAGCACCTCCCAGTCCTGAGGCTGCATCTGCTGCATTGTCAAGGAAGGGCGTCTTCTATCCGCCCTCTGTTCTGCTCACCGTACCCAGCCTTCTCCTTAGTTTCTTGAGTGACTGTATTGTCCTACCTGTGGATGAAATTCTAGTGTGGGTAATTAACAGCCACTCAGGCCCAAGCCGGGATATAAAATTCATACACACATACACATGCACACACATTGCACTGAGACTATCACACAAACCTTGAGTCTGCTCGTGAAGACCAACATTCATATCTGTGCTTTGAGTTACTCCACAAAGCTTAATTGAATGTCTGTAGGGAAATAGGAATGAAAACACAAATGCTCATGCAAGGACAAATGCTCACTAGGTCCCCATCTCCCCTTCCCTCCCCATATTATCAACACAAACAAGACGAGGACCTGTGTGGTATGACTATGGACTGGGGCCGACAAATGCATTTTATAGGAAGTCAGAGAAAGCAGGCCAAGTTTTCCAGCCTGGTTCACCAGCTGGACTAGGGACCGAATCTCAGAAGTACCTAATGGAGCTGTGAGTTATCAGCCCAGGTTGCTGAGGATAACTAAGAGATAAAGGGACTGGAAGACTAGAAAATCAAATGGGAAAAGGGAGGGACAGAAGGAACAAGTCTGAGAAGGAAGGAAGGAAGGAAGGAAGGAAGGAAGGAAGGAAGGAAGGAAGGAAGGAAGGCGGGAAGGAAGGAAGGCGGGAAGGAAGGAAGGAGGGAGACAATGAGGCCACAGCCAACAAAATTCATGGTCAGAATATCCATTTAATGCAGATAAAATTAAAATAATAGCACATTCTCAAAGTTACTTTTAAAAAGGTTTAGTTTTTTAAAATAGATTATGGTTAAGCTTCAAAGAGGGTTTTGCAACTTATTAGAAAGAAATTGTTTAAGAAAAACAAAATTCAAGTTATATTTGTATATGTGTGTGAGTGTGTATAAAGGTATATGTATGTAAATTACATATCCAGAAAACAAAAAAAGCAATTCTAGAAAATAACTGAATACTTAAAGTCTCAAAAATGAAACTTTAAGGTGCACAGTTTAAATGTGTCCAAAGGACCAAGAGCTGAGAGGATGCCCCAGAACACAGCGCCTAAAGACAAGAGGAATGAAAACCGTAGGAGCAGCAGCGAAGACACGAGAGCGTTTACAGGGGCCCAACGCACACCTTGTGAAAATGCCAACAGAATAAATCAACAGAACAGCTGAAAGGTGAACTTTTAAAAGGCGATGCTAGAGACGATTCCAGGACTGGAGCGACTCAAGTACAGCACAGCTAAAAACGTCCAGGGTTAGAAAAATGATCAACCTCAACTAAGGATTTATCGAAATTCACATTACTTTGAAGAGTTTCAGTAGAACCAGGGCAGTAAATGTGAAATTGCCTATATAACCCTTCAGGCCCATTACTAAATATATTTTATGTCTGTTCAATTTTATTTTTTCCTTAAGAATTTTTTTCGACATCTAATTTTTTTGTCAATTGTCTTTACAACCGCCACTTTTTGAAGAGAAAATGAAAATCCAGAGGCCCACTTCACATATTTATGCCGCTGTTAAGTGCATTCGCGCTAAAGTAAATCTCACTGATTGTGAAACACACATTTACATTAAATACAAACACAAATACAAGCCAAAGTGATGTTGCCAGAACCCTGGTCAAGGATAGACAGAAAAGAAAAAACTGGAACAGGTCCCTCCTTGCTGCTAAATCACCAAGGTGCGTGATTACCAAAGCTCTTGAGCGGTTCTTCTGCGTGGGGAACATTTTCTGGCCACGTTTTTATAGAGATTGGAATCTATTTTGAAAAACGGGGGCTACAGAGGCTCAGCTACCACAAGTATAAAAATAGTCAGCACACACAAGTCTCGGCGGCATAGATTATAGAAGGTGATTAGTTGTTTGGTAATTAGAGTTTGAGTTCAGTTCCTTGGAGGGCCTGGGGATTTTATCTGCTGCTGCTGCCCATCTGCGAAGGTAGGATTCGGGGTAAGGTTGCCCTCCTCCAGTAGAATGAAGGAAAAGCAGAGGAGCAGAGAGGAGACAGTTATTCTGATCTTAGCATGAGAGAGGTTTGCTGTATGCTCTTAGCGTTGGGATCTCAGAACCTCGTCAGAGACGAGCGTGGCCGGAGTGCGTGGGTCCCGGGCCCTGGCTGCCGCCGGCCTGGTCTGGGGGCGCCTGCTGAGGCTTCCCAGCGGCTCTGGCTTGTCCCTCCCCAGCAGGGCTGCCTGTTACCTGTGGCAGTTCTCAAGAGCCCTTACCTCAGTTACCCCGGCCAAAACAGGGATCAGTAACCTCCCGTGGAACCAAGGCCAAGGCTGACCGGACTCAGAAAACACTTCCAGTGTGGGATGCTGTCAGAATCTATTCTTGGTGGGATGGGAAGGTTGTTGGGTTGGGTCTGCTGCTGATACCCAGCCCTCTGGGGAAGGCGTCCTGGGCGGGAAGCAGCCTGGCTAAGAACCTGCAGGCTGCGAGGAGCCCTTGGAACACCGCCAAGGCTCCCACGCGCCCGTTTCTTGACCAGAACAAATGCAGCCCGGGGCACAACCGTCTATCCTTTAATTGGGTGAATAGGCACCCTTTGGCTACGAAGCTCTGTTGATCTAATTTCTTGCCCTTCGGTGTATTTCTAACTCTTAACAGCTGCCTTTCGCCCCTTTCCCAAAAAGAAAAATGTGAGTCATTCATTCTGTGGTTGTTATTCGACTCAAAACATTTCACTAACGCAGAAGATTAAGATGCATTTGACAGACAAACCATTAGGTCTTTTCCTGCCCTGGGCAGGTTCTTGGCTTGGGCTCCGTCACCTGACTGGCATCTGACTGACGGACGTGGCGGTGAACCCGGTGTGCTCAATGCAGGGCATGTGATTTTACAAAAGCGAAGGTTGGAGGAGAGGAGGGACCCGCCCGGGCTCGCGGGGCCAGCTCGGAGGGCACTGCCCCAGCTGCTGGCACAAGGCGTCCCACGCACAGCTACTTAAAGACGATAAAAAAAAAAAAAAACACTTTTTAAAAAGAAAAGAGAGGAGTAACAGCATGGGAACGGTTGTTTCACCCACTATCTTCAGCCACACCGAGATGTCCAACCTGTGGCTGGAGACAGACTTACTTCACTCTGGTGGTTGGAGCCACAAAAGACAAGCACAGGACTTGTCTAAACTTATACTGCCACCCAGGATGAGAAGATAGAAAGTTTGGGTGAAAAGAAAATACCATTTGCACGACAGATGCTGGACAAACAGCTAGAGAGAGCCCGCCTCACACCACGACTGTTTTCCGGGGGCCTCCACAACCAGCTCCCCTCCGGCCTTCCGTGGGTCGGATCTTCCACTTCTCTTGGATTTCTGTTGATGTTCCAGTGCTAGCCTGGAGCTCAGCCAGAGAGGCTGGCATGGTCATTCCCACGTCCTTTGTTCCTCACGGTAGCATTTTAAAAGCACCTTCTGCTTTCTCAGAAATTGGTGCCGCACTGCACAGAAACTAACGCCTACTGCTTCTTAAGATGCCGAAGCCTGGGCCTTTACCTTGAACCCCGCCCTGCCTCCCTCTCCCCTTCAGACGGTATGTCTCTTCCCTACATTGTGACTTGCTTGGGGCTGTCAACGATCACTTCCTCTATTGGAATAGGTAACAGAAACTGCCACCGCACCCCCGTTGCTTACACCCTTGCACTCTTGATGCGCCATCTTCTACGTGGTGTTTTCCCAGTTGTTCTTCTGTCCCTTTATCATCTGCCCTTTGCAGGACTAACAGCAGCATGCGTCTCACTCACCCATGTGGCCCACGTCGTGCTCTGGAACTGTGCCTGGCGCAAGGCAGTACTCCATAATTATACGCTGGCTGAATAAATGCATAGCATGCCCTTTCACCCCAAGGCCGGCCATCCACCAGGTTTCAAATGAAAAGCACCGTCACTCCGCACAAACAGCACACACATGTGGGCATATTTATGCTGCTAAAGTGCCTTTGGTTAAAAAAAAATCTTAAGAACACAGTTCTCAGGGGATGTTTTTGGTATTTCGGAAAGTAGAAGCATGCAGGAATGGTTATAGACTAAACAACTATACATACAGTATAGACCTAAGTTGGCTGGACATCAGGCATGAGACATTATTCTACTAACCTACTCCGCACTGCTCAGTGGAGATGGATTAAAACATGTGTAACATGAAAGTAAAGGAGATATTAGGTCCTTCCTGCATACTAGCACAGGTGTTTACATGGATTAACTTATTTAAAACTTAGGGAATGACGCAGTAGGTAGGTAGGTAGGTAGGCAGGTATGCAGGTAGGTAGGTAGGTAGGTAGGTAGGTAGGTAGGTAGGTAGGCAGGTAGGCAGGTGGGCAGGTAGGTAGGTAGACAGGTAGGTAGGTAGGTAGGTAGGTAGGCAGGTAGGCAGGTAGGCAGGTAGGTAGGTAGGCAGGCAGGCAGGTAGGTAGGTAGGTAGGTAGGTAGGTAGGTAGGTAGGTGGGTAGGTAGGTAGGTAGGTAGGTGGGTAGGTGGGTAGGTAGGTAGGTAGTAGGTAGGTAGGTAGGTAGGTAGGCAGGTATGCAGGTAGGTAGGTAGGTAGGTAGGCAGGTAGGAAGGTAGGCAGGTAGGTAGGTAGGCAGGTAGGCAGGTAGGTAGGTAGGCAGGTAGGTAGGTAGGTAGGTAGGTAGGTAGGTAGGTGGGTAGGTAGGTAGGTGGGTAGGTGGGTAGGTGGGTAGGTAGGTAGGTAGTAGGTAGGTAGGTAGGTAGGTAGGTGGGTAGGTGGGTAGGTAGGTAGGCAGGTAGACAGATAGGTAGGTAGGTAGGCAGGTAGGCAGGTAGGTAGGTAGGTAGGTAGGTAGGTAGGCAGGTAGGTAGGTAGATAGGTAGGCAGGTAGGCAGGTAGGTAGGTAGGCAGGTAGGCAGGTAGGTAGGCAGGTAGGCAGGTAGGTAGGTAGGTAGTAGGTAGGTAGGTAGGTAGGTAGGTACGTAGGTAGGTAGGTAGGCAGGTAGGTAGGTAGGTAGGTAGGTAGGCAGGTAGGTAGGTAGGCAGGTAGGTAGGTAGGTAGGTAGGCAGGTAGGTAGGTAGGTAGGTAGGTAGGTAGGTAGCCTCCATCACTAGACCCTGTGTTTGCAGACGCGTGTGTGCAGGATGTGTGGACAGTGTGGGTGTGTGGGTGGGGAGTGGAGGACACTCACAGGCAGCTGGCTCCATGGTCTGCACACCACCACACACCGTCCATACCACCACCAGCAAGGCAGAGAGGAGGATGGCATGTTGAGCAGTGCCGCATGGGCTGTCACTGGATTATCATTATTTTTCAGGGATAAGTTGGCACCTCTAATATGAAGCATAGGCCACTAGGATAAGGATAATTTTCTTTCTGGAGAGTAGGAATCGCAATGGTGTCTACCACCTGGCGAGGGAGGCGGTGGGGTAGGGGGGCTTCTCTATTCCTGGTATCGTCAGTTCGCTCCAGAGCATGAATATTAAGCTGGGGTCTGAAGTCTTCTTTGCGAATCAATGAAATGATTTTCAAGTTAGAGGGGTAATTTAAATTTACTGTCCATATATCCATGTCATGTCTACCCTTCCTCTGAACCTGATATAGATGATTATTTAAGAATGCTTCAGGTTTAAAGCCGGTGTCTCCATCTCAAACACCCCGGCTAATGATAATGTGATCATTTGTCAATGTTAAGTTATCAACATTCACAGAAGGCCAGTGGGGTGCTCCCCGCCTACAGCTCCCGTCCACGCCGGCCGGGTCTCCACCCCCAAGGAAAACACGTCACCCCCTGACAGATTCAAAAATAAGAAAAATGTGCACATGTGTGTGTGTGTGTGTGTGTGTGTGAGATGCGCGTGCACGTGCCCGCTCGTGGTCAAATGCCACCTTGTTAAAATGCTTTCCTTTGTTCTGACGTTAATAAAGGACTGTCTTTGTAAATTCCATTGTTATTCATTTCTCCCCTGAAAAGGGGAACATCATTTTTGTTCAATGATGTACTTTTGAGTTAAAATAACTAAAATTACAGGCAGAGGCCTTCCCTGCCCACGGACTCCCAGAACCCTATCCATGGGAAGGGGGCAAGGTGGACTGCGGCGCGCATACACGGACCCGGAGCTGCTATGACAGTGAAGCCGGTCACATACGGCTCTCTGGTGGAGGAGCGTCACTAATTATTTCTAAGTCACTTCCTGGGAACATGTTAATTCATTTTACTTTATCTCAGTACAAGTGCTGTGGAATCACCACGGGTGATTTCATGGCCAGCCTCTGAGCCAGCCGAGGGTCAGGGCTTCCACAGGGCTGCTCAGGCATAAAGAGGAGACGCACGCAGCTCCGCTGTGACGTACCTGCCAGTAGAAGCCGGTTTCGCTCACTCTGCCTCAGTCTCCTCCTCGGCAAGACGATCTGGGTAGTGCCTAACACATGCAGTCATTGTAAGTCGTACATGAACGTTTACGGGAGTCGCTTGCGAGAGTGGCTGAGGCTGGCAGACTCTCCTCCCTCCCCCAAAGTAGAAACTGCTATTGCTATACTTAATTATAATTTATACCATCATTATCGTTATTCACAGCCCTGTGAGACGCGGAAGGCCTGCATCTCTGACAATAAAGATTATTTGAAGTTGAACTTCAGAGTTCTCTTTGCTAATGAGGCATATTTCAGCAGCACGCTCATCTATTCTTATCCTTAAACATATTAGATACTCAAATTACATCATCTGTTGTGAATGTGTACTTACTACCCAAATGCACACATAAATGTAAGCAGATTAACCCTCCGTTTATACATTATGGAAGAGAAGAAGACGACTGCGTAAATACCACTTAAGCAAACATATAATTTAGTTTTCCATTGCTCTTTCTGAATTGTCCACAGGAAGTGAGGGTCTCACAACTCATTACATTGAAAAGCTGAGTTGAAGGACAGCATCTTCATTCTAAGCTGGGACACCCACGCCTTATGGTCTGTGTGTGTTTACCTGTCATCTTGATCTCTGCTGGACCATCGGAATGCCGGAGTTTAAGTGATCCTTCCCCTCTCTCATCCAGTCTGGGTTTGCCCAAATCAGAAAACTGAGTCCTGCTCATGCCTTATTCTGTTATCCCTGCCTTTAACAATCTTGGCGATGTGATTAAGGATTTGAGCTGCAAAGCCATAGTAGTCTGGGTTTAAGTTGTTGCTCAGCCACTTACTACTACATGGACAAGGCCCTTCCGACTCGGCTGAGAATACCTCATCTCTAAGTGGAGCGACAGCATCAGTCCCCATCCTGAAAGGTCATTGTGAGGCCAGAGTTCATCTGTTTAATGGTCCCGGGTAAGAATTTGTCTACGAAGGTTTGCTATTAGTAACAGCTTCTTCATTTTTAGTTTAGGATATTTTTCAGGCATGGAGCAATGGTTTCATGACCCTAATTAGTGCTTCCTTTTCCAAACTTAATGACTCTAAAGTTCTGGAAAACATATGTATTGAAATGTAGTCCTAAAAGTTCATGATATTTGCTATCACAAGAATTTTTTTCATATGGTGAAAATCCAATAACATCAATTTATCAGCAGGCTAATTCTACCTTGACCCCGTTTTGTTACTGTTTTGTTTAATCATACTGTTTCTTGGGATTAACTAGCAACTCAAATAAAAACGAGATTCCAAACATGGTAAAGAAAGAACAATATGCTTATAAGTTATATTTTTGTCCTGCATAATTAACTGTTACAGTGGAAACAACTTCAGTTGTCCTGGTTGGGGATAAGTAAGCCACAAATGGAAGAGGACTATTTACAATCTAATACCCTTGTCATTCCTCCAGTTGCATCATGGAAATGCACACTATGACTTCCGCCAGGGCTCTCCCAACAAGGTCTGTTAGTTCACTGAGTAGTTTTTTTAAAGTGTTCGTAGGAATTAAAAACATGTATTTGAAACATCTTTAAGAGGTCAGAGACACAATATTTAGAGCTAACAAAGTAGACGTCTGGGTGAAGTCCAACCATCCAAAGCCTGTGTGAGGCTTAATAAAATCTGCACAATGGAGGAGCCATCTGCATTCGGTCCTGAGAGTGACCCGGGGCGCTGTCCCTCCCGGGGACTGCGGTTCACCGTCCTCAGACGGTCTGTGAAGCATCATCACGCGGAGAGTCTTTGGCATCAGAAGACAACTTCCTGTTAGCACCAACGTGGGCTCTGGGGCGTGCTGGTTGGGGTGAGTCGGTGATGGACCCCCTGTGAGGCTGTTGTCCACAGCGGATGCCCTTCCCCGCTGTAGTGATGCATTGACCGACTTCATGCGCGGGAAGACATCCAGCTTACATGAATGATTCGACTGATTCACTTCTGCGTCTGTGTTGTTCTTTCTTCGTTGTCACTGTTGTTGTTTTCATCGGCACCAGGTGAAGTGACCTGCTCCTCCCCGCAGGCCTGCTGCACTTCCTGAAAGAGAAGATGGCTCTCTTCTGGCCTAATGCTTCTCTCATGCCAGCTTCTGACTGAAGTGCCAGACCCTCAGAACACAAATCACAGAGCTCCCCAAACAAAAATACTGCAGCAGTCAGGAAAATGTCACATCAGCAGAAATGAAGAGCAAAGGCTTAAAAGAGACCAAGAGTCGGCATCCCCAAAAATGATGCTCTTCTTCCTCAAGGCAGTAAGTAAGGCGAGGAGTGGATGGCAGGGTTCAGTGGGAGGGTATGTGCAGTGCACACACAAGGCCCTAGCTCAGTCCCCAGGACAGACAGACACACAGACACACAGACACACAGAGTGGGAGAATATGTGCAGCGCACGCACAAGTCCCTAGCTCAGTCCCCAGGACACACAGACACACAGACACAACTGAAATTGCAACTTCTGTTTATTACAGTGCCCACAGTGATGAACGTGTGTGACTGACATCAGACTTTCCATTTCCTTTCACGTGCAGAGGAGAGGTAAATCCTTCAGTATCGGGAAGGAAGCATGGCCGTCCTGAAATTATAGTTGTAGTATTAATGTAATCAGTTACCATTTTGTGAGTCAAGAACATATTCTGCTTTGTGGCAGGAATATTACATATCTACACAAGCAGGAGAAGACATGCCGATGAAGAGGAGAACATGTTTTATTATATCTAGCAAACTGCCTTTTTTCTTCTATCATAGGTACAATTCTCAAATGTTTTTGTCTTCAGACCCCTTCTTAAAGTTTTTGTCTTTAAGTAGTTATACAAAGGCACTGCTACTTGACGAAGGAGCATATAACACAGTGAAGTGAGCAATGTCACCAGACCCCTTTTCACGACTAAAAAGTTGTGATTGGCACCAAAGATCATTACTCATGTCATACTATGACAAGCGCTTATTGATCGTAATAAATATAAGCACTTAATAATTAATTTAAATCACAAGGATGAAGCTATGATCTACTAAACACAGTACTACGTATTTAAAAACTACCACTTACAAGTTTTATTAGCGTATCGTAATTGTACAAAGGGTTTTTCTGGGCATTTTTAGGTATGGATGGGATGTACTGTGGCCAGCCGCAGTGGCACGTGCTGGTAATCAATGAGATATGTTTGGCAGGGGGGATGGTCAGCGTTACCAGCGGACCACACCTTGGGTTGGAGGTGTGGCTCAGGGGCAGAGTGTCTACCAATACATCAGACGCTGAGTTTGAGTCCCAGCCTCAGACAAAAGAGAGAGAGAGAGAGGGACAGGGAGAGGGAGAGAGAGAGGGAGGGAGACAGAGACAGACAGAGACAGAGAGGCAGAGAGAGAGACAGAGAGAGGGAGAGAGAGGGGGAGAGAGAGGGAGAGAGAGGGAGAGAGAGGGAGGAAGAGAGAGAGAGAGAAGCAGGCATTTTTATATACTTTTGTATCTGGCTTATTAAAGATGCTGCTGCTGTAATATGTTGTGTTGGTGCAGTTGGCAAGAAGGAACTAACCTCACGTGGCCATATAGAAAGAAAGGAACGGAGTGATAGAATAGCTTGTCTGATAATTTTGCATATCCTTCTTTGAAAACACAAAGAGTCAACAGTTCCTTAGCGGGTGGTGGCAAGGTAGAGTCTGAAACTTGCCGATCAATGTGTCCTGTTCCGTTACATTAAAATCTACCGGTCTATCTTGCGTTTACACCGATCTTTTTACCCAGCGACGATTCTATAGCGCCAGCTTTTCCTAGACATCCCTCCCACTCTACTCGGACGTGAAGCAGCCTGCTTTATGCCCACGTCCCAGCGGCCACCTCAGCGTTTGCTCCAGGGTGGAGACCTCCCCAGCGTCACCACGCTTCTCTGCCCCATGGAGGACATCCTTCCATGACGTAAATGTGCTGCAGCACACATGCACAGCGCTGGTGAGCCCGGCAGCTGCAGGGCACCGCACCGCGCTCTGCGGGGCGTCTGCGGTGTTACCCGGCAGGGCTGCTGCTCCACCTGCGCGCAGGCCCGCCTGGCACAAGCCAAGATTTCCAAGGCTCGTGGGATTTGGAAGAATTCAGTAACTTAGTACTCTGCCTATCTCAACGGTGCTTTTGTTGATTCACCACCGAAGATCCACTCTGAGTGGCTACTGGCCCTGCGCCCTCTGGTCTCAGGCCACGGCCCGAAGGAAGCGGTTTCGGGCCCCAGGCCACTGGCTCAGCCTCCGGGTCACAGCCAGCTCTCCCTCAGCCAGGGGCTGGCGCTGTCACCGTTTCCTTTTGTGCTCAGTTTTCATCCACTCACAAGTGTTCAGCAATGCCGACCACATATGCTATTCGATGAGCTTTTCCAGCCATCTTTCATTTCTAGTTGGAAGATCTGTAATAAACAAGTTTTGCTTCTCATGAGCTCATCATGTCTACTTTTAATATCTACAAATGGGGCTTCGGTGGGACCTAATACTATCCACACACATTCCAGAGCATAAAACATAATGCTATAAATTTCCAGCAGCCAGAAAGCCAAGCACAACGTAGCTTTCATTATATTTTCATTATCTTTTTCTACATTTTCCCCAATTTACTGAAGAATTCAGGAAATTTTTATCTTTTTCTTCAACTTACACAAAGCATGAAACTTCTCAACATAAAGACACAGAGGTAAATCTCGTCATTTCTTATGAACTAATGATAACCTAGCTTTCACAAAAGCAATATTAGTTTTTAAATGTTAGGTTTATTGAAGTACTATTGACAGAGGTCATATGTTTAAATTGTTCTTGTTTTGACATGCATTGTGAAATCATTACCACTACAGAGGTAATTAACACATAAGTCACCTCGGGTGGCGCCTTTTATTTGGTGAGAACATGAAGATGTACGCTCAGCAGATTTCAAGTACACAGACAGTTATTAACCATAGTCACCATGTTGTGTTAAGTCTACAACTCATCCTGTATACTGTATCCTCAACTTGCTAGTCTTAAGTTCATCAATTTTTGCATAACTCTTACTAAGTACTAAATGAAGTATAAGTACATTTTAAAATTAACAAGAAATTTAAAATCCTTTTCTTAGTATTACTGTAGAAACAGGTCATAAGGGTTACTTAATTTTGCATAGCTTAAAATTGTTTCAGCATTTAAATATAAGTTATAGGAACTGTAGAAGGCATAACAAAAAAAGAACACACTCACCTTGGAAGTAAACAAGAATAAAGAATCAGCTTCTAAACCTTCCATATATTTATACCCTCATAGCACCACCTTAGCCTAGTCTACTAAATGCAAGAATCTACCAACAAAACACCCATTCGTTTTCAGGTCAGTAGCATCAGCGTTAACGCCTGTAGCATCTGGAAAATTTCCTTGCACACTCGGGAGAAAGTGACCACAGAAAGGCAAATGACATTGTACTGCTCTGGCAACAGTCTCCTTATAGCTCTCCCAGGAGGGGCTGTAGGGCCCTGGCGGGGTGGGGGGATCAGGGGTACTCCGGAGACAAGCTTTGAGAAAAACCGCATACACAGTCACAAGAATTACCATTTATATGTGAAGTTGCAATTTTCAACAGCAAAGCAGCTTGAATTTATTAGCTCTAACCACTACTGAAATCCAAGTTAAGAGATTAAAACCTTAACTAAAGGAATCTAGGAGATAGGATCTTACAAACACATCGCACTGCCAGTAATCTAGCATTTCCTAGGCTTGTGTTGCAAGTTAGTATGAATAAGATTATGACTTTCCAGAGTTTTCAAGTCTAAGGACATATTTTGAGATAAAAAATTGAAAATATCCTACATGGATGAAAATTTATTCTTTTTTTTTAAATACACTGAAGCTGGGTGCTGGTGGCTCACGCCTGTCATCCTAGCTACTCAAGAGGCTGAGATCTGAGGATCGTGGTTCAAAACCAGCCCAGGCAGGAAAGTCTGTGAGAATCTTATCTCCAATGAACCACCAGAAAACCAAAAGTGGCGCTGTGGCTCAAGCGGTAGGGTGCTAGCCTTGAGCTGAAGAGCTGAGGGACAGCATCCAGGCCCAGAGTTCAAGCCCTACAACCAACCAAAGAAAAAGAAAAAGAAAGAAAAAAATACACTGAAAAATTAAGATCACTAATGAGCCTAGTTTTTTTGGATTTTGCTCATCTTCATTGTTATTCTTGTAGTTAATTTCATTCTCTCCTACAAGTATAAATTGGTTCTGTAAATTACTTAATTTGTTCTGAACACCCTCAATTAGCTGTAGATACTTCTCACCTTTGCTGATATTTTTCGCAGATATTTAAACTTTCAACCAAGCAGAAAATAGAAAATGGAAATAGAAGCAGAAAGTAGAGCTAGAAACAAACTCGATAGTGCTTTTGTCTCGGTATCTCTAGTCAATTTTCCTCATCTCCTTCGATTTACTGAGGTAGCAGGCAGGCCCAGGCCCCGCCACCCCAGAACAGAGCGTTCTCAACAGCCCCGGCCAGAAGAGCTGGAGCCTGGCCTCCTGGGCCTCGCTTCCCAGGAGAAGTGTGTCCACTCCCGCTTGGCCATTTCTGGACAGGCAATCTTCCTTTCTTCGAAGTCTGTGCTTCTGAATGCGAGCCTGCACAATCGACGGTGCGGCTACCAAGTTCCGTCTCCGAGATCTTAGCCTGGCCCCACCAGAAGAGGAAGGAGGAGGGAAATGGGGCAGAAGGCAGGCAAGTGGCAAAGGCAAAGGAAGGCCTGGCTGCCAACGCGGGAGGAGGAGAGCGGGAGTGGAGCCGCTGCTCATTTCCTCAATCACAGTGCACCCGTACCCGGACGTGCACGGATATAAAAAGTCCCTCCCGAGACAAACAACGTGCTTTGGAGATCATCTCCCGCCTGCCAATGCAGACATGGAGGAGCTGGAGGAATCCTGCCAGCGGGAGCTGTCTACGCTGCCGCCTTGGTCCTCTCAGAGAGCGCCAGGCTCTGTTGTTCTGTGCAGCACTAAAGATGTCTTTCAGCAAATAAAAGTGATCCTCTCAACCACGCTTTCATGGCTGGGATTCTGAATCCAAACAAAGCCATGTCACACTTAAATAAGACGCGGGCTTCTAATCTATGCTTTCTACTCGTTGCACATAAAAAGCACTGCAGCCTTTTCCTATCTAAACACCAGATCTTGAAGTTAAGTCATAAAAATGAAGGATGTCCACTTTCAGAAAGGAGTCAGACATTGCATTCTGAGAGAAAACACTCCAACTGTCAGTTTTCCTTCTAGTTTTTAAACCATCTATTCAGTGGACTAGTGTCTACATTTAATCAGGCTCGGGACCTTCTCCCAATTAATTGGAAAAGGAAAATGTTACATCTGGACCGGACTGCACGGTGCAGAGTTTAGGCATTTTGTGCTGTTGCTGTGTTTGCGTTTGTGTGCGTCTGTTCAGTCAGTCAGCACCTGCAGAGAGACATGGCAAGTGTGTCAATTTTTAATCTCTTGCATGTTTCTAAGAACTTTTACCACCTTACTTGTCCATGAGCAGGAGCAAAGGAGAAGGAGGAGCCAACGCCACGTAGCCTGGCCTGCCATTTTTACACTGGAGGTACTGAGCAGATGGCTTGTGGCTTCACAAAATTCTAGTTCCAAAGTTGATCACTCTTAAAGGAGCTTGAAAAACACTTCAAACTCTGGTTACTTTAAACCAAACTTTTGTTCTCTAGGGTACTGATGAAATCCAGCTCTCAGTATGCTTTTGTCATTAAACAAAAACTCTGAGGGTGGTTTCACAGGGATTTTTATGCATTGTTCTACGTTCCATGTTTGATTTATAAACTGCTGAGGGGAAATGGGGTTGTAAACCTAATCCAGGTTTATGATAGAAAAGGGCAGCACATTTTAGAAACACCTTGTGGTCTTACAAATAGAGTTAACTTTAAGCAATTTATTTAGTTAAATAACTGACTCAACTATGTATTAAATTGCTGCCAGTTGGAAATAATGGAGCTTGGCAGTTTTACTGTCAAATATAGTGGGTATAGGAAAATATGGGGAGACAGGAGACCTGCAAAAGACCTAGCTGCAGCAGCTTTTAGTGATGGAAAAATCAAGTAATGCACCTTGACGACACTCAAAGGGAAAATGTGAAGGGTACCCTTCCACCATTAAACAGTTAATTATAGTGTGTTTATGTGTATAGGGCTTGATTGTTAATTGCTTGCACTGAATTGTTCTATAAAGACATGGCTTCTTGCCTGGCCTCCTATGCACTCAGAGATTGACCTAGTGGTACGCCCATCTGTTTTCCAGGATACACACTGACTGACATAAGCTTGAAGTTTAGATTTTCTAAAAGAAGTTTTATACAATGTCTTGTGCAGAGATAAGCCATGAGGAAACCCCACAAATTCAATGGTAAAAGTGAAAGTACCACAGGCTTTGTTTCACCATGGTATTCAGAGGCATATTTATGAGTCTCTACTTCTATGTGCAAGAAAAGAAAAAAAAAGAAAAAAGAAAGTAGTCTAATTATGAGGTCCTGATAAGTTTGCATCCTCTTTCTGCCCAGTTATAGAAAATAAGAACCCTGGGAAGAAGTCAAGAAATGTAAATTTTGGGGGTAGAACAAGATTGATATGGCATGATTCAAGGAAACAGACAATTGTCTATACTGCTTGTACCTGAATCTGGAACTTAACTCTCTGCTCCTAAAGATATTTTAAAATAAGATTGTAAGAGTTTGTAAGTGACGGAATGATAGTTCATGCAGACTTTCGAGCCATCCCATACTTAAAATTTTCCAATAAAACTTAGGTAAACTTGAGTTATCAAAGTCTTCAACTTTGATCTGAAGTATAAACTTCAGGAAAAATATTACTATGATTTGTAATTTGTAATTGTGTTCATTAACTTACAGTATTAATTAAGCTACAGTTAAAAAATAAAAGCAAACCAAGTGTCAAGTGAGATCATTCTGCCCTCTACACAGAGTTAAAATTGGCTCAAGGGCCCCATGCTATCTTCAAGGAGTGTCTACACCCAACAAAATTTCCAAGGATTAAGGTACAAGGAGCTTCATGCTTCAAGTTCATTTGAACTTGGAACCGTATGACTCACAATTCAATTAAAAAACAATGGTGACAGTAGCTGAAGACGACTTACAGGGCACTGTGCACAACAAACTCTTATTTCTTTTAGTATTTCAGTCCCTTACTTAGATGTTAGGTGTTATCAAAGTTCTCCTGAGCCAGGAAACTCTATATTAAGCACCACACAGAAAAGTGAAGCCAGTCTCGGTAATAAATCCTGGAAAAATACACCAACTCAATCCATAAAGAAGTCACCCACATGCAGGTTTTGGCACACTACTTTCCCGATGGCGGGCTGCATTTTGCAGAAAACAGGACATCTGAAAGAATTCAAAGGGAGAGCAATCAACTGAAGGACAGCGTGCAGTTGAAGTCAGTTGGGTCTGGTTTGAATCAGGAGTCGAAAACACAGCTTTTTGTTCTTCTGTGAACCTCAAGCTCAGTGGTGTAAAAACTGTTCAAAAGAGTATAGATAGTTCAGCTTGACGGATTACATGAGAAGATAAGCATGATCTTAAAATGATATACTGCCTCAAGAAAGCCGTGTTTTCTTTCCAATTAGTAGTGAAGTAAGCCAAGAGGGTTCCGACGATGCTTCTTGGTAATAACCCCTGTTTATTTTCTTTTATCAAACTTGGGGCTTCCCCCTTTTATTCTTCCTGGCTTTCTCTGAGTTAAAGTCTGGTCCATAAAAAGGAATGAAATCATCTGCTCATTAGCTTTCAACGTAGTAAACTTTCCTGTCTCCTTCATCATCTTCCCTGGTTGCCATTCTTCTCATCTATTTTCACATTCCTTACGTGGTGTGTCTGCCCCAAATGCCTCAACCCATCAGCTAAATTAGTTCTGTTTTTACAACAGCTCACAAGCATTTATGGCTGGAGCTCTTCCTCTAATCTAGCTCTCTTGCTGCATGTACTATTTCTTTATTGACCTTAGTTTGGAGAGCTTTAAAAATAATATATATCAGCAAGGCTTGCCTGCTTTCTAATCATATGTTTTCTCCTGCTAATCATTCAGTTACCTGATTAGAAACAGATGCAATCTATTTGAAATAAGAACTTAAGGGTGAACTGCTGGTAATGGTTGCATATTGTTTTAGATAAGTCTATGTATATTTCATAAAACGCCCTAGAAATGTTTCATTAGTAAGCATTAGATTATATTTTATAGCTATATTGTTTTTCCTGCCAACTGACCCATTCCAGTTCAAGACAAGTGACAAGCAAAACAAGAAAGTAAGCAACAACAACAAAGACGCAGCCAACAGTGAAAGCTCTAAGAAGGTTCTAGAAGTGAGGTGACGTGGACACAGCCCTTGGTCTCAGAGGGGCCGTGCTATCTTGGGCGGACTACACACACCAACAACCACTTAGAATCTGAAGCAGAATGCAATAATTAACTGAAGTATACATGACACTTTAGATAAAAGGAGAGGAGAAAATGCAGAGCTCTTCCCAGGGAGGGTCAGGGAGAACTTAGGAAATGTGTCGTGAGAGAGAACCCAACAGCGAAGTCCCCGTGGGCAGATGGAGAACATGTATGGGCTCTAAGCTCAGCACGTGTGGTACTGTGGAAAGTCCTTGCAGTCTGGTGATGATACGGTCACCTCTGAGTGGTGAGAGAGCACAAGGGAGGGGGGGGAATGAAACAGCTTGACGCTTAACTAAGGTGATTCTTTGTCACCGGTACAATGTCAAACACAGGAAACTGAAGGGAGCCATGGGATCAGATACCTTTGATAACTCTATATCAATACATACAAATACTTGTTTTTATCATATTGTCAATGAACCAAAGGTTCTTAAAAGAAAAAGGATCTCCCGGCGAGGTACCTGAATTCTGTGTATTCAGGAGGCTGAGATATGAGGATTATGGCTCAAAGCCAGCATGGGCAGGAAAGTCCGAGACACTCTTACCGCCAAAACACAGAAGTGGAGCTATGGCTCAAGTGGTAGAGTACCTCATTGAGTGAAAAAGTTAAAGGACAATGCCCAGAGTCTGAGTTCAAGCCTCAGGACTGGCACAAACAAAAGAAAGAAAGAAAAAGACAAAGGCAGGGAAGTTCTAGCCTAGTGCACATCTGTAATGATCTCAGACACATGGGAGGCATAAGTACAAGGATCCTGGTCTGAGGCTGGCCAGAGCAAAGGTATGACACACTACTTAAAGATAATTAAAGAACAGAAGGCTGGGGCGTGACTCATGATAGAATGTCTGACTAGCAAGTAAAAGATTCGGAGTTCAAACCCAGCATCGTTTAAAAAAAAAAAAAAAAGGCCCAATGAACCTCTCCAAGTAGAACTGGATCTACACAGGATGTCTCTCTAGTTGCTCTGATTTTCATACATTATGAATCAAGCAGGAACGAAGCCTGTGTTTCTGGCATCTGCTGTGACGTGCACCTTCCTGAGCTGTGCGGAAGCAGCGCGTCACGTGACACACCTGGGCGTCTCCCTTGGTCAGCACCGTGCTACTGACAGAGGGTCATTTCAGTAAAGAATCGGGCATTTAGTTCCTTACCAACAAATCACCAATTGTGTCGCCGACATTTGGACACTAAATTCTTAGTCTTAGTAAACTGAGGCTTTACCATTATTTGACAGTGTGGGGAGTGGAGAATTCTCATCAAAAATAAAACAAGTATAAAGGGTCTCTAGGCTTAAATTCCCGGCTCAGCATTTAAATAATGTTCTTTCTTTGTGGTCAAATGGCTCAAGGAGACACTTCCAGATGGACGTGGAATTAGGTGGCGGCGTGTGTTCTGATTGGGGGAGAGTTTTACGGAGGGCTGCTTATTAATAGTAATAATAGCTATCAGACACCTCAAACCGTGTTGCTCCTTGTGTGGACACGTCCAGAGACTGGCCAGCAGGTACTCTTTCTACACCAAGCACAGAAGCAGGGCCTTGGCGCTCGCTCGGGCAGACCACGGATTCGACTGCGTCATCTGGGCTCTGAAAGGCAGGTCCTCTGCAGCTCTGAGGGTGGCAAGGGCTTGTGGCATTAACACTGTAGAGCTGAAACGCCAGGCTTCAGAAGCAGACAAAGACAAAAAGCCTCACAGACTACCTGTCAGAGTAACCAAACACACGGACGGCGGAAGTAGCTAGAAAGATCCTCAGAGCCCGGACCCCTGTCATTAGTTTCACTGTCTGCTCTGGTGTTTGAATACTAAGACACACTATGGTGCCAGACAAATCCAACCAGTCAGCTTGCATTTCCTGTGGTCTTCTAGAAAACGCAGATGTGCCCAAGTCCTAAAACACAGCTGAGTTGCACAAATTTTTTTTGAAAAAGGAATAAAAGTTAAAAAAAAAAAAAAGAGATGAGGGCAGGAGGAGGGGAGGAAGTGTTCCACACAAACGAAATGTTGATCTACCTTTTATTAATTTCATTTTTTATCTTCGTGTGTACAGACGTTTGACAGCTGTGACACTCATGGGCAATGCATTTGAAAAAGAAGACATAAATATTCAGAGACATATTAGAATGCTGTTCAATGTAAGCACCTGTCTACTTAGTGTTGACAGAAAATCATTTACTTTGCTTTATGCCTGCTCCCTCCGGAGACCACAGAGGTCCTATTTTATTTAAAGAGCGGGTCCCACCATCAGTGCTCTTGAAACTGCAAAATATACGAATACACATAGCTAATTATATTTATTGGGGAAACAGTTTGGTTTTCTATTTTCCATAACACTTAAACAATTTCGTCCATCTTGACCTCGGGAACGACTTGCCCCAGGGATTTGGTGAGCGGGAGACTTTGTGCAAGGCCTGAGCCAGCGTCCGGCCCGGCTCCGTCTGTGGTCACCTGCTGAGCTTCTCGAGGATGGCTTCCTGGCAAGTTCCCCGTGGGCTATGACGGAGCTCACAGTCGATGAAAGCACGCGCCACATGCAGACATGGACCCCTGTGGATGGGAGGCCCCTTCGTTCTCCATTTTGTTTTCCTAGGTTTCTGTGGCCAGAAAATGTTGACTAGAAAATTTCAGAAGGAAAACATTCACAAGTTCTAAGCAACTCTTTTTTTTTTTTTTACCATGAATCACTGTAATTATACATTTTGTTATTACTACTATCAATCTTACGATATGCCAGACTTATAAATCAACCCTTATCATAGGTACAGTACATTTAGAGTTCAAAGTTTCCGGCTTCCAGGGGAAGTTTTAACTGCTACAAACGAAGTTGGTATTGCGTAAGGCAATGCACCATTAAAAGCAATTAAGTCCTGACTTAAATCAGATATATCATAGTTCATAATATTTTATTTCTTATCCTCTCTGGCCAATCATGTAACTAGAATGAACAAGTGAATAAAGAAAAGGAAAGAAGAGAAAGAAGGGAGAGAGGGAGAAAGAAGAGGGGAGAGAAAAGAAGGGAGAAGAGGAAGGGGGAGGGGGGAAGGAAGGAGGGAGGGGAAGAGAAGAAGAAAGGAACCTTTGGTTAGGACAGTGAGTTACTACCCCATGAAGTCATTTGGGTGCGGACTCTCAAAGCCGTACACGTTAGTGCAATTAAATGAATGAGTGACCCCCGGAGATAATCTCCCTCCCTGTGCGTGGTAAAGTGCCGTCTTGAAGCAGTATAGTATGCAAGGGTTAATCATGCCTATCCTCAGAAAAGCCTCCTTTGGCTGAATCTCGGGTCAGACTCACAAATGTACTGAGGTAACAGAAATCGAGTGAAATGAAGACCAAAGGGAGCTGAGCAGTCTAACTGGCTGGGCCTGGGGAGGCCGCAGGAACCACCGGCTTCAAAACCTTACAATGCTGCCACCTACAGGCGTAGGCTACTTTCAAGGCGGATTCCACTGGCGTGTTTTCCTGCCCTTCACAATGAAACACACCAGCACGAGGGAGAGGTCTAGAGCCCCAGGCCCAGATTCCTGCAAAGAGTTAAGTCACCAGGTGATAGAAAAGAACAGGCCCTTTAGCTCAGCGCGTTCAGTGCCGTTTCATAATTTAATTAGGAGCATCACACGGCAACCAAAGCTGTCTGGAGGAATTATGAGCCACAAGCTCAGATCACATGCGAATCCTTTTGCTCAATTAAAGCTAAGCAATTTTTAAGGTTTCCCCCCCCCCCTTTGCAGTATATGCAAAGAGCAGTGGAGCGTGGCCTGCATATTTTTCACATTAAAATTATTACATAAAGCCTGTAGCACTTGAAATAGTTATGGAAATCAAAATGTTACACTCTGACCCTGGACATTTAAACTTCGTCATTTAAAAAGCTATTGTTACCATGTTCTCCTTTGTTCTAAGAAAATTACTGTGGTTAGTTATAATAGCTGAACGAATAATTGCAGGGGGAAGAAAAGAAATATGTAATGGCGCGGAAATGACTCTGGAGCCTACACACTGCTAAACGGAGTTTTAATTCTGTTTGAAGTCCTGGCATGGTGACTAAAGGCATGGCTAGCTCTGCCTTCCTTACTGTACCTGTCAATAAAAGTGACCGCTTCCTTCCCAGCCAGCTGTGTAGTTACTCCCCTCCATGCCAAGAAAATTCCACAAAGAACAGTATATATATATATATATATATATATATATATATATATATATATATATATATACATACATATATATATAATATATTATATATATAATTTATATATATATAAAACCCGATGCTAGGTTGATCTATTTTATTTATGATGTAAGCACATTAGCTATAATGCTCTTTATTAAGCTTTTTCTTAAGTTTAAAGCCCTTCAGGATTTCACTAGCATTCTCCCTAATTACATCAGAAGACAGGAAAAATGGCATACTTTCTACTTTATCTGCGCTTTAAGCCTATATAATCAGAAATAGGGTTATAATTTTGGTAATTTAAAATTACACATTGGGATTATATTTGTACTTTGGAATAAATCAAAATATTATTTTAAGATCAAGAAACCTGAAAGCATTTCAAACTAACATAAAGTTAATTTTTTTTGGGGGGGGGGTCCGGTCATGGGGACTGAACTCTGGGCCTGAGCTCTTCAGGTCAAGGCTAGCGCTCTACCACTTGAGCCACAGCAGCACTTCCGACTTTTTTCTTTTTGCGTATGTGGTGCTGAGGAATCGAACCCAGGGCCTCAGGCATGCCAGGCAAGCGCTCTATCACTGAGCCACCTTCCCAGCCCCATAAAGTTAATTTTAAATGTTTATTTGGGAGAATAAGCATTTCTATTCTTAAAAGAGAGCACACACTAATAAAAATATGAAATAGAATACAAAGAAATAAGCCAGAGCCTCAAACAATACCACATTACTGGAATAGATTGATAGATTGATTTTCATTTATAATATCCCTAGTATTTCCAAATGGTTTGTTTGCAAAGACAACCGAAACTAGGATGAACAACAGAACTTCCAACCAGTCATGTTTTTTTCATAACTCTTAGATCAAAGAGAATAGGCAATGCTCATTTTACAGCATTATGGCCTACTTACTTTTTACAATAGAAGTAATTCTGGATGGTAGGGGCATTCACAGCATTGTATCTGAGCCACATATGGTTTGTTAGCTTCTCAACAGCATGCAAAAATGATGCATTCTTTGTTTTTAAAAATCTGCAAAGGTTAAATCTCCGGTGTTTGCAACCAGATATTTGTAGGATTAACAGCTCCTTTAAACACTAGTTGGATTTAACCATAATAAGAATATAAATACAAGACGACATTCCTAAGGGGAATACAATTTTTAAAAAATTTCCATATTTGCCACGATAAATGTTATGCCTAGAAATTTTATAGCTAACAGAAACACAGAAAATACTATACCCAGAGCTAGAAAACTGTTCCAGTACAAAGCAAGCCTGATATATTGCCTTCCAAATACACAGCATATCCCTGGTAAAGTTGTAAATTATGGTTGCAAATGAGGCCACAAACAAAATTTTGCTCAAGGCATGAATCATAAATTCAAACAATAATCATCTCCTACGTGAGGCACAGCGACTTTGTCTACTTCTCAGGCATGGAGATGAAAGTAGGTCAAGGGAATTTAGCATCTTCTCCTGTGAAGCATGCCATGATGCTGGGTGGGACTGCCTCTTTTAAAATATGGAGGCTCTGCTCTACAGTTCTGCATCCTTAAGGATATTGATGTTTTACCTCATGCTGACACAGAATCAACAAAACTACATTTTTTTTGTGAGGAAAAACAAATGATTCATAACAGTAACCTGCTACATGGAATTATGATGTGTTTTCCCAACTGAACATAAAAAGACATTTACCTGATGTTAATGGCACTTTTAAACTCTATAGTAAATATTATGTCTTACACTATTGCTTACATATATCTAAAGAAGTCAAGTGGTTTTCTCTTCTATATTTTTATAATTTCTAAAACCTTTCTAAGTAAAAAAAAAAAGCTGAAGGAACTGGCCTTTAACGAATCTGTCCAAATCATAGGCAAAAAAAAAAAAAAAATACATGAGCTTAATTACTTTAGTGCCAGTCTCAAGAATTACCTCGGAAAAGCACACAATAGTACCATATTGTTTAGAGAAAGCAGATTTGGGATATTGACATGAATGTTTTTACGAACAGCAAGAATGAATAACATGTTCGCTTAGCTGTAAATTCTTTTCAGGGCACAAATGTCCTGTTACTTGAGCATTTAGCATACTAAGTGCTTACAACATACTAGAACCGTGCTGTGTGTCTTCTATAGAAGATCTCAGTTAAGTTCCACAAAGGTTCGTTACAGCAAAGGTTGTATTTATATCCATTGCGCAGATGATGAGAGTGAGAGAGACTTTGGGAAGTAAAGCCCTCTGTCCATGGTCTTTGTACGCTAGGCACTGGGCTTTCAAAAGTGGATTGAAGGGTAATTATTTCACGAGCAAATAATAAAATGTTCTTTATAAAAAGTAGTAGGGACATAAAACATGTTGTGTTGTAAGCCTATTCCATGAAAATCAAATAGTTTATGGGTATTCATGGGTCGCTAATAAGCTACCACAATGATTTACTTAATGCAATCATTCAAAAAGTATTTGACCACAAACTATGTACCACTCTATCCTAGATGGGGCGACCTCACTGGTGAATGAAATAGAGGTATCTGCCCTTAGGGATCTTTTAGAGCAGGGGAAACAAAGTCAAACGCTTTGCAAGCCTAGGAATAACACAATTAAAGCTGAAGCAGAACAGAGAATAATGGGATTTTGGCAGGTGATCCAAAAGATGTTTCTGAATACACGATATTGCAACCAGGATCTGAAGAAGAAAAATGATGGTGCCAGAACTTACTAAGTATGTTTGGTCAGAGGGCCCGCACCAGGGGCCTGGAGCCACAGCAGCCTGGCGCTGGCCCCGCAGAGGCTGGTGGACGCACCCTGTGTCCACGCCCACCCTTGTCTCCCACTTCTGCGCCTCGTGTCACCCCCGAGCCCAGTGGAGAGGAGGAGCTGCTCCCGCTGGCTCTTCCTGCTCCTCACACCCCACCCCTCACTAAGGGGTGGAAGCTGTTAGCTCAGACACATTCTCCGGAATGGATCTGTCTCCTCCTTTCTATCCGCCCCGGGTATGCTGCGTTTCCCTGACTGACCTGCTGCTCTGCTCTGTCTCCTCATGCCCTTCCCCTCTCTGATTCAGAGAGGGGACCTTTGACACACCCTCCATCTTGTCATTCTCCATCTTGTCTCTCAGATGATCACTTCTATGCTACCTTTGGAACAAGGCCTTTCTTCATGGCTCAGTCCAAATGGGACTCACCCTAGCACAGCATATTCACTCACTGTATCTTCTCCTCCTGACGGATGTACCCTCCCCTAGGCAGTCTAGTCCATCTTACTCACTGCATGTCCACCACTCAAGTACATCCAGAGGGTCAGCGTAGTATGCAGGAATCAAGACACTCCAGGGCCTTTGGGCCACAGTACTAGAGGATTTTATACCAGACTGAATGGGAACATTTGGGGGAATTCTGGACAGGACAAAAATACCATGCTGGCTGTTGCTATGTGGTGAATAGATCTAAGAAGAGCAAGAGCAGAAGTAAGAAGAGGAAGGAGGAGGCCAATTCAGAAGTGCAAGTGGGAGAGGGTTTTGGCTTGAGGCAGGATGGCAGTACTGCTCACAGGGAGACATGGGTGGATTTGTAATTTAATTTCAACGTGCTGAAGGACTGAATTTGGAGAGGAAGAAAAGCAAGACGTTAGAATCATTTCTGCTTTTTTTTTTTCTTTGACTGTGATGTGGGGGTGGGAGAAATTAAAGGAAGATAGACCTAGAGGTAGGAGAGATAATTCAGACTGGATGCATTGAATCACTCTGAGTCATACCTAGTTTTGTGGAAACCATTTGGTTCTGTTTCAGGTTCTGGTATTTCTCCTTAGAGGAGCAATTCAAGGAAAGGTCAATCTATTAACAGAAACAAGTATCATTTTGAGCAGATATCCTATCCTTCCTTGATTAGATGGCAGCACTATAAGAAGCAAATAACAGCCCATGAAGAATGATGAACATTTAGCTCTTCATTTTTTATGCCAGTTTTTAAAATACGCCAAAAAAATTTTGTCAAGGAATTTCCAACCCTAAATATAACATAAGGAAGAGCGTGTGGATTGATGAAGCGCTTGCACTGCTGCCCCTGGGTTCTGCTCTTGCGTTCTGGCACCGCCGGGGAGTGGGGGACGGGAGGAGGCACGGAGGCTGCCTGGGGCCCTGGCCTCCCAGGGCCTCCCTCGGAGCCCACCTGTACTTGGACTCGGAACCGTGTGCCCGTGTCAAAGTGGGAGAGCACCAGAGAGGGAAGAGGAGTGGGAGTCGGAGCAGAACAGCAAGACTTCTGTCACCTCACAGAGCACCTACGGTGTTCCTCCATCCAAAGAGAAGGTGAAATGGTATTTTCAGAAGGCTCTCTAGTCCACCTAAAGACTTGATCTTCTTGTAAATATGAAACCGTTAGGAAACTGAAAATTCGCTTTTACAACAGTACTAGCCATTGCATTTATCCTTTCCTTCTGCTAATAGTATTTTAAAAACAGCAAATTATTGGGCTCTGGGGTAATTCTAAATTTGTTCTATAGCATTGACGAAGATTAAGAATACTTAGCAAATGACAGTGAAGGTACCACTCTCTTTAGGAATTGCTCTGAAATCCTTACATGTAGAATACAGTTCGAATCTTTGCAGAGAAAGAAAAGCAAGTACTAATTCAAACCTTCACAGCCATGCTAGAATTCTGCAGTCAATATTATACTTGACATTAATGATTGTAAGAACTGAATTGTTAACATGTCTAATAGTAATGTAATGTAAAAGTCATAAAAATATGATTTTTATGAACACAACTGAATTTCAACAGAACTTAATACATGAAAACCGATGAATCATGAACAAAGGGAAAGCATGCATTCAGGTAAAACCTCGAAATGATCTAGAAACTTCATTTGCAGCATTTCTCATGGTGTCTTGGCCTGTGTCTCGCCATTACAGCAACGGTAATAGCTCTGTGCCTCACTCTCCTGGGCCCGCTGGACCTATAAGGAAGGGCTCTGTGTTGGGTGCAGCACCAATGTTATCCCAGGGTCCAGAGATATGCCACGCCTAGAAGCACCCCAGATGGCAGTGAGGCTCTCCCTGTGCTGTCTGGAGGACGTGTCAATAGGACAGATCCTAACTGGCTTCTCTTTGGGGGAAGGCCCTCATCTCTAATACACATGGATACTGAGACCGTGGCTGCTTGCACTCCAGGCTGCCAGCCCGCCGCACCCTGTGACCACAAGCTGCCTAACCCATAGCATTCCGGAGGCGAAAACGTGCATGCACGAATTTCCATCCGACTCTCCCTGTTCCTTCTCAAGATCACTGTTTTGTTTTTTTTTTAAATCCACCTCTCTATCCCTTGTCCCGCATCCAGAAGAGCCTGACACACTTCTGTTGTCTCCTCGAGACTTAACACTCCATTAGAATGAGAACGTTAGCAAAGACTCTGAGCATTCAGAAGTGGGTCGTTGGCTTTCCTGCTCTAAAGCAGAAAGAGCCAGATCCCAGGTCTGCAACATCACTGTCCTTCCCTGGTGAACAAGGAAGTCATTGCCCTCTCCCTCAAGTCTCCCCACTTCCTGAACAGACAAGATGCTTTATAAGTGAGGACCATTAAAGGAGTCAGCACACACAGAGGAACATACGTTTCAGTGCCTGACTGTCAACACTAGCCTTTAAGTAACTCCTTTGGGCCCTGTGCGTTCCTGAGTGTGTTGATGCTCTTAAGTAACTCCTTTGGGCCCTGTGCGTTCCTGAGTGTGTTGATGCCCTTTTCTCTCCTGGGGAATGGTAGAGTAAGATTCGCTTCTGTAATGGCAAAGACTCAAAGCATCAGCAGGTTCCCTAACTCATCATCTCCCAGCCTAGAACAGTGTGACTTTGACCCTAACCCAACGAAAATAATAATAATAAACAGTCAATATTATTCTGACTCATTTTCCAAATGGTAAATAGCATACTCTAGAATATTGAGCTCAAGAAAGAAGATACATCCCTAAAAACGTATTCTCTCAGATGATAGATAGATAGGTAGGTAGGTAGATAGATAGATAGATAGATAGGTAGATAGATAGATAGGTAGGTAGATAGATAGATAGATAGATAGATAGATAGATAGATAGATAGATAGATAGATAGATAGATAGATAGATAGATAGATAAGATGCAGTGCTTCTTGTTCTTCACCTCGGGTCAATGTGTATGAACTTAGAGAGAGCCACGTAGGCATATGATATATGTGGAACCTGGAATGCAGGTGCATGATTGAATAAGAGCCAGTGTGGTTGGGCAGCCACCAGATCCACCACCACATGTGCTGCCATCCACTAGTCAGAAGACATGAGAAGGGACGCCGGCATGAAAGGAAGTTACGGGAAGCGGTCATACCGAGAGGGGAGAGAGCGCAGAGGAGCGTCCACACACTGGCCGCGCCTCCCTTGGCAGTGGAATGCCCGCGATGGAGGCCATCTGAACCACACACGTCATCTATCTGGACTGCGTTAGTTATTACTGTCCCCACCGCGGTCAGATGCAAACACCCACGAAAGCCTTGCGGCTGAGATGCCAACTGTACTTGTTCTCAAAGACCTTTCCTCCCCCACATTCCACCGCCACGGAGCCCGGAGACCCAAAGCCTGGGGCAGGGCAGAGACACTTGCGAACAAAAGCGAACTGAAAAACAATTATAAAGTCAATGAAATTAAAACAAAAGGCAACCACTCACCTAGATGTCTGAAATACTTGTAAATGTATAGAAATATTTTAGCGGAGAATTCACGCTCACTCTTGACACTCCGCAGTTAACAGCAGGGCCTTGCTGTACAGAAGTAGTTCTACGGCAAGACTTGACAGACTGTCTTGTCACTGTGACAATCAACCATGTTTACTAAGCATCTATATGCCTTTCCAATGCCATGGTATTACCAAGTGCTCTCAAGATTTTGCACTGAAGACATTATCACATGTTCTGTTCAGCTTTTTCCTTGCTCCCCTCCAATTTAACAACTGATCTCCAGGCCTGGGAACAGCCTGGGGTCTGGAGCCCTGGCTCATCTAAAGGACGCACAACTGCTGGTCCTGTAGAGTCTCCAGGGTTTCCGCCATAGCAACATTTACATTTTCATGACAAAAACTCCCCAACCAGAGAATGCCACTCCGCACAATGTCATGCCGCCCACCTCCCACCCGGCGTCTTCCAGCGCTTGGCTCCTGATCCTCGCGGGCCTGTTCTCATTAAACCGTCTCCCCTCGCAAGCATGGTGCAGCTCGCTAGACCACCAGCTTGCCTTGTCCTGCCTTGTGACCCGTTTCTTCCAGAGTTTCCTTGCCAGCAAGATTTCTGGGATGTCTAAGTACGCAAGTCCCTAGGAGATTCCAGTTGCACCTGTTTAATTCTTTTCAACGGCGTTGGAATTTGTCTAAGAAGAATGGTAGCGTGTGAGCACTGAATTCTTTTAAGGAGCAGCTTAGCACACCACTTTTTCCTAACGTGCAATGGAGAGACTCGGCCACAGCCAGATGCTTTTTAGCCTCATAATTTGGGGTTCTCGGCACAGTTAACCTTCGTGTTTCTGCGCCTAGTCTTGTGTTCCAGGGAAATTCTGTTTACTGAATGGGAGGAACTGGACTGGGAGGTCGGGGGAGAAAGTGTCCAGAGCCCCAAACCGGGAAAACACAGATGAAGAGGCCTCGTGCAGTCTTCTGGGCACAGACGGACTTGAGGCAGCAACTCTGCCGTGAATTTGCCAGGAACACAACGACCACACAGGGCCTCCTGGGAGGAGGGAGAATGGGACGTGGTCATCTGGTACACTTTCTTTACTACCGGAAATGGCTCGGTTAGCTCAGCGATTGTCCTGGACCTGGAGTTAACAAGCACCTACGCCAGAAGGGACTGAGCTGGCGTTTGGGATCCTGCTTCTTCTATCTGCTCTTCTTTTTCTTACCCATCACCACAACTCTGGGTCAGGTCCTCATTCAGTAGAAATTAGAGTCTTAAAATTCTTTTCTCATGGTGCTCTGGCTTTCATGCTACCGTGGGAACAACTTTTCTAAGATAATAACTTGGCTCTCCCCTCGATTCACCCGAAGAACTGAGGGGAGACCGAGCGTTGTGGAAACAGGCTTTTCTATCTCTGCCTGTCCCTTCTTGGCACCTCTGGTCTAGCCTCCAGCCAATGCTCATGAGCTCATAAATTATCTAGAAACTCCAAGATAAGCAAAGTGAAACAGCCAAGCCAAGCCAGGCACGCTGGACTTCCCCCCGGGCTCGGACACTGAGGGGATGCGGGAATCTCCCTGCTGCTGACCAGTGGGGTCACACGGGTGCCTCTGTGCACAGGGCGTGGGCCGCACGGAAGACTCTGTGAGGGCTCACCATTCCACATGCCCCCAGACCACACCATCCTCTCCAAAGGGCAGAGCACTCACACCGCGGTGGTCTCTCCCACTTACTCAACAGAATCCCGTACTGGGTGTCCAGTAAGTAGGTGTCCAGTAAAGATCACAGACGGAGCGTTCGTCTCGCTGGGAATATGGGCAATACGACACGCCACCACACGCTGCAGCGTCACCCGGGGTGAGAACCACCTGGGGCTCGTGTTACCAGGGCACCCCTTGGTCCCCTTGGCCAGCACCTCACCACCTCACGGAGCCCCGCCCCTCATGGCAACACACGGGGAGCCAAGGTTCAACCGTGCATCTAGAGGTGAGGTGGACATTTACTCCACTGCACACGGCTACAGCTGAAAGACCCAGAATATACCACCGAAGGAAGGCTGTGGAGGAGAACCTGTCGACAGACATGAAAGAAGGTCCCAGCAGAAGTGATGCCAGCCCACAGCTCCACACAAAAGAGACTCTCAGAGACACCTGTGGCACTGCAAGCCTAGAAGGAGAAAACGGAGGGAAGGGGAACGCGTCTGACAAGAAAGGTACTCACTGCCACACTTACGGAACTGAAACCCCTCAGCGCATCCCCCTGACAATTAAAAAGACAGTCAAGAGCCCCTCCAAACTGTAAAAAGCTCTGACAATCCAACAACTCATGGAAAAACACTCAGCCAGACGCTGGTGGCTCACACCTGTAATCCTAGCAACTCAGGAGGCTGACCTCTAAGAACTGCGGTTCAAGGCCAGCTCAGGCTGACAAATCCATGACATTCTTCTCCCCAAACTAACTAACAGAAAGCCACAAGTAGAGGTGTTGCTCAAGTGGTAGAGAACCAGCCTTGAGCTCAGGACCCAGTCCCAGCCCCCCTCCAAAAGAGAAAAAGAAAAAACTCACTGTCCTTTAACTTACACACACACAAGGCAGAACTATTCATTTTTGCCAAAAAAAAAAAAAACCCAACACACTTTCACACTTAGTTTTTCATCTGTGTTAATAAGTTTCATCTTATGTTTAAAACTGACAGCGAGACAGTTTTACTCTTTTGTCAAAAATTTCTGAAAGTCATTGAACAGTTACAGTTTTCCTCAATACTAGTAAGGTCACTTTACATGACTTCAGCCAGCACGACCCCCACCCCCACCCCCCGGTTTCCCACATCCACGCTGTCTGTACTTTGTTCCAGTCCATGCCCCCAGCTGAAGCCATGTGTGCCCCTCCTGCTGCCCGTTACTGCTTCCACGGCCTAGACCGGGCCTTCCCGACTCAGTGACCACGCTCGCATGTCACCGTGCCCTACCAGTTCTTCCGCCTTACAATTTCTCAGGCACCTTTCTTCCTGAAGACACTTCCTGGTTTCCTGTTCACAAAATTACAGTGATTCCTCCCTCCCTTCTTTGAAACATCTACCTTCCATCATAAATACTGAGTACCCCCTTTTCAGTTAGCAACCACTACCTCTTACTGTATCTTTGTTAGAAGATCATATGTCTTCGGCTTTGTTTTGATTTTTGTGTTTGCAAATTGAGAATCACATGCTCAGAATGGGACACACACACACACACACACACACACACACACACACACACACACACACACACACACACACCCCTACATAGATGTAGGTAGGTAGGTGTGTGTATATTTGTGTATGTGTGTGTATAAAACAGTACAGACAAAATATACAAAGGGAGGAAAAACTAAAGTTCATTTACAGTAAGTATAAATCCTAAAGCAGAACGATCTTGGAAAGGTTAGCTCACATCATGACTTCTTTTCTTGGATGTTTATAGAACGGCGAATCCTTTCAAATGTGTATATTAAGAACAAAGCCTGCGTGAACTTATTTCTCAGCAAGGCCTGGAGAAGACCATCCTGCATTTTAGCAGATGCTCCAGCAACCTCCCGCTGGCAGCGTTCAATTGCACTTTCACACAGAGCCCTTGAAGGAATGGTTACTGGGGTCTAAAATTTCCTGAACCTACAGCCATTTCTTGAAGACCTCAAAAGGCTTTTTTTTTTAAAATAAAGATAACTAAGGGCTGGGAAGGTGGCTCAGTGGTAGAGCGCTTGCCTAGCACGCATGAAGCCCTGCATTCAATTCCTCAGCACCACATAAACAGAAAGGGCCAGAAGTGGTGCTGGGGCTCAAGTGGTAGAGTGCTAGCCTTGACCACAGAGAGGCTCAGGGACAGCGCCCAGGCCCTGAGTTCAAGCCCAGGACTAGAAAAATAAATAAGTAAATACTTAAATAAATAAATAAATAACAATTGCTCTATACACACCCCCCGTTGCCGTGTGCTGGAGTATGCATTCGGGTATGGGTAAAGAGTATTTACTATCCTCTCCCTTACACTTAAAAGAAAAAAAATACGCCTAAGTTGATGCTTGCTTTTCTTTGTGTAATAAAACTCTGTGGCAGTGGCGTGATGCAGCGTTCACAGTCCATCCTCGCCGGGAGGAACTCTCCCTACTGAGATTCACCGTCCTGAGCAGCGGTCTGCGTGGTTTCCCCGATGCACGAGGTCTTCATGTTAGAAAACGTCACCAACCCGCACATCCCAGCGCTGTGAGTGGGCGTTGGTGTTTAGGAGTGAGGATGGTAGTTTGTATGCTGTGTGATGTGTGTGAAATTGGTTCTAGCTAACCTACGCTTGGGTTGATTTCTGTCCACCGTCTCGCAACATACACCATCACACTGTCTGTCACAGCTCGCCTCCAACGGTGACTGCAGCAGCCACTTTACTTATGACCTCCACCTCCTTGGCCACGGTTGATTAAACCAGATGTGTGCCCCTGCTTCAATCTAAGGCTAACAGAGCTTCATTCCTTGGGAACTGGGTTTTGACCTTACAGGCGCTCCTTTGGACCTGTCAGCTGTAGGCTTAGAAATGTGGGAAGGAAATTTCCGGTGACCGTCCCATGATCAGTAGAGAAGTTTTCCGAGGGAACACAGTAATGCTCTAGCTCCTTGCTTCAATCCTGTCTAAATGCATGCTCTCTCCCTCTGGGGGTTCTCAGTAGGACCCCCTTGTGTCTTTAGGACAGTTTCTCCTTGCTTACATAAGCTTGCTACTGTTGTTTTCTGTGGCTTGCTGCTGTGACTCATAACAAAATCAAAGAGTTCTCTAATTAGTAGCCCAGAGATTTCATCTCTGACATAAAAACAGCACTGATACTGTTATTCTAAATCTCAGTTGCACACAAGCAGTACAATAAGTGCCCTTTTAAAAACGAAAATTAGTTATTTTTACATATGAAAATTTGCAAGCCTTCCCTAGAAGGCTTGCTTATCTGCTCTACATTTTCTATGTGGGTCTACATTATTAACTTGTGCAAACAGGTTGGTTCATTATTCCACAAAAGCACATCAGCCTTTCACACCACGCTCGGGTCTTTTAGACCTGAAGGTAAGTTTCCACCTTACTTTACATAAGGGCCTGGGACACCCTGCTGCATTTTACCTGAGACCCTCTCCACATGGGCAGCAATTTCAAGTGCCTTAACAGAGCCCAGGGTGGTTTCTCTGGTTTAATGTGTCCCTCATGGGAGGTGTCTCCAATCTGACCACTGACCAAACCAGCACAAACTGGCCTCCTGTCTAATTACCTCTAGAAATGGTTCCCTGTCGAGGTTTCTGAAAGACAATCCTTTCTAAAAGTGTACTTGGCAGATTTTTCCCAGAGGACTGACCTCTTCACTGGTCTTTTGGGGATCTTAATCCCATTCCTACCACTGAAGAGGATCTAGGAAGAGAACATCTGAACTGATGTACATTTGGGGAGCAAGGGAAGTGGCACCTAATACAGAGCTAGAAGAAAACCAATTCCCCAGTGTCGCCGCCAGTCTAGCCGTTCTCCGGACCCTCTGCTCATTCTTCACTCATTAAAAATAAATAAGATTACAATCAAAAGAGCAGAATAAAGAATCGTTTCTCCTTTCCTGGGAACATAAACAGAAGGATTTATTTCTAGTATTGGTAATTATCTCTGAAAGAGTTCTTGAATGTTATCAGATGCTTTGAAAGGTATTTAACCTCCAAATTTCCACTAGTTCCAACAATATAATACAATCTAACACTTTAAACAATCAATCAATTAACTAATCATTTGTTGAATGCCTGGAGAACAATTAGCAGAGTGATTTACTATTCTACAGCTAAGGTTAGTAATTGCTTGCTTTTAATTACAATACCTTCTGTTTTATTTTAAAGTCTTCTGTCCCCACTGTAAATTAAAATGTATTTGATTTTTATTAAGATGTTTAGGTAAAATATAATTTTCCACAGAAAGGATATGGATTCACATAATCTTTGCCAAATTAGCATTTCATTTCAAGAAAGAGAATATTTCTACAATAACATAAGAAAAGAGTAAAACAAATGAGCATTAAGACATTGTCAAGATATTATTCCTACTAGTTGCTACAAATGTATTTATAGAATTATAGAATTTATAGAATTATAGAATATTAACTAGATCCTATCTATTCTGTACCAATCATCAGTGTGGTGTTTTCAGTATTAACTGCAACAACATGGGGAAAATGTTGGAGTGGGAAAATCATTCTGAATACAGAAATGGGCACTAAACTTGAACTAAATTAACATAATCATCACATATATAAATTAGAGCTTTTTTCAAAGAATATTTAGTGTAGAAGAGTTGACATTACAAGAAAGCAGAACTAGGCTGATAGAAATGGAAAGTTGTTCAATGTGAATTATAAATTATCAAGTTATGAAAGTTTATTTTTAGCTTTGGAAAGCAGTCTGAAATTTCATCTGAAAGTTTAATACAGCATTAGCATATGTTTTACACTTCTAGGTAAGAGAATTGAAAATCATCTTCAAACAAAAACTTGCATGTTAGAGTTCATAGCAACATGATTCACAGCATCCCAAAGGAGAAAGCAATCCAAACGTCCATTGTGTCAGTTAGCTTTCTTGTCACTGCGACCAAAACTTCCAGGAAGACACTAGTGGAGGAAAGGTCCACTCCTGCTCATGGGTTCTCAGGGTGCAGACCAAGGTAGCGAGGGCCCATGGTGGTAGAGAGAGCAAGGAGGGGCTGAGCACCCTAGCCTCTACCTTCTGCTGGACCCACCTCCTAAAGTTTATAGAACCTCCAGAAATAGAGCCGCCAGCTGAGCACCAACTCTTCACAACACGTGAGCCCGTGGGGAACACTTCCTATTCTAACATCCATTATCTAATGAGTGAATGGATGGATGGATGAAGAAAGGAAAAGGAAGAAATGGAGGGAAGAGAGGGAAGGGAAGGGAAGGGAAGGGAAGGGAAGGGAAGAGAAGGGAAAAAATAAAGGGTGAGTGGTATATCTGGACTATGGAATATTCTTGTCAATCATAAAAAGAATGAAATACAAATGCACGCTGCAACATGAATGGACACTAGATGTACTGTGCTAAATGCAAGAGGCAGACACAAAAGACCACAACTAGCATGATTTACTTTACATGAACTTCCCAAGATGAGAAAATTCATGGGAACAGAAGTGGACGGGCATGAGGGGTTTGGGGGAGTGGGGGCTGCCTGCTGACGGTGCAGAGGTGGGGCTGGAGGGGAGAAGCCCTCTCTGAAATACAGTCTCGTCGGTCGCAAATGTTGTGAATACCCTAAGAACCCCAGAATGGCATATTTCAGGGGTCAGTGTTAGGCACATGAATCACACCAACTTAAAAATTGTGAGATAAAGCTTCCTAGATACTGAAATTAGGTGGAAGCCCTGAATGCAGATGATAAGTCAACCCTGGGCACCCTTTGTTATGACCCTTAGACTGGTCTGAATTCAGTTATGCTTGTGAACACACAAGCATCCACCAGGACCCCCCCCCCCCCCCGGTCCCAGCCAGGGAGAGCCTTCAAGCAGGCTCAGCAAACACAGGATTGTACTTCCTACGCATCTAAATCACTAAGAGGCTGCTGAAGTAGAAACGTCAATTTAGGGAAGGTTGCAGAGAATGAAATAAAGTATTCATCTACAGTTTGATGTCAGTGCTAAACACCAGAAGTCATGCGAAGCAGCCATGACTTTTACAAAGCCCATCTCTCCCAAGTGTGTTGCTTTAACACAGAACACTGGTGTAGGAAGACGGCGCTTTTGTACCTGTGATGCAGGCGAACACAGTGTGGGTTTTCACAGCAGCTCTTAGAACATTTCACTTTTTCAGCACAGCGTTCGTTTTGTGTCTCCACCCACAGCAGAGCCTTTTGTTTCTACCCGCGTCTCCTTGGGGTACCACTGTGACTTGCTGAAACGTATCATCTATCATCCCGGGCAGCGTCAGCGCACGAGAAGGGATGGGTTCAGTCTCACGCACCTTCCTAGCAGGCTCCGTGTAGAGGACTGGAATGTGGTAAAACATTAGGGCTTTACTCTCCAAATGCAAGGTAATACTGCATGGGTGGCAAGAAAATCGATTGGAGAGAACTTCCTGCAACCATTTGTTCTAGTAACTGACCAACAGAGAACACCAAGGCAGAGCCCTACTACCAGCAGCCTACCGGAAGCACAGCGCCCTTCCTCTTACACGTTCCGTACCTTGGAAGGCTAGTAGGACATTACGTGGATAATTTGACCCCTTGAACATCAGCAAGCTCCGCGTAGCACCTCCCCACAACAAAGTAGTCTAGAGCTTGTCAGCTTCCCTCAGGGAGAAAGTCATCTTTCTGGTTCCCATCTAGAGATCAGGACAGACCGGCCCTGAGGCGGGCTCCTCACCCACGCCACACTGACTGCCTAAAAGTAAAAGAGCGATGGAAGACCTGAGCGGCTTCTGGAGGTCACGGAGGGCTGCGCCGGGGACTTCCCCCTGTGTGTTACACGTGCACCATGCACGTTTACCAGAGCAAAGTACGCCCGGTCAACTAAAAAGCATCGTATGAGGGCACATCGTTTTAGGTGAAAGACCATCTAACATCCCACTAACTTTGGACCTAAGTCTATAGCTCAGTTGGAAGAATATGGAAGAAAAAGTTGTGCGTGTGTGTGTGTGTGTGTGTGTGTGTGTGTGTGTGTGTGTGTGTCTGTGTGTGTGTGTTCCCTTAGCTTGTGGTCTAGTAGGCTTTCCCCTCCTCCATTTCTCTTCCTTTCTGCTATCTCTGGCCCCAGCATGCATTTTTTTTTAAGCATAGCAAAATGTCAATACACAAACAAAGGAAGCCAGGAGCAGCCCCTGCTATCAGAGCCTTGTATAAACTGGGAAACACGGGCGGGGAAGGGGTAAGGAAACCTTACTCCCTTCTTTCCTCCTCTTTGTAAGGATTTGCTTTCCCCTCCCTCTTCATGTATAAATAAACAGAAAAGTGTCCGTGTGTTTGGTGTTTTCTCTCCCTCCGTCTGGGTAATCAAGGGCTATTGCAGCAATAGATCTTATCTGTGGACCACAGTCCCTCTGCACCTTCAGTTCGGGGTTTGTTTATGCTTGGCTGCCATGGTGGCTGTTCCTGATAGTTTTAGGTCAGCCATGACAGACTGTGGGTGACACTAAATAAACAAGCTGGGAGTCTGGGACCAGCCAGGAAAGAGTGGTGCTCAGGCTCACAGTTTGATTTTCCTTGATTAATCACCCCTTTTATTTAGAAGAACTTATTGTGTACAGTACCTGCTTGTCTGGCTAAGCAAATTACACCGTCAACCAGCAAGGACTTGGAAATCCTCATAAACAAAGAGAAGCTAGGGAGACAAGCGGGCTGGCGCGAGTGCGGGTGGGGGGGGGGGGGAGGCTGCCGGCTGTTTATTTATTTTCTGAACCGGTGCATAGCTCTTTCTTCTGTGGCTTGTTAGCCTGCTCTGACCTAAGTAACCTTGTCAAGCCACCTCCCAGGTCGCCCAGAACTCCACAACCAGCAGACTAATCATTATGAATGATAAGAAGGGGCAGGATTTCCTAGTGATCGGTTGTCCTCCCATTTATCTTGGCTCTCCCAGAAGCTGTGTGTGTGTGTGTGTGTGTGTGTGTGTGTGTGTGTGTGTGTGTGTGACAGAGAGAAGCAGAGAAACAGAGACAGAGGGGAAGGAGGGAGAAAGAAAGCATGTTTTATCGTATCTTCTGCTCTGCAGCTGAGTTTAGAATCACCCAGAGCGCCTACTGGGTGTCCGGCACTCTAGCATCCACCATAGAACCATCACTGTCCATTAATCTCCTCAAAGTGTGCTCATAAATTAAGCAAAGAATTGTTACTTGGATAGCTGGCAATAACTATTGGGAAAGCAACTAATCAATCCTTCAAATCCTGCATAGGGTAAAAGCACAACTATCAAGAATCCTTCAGTTCAGATTCAGTAAAATAAACAAATAAATCGATATAAAAATAATGTTTACACTGAAATAACACAGTAAAAAAATGAAAAATGTAAAGGCATTCAAATGCTTAAAGAAACTACCAATGTTGTGAAGAGCGAAGATTAGGGGTGGGGCTCCATGCTCTTCCCACCTTAAGACGTTGTGGGGGAAAAACAGTAAATTCAATGTAGATACCAGTAGGTCGGTCTTCCTGGCATGAAGCTTCCTCTAGCTTAAACCTTCCTTCACAGCTGACTCCCCTCCATTGCTGTTCTGGCTCGACATGCTCTTTTGGAAACTCAGACTGCGTGGAAGATCCTGCCCTCCTCCCCTTCTCTTCACAGGATCACGCCTGGGTGCCCAGGGGCAGACCACGGTTGCCAAGATCTCGTGCTCCGGGGTTTGGCCTAGTCTTTTGTCGCTCCTCCCCTTCAATGCTCTAGTCCAGTGCTGCAGGACTCAGGGTGGCATTCTCTCCCGTGACTGTGGCATGGTGGCTGGTGATCCTTGCTTCGACTTTCACTCCTGAGCCGGTCCAGGAGTTTAGCCCTAAACATCTGCCTTGCTGTTTGCTCCTCACCAGAGCAGGAGGCGTGGTAAGCCCTCTGAATTTCAGCTCTGCTCCAACTCGGCAAAACTGAAGATTCTATTCACTGCTACAGCCAGGGTGTAGGACGATCTCTAATGCACAGTAGTTGATAAATATCAGTGGAGAGATGGTCGTTTGCCACCAAAAGAAGAAATCCTTTCACTCTCTTCTCGGTTCCTTTCAAGTTTATTTTCAAGGCTGAAAAATCTTTGTCTGAATGTCGGAAACTGTGTTTGTTTGTCTGTTTGACCTCATTCTACTTCTTTAGTGCAGCTACGCGGTTCCTTCTTTTTGGCCCACGGTGTCCAGTGACAGATGGCTCCTTCACCCCTTAGCTCATTTCCATCAAACCTGCAAGAGGGGGAGGTCTGAGGGGCAAATGGAGGTGCCTGGCAGGCTGGGAAAGGGAGATGGTCCCGTCCCCTAATGCTGAGCGAGCTCAGTCACTCTTGCCCAGGCCAAGGAAGCAAGTGCATTCACTCACTTCCAGGAGTTAACACAGCTAACCCGTTCTAATGCACTCTGAAATACATTGCTTGATTTTTACCAGTAATGATGGGGATATTACAGTACGTCCCCGGCTCCTGTTTCATCTACTTCTTGCCTGATTCACAATCATTAAGAAAGAGAACACCTATGTATTGCTTTGCCTGTGGTTGAATTACCTCTCAGCCTCAGTCGGTCAGTGGATACTTAGTTATCAGAGAATGAGAGAGTGCGCAGACTATGGGTAAAGTAAATAAACGAATTCTAGGGTGCACCTCGGAGCTGGGCGTGCTGGAAGGTGGGGCCGTGGGAGAATCCCAGAATCCCACTGCCGTCCCACCCCACCCCAGGCCTCCTCCTCGGCTACTGACAGCTCATCCACATTTCATGAAGAAAAAATGTGTCAAGAGAGCTGTGGTCCAAGTTCCATCTTTAAGATTTATATTATAGAGTTCTTTTCTGGTCCTAATTAATACTGCTGCGATGGGAGGATTCCATTGGGAAGCAGAGGCTAACGACGTTCAGGTCCCAGGAGGCGCTGGTGATCGAGCCTCACCTGCAACGGCGGCAGGTGAACTAGAGGAACGCTAACACGACCGTCTGTGCTTCTACGCACCCACTCGGGAGGAGACCCGTCTCAACCCAAGGCCAAAGAGGTGTGACCACAAGTCTTCACTTAATAAGCTTTCATTTCTAGATGAAAGGTAGCCTTGAAATCCTACTTTTCTGGTTTGAACAAATTGCCTTACCATCTTTTCACAGACACTATTTGCCAAGCAATATGAATGGTAACTTTCTACTTCCAAAACAAATTTTAAACAGTTGATTTTTTTTCTAAAGGGGATGTTGGCCAGAGTAGCTAACACCAGGACAGTGTAATTAGTTACGCATTTGCCTCCTATCCAGGTCCAATAAATATGCATTCATCAACACAGCTGCATCTCAGCATGCACATTTAAATTAAAGAGGCCTCCTCAGAGGCGGGGCAATACTGGCTCTCTGCACTTTGCCAGAAGCAACATCAAATCTTGACGCAGTTGTCTTCATAGGATTTCTTCCTTGGTGTCTTCTGGCGAAAGTCACAAACATGCTGCTGGATTCAATTTTCATACTGTTGCCTAATAACCTAGGAATTACTTTTTAAAAGCAGTGATAATAGCATTTCATTCTTTCACAAAATTAATTCATTTCTTCTCTCTTAAATGATTGTACGCTAATGACATGTGATGTGAGTCTCAAGAATCTTTGCTAGTGCTTTCCCTTTAGACTGCTGGTTTTTCTACGATAAAGTTATCATTATTTGACAACGAACATTAAACCCAAAAGATGCTCTTTTTTTTGTATGTTGAGAACCTGCATGTAATTGATTCCATAGACATGTCTCTTAGATATCAGTTCAAAATGTTTAATATGAGATGCTACTTCCTGTTAACACTTTCAAATGATGTAGGAATTACTTCTTCCCCCAATCAGAAATTGTAGCTAAGTGGCGAGGGAGCACTGTTCACTGGTTTGTGTTGGTCTCTGAGCGTGCACCTGACACACACAAGGACAGACGAGCCAACCTGCTGTGGGCTCCCCTGCGGATGCTGGCGTCCTCCCTTTCCAGAGGGCCAGCCAAGGAAGGCCGGTGAGGAGAGGGTGGCCCTGTGTGTGCAACAGGCAATGGTGGCCCCGGCCCAGGAGGCGTCAGGAGCACCCGAGGCCTCATTTAACCGTCCACCGGGGCCTCATTTAACCGTCCACCGGGGCCCTCCCGTGGCTGCCGGTACTGAGACGTTACAGAGCGGCACCCAAGGACAGCTGCTGCCACGTGGTGCTTGTGGCATGAGGAGGGCACTCTGTACCTCTCAAAGGCAGCCCGGGACGAAGGGACGGACGCAGGGGAGGGGTGAGGAAGGGGGGAAAGAAGAGAGGGTTGGAGGAAGCGTATCAGTTTTTCCTGCTCCCGCTCAGTCCTGTAAATGATGAGGTTAATGGTTTCTGTAGTCTTAAAATACACCGACGCCTGCCCGGTTCCTGAAGGTCAGGTGCTGCTGCTGGGGAGCTGCCCTGGCTGGCCTGCCTGTAGTGGCCTTCCCGTGGGCAAGGCTGGAGAGGCCTGTCCGCAGGCGCGCTGCCCGCAGGCGCGCGGCCCTCCCTTGGGAGAGTTTATTAGTGCCTGGCGGTGACTGATACTCAGGGGTAAATGTTGTAGATGGTTTCATATGTTCACCCGTCCTGCAGGCTTTTTAAGTAATTCCAGTGTTCTCCGGACGTCTCCTCAAAGTCTCTGCACCACTGGCACTGTGTCCTACGACACGGCTCATGCGTGTGACCGAGCGACGGGAGGAGGGGCAGGCAGGAGGCTCCAGCCGCGCTGCTGCCCGCCCCCTCGGTGACCGCGACTCCACGCACACTCAAACTCAGAGACATAGACGCTGATGCCCTGCCAAGCGGGACGCTCCAGAACGTGAAGTCACGTCATGAACTAGTTCCTGGAAACCAGCACTGCAGTGGGCTGCTGTAGGCAAATCTCCTCACCTATGTGTTAAAAATGTGTTCCTTAGGAGAACCAGGGACAGCCAGGACAGACCCTATCTGGAAGAAAAGAAGCTGCATGTCTTGCTATGCTTTGTTACCACGCGTAGGGACCGGTCTGCCATTTGTTTTTCTTGTTGTGCTTTGGGTCCGCTGGCAGTGGGACACACTGTCTGCAGAGGGAGGAGAAGAGCAAACAAGCACCTCTGTGCGGACAGGACAGGAGCCAGGGCCTCCTCCTCACATCAGACCCGCTAGGGAGACTGCCTGACGAACCAGCCGCACAGTTGCCCGTGTTTGGCCCTGGAAACGATTCTGTCTTTTAGGAAACTTACTTTATAAAATAATAAAATTGGTAAGAGCCACGTGCCTTTTCTATGTGCATGCAAATGAAATTCACAGACACATGTGTGCTCACAGAGGTGTGTGGCATTCAGTGTGGAAAGATGTACTGTTTTGGTCCCAGCTGTATCACTATGAATCTGAATCTGATACTTTGCTTCCTTCTGCTCCAGTTGAGTCCTGTCTAGGAACGGGGATTAATACCTCCATCACACCTCATCCTTGCATGATTGTAGCTATCAAAGGACAGGGTCTATGCAGAATACAGTGCAGACTACAGGGGATCTATCAGATCATTGCTATTATCAATGAATGTCTTGATGGAGATGCAGCAGTAGCTCAATGACGTGAAACATGATACCTAGAAAAAGTGCCTGGAATGAAGTAGAAGGTTCTAAATTGAAGAATTCTGGGCTGGTGAGGGAAGTGGAATACACACCGGCAGGATAGGGTCTGCAGTAATTATTAATACTATTTATCAACTCTATAGGCCTTTGCCAGGCACATGGAATAATTTCATTTCCCTGCCTGACTTCCCGATAGTGTGGCCATGCTATTTGCTTTACAATGAAACACAAGCAGAAATCCTTTTCATCAACACAATGTCTCTACCAGCATGAGTCTTTGAGAGGTTATGATGCACAGAAAATTATTGCTAATAAATATTAAACATGCAGTGTGAACAAGAAACAAACTTTGTTGTGGTAAGTAAGTGAAATTTTAGGATCATCTGTCATCTGGATTCTGGTGTGGATCAAAGAACTACGTCCCTACTACATGTTACCTTCCCTTCTTTGAGTAGGAGGAAACTCTGGTTTTTGCGTGGGTAATTTACATTGTTAGCAGTGATTCAGGATTGGTCTAACCATCTTTGGCTTATTTTCTTGAAAATTACAGGATTGGATGCACCCTGGCTAGATTTCTTTTCTTTGCTCAACATCTGCCTGTCCATCACCCTGCAAACTCCGGGCGATCTCTGTGCAGAGAGCGTGCGTGGGCTCCGGAGAGCTGCGCTCCGGCCCTGACAGGCCAGGGAAGGATGTCAATATGGAAAGTGGAAAGCAGGAAGAGCTCATAAGAAAGTCTCACGTTGGAAGGAGCATTTTAAAGGATCAAGGACATAATGTTTCACAGCAAGGAAAAGGAAGAAACTTTAGGAAGACCGAAGAGCACACATACTGCCCCCAGAAGATCCCGATCTTTTCTTGACCAGAGGTAGGAAAACCAGCTGAACTGAAGGTTCTGTGCGGGCACCTTCCTGCGGTGACAGGAGGCGTGTCTTACATGAGCAGCAGACCCTCCATTGAAGGAGAGAAGCGTACTGGAGGACACTGAGCAGGCCCCGGCACTGTGCAAGGAAGCCCAGGGACTCACCTCCACAAAGGTGTGTTTCAGCAGCTCGGAGCCAGCAGGCAGGCATGGACAGATCGTGCTGGGGGACCAACAAACCCTGGTAGCTTCATGTTTTTGTTCTGGTCACTCCACTGTGTCAAACTCTAGGAGAAAGGTCTGGATGGTAGACTTTTGTCTTGGCCAAAGGGAAAAAAGGCACACCTTGACGAACGACTCCAGTTGGTCCTCTGTAATGGAGCAAGCAGCTCCCTCCTGGCCACAAGGAGCTGAGAAACAAGTCGAAAACAAAATTGGAAACGTACCCCAAAACTTACCGCTCACGCAGAAACACACGACAGAAATGCAGTCTTAACGGCAAGTTGAAATTTTGCTTAAGAAATAACTAAAAGACAGATTACGCATGGCATGGCATTCCCTAGGTGACTTATACCCTTACTTTTGTGCATAGAAAAGATACATAAAATAATACAGTACAGTGAAAGAGAAGTAGCAGACATACGCAGGCAAATGGAGTAGTGTGCATGCACCTATGTAAAGTCATAACTGCCTCCAAAGTGCTGAAAAAATAGCATCTAAAAGATGACTCTGAGCCCTCCCACAGCCATAGACTTGGTTAGTGTTCGAAAGACAAAGGAACTGAAGAAGCCATAAAGTCATGTAGCAAAGTTTAATACTGAGCAGATAGTGAAAACTACAAGTGATGCTCATTTAGCAGCTTTGAAGCCAGCACACTGATTTCAAGGTTTCTGTAGGTGATTAATCTTTTCTTCACATGATGAATTGCATTGAATTTCTATGTTTGGACTCGGTGAATGCTGACGGGCCCAAAATCTCCTTTTAAATCCATTTTTTAAGAAACCTTTTTGCCTATTTTCCCTCTATTCATCACTGTAAGAATGTTCTTCAGATTGTGGTGAGTTCTAAATGGATTGATTGCTTGTTTTAAATAGATCTCCCATCTCCTCTGGGGAAAGAATTGTACTGTTACAAAGGCCTGCTCTGAGGCATAATGCAAGACCACGATTCAGGGCTCCTCATATTTTCAAGCAGGAATATGAAATGAGACACCTTGGGTACCTGAGGAGAGTTAGAATTGTTCACAGAAGGCAGATTTTTGTTCTTTTATCTGTATTACATGGTGAATGTGGGTGTAGCAAGCATTTGAGACAGATATGGAAGACATAACAATGTTGAAAAACAAAGCACCATGGAAGAGAGTGGAAGAGGGAAATAGGCTTTAACAAAGAGGATAGAAAGTTAAGCCAGCAATTAAATGCAAGGATGCACATTTTCAAAAGTTAGTAACTAAAATTTAAAATGTCCAAAAATAGGAAAGTGTGTGTGTGTGTGTGTGTGTGTGTGTGTGTGTGTGTGTGTGTGTGTGTGTGTGTGTGAATGTTCTTATTTAGGAACTCTATTCTATGTTGTGAATGTTATTATACCTTAGAAACACAACTCCAACAAAGAAAAGAGTTTGTAATCTATTAGGTTAGAAATACCTTCCCTTAGGGACAAGAAGTTTAAAATCTTGCTAGCTCTGACTATCCCTCAAATCCCTACAGAGGGAATAGCTGAAGAATGAACTGTGAGGAGAGATCTTTATTGGGCTTTAAGAAGATCTTGTAGTTTGAATGGCCTGAAATGAGTCCCTGAAGCTCAAGACTCTTGGGACAGGATCAGAAGCTTTTTTATTTATGATGTTCACAATTAAAAATGGCAACCAGCTGTTCTCCTGGTTTTGTCCTTGCCGAGACCAGGATAAGAAGAAGGATCTAAATCACAAAAAGAGGATTACTTAAACATAAGGAAAGACTTCCTGCTTTTGTGTATGTATGTGTGTGTGTGTGTGTGTGTGTGTGTGTGTGTGTGTGTGTGTGTGTGTGTGTGTGTGTGTGTGTGTGTGTGTGTGTGTGTGTGTGTGTGTGTGTGTGTGTGTGTGTGTGTGTGTGTGTGTGTGTGTGTGTGTGTGTGTGTGTGTGTGTGTGTGTGTGTGTTTCATTTTCCAGCATTACCATGATCTAAGAAGCACAGATTCTGGGCAGACCTCAGACACCATCACATTGAAGTTACAAGCAGTGCATTTTTATAAAATCCGCTATGGAACTAGGTTCTCGTTCATCTCACTGACATCATTCATGTCAGAGTTGTGTCCAGAACCTGTGCTTCTGGATGCCTGCACCCTCCTGGGCCCCCATCCATCTCCAACCTGTGGAATGAAAGGGTTGATGAGGGAGGAGAGAAGTAGGATTTGTTTGGGAAGTGTTGGTTAGAGCTATTTACATAAAAGGACAGGGGGCAGCTTCACTACCAGGCCTTGGGGAAATAAGAAAATCTTGCCAAGACTGAGGGAATACCATTGAAGGCTATTGTAGGGGAGAGAGAAATAGTCTCCTGCCTCGTTAGGATTAGAGGAACTTTGAAGAGTGTCTAGCACGCAGCAGGGGCCTGTCTACATTTACTGTTGTGGTGGCCATTTCTACAGTCTGCACGTCCCCATCTCCGGCCAATCCCAGGCAATGTCCTGGCAACCTTGAGGAGACGCCCCTGAACCCCCTTATGTCCACCCCCAACAAGGCTCGGGCCTTCCTTGACTTCCCTGTGACACCTACAGCATGGCCTCTTCTCTCCCCCCCCCCCCCCCGCTCTCTCCAGCATTGGCTACAATGACTCATGGCATCAAAAACTCCGGGGTTCTCTTTCTACCCCTCACGGATTCCTAGCAGTGGCTTCATGCCTCCTCCTTGGCTCTGTCTGCAAGTCTCTGGCCTCGTGAGACCTGTGTCACACGGACTGGGGAGTCAGGTGGCTAGATTCAACTCTGAGTAGTAATATGCTAGTTCTTGTACAATCTTAGACCTTCCTGAACATCATTATTTCCCGTGTTAAACAAACAGAATCGCACAGCTCATAGGATTTTTGTAACTTTATATGAGATCCTGGACATACTTTGTCTGGCAAGAATATGTTCGTGTAAGCCTCTTAATGAACATTTCCTCCCCTGCCTCCCTTCACTCATAGTCCCCAGCCCCTTGAGCTGGTTCGCTTGCCAACGCTACACAAGCTATCCCCAGTCTTTATGTCCTGCCTCGTTTTCATTTCGCAGACGAGAAATTGCAGCCTCCCATCGTCCCAAGTGCCGGGAATACTCATGCACCGTGCGGAGCTACCATTGCTGTCGCCGCTGGAACCAATCTGCCCTTTCCTTGCCAACCTCCCGCCCTCTCCTCAGTTCTCACAGTGGTCATTGATGCTCTCTGTCCAGTCCTCGTATTTCCACTCAGTAGCCAAGACCCACATTCACAGTGATTATTATGTAGTTTAAAAACGTTGCTGGGGGCAGGTGGTTCACGCCTGTCATCTACCTACTCAGGAGGCTGAGCTCTGAGGATCACAGTACAAAGCCAGGCTGGGGAGGAAGGTCTGTGAGACTCTTGTCTCCAATTAACCAGACGTGGTGCTGTGGCTCAAAGTGACAGAATGCTTAGCCTTGAGCCAAAAAGCAGGCCCCGAGTTCAAGCCTTACAACTGGAAAAAGAAAAGGAACCAATCATCATCAAAGCTGGAGCAAATGTTGGGGAGGACAAAGGAAACCATCCCCATTCTACCAAGGAAGAGCTGTGAGGCCCAGGTAAGGGGAGGTCTGACTGGAGGAGAGACGCCAGGGTACTCGAGTCCCCTAAGACACAGGGTGGCATTCTCCCCCTCACGCTCCACTGAGAAACAGAGTTCTCCCTCAGCATCCTAGCTGCCTGTGTCAGGGAGTTGGCCCTGCTGCTCCAGCCGGTCCGCAGCACCATCTCACCGAGCTCGGGTCAGCACAGTGTCACCGCCCACAGCCAGAGCACAGTCTTCAGAGTGTACAGCATCACCATGTTGACATGTTAACGTTACAGAAGGGTTTTTTCAACTCAGCCTTATACAAACTCTCCTTTTTCCCACTTAACATCCTCCTTCATTAAAATCAGTAAAATCATGAGTTTGGTTCACTCGCACATTTTAAAATATATATTGAAGCATATATTACCATTAAAGTTACTTTAATTGCATTAAAGATGCTTTCTGGTATATCACCTAAAACCATATAAAATCCATATACAGTCCATACTTGGGAGACATTAAACCATCAAATGAGTGAAAACTCAGGCACAATGGACAGCACTTGTGTGGAGAGAAGTTTTCTAGCAACTACAGTGATCTCAAAATCACACAGCAAGATCAAACTATCAATTAAAAAACTCCCTTATGCCTCCCGGGCTGACCTTAAACTCACTATTTTCTTACCGGCTCAGCACCCAGTGCTGTGTTATAGGTGTGTTACACACACAGCTCTGATAAAGTGTGTTTAAGGAATGGTATCAAGGGAATATATACACTAGAAGCTTAGGCTATGCTGAAGGTGTTTATTATTATTATTATTATTATTGTTGTTGTTGTTGTTGTTGTTGTAGTACCTGGCACCATTTTTTAAATTATTAGATTCTCAATCATTGTCTGGAAAGAAAGCACTCTCAACTAACATCATTAAAACACAGTCTGATAAAACAAAAACACAGTCACTACTACATTATCTTGAAGTTTTTGACCAGCCCTATCATAATCCTATGATTTTAAGGTCTAACCGAATGTTTTAATTAGTTACTACCAAATTAAGATCCTATAGGACAAATTTAACTCACTTTTCGTTCATGCGAAAGTCATCACTGCGTCCTTCTAATGAATAAAATCTGCTCAATTATTCAATCAGTCTCTTCCTATGTTCACTCCTTATTTTAGCTTCCTTCCAAAAAGAAGACACTTTCAACCCCTAATCTAAGGCGATTCCTTAAGATGACATCTATGGAAATCAACAGAAGTCATGAACATTTAAATTTTATTAGAGATAGGAACACTTTATTTCATCCTGGGTCATAGAATGAAACTTAGGATAGTCTTACATTTGAATTTCTGTTTTGCCTTTACGTTCTATTTCTTACAAAAAAACAAAATGCAATATTTCTCAAATAAAGCAAGAAAGGTCTAGACTAATATTCTCCCTCTTTCCTCTTCTTCCTTCTCCTCCTCCTCCTCCTCCTCTCTCTTTCTCCCCCGCCCCCCATCTCTGAAGAAGGAAAATTTATAGCTTTTACTGGTTGTGAAACCAGGAAATAATAGAGAAATCATGCATTCTGCAGGAATTCTCCTGAGTGTATTAAATTAAACTGACAGCACTGATATCGCTATTCATGTTGAAATAATTAGCAATTCTAAGGCTATTAATGGTGTATTGTATCACTGTTTTAGAATTGGTAGGATGAATGCAAAAACCTTTTGGTGACTTTTGCTCCTACTAAAATTTAATTAGCCTTGTTACTGACCTCATGTTTTATGTAAAAGTACACTCCAAAATGATCTCATAAAGAATTGAAGTTTTAGAACAAAGTCATTCTTGCTTTAAAAACCAGCATCACATAAAAGTTCTCTGAGTGTTTTTTAACTACTTTTGCAAAGTATTCTTATAATTGCGAACATTACCTAAGGGACTGACTGACTTTGAATTTAATTGAAGTAAAAATGCGCCTCTTTGACAAGGTCACTGTTTAAAGTGGAGCTGCACTCCTCTGCATTACAGCTCTGATTTTTTTTTCTTTCTAAATTAACTATGATCTATAAAATTATCGATAAAGAATTATACCTAAGTCATCAAATATTAATAATGATCACAGGAGAGGAGAACCGCCTCTAATGGATATAAAGTCTATGGGTGACAGTGATCTGCAGATCAGGAAGGCGGCGGGTGGGTAGTTGGGGGGAGGGGGGGCAGTGCCACGCAGCCCTGCATCTGCGGATGTCTGGGATGGTGAGGTCTAGCCTTGCTGACATCCCAGCCGCGCGGGTCGGGAGGACGAGCTGCCCACAGGCACTGGGAGCCCATGACAAAGGGTTCCTCTACTAAGTACTCCACACGGCTTAGCTGGAGCTTATTTTTAATAGTTTGTCCTGAAGGCACCCTGTAGAAATAACCACGTATTCTGCTTTGCCTAGTGTTCCTTGACCATTTCATAGTCACTGCTCGGCAGGTTCTTCCGGATTAGTTGCTACTAGATGTATCACATCAGATCTGAGGAAAACGAAAATGACATTCTAGGCTTCCCTCTGCTGGGGTTGAGGGTCCAGAATTCCACAGCCAGCCGGTTCCTGAGCTAAGCGAGACTCGCTGGTTGGAGGGAAAGTCGGAACTCAGTGCGCTCAGGCTCAGTGTGGGACTTCCTGGAGACCTCCTCTGTCAGCACACAGTGTTGTCACCTAACCAACACGGGAGAGAGGGCGCTGGCCTTCTCTTGGTTCATGGTAATTGCAAATATCTCATGTCCCTGGGCCGCTGCTCCAAAATGTGTCACAGATGGTGAGCACCCACTCTGTGAACTGACGGGACCGCCGTGAGACGGAAAGAACGTGAGATTGTTGAGGGAGAAGAGAACAGCAACCAGAAGACCTCATCCTGGCTTCAAGCTTCTACCGCCTGGAATCGCCACGTTCCTGTGAGCTTCAGTTTCTTCAGACTTGAGATGGCGTTCATACTTACGCACCAAACAAGATAAGAGATATTAAAAGTATTTGATGTCTAAAGAACTCTTCGTACACAAAGTGCTATTATCAATAGAGGAAATTCAACTTTCCCGTCAGGCCATTCTCCTACTTGGGGCCCCTTGAAGGGGAACGCCTAGACTGCCTAGACCATTTTCTCACAGAAGAGAGGTCTGTGCTGCTCTTGTTCGTAGTTAGGCAATAGACTGTAACATATGACAATCTGCATAGTATACATGTGTAGAAAAGTACAAAAGAGGCCTTGCAGAATTTTTTTAAAGTAATGCATCTATAAAAGCCAGGCATGGTGGCACATGCCTTCACTCCCAGCTTTTCCAGAGGCAGAGGTCAGGAAGATCACTGTTCAAGGCCAGCCCAGACTCAATAAGCCAGATGTGATGTGGCGATGAGCTTTCCTAACCCCAGCTATGCACAAGATGCAGTTAGGAGCTTCCCGTTCAGAGGCTGGCCTGGGGAGAAGGTGAGACCTTGTCTGCAGAATACACTAAGGCAGAAGTCGAGCGGGCCATGGTTCAAGCGGAAGACGACGTGCCTAGCAAAGGCCCGGCTGCTCTGACCTCCAACTACACTCTGTCTTTTTAAATCAAGTATTTAAGTCAACTAAAAGCACTGAGCATGCTACACAAAAGCGCCCCCCCCCCAAAAAAAAAAAAGCTTAAGAAAATCTATCAAGTCAAAGGAACCTCTCTGGCTGATCACTGGTGTGAACTCTATGTCAGCCAAGGAGGAGCTGTGAAGGACTGAACTTACCAAAACATGCCCTGAACTGCCAGGCCCTGGAGTCCCAGCCACTCAGGAGGCTGAGATCTACAGATCAAGGTTCAAAGCCAGCCCAGGCAGGAAAAGTCCATGACTCTTATCTCCAATTAAGGAGCCAGAAGTGGAGCTGTTGCTCAAGTGGTAGAGTGCTAGCCCTGCTTGAGTGAAAACATGCAGGAACAGTGCCCAGTCCCTGAGTTCAAACCCCAGGACCAAATGAACAAGCAAAAAAGTTCTGAAGCTAGAGTGGCAGAACACAGGAGGGGAGAAGAACGAGGTGGTGGGGCGAGGGGCTATTTGGAGGCCTCGCTGGCAGCCTTCCAGGGCGGCTTGCTGACTCTCAGGATCATACACCCCTGCCTCTCCCACAGACGCCTGCCCACAGGTCGGGCGGCCTGGCCCCTGCAGCACCTGCCCCAGAACGCCAGAACTCTGGAATCCAGAGTCCACACCTTAGCATGGTAGAGTGCACCCTCTGAAAAGCACCCACTGCTGGTGGGTTGCTCTTCTCCCCGTTTCTGAGGCTCAACAGAGACACCTTTTCTGCTTCTTTGTATGGCAGACAAACTGCCGTGGTAGCAGCTGGGGACCTGAGTGTCATGTGCGATGAAATGTGGTGCGTGGCCTTGAACACCAGCCCTCCTGACTCTCAGTTGTCTTTACTTCCAGCTACGAACCCCGCGTGCTCCCCGTGGCCTGTCTGTGCTGAATCATCCATGGGGAAAATAGTATAAATGTTCACTGTTTGGTCCGCTACTTTTAAGAGAACGCCTCAACCTTCGGAGAGCGTCACACTTCCTGAAGTGAGTGGGAGCCAGGTCACGAGGAAGCACGCACAGATGGGAAAGGCTGCGCGTGAGACGGAGCCCTGCCGAGCGCAGCTGGACCCCCGGACGCGAAGGGAGCTGCTTCCGTCTCCCTGTGCCTGGCTGCGCCCCGGCTCTAGCTCTGAGTCCTAACACAGTACTCCTGGATGCTGCCTACAGGAGTTACCTACGCCCAAGGAGCGCTCAAAACTGCCTTCCAATCATATCGCTGGGTGTTACAGCCTCAAACTGCTCAAGAAGAAGAAAGCATTGCTTCAGAGAGAAGTTAACCTTCTGAGGTCTTTTTGAACAGAATGACCTGTTCAGTGTAAGTTTAATAGGATTCAGGATAACTCCAGAAAATGGGATGGGCGTTATCTTACATGGAAGCCTACTTAAAAAGAAAAAGTGAATAAGCTTTTCTGAGTTTTTGAACATCCTACCAGCATATTTTCATCTGCTGAGACATTCCTCTTATTCTGGGCTCAGGTATTTCTGAAGGATCAAATCACTGGAACTAATAAAACTCAGATAATAATGAAAAAAAAGAAAAAGTGACATGTGAATACAATGCAGGAAAGACTCCATACCTACAAAAAAAAATTCTGAGTTTTCAAAAATTAGAATTTACCTGTCTTCAATACTAGAAGTGGCAGAAATGCTCTCTTTTAATTTTCTCAGCTGAATTTTAGATGGCAACGTGAAAATGGGTTCTTGCGGGCAGTGGCGCTAGTCGGGTCCCGTCTGGGGACTCTGGCCCGGAACAAGGCTCTTGAAAGAGGTTAGGCCACAACAACCCAGGAGGAGGAAAACCACAGTCATAACAACACAAGATTCCCACGGGGAGCTGCACATCCCCGATGCCCGGCCTTCCCAGGGGCCCTCAGCAAGGGGCAGAGGTCAGCCAGGACTAGCCTGGGGTGGAGTGAGAACGGGATCCTGTTTCCCTTTTAATGACCTCACGTTTATGTTCTGCCTGGCCAGGGAAAGGCCCAGACAATGCCATGTCCAGGGAGGCCACAGAAGAATTCTCTGCATGCAGTAGCTTGACAAAACAAAACAAGACAAACAACACACACACACAAAAACACCTAGAGGTGTTTCATGAGGCAAAGGGTAGTGTCAGTTCAAAAACCACAGCCCGGCCAGAAAGTGTTGTTGGCTGAAAACCCTCAGCCATTCCCAGCCTAAAATTAAAGTCCATTATGGAAATAAAGGCCATTGTTCCACCTCTGCCCTCTCCCATCCTCCCGCACACCTCGGAGAGCGTGACTGTCACTCAGCACATGGTGGTCAGCTGACAGTCCTGGGCTAGCTCCACAGCTCAGGTGGTCAGCTGACAGTCCTGGGCTAGCTCCACAGCTCAGGGTCTGTTGCCTTGGAGAAACTCCTCCCCGCCACAGCTGCTTGTTTCATTTATCTTCACTCACTTAAAGTACCGGCAGCCCCAGCCACTGACTTTAGACAGTGGTTTTGTCCATGCATCAAATGTTTCCCCTCTGGATAGAAGCTACGCCCCCCCCAGCACAGCCACCCTCTGATGACCTTTGATGACCTAGAGGATCACAACCGCCACTTCTGAGGGTTCCCAGGCCTATCACTCCCAGACTCTTAGATAAGTCTGACTTCCGGTTTCCAGGCTGGGCCTCTGGAAATCCTGAAACAATTTTGAGTATGTTCATCCTAGAAGGAAGTGTGTGGAGATGCAAATGCCGGTCTCTCTGGCCCTGACCTTGCCAGAGGTCCAGTTGGCCCTGTCTTGGACTGAGGAGGACTAAGCTGTCCAGGCAGTCCTGTGGTTGAATAGATGATTTTAAAAAAAGAAAAGAAAAAGACACTACAGTTTTACCCAAAAGAAAGAAAGAGAACTCGTGGGAGAATGTGCGGTTGCTGTTGTTCCAGGTTTAGCACTAAAAATGCAGTAAGCCAAAAGCCAAATGGCTCACAAGCCCTCAAAGGTTCCCTGGCCCACCCCGCAGGCCCGGGACCCCGCCTTGCACGAACGCCTCTGCGGTCGTCCTGCCTGAGCAATGACTGCTGTGAACTCAGAAGAAAAAGACAAGCCAGCCAGAGGCTCCACTTCTCTCTGAGACGCTGTCTGCTGAGGGTGTGAAGGGGAGAGGGGACCTGACGTGGAGCATGCTCTCTCCTCTCACACAGGCCAACAGAGCATCTCCACAGCAGCCCTGACTTCCAGAGCCCTAGCTCACCTCTGGACACCCAGCGGGCCCGTCCCCGCACAGTCCGAGTGACTGTCTGCATCAGAGCACCAGAACGGGGCCTGAGGACTTTCCCACTTCACTTTTGAAGTCAGGAGACAGGTAACGCTTTCTATGACTTTCTGAACCACTTTCCTCTCTGAGCACCATTTGCCAACTGAGGGCACAGAGCGCACAGTGACAGGCAACTCGGCCGTGTGGACCCCGGTGGCATTCAGGCCGGGACCCACTGAGTATTCCATTTGGGACCAAGTTGGGAAGGAGTGACATTTGCACAGCGCTCCACTTTATAGATGGCAATACACCAGCAATGTTATTTCTGAGGTCCCCTAGATCCGAAACGTCTAAATTCTAACAAGATAAAAAGAGTGGAAAACCTACCCGCTATTTCACATTGTTTTACAGTTGAATGTCTCCTTTTGTTGCTTCTTCTAGGTGGGGGTCAGAATGCACAGCTTCTAGAGGAAGCAGCCTCTGAAATCAGGCTTTCATTTCACTCCTTCATGGCCGGCCAGCCAGATATCTTCGTTATTGTATAACTCTCTACATGCGGGTATCTAAGAATTATTTCATAACCCACTACACCCAGATACCTTGAGTTGTTTTTAAAACCCACGCGTGAGCGCTTCACTCTAAGTTTGTAAAGAATAACCTTTTGAGTATGAGACAAACTCTTGAAAAACAAGGCGCACGGTGAGTGGATGTATATCTTGAGTAAGTTAAGCAGGCTCTGGTTTGAGAAGCTGGGCAGAGCCTGTGTCCTGAGTCACGTGAGGTAGTGCCCTGGTACCAGGGGTGGTATTTCCTTCACTGTGAATGTGGCCCAAAGTCAACTCCTACTGAAACTGCCCAATTTTAAATTCAGTTTAAAAAATAAGCTTGCATTTCTTTTACTCTTGTAAAGACATGTTAGTGAAAGGGGAAGAACTGTATTTCACCTTCTTTTTTTAAGGGACACATTTTCTATACCCTTCAGTCTATTAAAAAGTTGTCAGGTCTTTAAAACACATTCTATATCCCAGAAGGGCTGACCAGAAATAAGCAGGGAAGAGAGGATTTGACTCCTTTGGGGCAGTTTTCATACCAACTGCTCCTATTTGTGCTTGATTAATTGCTCTCAGTGGTGGTCTAAACTCTACAATATGTAGGCTTTTTACACTCTACCCCCAAAAAGCAAAGTTACTTCACTCGTAAGTATGCACAAAGATTCATATTATATAAAATTAGGCCAAATGATAGCACTTCAGAAAGTGTGCTTTTCAAAGCGTAAGGAAAGGGGGCTCCTGAAAGTCTCTTGGATAGATAGCGCAGTGGGAGGGAAACAGGACGCTTCTGTTTTCCATTAAAGCTATGTTCCGCACCAAGTTTGATTGCTGAACATCTGACAGCCTTTCCTCTGATAACACACTTCAGTAGGGTGGCCAGCATTCTGCCTTTGAAGCTCCCTGTAGCTCTTAAGTGGGGGGAAAGAGAAGCAGATAAGAACTCTATACATTTTTCTCTACTATCAAGGGTGGCAAAAGAAGCTTACATTCTTCCCTTATTTTTTTATATATCTAAGGTTCCACTGTTCTTGCTGCCTTGAAGAGGATACAGGAGAAACTATGAGGAAAGCCAGGATTTTGCCCAAAACAAAGCCTTTTCCTTTACTGCTGGAAAAGAACCAAGACCTGAAGGACATATTCATGACCATGACTTTGAAGGCTTGGTTGAGGGTTTCTGGGACAACTTGTAATGAGAGAAAAAGCAGAAATGTTTGGTGATAGTGTGAAAACACGGAAATAAATATTTATGAAAACAAAGGAGAGAAACACAAAAGCTTGTGATGTTACTTCCAAATGCAGAATTCTATATAAATAACCAAAGATATGTTGGCAATGAATTTGATTCTGAGATTCCTGGCAACAAATGCAAATAAAGAAAATTTATCTGTTACATCTTTACTGTCCATTGATTAAAATAATAATCAAGCAGTTTTCACCTGGATTTTCATTAAGAATTCCCTATTGCTGGGCGCTGGTGGCTCAGGCCTATAACCCTAGTTACTCAGGAGGCTGAGATCTCAGAATTGTTGTTCAAAGCCAGACCAAGCAGGAAAGTCTGAGAGTCTCTTATCTCCAATTAAGCACCAAAAAAGCCAGAAGTGGAGCTCTGGCTCAAGTGATAAAGCTCTAGCCTTGAGCAAAAAAGCTCAGGAACAGTGTATCAGTCCTGAGTTCAAGCTCCAGAACTGGCGCGCGCGCGCACACACACACACACACACACACACAGACACACAGACACACAGACACACAGACACACAGACACACAGACACACACACACACACACACACACACACACACACACAGAGTACAATGTGTGTAGACACATGCCTAGGAGAGAAATTTGGATGGTAGTCAGTCCTCCCAAAGAAGTCGATGACCTAATGCTAAGGTGCGCTAAGCTTACTAGAGGCCGAGGCAATTCTGTTTAGGTGTACTGCTTCGAGCCTGGCCTTGTGCGGAGGAACAAAAGGACTAGCGGTCTTCTGACATACATTTCCTGAATGCCTGCTCTGTGTCAAGCTGTATGTGAGGTGTTTTATGAGCATGAACCAACTTTGTCCTTCTAGCCCTGCTCTGTTACCAGTGGGGAAAGTGAGTGTGGGGCTTGCCCCAGTGCATGCGGCTGGTGAGAGATGCCGCTCCCTCACCGGCCGAGTCTGCGTCTAACCTCCCCTGACCCACCGTCACCACGTTCCCTGTGGGGTGTCAGTCTCTCTTCTGTGCATGCTACGTTTTCCCAATAGTTCTCCACCTTCACATCTGCTAATGCGTCATGATTGACACTAAAAATATGATTTGGGTGAACAGTGTTATCTCTGAGCCTGTATAACAAAAACAGCTAAAAGTTAACATTTTTAAGACTTAGACCCTCGCTGAAACCAATTTTCCAAACTGATTCCTACCAAGAGCAATCAATCCTTTGGAATGCTGAGAAGGACAATTTTCTCCTATCTCTGTAGGAAAATAGAACAGGAACGCAAGGCAAGTTCCAGAGTTCCTAGTGAAATAATTCACCATAGAAAAAGACCTGACGCCACAGGGAAAAGGCACTTCTGCTAACACTTCTAAATGTCCCTTAACTACGCTCTCCTACTTACTTTGTAATGATTGCATGTTTTCCCTTTGGGCCTACTAAAGTATTTAATTGCAATTACACTCATTTACATAGCAGATGAGGCTAATTGCTGGTATTAGTTACCAAATGTATGCTTGTATTGTGAGGGTAAAAAAAAAATGCCCTACAGAAAAGAAAACGACTATGCCTCTAATTAAGGAGTTATGAAGTCAAAATGAGCTGGTTCCAAGATGTAAATATGAAATTGAGGGCTTTCAGAACTCTATAATGATTTTTTATTACTCCATCTCACTTCCTTGATTACACACAACGTTTAGAGACTAAAGATAAATACAGTGCAATGTTGATAGTGCTGACCTGATTGCTAGGCACATTCTCTCACACGTAGATCGAAATAAATGCAGTTTCTTCTGCAAGTTCACAATCAACGGCGGATTACGCGTGCCTAGTCTTCATTTACTTGGCTACTCAACTGCTAATCTCCACCCAACTTACTGTAAGAGCAATGCCCACATTGCTATAATATGCACAATCTGGTATTCAAGGCTTGTTTTATACCTGAAATGTGGAAACCCAGAGGTGCACATTCTATGGGAAAAACCAAACTAAGAAGCTTCTAAGTTGCTCTGATCTTCCTGGTTACCTTCTCTTCTGGCATCATAAGACCTAAATAATGGAATTTTGTAGCAAGTTATCTGAGGAGACAGAATTTATACCCCTAAAACCATACCTGTGTACCTGTGTGTGTCTGTGTGGTGTGCGTGTGTGTGCACACTTGTGCACACAACTCCTTTCATGCCAGACTGAACTGAAGGTACAATGGTATAGAATGGTACCCAACAATAAAAGATAATCGTGTTTAGTAATCGTGTTTAGTATTAGCCAGGCCACTTCAGGGAGTGAAGTGAGAGCCAAGCTCCGCCTGTGGGTATGCAAGTATCTCACCCAGAACTTTTTTTGCTAGTTCCTCATTTCTTTCCCTTACTATTTCTGACTCCCTACTACCACCTACACCTCCTCTTAATGATAAACTATTCCTTTAAAAAAAGAAAAAAAAAAAATGAGCCTTTCTGACCTTAAAATGTCCTTGCTCTGTTGGTTTTCCCATTGCCGAACGCTTTGCTATAATAATGTTATACTGTGCAGTGTTCAGTTGCCTACACAGGTCATTTCATGAAATGAGTTTGGCTATCAGCCAGCCTTCTTCCTCTTCTTTTTCTCTTTGTTCATAAAGAGCAAAAGCATGGGGAGGGCGGGGAAGGTAGGTTTGGGGGAGTAAAAAAAAAGAGAAAGAGAAAGAGAATGAATGAGGAAAATCCTCCAATTTAAAAGAAAGGAGAAGCATCCTTCGGATCCCATGGCCTCCTCTTGCTAGATGTGTCTTCTGAGGTGCGGGCCTTTGGTGGGCCAGTCCGGGCTGGCATGGTGACAGGGTCAGCTGAGTGCTATTTTTCAAACCTGTGTGAACACTCGTTTTGCGTGTCATCCTGTTCTTGGGCACCAGCTCCATCACTGGTCTCTGGTGCCAAATGTAAACAGGACATCCTCAGACCTCGGGTCCAGCTGGCGGGAGCCCACGCTCTCTGCTTTGCTCTGTTTGGGAAACTGACCCCAGTGCTTCCACCGACTGATGCTGGAGCGGGTGCTCGCTCGGGCATGCGGGGTATAAACAGAACCCTTCAACACATATTTTTATTGCTATTGTTTGAGATGCTCCTTAACCATTAGACTACAGCAACACCTGCAGGCTAGTTTTCTCCACCGCCTCAAGCTGCGTACTCTGCTGACGAGAAAAAGCTTACTGCTTACGCCATGGGGTCAGAGAGAGGTGGGCTGAGAAGACATCTGAGGGCTCATCCAGTAAAACAATAACCACCACCAGGGAGTGAGCAAGGGCATCGCCTTTCAGAACCAATCTTCAGATGAATCGCTGCCCTGGGTCCTTCTGGAAGCAGGTGAGGTATAAAGGAAATCATGAGGCCAGTCCTAAAGGACTAAGCACATGTGCATGCGCATGTGTATGTATGTATGTGTGTGTGTGTGTGTTCTTATCATTTCTCTGAATGACACTTAAAATAAGACACACTCGCAAACAAGACAGTGTATTAGCAAGAGTTCCATAAGGTACAGGTTATGAGCAATGTGGAAGTTTAAAGGTTAAGGGGCTCTGTAAGAGACTCTTTCAGGAAATGCTTGAGAGAAGGGATAAAATTCCCATGGCACTTCCCCTTCCAGGTCGGCAAAGCGGAGGAAATACTCTCGCTCAGCAGTTTAAAAATGTCTGACCTTAGTCCTGGCTGGAAAAAAAAAAAGAAGTTCCTTTGTCTCTACTGCTAGTTATTTATTTATTTATGCGTGGTCCTCTTCCAGCCCTGTGGCACCCATGCGTCTGATCCCACTTCAGACTCCATACAACACTCCTGGTCTGCCCACTCAGTGTCCACCTCTCTGGAAAGTGAGCCGAGGAGCCGACTCCCACCTCTGATACCCTCCCTCTGCAGCCACGGTGTGCCCTGCACGCCACGCCACGCCACCGTATGCACCCCACAGTATGCCCTGCACCCCACGCCACTGTATGCACCCCACTGTGTGCCCTGCACCCCACTGTATGCACCCCACTGTGTGCCCTGCACCCCACTGTATGCACCCCACTGTATGCCCTGCACCCCACTGTATGCACCCCACGGTATGCCCTGCACCCCACTGTATGCACTGCACTCCACGCCACTGTATGCACTGCACTCCACGCCACTGTATGTACTGCACACCACTATATGCCCTGCATACCACTGTATGCACTGCACGCCACGCCACTGTATGCCCTGCACAACACCCCTGTATACCCTGCACACCACCCCACTGTATGCACTGCACGCCATGCCACTGTATGCACTGCACACCACCCCACTGTATGCACTGCACACCACGCCACTGTATGCACTGCACTCTACTCTACTGTATGCACTGCACATCACACCACTGTATGCCCTGCACAACACCCCTGTATATACTGCACTCCACCACACTGTATGCACTGCACGCCACGCCACTGTATGCACTGCTCTCTACTCTACTGTATGCACTGCACGTCACGCCACTGTATGCCCTGCACAACACCCCTGCATATACTGCACACCACCCCACTGTATGCACTGCACACCACCCCACTGTATGCACCCTCACTGTATGCACTGCACACCACGCCACTGTATGCACTGCACTCTACTCTACTGTATGCACTGCACACCACTCCACCGTATGCACTGCACACCACACCACTGTATGCACTGCACACCACCCCACTGTATGCACCCTCACTGTATGCACTGCACACCACGCCACTGTATGCACTGCACTCCACTCTACTGTATGCACTGCACACCACTGTATGCACTGCACACCACCCCACTGTATGCACTGCACGCCACGCCACTGTATGCACCCTCACTGTATGCAGTGCACACCACGCCACTGTATGCACTGCACACCACTCCACTGTATGCACCCCACTGTATGCACTGCACGTCACTGTATGCACCCTACGGTATGCCCTGCATACCACTCCACTGTATGCACTGCACACCACTCCACTGTATGCATGCCACTGTGTGCACTGCACACCACTTCACTGGAAGGAGGTGAGTAGATCAGTGCTGAGTGGCTGAACCAGGCTGAGTCCATTGTTCTTTCCAGAGTCTGGGATCAGAGGATTTTAGGGTTTCCTGACTCTCCACCCTCAAATGGAAATACAATGTATGTCTTGAGAGGTCTGTGCCAGCGTCATGGGCCAGGAACAGTCAAGGAATGCTTTGTGGCTTTCCTGACATTCTAAGACTATTGATCGCAACCCCTTTCCAAGGACTGGCTGCATGCTTGCCTCAGTTACACAATAAATCCCACACATTTACTTAATTAGATGAAGCTCTTTTTTGTTACTGAGAATTGAAAATTCAATTAAAACTCATATCCTAGGCTTGACCATTCCCCCATTATTTTCCTCTAAAAAGATATATCCTTTTCCTGGCCATCTATGTGTTTCTAGAACTTATGCATCCTCAGATAGTAAAAGCAAACCTAAATCAATCCAACATTTTTTTCAACCTTTAGACCTGTGCAGCGAATACCATGAACCAATTCAAATAGGATTTAAGACCAGTTAACCAAAATGTGATTCCTACAGCCAGGTATGGATAGATCTGTATAGATCTGTAATCTGAACACTTGAGAGGTTGAGGCTGAGGTAGTGGAGTTGAAGTTCAAGGGTAGCGCGGCTATATAGTAAGTTCCACACCAGCCTTGGCAATACCCTGATTAAGACAAAAAACAAAAACAAAAATGTGTTCTAGATACAACATCTACATTTCAGAATGTTGAAAATATGTGTTAACCTTCTTCTACATATCCTACAAAATGCAAAACAGTGCATATCTTGTAGTAGTGCCACAGATAAATGGGGATTAATTCCTGAAGAGAATTCAAGAGGTTGTTCTAGGTTCCTTTCTCCTTGCCTTTCCATCCATTGCTCCTCTCCTCTTCACATGTATATGTTCCTGCCAGAAGAGCCTACAATGATTAAACTATGTGTGCTGTGCCTCTAGGTAAAAACCACTTAATCTTTCTACAATTTATCTGTATAATACTGTATGATGGGTCAGTTAAAGTTACCTGTGGAACTTTATCTCAACTTCCTCTTCTATGAAATGGGATTGTTATTGATCTAAACCTGCTAGAGGCAATTATTCAAAACAAATCCAAGAAACAAGATAGGTCACCACAGGAGCTACACAATCAGAAGGCCTAATTTAAGGCTAATTGGTATTGAGGAGGATCAAGAGAGGGAAGCTAATAAAATAGGAAATAATTTAGTAGAATCTTAGCAGAGAACTTCTTGAACATCCAAAAGGGTTAGACCCATCGAGATACAGGAAGCCTTTAGAACCCCAAACAGACCGGAGCAGATACAAGAAGCCTTTAGAACCCCAAAAGACCGGAGCAGAACAGAACATCCCACAGTCATATTGAGATCTTCACAGGATCAGCACAGACCAAAGAAAGGATCCTTAAAGCAGTCAGGGAGAATCATCCATAAAGAAAAAACCAATCAGAATAGCTACGGATTTCTCAACAGAACTTTGGTAACATTCTGTTTCAGGAAAATTCTCAGAAAAAAGGTTAACCTGTATTTTTACATTTCTAGAAAAATGTAATAGCACCTATTATGCACAAAGCATTGCACCATTTGTTATGAAAGACCCAAATATTTTCTGACTTAACAAGAAACAACTGACCCACCAGACAACAGGAGACGTGTAAGAGCAGATGTTTGGCTGTATGCGGATCCTGAAAGTCTGATTGCTGTCACAAATATATGTTATTCTGAGAACTATAACCTCCACAGAGAATGTGTTATAGAAAAAGGTTATTTCATTAATATTGCCATATGGAAAAATCCCAGAAATGAAAAGATCAAGAACACCTCAGCATATTCTGAACATTAATCAAAGATGGAGCTGTTAACATGAGGATATGCCATTATTTCTTCTAATTCCTCTGGAGAATGCATCGAGAAAATCTATTTCTGACAAGAACATTCTTCACAGTCAGGGAAATGTAAGGGTGAGTCACACTCCCCAATTCTGAACGTGGAAGTGAACTGCCTGCTTCTCACTCAACATTCTATGGAGAAATGATTTTTTTTCTCTTCTCAGAAAACTAATAAAAGCCTCTCTCAACTCAAAACGTTCCTGTCTTTTAAAGTCATAGTTTTCACTCAGGACATGAACCTATTATTAAATGCAGCTGTTCAAGAAATAGGTGTGTCCGGAAATGTGAGAGTGACAGGGAAGTTAAAGAACATTTTTATCTAGTCTTTGGGAAAGTTTATGGAAAATTTTCCAATTATGTTATGAAATGAAAAGTCAAACATTTGGAATTTAGGTTAAAACAAGTTTAACCTGAGAGAAACATGGCAGAATTATTGAAGCACAGGATATTTTATGTTTAAAGAAGTTAAAAGCTGTGTGTGTGTGTGTATGTGTGTGAGACACAGAGAGAGAGAGAGAAAGAGAGAGAGAGAGAAGCAATTCAAGAACTGAATAGTCACACTTTCGTTCTTATCCAGAAATCTGCATATATATTTAAATTACAGATCCAAGTCTGGCACCAGTGGCTCATGCCTGTAATCCTAGTATTCAGGAGGTTGAGATCTAAGGATCACAGTTCAAAGCCAGCCTGTTCAGGAAAGTCCATAAAACTTATTTCCAATTAACCACAAAAAAAGCCAGAAGTGGAGCTGTGGATCAAGTGGCAGAGAGCCAGCCTTGAGCAAAAAGCCCAGGGAGAGCACCTAAGCCCGGAGTTCAGGCACAGGACTGGCACAAAAACAAGATCCAACAGATCGGGTTAATTTTTTTGTTGTTGTTCGGTCGTGGGGCTTGAACCCTGGGCTTGGGCGCTGTTCCTGCATTCTTCAGCTCAAGGTGAGTGCTCTACCACTTGAGCCACAGTGCCACTTCCGGTTTTCTTTTTTTTTTTATAAGCATTTTTTTATTGTGAAAATACCATACCGAGGGTTTACAATTACAAGGGCAAGATAATGAGTATATTTCTTATCAAGCATTGTTGCCTCCTCTTTTGTTTCCCCTTTCCATCCTTTCCCATCTCCCATCTCTCCCAGATGAATTTTTGGATTGCCTCTTCTATTTCCTCGAAGAATGAGGTTGGGATATTGATAGGTATCGCACTGAATTTGTAGATAGCCTTGGGAAGTATTGTCATTTTCATGATGTTGATCCTTCCAATCCAGGAGCATGGGAGGTTTTGTCACTTTCTAAGTTCTGTTTTGATTTCCTTTTTCAGGTTTTTAAAGTTTTCATAATAGAGGTCCTTCACTTCTTTGGTTAATTCCTAGGTATTTTATTTTTTGTGGAGCTATTACAAATGGAGTTGTTTTCCTAATTTCAGCCACGCTTTTCTCATTGTTGGCATTCTAGTGGTTTATTGGAGATAATGGATTTTCCTGCCCAGGCTGGCTTTGAACCTTGATCCTCATATCTCAGCCTCCTGAGTAGCTAGGATTACAGGCATGAGCCATCAGCACCCAGCTCTTGGACTAATTTTAACTATTGAGTATAACCTTACAACCTTACTGTGGAAGATAGCATGAATGAATGAATGAATGAGGATATCTGTCAGCTTTCCTTCTAGACATTTTTGGTGGTAATCTTTCTTACCACTAATCCCTAGACTCTTCTAGGACTAAAGTTCAGCACACTCTTAATACTATTGGGTTTTGAATAGTGAATAAGTTGTACTGCAAAGAAAGTGAACCTGATTTATTTAAAAATAAATTCACCAAACGCTGGGCGCCGGTGGTTCATGCCTGTAATCCTAGCTACTCAGGAGGATGAGATCTGAGGATCATGGTTCAAAGCCAGCAGGAAAGCCTGGGAGACTCTTATCTCCAATATACCACTCAGAAAACCAGAAGTGGTGCTGTGGCTCAAGTGGCAGAGCACCAGCCTTGAGGTGAAGAGTTGAGGGACAGCGCCCAGGCCCCAGAGTTCAAGTCCCACAACAAAGAAAGAAGGAAAGAAAGAAAGGAAGGAAGAAAGGAAGGAAGAAGGAAATTCACCTTGAGAACACAATTCAGAATTTGGAAGAGAGAGGTGGATTTCAGCCAACCCTCTCTCTACAGACTATCTGTTTTCATGATGATCTTTGATCTGATTTGCTGAGAAATTTAGTTTTAGAGAAGCCTAGAATTTAACAAAAATGTTAAGATTCTCCTTGTATTCTAGTCCTTGTCCTTTTGTGGCACTTTGTGTTAAAATAGCAGCTTGTCAAGTGCTTTGGCCTTTCAGAGATGAACACTAGAGATACAGAAATACATAGATGTCTTTTTATATAGGCTTTCTCTAACCGAATTTAGCTGGAGGGAGATATTAAAAGACAAATGTGTTGACAAATGACAAGATGTTACATACTGTAAAAATATTATTATATGCACACTACTTCCTGTTATGATGCATAGATTGACTGCAACTTTGTTCAAAATGAACTGAAATATTATTACACGCAGCCACTTCCTGTTAGGGTATGTACATTCATGGCAGCTTCAAACAAACTGCATAGTAAGAGCGTCATCCTGCCTTCTGAGCTCTTCTACTTGGTTTTTGAAGTCTCTGGTAGAGGCTGTTTAAAACAAAACAAAACAAAAGCTTGCCCTGAACTTAATAATCACTGGATGTGAATTTCCTCCTGAGAGATCACAAGTTAAAAATGGGTGTTGTTTGGATCAAAATGGTTTTGGCTAGAAATAGATAAAGATAAAGTATGTGGCTCTGGAGACACAGGAAGGAGCAGGCTGCCAACCTGCACGGCTAGGAGTGCACAGTAATGATACGGACGGGGGTGTGGCCATGTGAAGTCACTAGACTTCAGTCAAAATCTTATAGCCAAAGGGAATCAGTGCCCATTTGTAACTAGCAAAAGCCTGGGACGTTAGGTCTGCCCGGGAGAACAGCCCATCCCCCGTTCCTTTTCACCTGCCTGAACCCCGTAATCACCTGACTGTCAATCACCTGACTGTTAGTCAGCAAAGGATGCCAGGCTCTTCCTCATCTGCTGAGGTCATTTCCAGAACCTCCCAGGTCACGCCTCTCTAGGACCGTGAGAGGTTCCCGGGGCTGAGGCCAGGTCCTAATCTGTTGAGGTCCTACCTCCAATCCAGCTCAACACAGGTCCCCTCTCCTTCTCTTTTCCTTCCCCTCAGTTCTCCGTGTATACCTCGTGAGGGCCAGCAGTTTGCTCTCTCCCAATAAACATTTTTCTCTCTGAAAAAAAAAAAATCTTATAGGACAAATTTGTCATCAGAAGTATCACTTGTGTTTGTGAGCACTTTAACCCTATCCATCAGTGTCCATGTAAAACTGATTCTAATAGACTGAGTATCCTCAGAATATGTATTATAGTTCCAATGTCTATGAATAATAATCAAAGTAGCATCTAGTCCAATTTCTTCCTTAGCTAAACTTGGTTACTTTTCAAAAATATTGGATATTAAAAATGATATAACCAGGAATTAATATGTAATTGTTGTTCCTCATCAAAGCTTACTTTGATGAGGCATACTTAAGATTTAGGTTAGTATCACACCATATTATCAGAGCATGTGAGTCAGAACAAGATGCACAAAGAGAACAAGCCTGAGTGCACTTTACTTTAGCAACCTGGAATTAAATACCCGGAACCCCTCCCTCTTTCTAACAGATAGGTCACAGAGAACATCAGCCCTGAGAAGAGGGGGTGAAGCTCAGTGTCTTACTCTACTGAACTCAGACAGGCCAAAGTGGCTCTCCTCCTAGGCGTCTGGCTCTCCACAATGTGAAGTGTCCTTAGCCTGAAGGCTGGGAAGTGTACCAGAAGCAAGCTCACCTTGGATTAGACACAGCACTGAACTCCAGGTCTTTCTCTGCACATCAGCTTGGCCAGACCCTACTGTGTCTGGCCGACATGCAGGTCTAACGGCCCTTCCTCAGATGAATGCCGGTGCAAGTGAATGGCGAGTGGGTGAAATCTCAGTATCCTAAGTTCCTCTAAGGAACAGGTGAACTTCTCCGTGCAGCCTTCACAGGCATGTGTCTGAGCTAAGTTTTTCAGGCTGTCTGCCCTACTACTCTCCTTATCTAAGAGTCCTCTTTCCACGCACACAGGCACATCTTTTTGTTTGCTCTCTGGCAGGCATGGGGATTGTGCTGAGGTAGTGTTTAGGGCTCGGTACAGGATGTCTCCCCTGCATCCTGAACCCTGCAGGGCTCCATGAGACCTCTGGTGAGACAAGCCTTTACTCTCCATTTCCCACAGACCTGACTCAGGAGAAACGGGTAACGTGTGTTTCCCACCCAGCAAGCTCCCCTTCCCCCCACCACACACTCCCACACACCATCTCTGTCTCTTTTTAATTTTTCCTTCCTCTTCGGCGTGTACTGTTCTTTTTTGGTCTCTAGCCCTAGTTATGACAGCTGATTGACATAACTGGCAGTTCCTTGGTGTCTGGTTAGGCAGAATTCCCCCTGCAAAGCTAGGATACAAAACAAAGAACAGACAACAGCACAGAAAAGAAGACTGGATAAAACAGAACCAGGAGAGAAGCAATATTGTTTGCAGAAAATATTTTTTAAATTTTCCAAAAGGAAATAAACCTTTAAGAGATTGTTTAATTCATCTGTGTTGCTTTCTTTCCCTCTTCTCTTTCTAGCCATCCTTTTACACACACACACACACATACACACACACACACTACTGTGTTGGCTTCCATTTCTCCATCTGCTTTCTTCCCTGTATTTTTTTCCTGAGTCATAAACATTTTATCAGGAAGAATTCTCTTTCTGTATGATTCTTATAAAAGCCAAGCATTTTTGTCTCCTTGTTTCCTGACCTGAACAGCAAATTCACCATTGAACTGAGTGAAATTGTGACCAGTTACTGTTTTGCGACTTTCCATTTAAGACTGCTCTTTCATTCTTCTACAGGAAGAGACCTAACACCACCTATCCAGCGCAGGCACACAACCCAAGATACTCCTCCCTGAAACTGTCTTTTGTGATAGCAATGGCCCCTCTATGACCCACTATTTGAACATCCACCAACAGGGCTGCTCCCCGAAAAGTTCCTCCAACTTCTCTAACATATGGCAAAAAGACCATGTGAAATAGTGCTTGTTAAAGTGTTAGTGACTTAATATATCATCCTCTTTTGATAGTACTGATACCTTATAATGTTACTAGGGCAGAGAAATACAAGTGCAATGATGAAGTTCAACTTCAATAGCAGGTGTTCTGGGTTATTTTCTTACTTTATAATAAAGGCCATGATCAGTGCTGTTCAGGATAGAGGTTTTTCCTACAAATCAGGCAGTCTTTGAAGCTCCCTAGCCATCTTTTTCTTATTAAAAAATAACCAAATCTGAATTAAATATTTTTCAGTTGCTTATTTTTATGTACTTAGTTCTCCTGAACTTGGAGGAGAGATGACTTGTATAGTTTTCCCATTTTCACAGACTAGTCTCATATTATTTTTGTACATGAGAAAACCATGTGGAGTCTCATAAAAGGCTTGTAACAAGAATATATAAAGGCTGGAAGGGTGGCTCAGTGGCAGAGTGCTTGCCTAACATGCATGAAGCCCTGGGTTCAACTCCTCAGTAACACAGAAAACAGAAAAAGCCAGAAGTGGCTCAAGTGGTAGAGTAGAGCCTTGAGCAAAAGAAGCTCAGGGACAGTGCCCAGACCCTGAGTGAAAGCCCCAGGACTGGTTTAAAAAAAAATAATATATAAAGAACTATGTCACTGGTGTAAGCTAATAAAAAATTACAGAGAATGCATTTTTTAAAAAAAACTCTTAAAACTCAAAACTAAATAAACAATCCAATTTTATTTTTTTTTCTTTTTACGGCTTCTTTTTTTATTGTGAAAATACTGTACAGAGGGGTTACAATTACATGGGCAAGATAATGAGTACATTTCTTATCAAGCTTTGTAGCCTCCTCCTTTGTTTCCCTTTCCCATCCCATCCTCCCCCCCCACCCCCCCACCCAACCCTCCCCCCCCCAACAAAGTTGTAAAGTTCATTTTCCACATAATGACTTGTACTTCTCATTGTTGCAATGGATCCACCTGTATCCCTATTTAAATGATTTGTTTTTTCCCTTCCCCTCCACAAATTATAACAACATCTAATACAGTGAAAGCAGAGGTTATACCGTGGGGGAGGGACATACAAAGCAACAAAGAAATCATCTTATAAATGTGTTAGAAACAATCGCATGAAAGAAAAAAACATTTTAATACATATCTTAGGGTTCATTTCCCTAACATCAACTTATCTGACCTTTTCTACTTAACTTAGACAAGCAATCCAATTTTAAAACGGCAAAAGACGGGAACGGATATTTCAACAAAAGAAAAAGATGTAGATGAAAAATTCACATGTGAGAAGTTGCTCAGTTTCATTAGTCATTAGCATGGCTCACGCTGGGACCATGAGACACCAGGACACAATCATTACACAGCTGGAACCGAGCACTGGCTGAGATTGCTTACCACGTACCTTGTTCCAAAGGAATGTCTAAGGGGTTTTGAATTTGGTTATCCATTGTGGGGATGTTTTCATACAGACTTTGGACCTTCCCTGGTCAGACATTTAGAAAAAGGGACAGAGTGGCAAGTAACATCGATAGGATACATATTATTTCATTGATGTAGCCAGGGAAAGCATGCAGAATTAGAAGAAATAGAACCCTTAATAATTTTAAGATTTTAGGTGTAGAATTGGAGGGGAAGAAAAAGATGAACTAAGAAAGGCAATACACGGATGTAAAAGTAAGCCAGGAAGATCAGGGTTATGAATGAAAACGGTGAAGAGGCTGGAAGAAGAGAGAGATGCAAAATGTTTATTTCATAGAGTTTGTTCAAAAAGAACTGTGATAGATGGAAAAAGCATGCAGATTTCCAATAGGGTATTTTGTCAGGAAAACAAAGAACAGGGGATTTTTATTGTGGCTAGAAAGCAACAAGGAAGAAGAAAGTATAAAGAAATGTGATCTCTGCACCTCTACCGGCCCTGGGTGAAGTACTCCCAAAAACTTCCCTCACACTGTGAAAGGAGCAGAGCCAGACACTGTCCCGAGAGGTGCCGCCCTGCTCCCGGCCTGCCCACGGAATTCTGAACGCTCCAGGCCAACAGCCTCACTCTATTCATTACATTCAGTCATTTTAAGTTGGCTGTAGCACATTGTCACTGGGAAACTTTTATTCCTGTAAAGGGGTTCAGAAAATACCTACTCTCTTTTCTCCGTGACCAACTCAGTCAAAAATTAAAGCTTAAATAGCTTGTCTGAGGCATTGCTGCTTAAGATGATGCATTCGTGCAGCTCCCAGGATTCTTTGAATGACAACAGCACAACACCTTATTAAAGGTATCCACATTTATATTATTTTTTAAACCCTCAGCTATGGTAAAAAAAATATTTAAAATAGAAATACTTAAAATCTACATGGCCAATATCAGAGGGGGAAAGAAAAAAACAAAAACAAAAACGAAGCTGAAGCCTCCCTGCTACCAACTTGCAGAAAGCATGGGGAAACACCCAAACTTTGACATGTGTCTAAGTTCCAAAGGCAGCCGGGGAAGTCCCAGTACAGGAGCCAGAAAGGAAAGCCCTAATTCTAGGGATTCCTGCTGGTCTGCAGGGGCCTTGAGGGTGGGCCCTCAAATCTGGCAGCAGCCACGGGCCGAGGGCTGCAAAGCAGACTCAAGGATAGGAACATAAGACCTGGGAGCTGTGAGGATTCGGAACCGAAACCAAGCATAAAGTCAGGACTTTCAAAGTCACACCCTCAGAGAAAAGGACAGTCAGAAGAAAACAGACCACCACTCCAGGGATGTGACAAAGAAGCTTGTCTACAGTCTCTGGGGAAAAGGAAATGAGTAATTAGCACTTCAAACCTGCAACGTTCACCTGTTTACTATAGACAGAATTTATATTGCCTTCATTGCTAAGGATTCCCTCCAAATGATCAAAATAATTTTTAATGGCCTAGGAGCACAAGGTAGGAGGGAAATAAAACCATTAGGGGGAGATACATCGTTAAGTCTCTAAGGGGCTGAGAAAACACATACATGTGAGCATGCACACACACACACACACACACACACACACACACACACATGAGCAGACATCCTAATCACAATTGACAGTGAATGGATAAGAGAAACTCACAGACACAATTTTCAAAATCTAATTATTATATTTTAGAAAGACAGCATATGTGGGCCGGGAAGGTGTCTCAGTGGTAGAGTGTTTCCCTAGCATGCATGAGGCCCTGGGTTCAATTCCTCAGCACCACATAAACAGAAAAAGCTGGAAGTGGGCACTGTGGCTTGAACACTAGCCTTGAACTGAAATGCTGAGGGACAGCACCCAGGCCCAGAGTTCAAGCCCCACAACTAACAAAAGAGAGAAAGAAGGGAGAGAGAAAGAGAGAGAGGGAGGGAGGGAGAGAGAGAGGAAGGAAGGAAGGAAGGAAGGCAGGCAGGCAAGCAGGCAGGCAGGCAGGCAGGCAGCACATGGGAAATACATATAAAACTCCTCATCAAAAGACTGTCAGTAACATTAAAAATCAAAGAGACCACTGGAAGAGTAGAAAAAAATAATTACTGTTTGTATTAGTTAGCTACTGCTACGTAACAAAGCATTTCAAAGTCTAGTGTCTTAAAAATATGAACATTGCTCACTTGTGAATCTCAGATCATCTGGGAACTCGTGCTGGCAAGTGCTATGATCAGTTGCCCCTGACTGGGCTGCTTCCCACACCTGCCAGCAGCTAGATAGCTAGCAGGGACAGCTCGTCTAGGGTCACGCTTGCATAGCAGTGATTGGCAGAGGAAAGGAAGAGGCTGTGATGATCTCTCCGTACCCAGCAGGGAAAGCTCAAGCCAATATAGGATTCTAAAGGAGAAAGGAAACACGAAAGGCCGCGGCAGGCTTGGGCTTCGGGGAGGCTGCTTCACCTTAAGGGCCAACACAAGTCACAGGAACAGTCAAGGCTTAAAGGCAGAGAAACAGTCTCTACCTCTTCATGGGAGGCACACAAAAATCATGGCAAAAAAAGAGCCATCTGTGGCTCCAGTGGTAGAGCAGAAAAGCTCAGGGACATCTCCCTGGCCCTGGGTTCAAACCCCAGGGCAGGCACAGAGAGAAAGAGAGAGAATGATTTAAGGAAACTAACTAGCAATAAAGGAATGAGGAGCACACACTAGTTACTGCCAATTCTATTACTGCTCTGAGTAATTTCATTTAATCTCAGAACAATCTATTGAGTTAACTGACACTACTTTTCTCCCTGTCTCACAGGTAAGGAAACTGATATTAGAACATGATTAATTTGCTCAAGTTGCTGTAATGGTAGGATGCAAACACAGGCCTTCTTGTACCAGAGCCCAATGGCTTGGCTGATGCTCAGTCTCTGCCATGCATGTGGGGAAGGGGTCTCTCGCAAATCCCCCATCAAAACCCACAGGCCTCTTGTTTAAAGTGGAGATAGACACTTGGTCCTCTACAACTATCTGCTCAAACCTATAGATTTTATATTTCCAGAAAAAGCGCTTGATCTGTATTGAATATCGGCAGCTATTCTTCCCACCATTATTATCTAAACTCTGCATTATGGTATCGACTCACACAGCATGTGTGCCATATTTAGGTATTATCTGGGAAGATTCGGAGTGTATGAGAAGACGGGCACAGGTGAAGTACAACACGGTTATCTCCCCTCGCTGCTAGACCCCCCCCCCCGTTGCCGTGGCCCCGGCTTCCCCTCCCACACCTGCAGGTACCAGATCTACAGCTAATCATGCCCCTTCTATACAATGGTTTGGTTGGCGTGTCATCTCTAGGTTTCTTACAAAACCTCAAATAATGTCAGTGCTCTGTAAATTTCGGTTATGCTGTATCATTCAGAGCAAAATGACAAGACAAAGGTCTACATATCCAGTGCAGATGGATTTTCTTCTCTAATATTTTCTATCTCAAGTTGGCTGAATCTGCAGATATGGAACTCACAGGTGTAGAAAGCCAAATCTACAGTGACACGGCCAGATTTTTATGATATGTATACAAATAAAGCATCAAAATGCAATACATTCCAGGAGTCCATTCATGGAATATCTAATTGCAAGCCCATGTATATATAAAGGTTTATGTAAATGATGATTTTTATCTATTAGATGTTGACTGTGGGCATGAGAACACAGAGAAGAAAGTTATATTCCAGTAAGAGACCACATGTACACCAATGGAATATTCTTACATTAGTGAATATATTCACATATTACTTTCATACTTAAAAACAGACAATCAGAGGAGAGGAGGAAAAAATTAAATTAGGTGTGATGATGGAAAGCAATTTTAGCAGGAAAACTTCAAATATAAATGCATGTGCACCATATTTATGCAAGAGCACTCTGCTTATTGAAATTTGTAAAGAACACAGATAGTTTCCATAGGCCTTGCAGTGACTTTTTGACTTCAGGTTTCAATTTGTCTCACATTGCTTTATTGACAGCCAACCAAGACTGGATTCTATGCAGATCCATTTCGTCTTTGTAACATATTCAATGTGTGCCAATCACCATCGCAATCTGGGGGTAGATGACGGGTACGGTATTCTATATGTAATTACTTGCACTATCAGGAAGTCTCTAGTGCTCTCAGGAGGAAGGGGCTGGTGGAAGAAGGTCAGGATTCTGGGGTGTGGCCCTGGGACCATGCTGGAATCCTGATCCTCTTCTCCCTCGCTCCTTCCCAGGCACCTCGAGCGGGTGTCCTGCACAAGGAGCTGGAAAGGTTTGGAGGCCCGGAGGGGATCTTACCTGCCCCCCCCTTCCCAAAGGCCCTAGAGTAAAGGCTGGGTCAACAGCCTGGGACACTACTGTGAGGTGTGGAAGGAACCTTTAGAATGCAGGGCCCAGTAGCGGGAGGGGAGGTGACTGTGGGGCTGGTCCTGAAGAGGCCAGCGGCCTCAGCCCCTCCCTCCACCAGTACTCCCTCACAGGCTCCTCTGTGTTCTGTCTTGCGATGGGCCCCACAGACAAACCACTGAAACTGTGAACCCAAAGAAATACTCCCTCCTTTTCATTTGATTTGCTCAGGTATTTTGTCACGGCAATGAAAGCCATCACATCAGAAGATTCGAAGCAAAATTAGCACCCAAAACACATATGATATAGGGGGGTTACGGGGAACTATAATGGTTTTCTGAAATACCCGTATTAGACTGCATTGCTAGACTGTGAAAAGATGCGTCTTCCATGGCACCGACGCAGCCACACCAATTGGTAATGCATTTTGTAAAACGCGTCCTACTTTTGTTTTATATTCTAAGGAGCAGCAGCAGCAGCACCAGCAGCACCGGCATTCCAAAGGAATTGATCGGCTTTCTTCCATTAAGACACCTTTCAAAATCAGAAGCAATTCAACTTGTCCTGAACTTGCTATTATCATACTTCCTTGCTGCTTTTGAATTTGATCTCCCCAATTTAGCTGACAATTACAGAGCAGGCAGGCAAATTCTCTAATTATGCCTAGGGGGTTCCATATAACAGTAAAGCCCTCGCAGCTTAGAGAGGACTGGATTGACTAAATTGTTTCGGAGAAAAAGTTCACAAATAGTTGAGCATGTCAAATTAGACTGAAATCCTAAGAATTTAACCCAGTGAGGTATAAAAGAATAACATGGAGGCCACCAAAAAAAAGCAAAATAAAGCAAAGGTCTTTATTAATCTCTAAAAATGGATGCAATCTGTTTGGACAAATAATAGCACTAGAAATACTCCGAAAGATCACAGACGACAATTACCAGAAGTATTTCAGAAATTTGAGACTTTAACAAAAATGCTGTCAAAATACTCCACATTTACAAAAAAAATCCACTTTGATTTTCTCAATAAATTTAGGGAATAGGAAAGAAAATACAGATATTCTATGTTACTAGGAGATTCATGACTAAAAATTGAAGTGATCTAGCCAAGGTCACACATCAGGATCTAATTGTTAGTAAGAAGAAAGCAACAGAGTCTTCCTTCTAACCATCTGGGTCTTGAGGCTGCATTGCAAACTTAGAAATTTAATTTTGCACATTACGATTCTCTCCAAGTCACCTAAGTTTTATTGCTGGATTTAAAAGGCTAAGATATATTTGAAGCTAAGTCTGCTTTTGAATAGACTTCTAACACTTGAAGCAAATTAAAATCAAAACTGGTTCATCAATGTTGGTTATCTGTATGTTCTGTGAACATTATTGACTTTAGTTTCGTGGTAACTGGGACACGTGTGGTTAGAGACAAATGACAAACTGTCTTAATAAGAGTGGTATAGTGAAGCTATTCATTTGAGAATTTTTTTTTTAGTTCCTGATAAGAGAGAAATAGATACTGGAGGGGTGTAAAGGGAGTAATTGTCATTGTACTGACTTGAATCTTCAACAATAAATCATGTCTTTTAGGCTAGTTGGTTAGTTAGTTGTGCTAGCTAATCATCTGAATATGCTCTTTTCCTGTACAAAGAATATGAGGCTCTACTAAATATTTATAAATGGCAATTGTCTATATAAACTGTGCTAGTTTCTGGAGTGAGGGAATGCAAATGAGATAAAGCAAAAAAGAAGAAGAAGAAGAAGAAAAAAGAAAAGCAGCAGCTTGCTTTTCCCAGAAAGGATACTGTGGGGCCCTTGGCACTTTCCTCTTTGCTATTTCTATATTAAGCTAACCTTGAGCTAAACTACAATGGAAGAGAATGAAAAGCAAAAGCCGCGGGGAACGGCTAGCACGTCAACTGGAATTTTTATATTATTTGAACAGTTATATTTTTGTATATTAATGACACAGAGGCGTTTCATTGTAAAAATGATCTCCCATGTTCATGGACTGGCAGAATTAGTCCTGTGAATATGGACGGCTACCAAAAGCAATCTACAGCTTCAATTAAATCTCCCTCAAAATTCCGATGACCATTGCTACAAAAACCAAAAAGCCAGTCTTCAAGTCCATCTGGAAATGTAAGCAACCCTGAACAGCCCAGGCAGGGGCAGTAAACAGACAGTGCTGGAGGTAGGGCAGGGCCTCTGCGGCCAGGCAGGCTCTGTAAGTGAGCCTCTGCCACAGCACAAAACAAGCTTTGTTTTGCTTTAATTACTTTTCTCTCAGGCTCTCGTGTTCTCGCCCAGGTTAGGCCTTCAGACTAGGTCCTCCTACCCCTGCCTCCCATGTAGCTGGGATTACAGGCACACCCATCACCACACATTGTCACTGCAGCCGTTTTGTGACGTGAGACATGAGTTCATTAATGATTTTTCCTCCAACTAACGCCTCCCAGCCTCTGCTGCTGGAGTCGGCAGGACCACAGGAGGGCCACTGTGCCCTGCTGGTTGTCTATGTGCGAGAAAGCAGAGCGTCTGTCTTCAGCCATCCACACCCCACGGTGGGACCCGGAGCTCCTCCTCTGCTCAGGGCCAGCTGTGGACGCCTCCTCCATGCTGTCCTCCACCTCCCTCCCCCAGCTCAACCCCCTTGCGCGTCTCTGTACTAAGTGCACACAGCTCCCTGCAAGGCATTGTAACGTTCTGGTGCATAGCTGTTTAATAAATGAACCTTTTATTAAAGATTGCATTTACTTTAGTGTCTCCATTTAGTTCACTGGGCTCTGTTCTATAGTTCAGCCTCTAGCAGATTTTGAAGGAAATCTGGAAGGGTTTTGCTGATGCTTGGCTTTGTGATCGCGAGGACTGGGGCCATTTGGTTTGAGAGGAGAGCAGGCCACTAGTGTTCCTCCCCGTCCCCAAACAAAAAGCCAAAGCAACCAAGTAGCCTTGGAGTCACATCACTTTACACAGAAAGAATTTCCAATTCAAACAACAGGAAACAGTGTGCGATCATGAAGTACATTTCTCAGAACAGTTTATATGTCCAAAATGTGAAAACTGTCTCCTTATTGGCTGAAACTTATCTGGATCAATTGCTTTTCCTTTTTCTCATTAACAAAATAATGGCACCAGCCTTTCTTTAAAAAATATAGACACAGGGGCTGGGAAGTTGGCTCAGTGGTAGAGCGCTTGCCTTGCATGCCTGAGGCCCTGGGTTCGATTCCTCAGCACCACATAAGCAAAAAGAAAAAAGCCGGAAGTGGCGCTGTGGCTCAAGTGGTAGAGCACTGGCCTTGAGCTGAAGAGCTGAGGGACAGTGCTCAGGCCCAGAGTTCAGGCCCCACAACCGGACCAAAAAAAAAATATATATAGACACATACACGCACCTCTATACACACACCTATACACATACTGCTACACACATGCACACACCACTATGCACATGTGAATACCTATACATATAAATGCACACATGTCCCTATGCAGATGCTTATACAAATTTCTATGAAAATCTGACCCACAGCACATGTGCCTGCTGATTAAACTGCTCAACTTGAACTTTTAGAAATAGCAATGGGGCCAGCAGAACCTCAAAGAGCATGGAAAAGTCAAATATTTTATTTCTACAATGAATGATCTACATTCACAAGTTATGCCAAATTGGGCTTTACATTTACTGTCCCAGTACACTTTCATGTTATGATGATGTTATGGTTCAACAAAAACTAAAAGTAACAACGTTACTCAGTCCAAAGACAGGATTTGTGTCTGTAATTAGTGTATTCTAGGAAATAATCTCATTACTCTAGCTATCAATTTATAAGGCTTTAATCAAAGGGTTTTAAAAAAAATATGATTGGTTTTGTTCTATTTCTACCATTACAGCCTTCTTAAAATCCATTGAGTCTTACATCAAGAGACATAAAAGAAACTAAGAAAAGAAAACTCAATCACTGTAATTGTTTCATAGGTCTAAAAAGCTACCTATGGGCACATCTTAGGGTAAAGGAATTCGGTTGTGAAGTTACGGCTACATGTGGTAGGCATGCACATGTTTGGGATTATATTATAGAAGGCAACAAAACTGTGAGCATCGTCTTTCCTTTCTTCCTTGTGAGCAAGCAAGATCCCCAAAGTAGCTTTGAGGAGACTTTATTTATGGGCCTGCTAGTTCAGGAGCCACACACCAATTCATCACGCTCCTGCTTTGCGCCATCTGTTATAAATAAATATCCCTGCTGCAACTTTTGTCGGGCATGTGTTTACTGTTATGCAGATGAATGCAATATGGGAAGACATTAAAGTTAAGAAAGAGAAAAATTGCTTATGAAAATGTCTATCGAACATATATATTCCTACTGCTCATGTACAAAGGTTCTGCTCACAGGAAGGACTCAAGCTGGAGCAAGCATTAACTCCTAATGCCTCGTTTACCTGGAAGGTAGCTGGAGATAGGTGAGAAGGAGTTGAGGCCAGAAGGGCACAGAGGATGCGTCCTTCGCTCTGTCCCCTGCCCACCCTTCCCTGCCCACTGCTTTGGTGTGCCAGAGGACTGGGGTCAGTGGGCTGGCATTAGCGGGCTCAGCAGTCAGCAAGCATGCTGGCTGGGGGGCAGGGAGGGGGAGAGGGAAGGGAGGGGGGAGGGAGGAGAGGCCCTTGGGGGGCTAGGGGGAGCAGAGGGCAGAGGGAGTGGAATGTTTGAAAAGCACAACCATTCCGAGAAGTATGCAGAAAATGTCTGACGTGGAGAGAGTCTGGGCGGTTGGGACTGGGGCCCAGCAGCAGAAGAAAGGATGACAGTGACTTGAGGCGTGGAAGGCTTTCGGCCGCCTCTGGAGGCGGTGGCAGTGCTCACACAGGTGCGGCAGCGGGGATGGGCCTGCCCTGTGCCTTCCCAAGCATCTCCCTGTCAATAAAGTTAGGGTTGATACTTTGTTCATCTGACTTTGGCCAGATCTATTGTCTGACTAAAATCAGGTCAAGACATTCATTTGCTTTGATTGCCTAACTGATTACGTTTATACACTGATTATGAAGCTTACGTGTGTTGGCTGCTAAATTGAAAGCCTGAAAGCAGATTAATAAGTATAGGATAAAAACATGAAAACATTTATTTTCCATACTATTGGTGTATATATATATATATAATGTGTAAATAATACATATAATTTTAAAACCACATCATTATTTGCAGTAGTGAAAGAAAAGTTTGATAATTACCTGAAAATTTTCCTTACAACCATAATTTATTCTTCATGCTATAAATTTAAAAGAAAACTGAAGCACTTGACTGTGAAGTTATTAGAGGCACTAACAGCCCTAGAAGAATATGTTCCGCTAAATCTCTGAGAAGAAGGGGTATCTCCAAATTAACATAAGGGAACAAATGATTTTCCCACTTTGAGATCAAGGGCACCCTCATCCTCAGGGTATCATTAAGACTTGATGTGTTCTCCTAAGAATATTTTTGAAAGTCGCTTCTATCAGCATTTTAATACTCTGCAGTATTTTCTGTTGTCATTTTATTATTAGCTTTAAAGATTCAATTCCATTCTCTTTGATGTGTTTCTTAGAATATTAATCATGTGATTACTTGTCTTTAGACTAACACTTCTGAGAATAGACCTAGATTCTTTCTTTTTTAATTTCAGCATTTCCAGTTAGGAATCAAGGAGTTTTCAGCTAAATTTACATAAGAAAACAAAATGCTTTTCACTAAATGTGGGTATTATCATGTTAACCAATTTGTTTCACTTATGATATTTTCCAAGTTTCAAAATTTCCAGAATACTCTTTTAAATATATTGGCTACAAAAAAGTAGGTTGTTCAGAAGGAAACCCCTGGACTATTCATTTTAACTCAACTGCTTGATTGTGGTTTTAGTCATTGCCTAAAGTAGCAGACACAAATTAATGACAGGACAAATAAATTAAGTGTCTGATTACACTTCTCAGCCTAATCAAAATCTAAACTGATTTACAAAGCAGGAGTGTAGGCATTCTCTGTGAGTCCCTCCAAAAAAATACCTTCTTTTCCTAGACCCTTTAAAGTAGCAGAATGAAACTCACTTTTAACTCTAGCTTTCACCGCTGTCACTGCACATGTGCTTTGCCCTGGACCAAGTCCACAGGTGGGGACTTGGAGGAGGCAAGAGTCATAACCAGGGCTCCACCTGGAAGGCCGCTGTGGAGCAGCCTAGGGGCTGACGTCCCATTTTGCCAGTCAGGCTGTGTTTCTAATTTTCTCTCTGCTCAGACTGCTTATCAGATAGGAGATGGCAAATGCTGGGGGTGAGTAAGTTTCCAGTGAGTTAGACCGGTCCCTTCTATCTCAGAGGAAGAATGTCAGGTCTGCGAGAGCCAAAAGATGCAAAGCGCCCAGGGGAAAACCACCGGGAGTGACTCCAGCCTCGGGGCCTCCTCCCAAACCCAGCCCCAGTGCTATCAGTTTTGATAAGCAGCCTTTCCTCACTCAGGAGGCTATAACGCGATAATGTCACTCAATAACTCTCACGCCCTTTCCTCCTATTTGTCCAACACAGGAAAATGAGAATTTTCTTGTCGTGTGGACACAGCGGAAATATCTAGCTAGCAAGTACTGACCCTTGCATGCAAACAGACCCATATCCTCTTTCCGCCTGACAACTTCCTTCCTGATGTTAAGAACAATCTACCTTTTTTTTTTTTTGGTCCTGGACTACTGACCGCTATGAAAACCCTGGAGGAGAAGATCAATGTAAACTTCCACACAGCTGCTGAATTTTCAAACAGGCTGGCTCTGCCCAGGAAGGGAGGATCTCGGCCCTTCACGTCCCACCGTCTGCGCTGTGCACCCCGAAGAGGAGGTTGCAGTAGAATACCTCTCTCTGTACTATAGAACTGATCGGTACTTTCTTCCAACGTTGGACTTTAAAGATAAAGGAAATTTGATCTAGATAGCGGGGTGGGGGTGGAGGAGCAGGGGACCTTATGGTCACACACCCATAATAACAGCTAAATCTAATTGCTCATCCAAACAACTTAGGCTATCTAGAGACCATCAAAATCACATTTATCTTTGAATGATGCAACCAAAGAAACTAGATAATCAGAATAACTTGCCAACATTAAAATGACAAAGAACTCAAGGGCTGAACCAAATCTTTCAAAAAAAAAGAGGAAAACATTTCAAAAAGAACATTTTAAGGTAGCATTGGTGTCTCTCTATGGAAGTAGTTTCTGAGAACGTGGTGGCGGCTTGGAACGGGCCAAGTCGAGAAGCTCGTTTAACACTGCTGTCAGTGGATCCACTTTGTCTACAACCCTTCTCTTCCTGGACAGACCTGGTGTGGAGATCTGGCTCTGAACGAGGGCTCAGTGGGGACCAGGGACTGGGGACCAGGCCAGGGCCAACAGTGGACGGTCATGCGACCAGCCACTGAGGTCTGTGAGCCCCAGCTAGCTTCCAGTGCTAAAATGGTTTGCAAAACTTCTGTGTTAACATTTATAAGATGATTTCTTTGTTGCTTCGTATGTCCCTCCCCCACAGTATGACCCCTGCTTTCACTGTATTTGATGTGGGTGTAATTTGTGGAGGGGAAGGGGAAAAACAAATTGTTTAAATAGGAATACAGGTGGACCCATTGCAACAATGAGAAGTACAAGTCGTTATGTCGAAAACAAACTTTACAACCTTGGTGCAGAGTGGGGAGGGGGGTCCAGGGAGGATTGGGTGGGGAGCAGGGGGAGGATGGGAAGGGATGGGAAGGGGAAACAAGAAAGAGGCTACAATGCTTGATAAGAAATGTACTCATTATCTTGCCCATGTAATTGTAACCCCTCTGTACAGTATTTTCACAATTAAAAAAAAAAAAAAAAAACTTCTGTGTTAAAAAAAAATGTTCCTGGGCTGGGAAGGTAGCTCATTGGCAGAGCGCTTGCCTTGCATGCCTGAGGCTCTGGGTTCAATACCTCAGCACCACATAAGCAAAAAGAAAAAAGCTGGAAGTGGCGCTGTGGCTCAAGCGCTAGCCTTGAGCTGAAGAGCTGAGGGACAGCGCCCAGGCCCAGAGTTCTAGCCCCACAACCGGTGGTCACTTATTATGAGCAGCACATTGCTTTTAGACAGGTAATTAAAATAACCCTGGAAAAACCTTTGTGATCGAAGTGTTTATCCCCATTTCTGCAGATGAAGAAAATGAGACACAAGAAGATTAAATAAATTGGCCATAATAATAGAATGAAGAACTGGTAGGGTAGAACCGAGAAATGAGGAAACGAATTCTACTCACCATCAATTTAGAGTCTACAACCCTGAATGAGTCCCTGCGTGTAGATTCCTCATCTGCAATGTGGATCTACAACTAATTGTTCCTTTCCCCTAACAAGGCCATTATTTGGATAAAACGAGGAAAGAGGTGTGTGAATAATTTACATGGAATTTCTCTTACCATAACACACACAATTTCTAATCACTAGGTCTAAAAGACAGGCCCAGTGTCAATGAAACATAAAAGCCATGCTTGTCCTGTGGCTTTTGTTTCTTTACTTCCTTTAACAACTACTGACATTTTTGTAATTAGGTTCACAAGAAAACAAGCGGTGCCATTTTAAGAGCAAAGCGCAGCATTTCACAAGTGACTATGTGGAGAAACAAAGGGGGACTGGTGCTGCTGCTCTGAACACGCGGAGATGCTCCCGCGTCAGGCCTGACGCTCACCCTGGGGAGCACTAACTGGCCAGTGTTGGCTCAGGCTCACAGAGGGAGGTCTGACCTCAGGGTAGGGTATTGGAGAGACTGAGTCTCCTTCACCAGGCCCCAGGCCCCCGACAGCTCTTCTTCGAGTAATCCGCACACAGGTCTCAGTCTCACAAAGACATCCCTCCTGGGGAAGACAGGCTCACATGGATGAGCACGGGCACTCCTGAGTGGACTCTTGGTTTGAGAAGATGAAATTCCAGGACCAGAGAAAAGAGAGATTTGATAGTTTCACATATTAACCAGCCTTTATTCCAATAAAGGCAACTGAATAGTGATAATAACTACTGTTGATTAATCAAAGGATTCACCATGATCCTAACACATAAGAAAGATCCTAAACATAAGAAATGTAAGAGATTCCTTAAGAATTCAAGCCTCAGAAGTTGAATTTGCAACTTGCACGTGACACAGATGTGAAGCAAACCCTTACAATCTGGTTTTAGTTTTGATGATAACTTCTGACAAAATTACAGTAACAATTAGTACCACAAAAAGTGAGCTTACTTCAAACAAGAAAACCAAAGATAGTTCATGTGTGCGTCTATGTAGGTATGTGTGTGTGTGTGTGTGTGTGTGTGTGTGTGTGTGTGTATGTGTGTGTGTGTGTGTGATACCCACACCAACTTCACAGAAATAGAAACAAGATGGGAAACATGAATATAGAAAAGAGTATGGAGAACTGATCTGTGGCTAATAAATAATTTTCAACTCCCTAGTATAATATACTGTAATAAATAATAAGAAGCAGAAATACACCTGCACAATATGCCTACAATAAATAATGAATTAAAAATATTGGTAGAATTATTTATAGTGCCTGAAGCATGTATTTTGACATATATTTCAACTAATCTTATAAACCACTTTCTGAGAGCTCTAAATCATGTCAAAATGGAATGCCAGAAGATACTCATCTATTGAGTGATAAATGGCCAAGAAATAAGATTCTAAATATCAAAGTCTTGTTCTAGTCCAGTCTTCCCTACAAGTTCTCAAAATTTAAAAAAAAAATGCACCAGGGGCAAAGAACAAATCATTATCATCCACAGTCTTGACCCGACTTCAATACAAGACTCTGGAGCTTTGGCATAGGTAACATGAAGAGTTTTTAATTGCACTAGCAAATTTACTTGAGTACAGTAAAGCCAGAGATTTTCTACAGGCTTATTTGGCCTCTGGCCATTTTATTCTACATCCTGAATATCAGATCTTGCCATTCCAATGAAAGAGAGGGCCTATCCAGAATTTGTTAGCCAGAGGGGAGCAACAGAAATTGCAGAAACAAATTGGGTCTGTTTGGGCACACCTGTAATCCATAGCTACACAGTATGTGGAGAAGGGATGGATTGTGGTCAGATGGATATGTGGTCAATACCACCATAAGAAAAAGAAAGAAAAAAATAGCTACAATCGGAACCCAAGTCAACGTCCTTCATCAGTCATATGGCGGCAAGAAAAACGGGCTCGTCTGTGAGGGAAACTCATCTGAACTCATTGATGGGAGGGCACTAAAAGTGTGTGACGTGTGTGCCAGTCTTCAACCTGACACAGCCCTTAGCTCTGCTATAACAAAATGACCCCAAGTCCTTCATACTGGCATCCCTCGAAGGAAGAAGCTCTCATCCTTTCTCTCTTGCAGAGAAGTATTTGCCTCCTTTCTTTATGGAGCTCAATGACTTGGCTAAGGACACTCAAGAATGAAAAGTACAGTGAGAAATGGAGTCTAGATCTTCAACTTCACATTCCTGGCTCTTACCTAAAGGGAGAACTGTAAGAATTTTTTTTTTCCAGGGCTGAGGACTGAACCCAGGGCCTTGCGCGCGCTGGGTGGGCGCCCTTCCGCTGGGCTAAACTCCCGAACTGCAAGAATTTTTATCAAACTAAATTTTTACAATTGGATTTGTATGTTACCAAGTAATATCTCTGCTTCCAAATATCAAAGTAGAAATTCATTTGGGGAGTGGAAATTCCTGAATCAGTGTGAAATAAAATTGTAATATATAACAAATAATGAATAATTTAAAAAAAATAGTGAACTCAAATATTTAACACAAAATTTTCCCAGGAGATACTGCTGGCTGAGAACAGTGATCCTCGGTCCACATTGCTCCAGCTACAGAACGTGAAGAAGGCACAGAGCCTCTGTCGGGCTGTGTGTGCTGGAACAAGGCCAGGCCCGGCTCCCCAGGTCTCCCAGAGGGGAGCACCCACCGGCAGCTGGAAACATCGCCCTGAGGATCCAAGCGATGGACGACTGTAACTTGAACCATCTTGATGGATATGTCTGGGATGCCACTTTAATCCAGTGTTTGGCCCCATTTTAATAAAACTCCTCCATTGCTCAGCACGTCATTTCTCTTGCTTCTAATTTAAGACTTTGAAACAGTGAAGTATAGAGAGCGTGAAGGAAATGTATCGTGACCCTCCGACATTTGGCATGTTTCTGAGGCAGGTGTCAGAAAAACTCAGAGCTCCTATCTTGCCAAATCTTATCAAAAACCAAAAGACAAAAAGAAAGAAAAAAGTACACACTTTATTATTGACATCAAAAAGGAAGTCGTTTTATTTTTAGTGCATTTGCTTTGGAGAGAGAGCCAGCTAACTGGAAAGAGTCCATAATTTAACTAACGTCAGCTCTTAATACATTCCCTATTGAAACTTAATAAACATTAGCATCCAGATTTACTGGCTTTCCGTTTTCTCCAGTTAATGATCAGCAAGCACCTTTTATTACTTTAAATGAAAACAAAATGAAGACCTGAAATCCCGCGATCAAGAATTGATTTCTGGCAGACAAGCAAAATTATTTGGTCTATTTTTATGGCTGATATAATTGTATTCAAAATCCATAAACAAGGTACATTCACTTCAATACCTTCTCAGCCCATCTTTGGTCATAAACTTTAATTAAAACAAAACATCCCTTAGGTAAATCAAAGGAAGTGCCATTGAAATAATATAAACACTCGCGAGAACCTTGGGCTGCTTCCACACTTGAGCCTGATTAGATGGAAAACCACCAAGCAGACCAACCAGTAGCACTGGTGATTAGTACAGCTGTCTCTGCCATTAGAGATCCCTGGCAGGATCTTGAGGAAAAGTTGTGCCAACTCTCTCTATTCCGAGCGAGGGTTTCCACTTCCAGGCTGCTGTATCTCTAAAGGCTATCTTTCCTGAACAGGGTGTCCTCTATTTAGCTGTCAGAAGGCCTGTCTATCACAGAACTTAGACTGTCTGTCCCATTTGGCTGATGTCAGAGGCTTACACTAGAGTTATGGCTGAGAGAACATGTTTTCCATTACGCCCACAACCAAGTGTTGATTAAGGTGGCACATGTCAGACCTGGGAGTAGCCAGCACTCAAAAACAGTATAGACTCTTTACAGATGCTGGAATCGTTTCCAGAAAATACAGCACCCAACTTATCTTTTTGCTCTGTTTCTTTTCTTTCTTTTTTTAAGATAGAAAAGCCAGCGTCCTTTGTGCTTATTTTTAAGCTAGTACTTTAATCATGTCTGATTTTTTTCTTTAAGGTTGCTTTTTTTTTTTGCCATATTCAGTGCTTTCTTTTCTGTTTTTGGTCACAGAATCCTTTGAATATTAACAAGTAGATTCTACACGAGGCAAAGGTTTCAAATTATACTTGGGATCTGGTATGCTCAGTAAGAAAGGTTTAGAATGCCAACCCCTTTTAAGATCTCAGTACTGTGCATTCTTCCTCAGGAGGTAACTGTGCTGGATCACAGCCCTACCTGGAACGCTTGGCCTCAGGGTAAAGATTCACATTCCAAGCAAAACTAAAAAACTATTACATAACTAGCCGAGGACAGTTTTACCAGTAGATAGAAATGAGACCTATGAAGAAAGTATAAACACCGATTGGTCTGTGCAATTTATTTGTTTTGGGTCCAGTTGTGGGCCTGAACTCTGGGCCTGGGCGCTGTCCCTCAGCTCTTCAGCTCAAGGCTAGCGCTCTACCACTTGAGCCACAGCGCCACTGCCAGTTTTTTTTTTCCTGCTTATGTGGTGCTGAGGAATCGAACCCAGGGCCTCATGCATGCAAGGCAAGTGCTCTACCACTGAGCCACCTTCCCAGCCCTGGTCTGTGCAATTTAAACAGCTGTTGGGGTTGGCCGACTCTTCTCACTCGGTGAAGAAGCAAAGAGCAGAGGTTATCCCTAAAGGCCGGCAAACCTTCCTCCTAGAGAAAAATCTCCTTGGGGAGAGGCTGCTAAAGGTCATCCAAGCCCACCCTGCTTCCCTCCGAGGACATCCACAGACCCCAGTGTCATGGCTAGGACTGGACTTTCTCTTTTGGTTTTGTTTGCCTGTCTGTCCCTTGTGGTTGGTTTGTTTACTGAGCCAAGGCCTCGCTGCACAGTCCAAACTGTCCTGGACCTTGTGATACCCCTGCTTCAGACCCTAAAGTGTGAGGATGGTGGGTGCACCTAACCACACCCCTTTGTATTCATTCCTTCTGTGGCTGTGTGTGTGTGTGTGTGAATGTTCCAAAGTGACAATGTCCACAGTTGTTGGCCCTAACAAATGAAAGACAAGATTAAATTTGAATTCCAGATAACTAAAAAGTAATTTTACTGTATGTCTCAAACGCAAAGGGCCTGCTCTAACTCAAAGCTACTCACTGTCTGAAATAAACTTCATCAGAAGCCACGTAGTAGGGATAGGAAGACCCAACAACTCACAGCCAAACGACCAGCTCCTCCTGATGGTAGTGCCTGGGTTTCCCATATTTTCTCAATGAGTCATCACCAGATTTTACAGTGTTATGGAAATTATTTCTTGGGCTAGTAGCAGTGAAGGAGAGCCAAGGTGACAAGATATCGATACCACCCTTTCTGCCCCCCCCCCAATTATCTGATTCTGCGTCATCAATCCATTAATTCCTAAATTTGGATATTTGGCAATGTAATTATTCGTATTTTTAATATGTCAAATTTCCTCTACATCATATTCACTCCATAACTCTAAACTTTTCAGCTATTCTCAAATCTACATTGATATTCTTTGTAATTCTGGATTGAATTTCCACTTGTTGCTCTGGACGCATCTAAACGCGCCACCAAACAGAAAACTATCATTTAGCCACTTCCCTCCCCTTTCTTCTTAGTTCACAACTTCAAACTTGACTGAATAGCTAAATCATGTATCTATGTATGTATAATATATCATGTATAAAATAAGGACATAAATATATACATTGCATATTTTTCAAGACACTGCCTCTTTTTATTTCCCGAATATACTCTAGTCCAGATCCTCAAGTTTCCTTTCCTATATCCTATTAGCCTCAAATTTATCTACCCATGGACTTTTACTATATCAAGCCTCTTTTCCTATTCACTGGATTTCTACTGTGATCCCATTCTGTTGTCTTCATGAAAAGTACATAACAGAGGCAAAATTATATAGAAGTCTATAAAAGAATTTGTTGGCTTAGGGTAGAATGGTAGAGTAGTACAAAGTAAAGTAGCTAGAAAAGTGTTTTGGGGTAGGTTTGACAGTGGTAGGAGAAGTTTACAGGTGCTTAGAGCAGATAACTCTTAAAATGAATTTTAAATTAAAATAAGCAGTCACCAACAAGCAGGGAAACTGGAGTTTCAGGTGGAAATTCCACGTGTAAACACATAACATTATTTTAAAATGACATTTTCAAGATGGTTCGGTTGTTCGGTACAGCTGGAGTCTGTCTAAGGAAGGGGTATGGACATGTACAGGAAATTCTGGGTTCAACTCTACAGGCTGCCTTAAAGGCAATGGAGATCCACTCATCACAGTCTTTTATGGAGGGTGATGACATCAGCAGATTTCTATTTGATTATTTGCTTCTAGAGCATTTGTTTTGGGGCATTCATTATACACATCTTGCAAATGTACTATTAGATTATTGTGTCTGTCTTACTCTGCTAGACTAAGCACAGGACCTTCACCAAATGAAACACCGAATAGATATTTGGTAAAATTAAGTATAATGTTCTAACTATCAATTGTCTGGATCAGTTCCTAGACTTCCCTGGTTATGCACAGAAGCAATTCTGAGTTGACAAGCCGCTGTTTGTGAGTGTTACATCAGATATAGTAACAATGCTTACTTGTACAGATATTGTACCTTGCTTACGTATGTGACTACTCTTACCACCACGTCTTGAGTTGTGTCCTTAGATTCCTATTCCAGTCCAGGTTTTGGATTTGATTGGCATGATAAATTCTTAATATTCCATATCCATCTTTACATGCTGATTTACCTGCTACCAGGTGCTATACATTGTCCTCCAACTGCTCGTTTTAAGCTACTAAATTCAGTAATACATGTTTCATTACTGATATCCTTAGAAAATTTTTCAGCATGGTAAAATAAAACCTGCTGCTTGTCAGCTTAATAGATGCCACTAAACAACTTCACAGAAATATTGGGAAATATGAATGGTGTGGGTGGCCAAGACTTTCTTCTGAATTTGTACCTTGTTGCCTTTGGAATTTCATAAGGTTTTCTTAAAGACAGGATTGAATGTTGTTTAGTCCTCGGAGAGCCATGCATCCATGACAGGCATTTCCTTTACCCATGTACTAACTCATTTCTCAGCACCTCTGGGACAGTTTGCCTTTTTTTTTTTTAACCCTACAAGACCTATGTGAGTCGCTGTGTGGCTGACGTGACAAGAGTGACCAGGCACTCCGGATGCTGCCATGGTGTTTGGCCCTGGGATAGTCACAACTGTCTCAAACGCAAGACACAAACAAGCAGGAAAGGTGACAAAGAGAAAACTGTCCTTCAAATAGAGGAAAACCTCTCTGTGAGGTATAGCTGGCAATGTACATATTTATTTATGGAATATATGTATAGATATACATATACTACACATATATAGAGAGATGCATGTATCTATACAGATGTATATATATATAGAGAGAAGTATTCTTCCTTAAAGCAGATTTTTTTAAATCTTTTGAACCAAGGTGGCTCTGTGTAGGGAGATCAGAAAGTTATTCCCTCAGTTATGATCCTCTATTTCTCAAGCAATTCATTTTTTGTGGAAACTGGGCCATTCTGGGCTACAAAGGATAATTTTATTCTGTTACCTTATTCTATCATTAGTGCCGACCTAATATTCTAGGAGAGAGATTCATGGACGATGGACCAATGAACTCATTGATAGATATAAAATGACAGCCAAACAGGCAGTTCTTCCTAAGAGGATTAAAAAGTTGGAAAAGTCAGAATGACCTTATTTTTTCTTAAAAGCTAGTTAATTAGTGGAGTTATAAGCCTTTTATGCCATCTTCCTTCCTTGGGGAAGGTAATTGTGCTTTTCTTATTTATACCTAACAAGAGTGAATGTTTCAGTGCAGTGTGAATCCCTGAAGACTATGGGTCACACCTCACTCATCTTCATTTGTCTGTGTACCACGTGGCTCAGACCTTGCATAGTTCAAGTACCTAATCATTGCTATCGACTTTGAATTTGGTCAGTCTTGTGATTTGAAAAAGAGTGTTCTAAAATGACCCTGCCAAACCTCTCTAATACTAGTACTACTAATATTAATAATAATATAATGGTTCTCTCTGTATATTGATGAGTATAAGGACTTCAATATTCAGAAAAATTTTCCAACTAACACCACACTAATAAAATATACATTCTTCCATAAAATTTGAAATAAAGTAAAAAATTACTGTTTGGAAAGAAATGATTAATATTAAACAAAAATGATAACATTGTTAAATATTAAAATAACAAAAAAGTAATTTCATTGATTTTTGCTAATGTTTTATTGATGTGTTAAGGCTATCCAAATTGCTATTTCAACTTGAGTTGAAACTCAACTTCCAACTGCAACTTTTTTCTTTTCCCCAAACAGATACCTCCTAACATTGTCCTTCTAAGAATCTAATGAGATAATATTTCATCCTTCATATTATTCATCCATAAAAATATATAAACTTTCCTCTTCCTTCCTCTGGGTTAAAAATTTCCATTCAAGAAACAGAGGCAAAAGCAACAAATAAAAATGACTACCGTGGGGCTAGGAAGGTGGCTCAGTGGTAGAGCGCATGCCTTGCATGCATGAGGCCCTGGGTTCAATTCCTCAGCACCACATAAGCAAAAAAGAAAAAAGCCAAAAGTGGCGCTGTGGCTCAAGTGGTAGAGCACTAGCCTTGAGCTGAGGAGCTGAGGGACAGCACCCAGGCCCAGAGTTCAGGCCCCACGACTGGACTCCAAAAAAAAAAAAAAAAATTACTACCTTTTCTTTCTTCTCTAGTTTTCCTGGCTCTTGGGTTACAATCGACCTTACTTGTCAGAAAACTGACCATACCATTATTGAGCTTTAATTTCATCTTATGCAGCAGCCCTTTTTTTTTTTTTACAACAAATATTTTATAAGGCTTGTCTACCTGCTGACTCAGAACCTGTGTGTACCCAGCCTGACAAAATAGATTGTCATGATCTATTAAATCAATAACCCATGTGCTAAAGAAAATTTACACTATGAATTTTACTCTATTCTTCAATATGCATCACTACAAGGCTTGGGGAAGAGAAATAGCTGCTGCAATTGGCACATACATTGGTAATTTCTAGAAGCCATTACTAGAACTTATCTTAAAGCATACTGGTAAATCACACAAAAACTTAGCATCACTGAACTAGAGAGACATCAAACTGAATGAGACCTCAGAAGATCAGCTGAGGCAATCTTACTCAAAGTTCAGTTGCCTAAATTACTTCAGAAACATTCTGCTAGAGGAGGTTCTTACAGCTTCTCAAAGTTACTCATTTCAGTATGCCAAAATCCCCAGTGACACTAAATTCTTCTTTGTGTAATACTGGGATGCTTCCCATTTCCATCAGATTAAAAACGTAAACACCTTCCCAATTGTCTTTCCTCTAGAGGAACGGTGAAAAACACCCTTGGCTTCTTTTAGTTCTTGATTCCTAAGCTTTTAAGTTTTAAATCTTAGAGTGAGAGATTGACTAATTGGATAAAATTAATACAGGGACCTCACTAGTGTCGCTTCATCTTACACATGCTAAATAAACTTGATTTTGTGGATGACACAGATGATTTACTGGCATTAGGGAACAAGCAAGTGAACCAGCCTCCACTTGGCAAAGACAGTGGGCCAAAAACAGAAAAGCATTTGGTCCCCCAAAGGTGTTTTTCAGCAGGGAGAAAAATGAAACCAAATTGCTTGCAGGCCAATACAATCCTAACCGAAGCCATGGTGAAGTTGTTCCCTGTTTTGATTCTATGTACATATGTACATTTTGTCTTCACTCCCTAATTCAAGGTTTCCACCAGTGTTGAGCTATTATATATATATATATATATATATAAGTATATATACATACATACCATTTATATATTATATATACCACTTATTATATATGCCACTTATATTACTTTCCCAAACGGAATGAATAGTTTTTCTTTTTTCTTTTTCTTTCTCTTTCTTTTTTTCTTTTTCTTCCTTCCCTTCCTTCCTTCCTTCTTTCCTTCCTTCCTTCCTTCCTTCCTTCCTTCCTTCCTTCCTTCCTTCCTTCCTTTCTTTCTTTCTTTCTTTCTTTCTTTCTTTCTTTCTTTCTTTCTTTCTTTCTTTCTTTCTTTCTTTCTATTGTGAAAATACCATACAGAGGGGTTACAATTACATGGGCAAGATAACAAGTACATTTCTTATCAAGCATTGTTTCCTTCCTTCCTTCCTTCCTTCCCTCCTTCCTTCCTTCCTTCCTTCCTTCCTTCCTTCCTTCCTTCCTTCCTTCTTCTTCTTCTTCTTCTTCTTTCTTTCTTTCTTTCTTTCTTTCTTTTTTTCTTTCTTTCTTTCTTTCTTTCTTTCTTTCTTTCTCTCTCTCATTTGCCAGGCAAATGCTCTCCCACCAAGCTAAATCCCCAACCCCTATGAGTTGTTTTTCATCCCCAGATACACTGCTCTATTCAGGTTGAAAGAGTGTAGGAAGGATGAGAACAGCGACAGCCAAGAGGAAGGCACATGGTAGATTACAGATGACAAGAGGGAAGACACTTAGTAGGTTACTGATGGCAAGCAAAGAGGCTCATGGTGAATTATGGAGTCTGGCTTGGGGACTGACACACGCTCCTCATTTTAAGTGAAATGTCAGAATGACTTTGGGTGAATGGGTGGAGACAGTGGTGGACAGGGCGGGGATCTTTAGTTCTCTCGAAATCCAGGTGCATGTGAGTCATTGTTTCAGAAGGTGTCTTGTGTCCATTCTTTGCCACATGAAAAGCAAGGAAGCACAGATACATAGAGCTCACGCAATTTGTTTTCTTTAGAGAAGAGCTGCTAGCAACGGCAGGTACGTTCTCGACCAAGAAGGATTACTTTTTGCAAAGACTGGCTATCCCGTGGTGCTCCTGCAGCGCTAGTCCCCAAGATGACATGGTGAGATCAAGTCTTGCCTCATGGCACAGCAGGCACTCTCATATGTGCTGGTGCTGTAGGGGCTGGGACTTCTGCACTGCCTGGCTCCACCTCCGCCTGACCACAATCCCCTAATCATGGTTATCATGCTGTCCTTTGGTGAATGCTATTTATTGGGTTTCTAGAAACAACTTTACTTTGTATAGGTAAAATAGGTAGCTAATGGAAAAACATAATATTTATTATTCTTTTCAGTATCTGTATAACTTAGAAAATTACAGAGAGAGAAAGGGGATAAAATAATCATGCACAGTGTAAAACACTGGATTATTTGTGTTTCATTAAAGTATCATCGTATTTTTTGAGTTTATAAAATTTAGAAAAGTAGCAGCATGTTTACTAAACTTTAATTACTTTTGTGGTTGACAGTTGAAGGAAATGGAACTTGGTGAGAATTTTTAGACAGAGATATATTTTGACTAAATTAGATGAAGAAAATCTCTACTCTTGGGAAAATGAGACAGCCTGGTTTTATTAGAATTGTGGATATAACATGATTCAATTACCTAAAATGTCATAATCCTTCAAACACTGCGTGTGAGCAAAACTGCTATAGAAGCACAGTAGAAGCTATCACGGGCGCATCACTAACAATGTGAATTTTCTCATTCTTAGCATAGAATCGCTTGCGGTAGTGTCACCATCATCCATCCACCTGCATTTCTATCTGCTTGATGGTCCTTATAACTCCCAGCTTTAGAAAGAAATTTGTTTCCTTTATTGAAAAGTATAGAACCCAGTTTCCCAAGGAATCCTTAGCAATTAGTAAACAAAAGACGCCAAATTCTATCAAGCTCTGTTGGCAATGTACTACCATCAGCCCAACTTAAGTACAAGTTTGTACATTGCCCAATTCCATCTAAAGACTACATAATGAAAAACCTTTTGACAAGTTGATTAATAATACTGAGCTGTTAAAGTTCAGCTGAGTGAGCAATTAAACATTCCAAACAGCAATGAACCTCCAGAAGGTAATTTATGATAATTTTATGCACAAGAGCTCAGTGGCTTTTTAATTTGATAGAATGTTAGTAGCACGAATTTCTAACAAGGGAGTGTCAGGGTTCCATACATCACTAAGATTACTTAAACATTTCAAACATGGCTGATGAATGAAGTTTCTTGAGGTGTGGGGAGATACAGAAGGTGTCGGGCAGTTGAGAGGTTGAGATTATTCATCATATCAATTATTGAGAGTGGACGCACTGACATCATACTCCCTACTCATATTTTATGTCCACAGTAAAGATAAGTCTAGCTTGAAATAACAGACTTTCCTGACTACAGTATCTGCAGGTTAATTCAACTCCCTTCAACCAGTCCCTTTCTTCACATCCGCCTGCAATCTCATTACTACAGCTCGCATTCTTACCCAGAATTTTTTTATCCAGAGCCCTTCCTTTGAACCATTAGTGAGATCACTAAGAATAGGGCAAGGAAGGAAGTGCACAAGAGAAAGAGAACTGAGAGCGAGTACCATGTTAGAATCAGATTTTCAGTCAGAAGGATCTGACAGGACAATGTGTGCTTGTGACCGTCCTTCCCACCAATACACATATGTGTATACACAGGCACCTACGCTCACTTCATTCATGCTCACACACACGTGTGCACACACGCACACACACACACACACACACACACACACACTTCCCCTTTTCCACACTCCTTGCAGTAGCCATCAGCCCGGCTTTCACACCTCCATTCTTGAATTAACACACCAGATCTCTGGCAGCTTTTCTCTTTTCAGATCACTGAAAAGCGACATGGTCTGTGTGAAGCAAAGAAATGAATGCCTTCGTGTGGCAATTCTAACCTAGAATCCTGGGATTTTAAGTCTAGAAAAGACCCTGGAGATCACTGGGGTAGGGTTTTCCACCGTTAGCTTACAGAGCCTACTGACATAATAATTTGGCCCTGCATTTCTTTCTTCTCTGTAAACATCTTTATTTAAGTGGGTTTTTCACCTTGAAAACAAAATGAGCCCCTATGCATGAAATCTGGCTTTCTAGCTTGGAACACAGAAACACTGGAGGCTCGGCAAATGCATGTGCCTGTCCTCTCCCGGTCAGTAAACACACACCTGAGCAAAACCTGCAGTCTCCAGCTTGTGACAAGCACAGCCACGGCCACCCACTGCCGCCAATCGCACCCAGACTTACCACGGAGGATACCAGCCTGGCCATCCCTGATTCACCTTGGCCTCTTGGAGCACCGTGACCTTGCCTGTGAGGCTCAGGTAGGCCGTGGAACTAGCAGAACTGGTAACTTCTACTCTGAGGTCCATCTCAGCTTCGGTGCCCCTCACGCTCTCATCTCCAGATGTTTTCTTGTAGTGTTAAAGGGGGAAAACGTGTTAACTTGATCAATTCTTCCATATCAGTTTCTAGTCACTGACATGAGGATAGGATAAACCACTTGAAATGTAACAAGCAATTCACTGTTTTTGACACAGGGGTGTTTGGTTGTCTACTTACTTCTTTCTAACTTTGATAAAGAATCAAAATCTTTGCTCCAAAATCAAAGTAGAACATTAATTAGAAGTCACATCCTTGGAGTAATAATAGCTGTCTTTCTACCAGTTTCTGATTTCCATGTATGTTATGTGTCTATACAGCTAATATTCAATGATGTAAAAAAAAAAGTTGTATTTTTCTGCTACAAACACAAGAGATCGAGTGCAAAATCATCACGATTATTTTCTAATGCTTTTATTTCATCAAATGGGTTAGAAAACAAAACCAAACAAATAAACACAAGCTCATCTAGCTATCATCTCTCCAGATGCTGCTTCTTGGTAGTGTGCTATTAGAATTCGTGTCAGGTAAACAGTCTTTCAGATGAGATGGGAATTACGCAGTCACGCTTCTTCATGCCACCCGGCAAAGCTGTTTCCTTCACATGGGCTACGTCCACAAAGCCTACTTGTGTACAGAGACCATGTGCCTCATGATCTTCCTTTGTGTGTGTGGTGCCTCTCTGTCTCTGTCTCTCTCTGTGTGTCTCTGTCTCTGTCTATCTCTCTCTGGTACCAAGCATATGTTTTTCATGTTAACACTCCCTCATCTATGGAGACCATCTGCTTATTAAACAGAGTGTTCTCCTCCCTTCTCAGCCAGCTTTGCACACAGAGGCTCCTTCCTCTCTGCCAGTGCCACAGCCTCAGAGAAGGAGAAAAGACTATGCTCTCCAAGCACAAAGAATAGGGTCTGTTGCGGGAGCTGAGGGCTCACACCTGTTGTCCTAGCTACTCAGGAGGCTGAGATCTGAGGATTGTGATTCAAAACCAGCCTGGACTGAAAAGTCCCCATGAGACTCTTGTCTCCCATTAACCACTAGAAAACTGGAAGTGGTAGAGAGCTGGCCTTGAGCAAAAGAGTTCAGGGATAGTACGTGGGCCCTGAGTTCAAGCCCTATGATGGATATGAGAGAGAGAGAGAGAGAGAGAGAGAGAGAGAGAGAGAGAGAGAGAGAGAGAGAGAGAGAGAGAGAGAGAGAGAGAGAGAGAGAGAGAGAGAGAGAGAGGAAGAGGGAGAGGGAGAGGGAGAGAGAGAGGGAGAGAGAGAGGGGGGGAGGGAGAGAAAGAGGGGGGAGGGAGAGAAAGAGAGAGAGAAAGACAGAGAGAGAGTTTGAAGGAAGGGGTGAGGGGATTTGTAGGAGTGAAAGGTGGTGGTTTAAATCCTGATAGAGGTGTCATACACATCAATGTCAGGAGCCATTTATGCAGGATGTAGATCGCGATGGTCCTGCCCTGTATCACCACTAGCTAACCCCATAGATCCAGTCACCTTACTTTCCACCTTTGTCCCTGTGCCCGATATCAGGAATGTGGACGTCATAATAATGAGATGTCAGTTCTACTGCAAACAAGCCCTTAGCCTTGAAAGTTGAGTGGGAACTGGTCAGGCAGATAGATGGAAACTGGTAAGAATCCCCTATGGCACACAAGAAAAGAGCATCGAATCCACAGAAGTACACACTGTTCAGTGCTTCCAAAGCTTAGGCTTCACACAACGGGACAAGAAGAAGCAATGAAAGAGAACTGCAGAAAGACAAAACATCACACACTCACTTAATGGGCTGGGAAGGTGGCTCAGTGGTAGAGCGCTTGCCTTGCATGCCTGAGGCCCTGGGTTCGATTCCTCAGCACCACATAAACAAAAAGAAAAAAGCCGGAAGTGGCGCTGTGGCTCAAGTGGTAGAGCGCTAGCCTTGAGCTGAAGAGCTGAGGGACAGCACCCAGGCCCAGAGTTCAGGCCCCACAACTGGACCCAAAAAAAAAAGAAAAAGAAAAACCTCACTTAAGGCTGATTTGGCTGCTAAATCGCTGACGTTGAGTTTTGACAACCTTGGATTAAAAGGTCAAGATCTTAGTTCAGACACAGAAAAGACAAAATTGTAGCTGACTTGACATGGAGACTTTAACAGAAGAATAGTCCGAGAGCACGAGAGTCCTGAAAAGCCCTCGGTCGTCATCAGCCTGAGGACGGCATGGGGGAGCCCGAAGGCTCCATAGTTGGGTCTAATGAACCTCTCCGTGGGAAGCAGTGCTCACGGGTGGTTGACTTCATAAGGAGTTAGTGATGGGGATGGGCAAGGAGGATCCGTGGAGAACAGGGGACGTAAGAGAGGAAAGCACACTTCCTGTGGCTAAATGCAGGACCTTAGCACGCTCCTCCTTACCCCAAGGAGATTAGGAAGTCAAGGGAGGAGCTGGAGAAGTCCTGGAGGCAGGACAGTGAGATGCTCTGCTGTCTGATCTGGTGTGCCTTGGAAAGCAGAAACAGGCACAGTTTGAAATTGTGAGGCACCTGCCAGACACACAGGGACAACGGAGAGCTGCTTGTGAAAGACACCAAACTCTGCTTCCTCTGCTTTCCCTATCCCCACCCCCTTCTCTAACTTAGTGGTCAACAACATCATCCACAAGGTATGTACATCAGATGTTTACCCTCATCTGGCCTGACATCTTCAAGGCTCTTATGCATACTTGTTGTGCTTAGAACATTCTAACATCTGATAATGGCTTATAAAAGCTTGCAGCCTGGCCCTTGCCTCTGCCTAAACCTAATCTGACATTAATTTCCCCTTTCTCTAGCCACCTGGCTTTATTGAGGTTGCTAGGGACAATTTAAGTGCTGTTTCAAGGCTACTCTCTACACCCATGACTAGTTTCAGCATGCTTAGTTTCTCATCACTGTATTCCAAGCACCTTTTCTTGGTCTTTGTTGACACTTACCTAAACAGATTCTCTCTCTTTCTCACCATTTCTGTACACACACACACACATACACACACACACACACACACACACACACACACACACACACACACACACACACACATGCACGCACGCACGCACACACACCCCAAAGCAGGTTTTCCTACCTTCTTCCCTCTGAAATTATCCACTTGCTACGTGCCAGGTACCAGTGATCTCGCCCAGCATTCTGTTCTTGTTATACATATACTTGCTCTTTTTCAAGCAAACGTTGAATTGTTAAACAATGTTTAAGGCACTTTTCCACTGTTAGAACCTACAACCTTTAATCAATACGCAAAGGAGGAAAGAGAATATAATGAGTTCCCACCTCCATCTCCCAAAAACCATAGCAAGACCTAGCAGACCTCTGAAAACCATGTTTTCCTGTCCTTTGTCCTAGCTTTGATATCCTTTGGGACTTCCCACTTCTGCCAAGAAGCCACACCCTAAAGAACTGTGGAGACCTGAGGTCTGATTGAAACCGTCCCTTCTAAGTCTGGGTACTTCTCTCCTGCTGTCTCTTGTGTTTCACAGGCAGTACGTAGCTCCATACACTATGAGCAGGGCTAAGAACCAAAACTGGGCCTGCTGGTGAATTTCTCATAGCTCCAGGCTAAACATCTTTAGTTATCTGACAATCAATATGCACGAATGTAATTATTTGTTTTCTAGGAGTTAGATGAACAAGATCATTCTAAATTCTCGTGTTATTAATACATGGTAATGAAAGTGAAATATTAATGACTTAGTCAAGTGTATTAAGAATTTGAAGTGCTGTGCAAACTGAAAACTTGCATCTTAAAGGGGAAGGGAAAAAAAAGCTCAAATGCACCAGATGGCTTGGTGACAGCCATTTTATTTAGTGCAGTCTCAGCAGCTATGTTGATAGCCTGCAGAAAAGGCCATCAGCGGTGCAAGGGGGAGCTGGACCTTACTGTCTAGGCAGGCTATGCCCAAAGAAAGGAACCTCCCGGTTCTTCTTGGATTCTCCAGGGTCAGGCCTGGAAGGGACTATCAGGGCACCTCAGACCATCGGTGGCCGGCACCAGCCAGGTCTGCGGCTCCGCCCCTCCCCTCCACCCAGCTGTCATACAGATGACTGGCCCTAAGTAACGATCTTCATGCATTTTAAGACGTATGGGACAGAGTGAAAAGAGCCCCAGACTAGCAGTCAGCAGAACACAGCTCCAGCCAGCCCAGCCCAGAGCAGCCAGGAGGCCTGAGCCAGCAGAACTGTCCCTTTGGACTGGAGTTCCCCCATCTGCACCCCAAAGACAATAAAATCTATCTGTCTTTCCGGAATTGCTGAAAGGCTCAAAAGAGGTTTTTATGATTAACAGGCAGACTATGCAAAATGGAGAGGATGAAATTGCTTGAAGGCTGGATTTGCTTTCTTGCCACTGCTACACTTATTTTTTTCCCTTCTGGCTTACTCAGACAAGAGGAACATCATTCAATGATAGCTTATTTTTTAGTAAATATTTATTCTTGGATGATCTATATACCAGACTGCATGTATGGGGATGTGTATTCTGTCATTTCAGTTTATCATCCTCGAATTTTCTGCCTGATAATTTCAAGTTTCACTTGGCATATGAAGGTATGACAAAAGATAGATAGAAGACATATACATAGATAGACAGACAGACAAATAGTAGATAATATCCAGTTACTTGACATCCACTAAAGAAACCAATTAATCAATATCTTTGTATCTTGTCCCCATCTGGGGCCACCAGGCCTGTCTACTAGCCACCGTTTCCAGTCCCCAGCTAGCTTCTGGAACGTGCTGGCCCTGCCCTTGAGCACACGCAAAGAACTGCTCTCGGACATGGACAAAGAGCAGAAGGCAACAACTGGGGACGCACTTCCTCCAGGCTCTCTTGGGACTCCTGAATGCTCAGCTGACTCCATTCCTTCTACTGTTAGTTTCCTGACCCTCATCTCACCCATTTGCACCACTTTCTGTAGTCACCCGAGTTGGGTGGCCTTTCTTCCATGGTTACTAAGGATTAAGAGAAAGGATTCATTTCCGGTCTCCTGATACAAACAGCAAACTCTTTACTCATCTTCCTCTCCTGTCTGTGATCTTATGCCAGCAGGTTGTTTCGCTTACGACTGACCATCTTCTGAGTCTCTGGAGTGCAGCCCTGGGCCCAGCCCTCCCGCCTTTACCTCTCTGGAGTCTGCTCTGCCCTCCCTAGGCGCTGCCTCTGCTCCTTTATTCTGTGCTGACATCTGCTCTAGCTCTTTTCCTAGATTCCCTCTCAGTTCTCAGCAACGCTCTCAGCCTTCTGGAGAATCCTTCGTTCTCTCCTGCCTCACTTGGCCTTCCTCTTTGGCAAGCAGCACGGCTCTTTATTCTCTCTCTTGATTCGAGCATTAAAGCCCTGCGGCAATTCTCTGCTTACAGTCCCTCCAGACGTCAGTGTAGACTGTACACCTTTTCTCTTGCCATTATTCTCTACCAACCTCTGTGCTGCCAAGAACGGTGACCTACTTTAAGTAGGTCTTTCATGAAGACAGCTTTTTTTTTTAATCCCTTGAAATATTAGCTACTCTCCTGTAGTTCTTTTGTTTTTTTTTCAAAGTAATGAGTTTTCATGTGATAAAGATGGAGTCTCTCACGATACTAATAACTTGGAGGATAATCTGATAAGGTAAATTTTGGCATGCTCAACATTTCCTCCTTTGCAGAAGACAAACAGTGCTGCTCACAGCGGGCGCTGTCTCGTCTCCCTCCCCTGCTCGCACACAGGGGGTGCTGTCGCCATGGGGATAGCCCTCTGGGTACTGTGGGTAGCTGTGGCGGCCAGCCTGTGGAGGGGTTGATGGCACTTAGCGCGGTTGCACTATCAGCCCAACAAAACATAACCCAAATGAGTTTTTCAACTGCTAACTTATTTGACCCACTTTCTTCCTTCCACTTTATCCTTATTTCCCCCTTGTCTGTGAGCTATTCCCTTAAAACCAGAGTTTTCATATGCCCAAGATCACTCTTGACATGGCAAAGATGAGTCCTAAAGTTCACTAATGTACTAACATTCTCACGGGAGAAGCTGATTTAAAACCAAGGTAATGTTTAATTCACATGGTACTTCTGCTGGGAAAGTCAGGGTCTGTGACATACTTCAGGGAAGAAATTAGAAGTAGAGGGGACACACAGATTGCGCTGAGAAGGTGGCTGAGTTCTGCAGCCCAGAGAGGTCTGTCCGATATGGAAAAGGAGGCTTCGTTTAACTTGACTCTACTGAGGCGTCCGCTGTCTAGAGGATGAGTCTCCTGGGGGGCAAACGTTTCCCATCGCTCACTGCTCATCCATCGCTCTACAAAAATAAACACGGAGCGGCAAGACACACATCACCTACGGAGCACAGACAGTCAGAGGCAGAAACTGATGTAGATCCTAATCGTGGGCTTCACCACATTTAAATTATTCAACCAATTTAGGAAACAAAAAAATATGAATCCCAGGCAGAATGCAGCAAAGACTGATGGAGTGTTGCAGAAATCCCTTGCAAATATGAAGGACTGAATTCATGTGCGTTTCGGCTTCCTGGGGGAAGCAGCTCAAGGCTCTGGTTCTGCCACAGGTGTGAGCTGTACGCTACAGCTGCCCTTCTTAACAGGAAGCTGCGAGGATCCAGAACTCACAGGAGGCTGGTTGGCTTCTATCCACAACAAGAATGCAGAGGCAGGGCCATCCATAAGCCCTGTCCCGCAAGGTTTATTTTAAAGATTACTTTGAGTTATGGTGAAATAGATCATCCTTACAGAGTAAAGCACATCCAAGGAGGTGTCCGGATGGGTCTGCCGTGAAGTGCAGTAAAATGTCAGGAAGTCCTCCAAGTTGCTGTCTTTTATTTTATGAGGAGCAGAGGGTCGATAGCAGTGATTGGTAGAGCCCCGTTGATAAGAGGGGTCTATCACATGGGAGGATGAAAGGATGCTTCCAGTCCTGACTGGCAGAGGGACAGGGTTGCAGCTTAGAAGCAAGAATTTAAGTTGCGTAAGCAACATACATAAGCTAAGCCCAAACATTGGGTAATCTAGAAATAGCCTTGAAATCAATTTGGGTAACAAGCAAAGCCCTGTTTAAATTTTCAGCTTGCTATATACTAACTACTATGAGAGATCCTTCAATTCAAGAAAATTGGAGGCAAATGCTTAGGGATACTACTGTGTGATTGACATGGTTGAGTTCCAGGAGAGACATGTGGTATCTTTGTAATGAGATTGGGAAAATCTTCCCATATTGCTACACCATGATAGTTTTTATTATCACTCTAAATATTACCGTTAGGTAAAGTAAAAACATTTATGAAAGTTTTTCATAAACTCTCAAGCATTTACATTTGTAAGTAATTAATTCTTTTGCCATAATAACAATTCATTCTTTCAGAATTTGAATTCAGTCTTTTTTTTAGTAGATCAGAGCTTGTGAGAGGTGAGAATATAGAGTGACAATTGAAAAATACAAGTAATAGAAAACAATTATAACAAGCCTAACTTTGGAGATGATGGGAGAAACAGATGAAGGTTACTGGAAGTTTACTTGACCCAAGATCTTGATCAAATAAAACACACACAAAGGTAATTTGAATCTACTGAAGTAGATTCCAGAACCTCTGCTTCATGAGAAAATGTCTTGGCCTCACAGTTTTTGCTGACTCTATCCTTGAGGTTGTGAAACTTCACCTGGCCCTGGGCTGTTTCCCTCCATACAGGGCCAGTTCATAAGTCTACTTCGATTTTGTCTTCATCACCAGTATAACTACTTCACCCCTTCCTATATCCTCCTAATTCCTCTATACCGGATTTCTCCAAGTTTACCAACTGCCTCTTTTATACCACACACTTCAGTTTCTGCTGGCAAGAGGGTCTTAATCACCTGCCTCTCTTTTGAGAAATGGATCCTAAAATTTATAATCGCTGCTTTTTCTGGTCTCTGTTTGTCCCTATTTGTGACTACCCTCTGCCTTTTCTCCTCCATAGACTTTATCTATTCTTAAGACATCAACTGGGGCTGGGAAGGTGGCTCAGTGGTGGAACGCTCGCCTTGCATGCATGAGGCCCTGGGTTCAATTCCTCAGCACCACATAAGCAGAAAAAGCCGGAAGTGGTACTGTGGATCAAGTGGTAGAGTGCTAGCCTTGAGCTGAAGAGCTGAGGGACAGCGCCCAGACCCAGAGTTCAGACCTCATGGCTAACAAAAAAAAAAAAAAAAAGACATCAACTATCATCTTTACCTGCCAACTACATGCCACATAACAAACATATCTCCTACATCTCTGCCCTAATTCATCTTCAGAAAATATTCCGTTTTTGTGTTCTCCATTTTAAGACCTACCAAAGTTGATGTGTTTTTTTTTGAGGTGGGGGTAGACAGCATCAAAGATACCTAGATTCTTCTAACCACACTATTGCCATTTCCTTAATTACGTGTCAGTATTAGGCTTTGGTTTTGCTATGAACACGAAGGCTAGACTTCCCAGAGGCCCAGTCTCCACACCTGACCTGTTCCATGAGTATGCCCACACAAATCCTAGTCCAATGATACTGTGGACTCATTAAGTTTTCCTGGCAATTTTCTGTCTTAATCATCTGCCTCAAATGATAACACACTGTGTGCATACATGCACTGACACTTTCACAAAGACAAAGCTAGTGCAAGAAAGAACAGACAAGAAGCTGCCCAGCCTGGGCAGAGCATGTGGCTATAGCCTTCAGCCCACGAGGCTCTTCAGGAGAATGAAACTATCCTACCTTCTGATTGCAGTGGTCTTACATGCATCTATTTGTGTGTTAAAATTCCCAAAAGCTTATCCTTAACTTTACTATGTGATCACGTGAAAATAAAATTTTTTTTAAAAAATCCAGAACTTCAGGATCTGGGTAATGGTTTTGTCCTTTTTTCATTTCAAAGACATTCCAATTACAATTATTTAAAGAATGGAATTGGCCTATGGAAAAAGATTTTTTAAAAACCAGATTGACATTCTGGGTTACGCACAGTTCCGTAAAAGAATTGGCTTCTGTGTGTTGGCCACAAGCATGAAATAAGTTGGAATATTAAAATAAATACCACTTAGCCAATTTAGCAAGTAGGCAAAACTCCAAAAGTTCTCATAGGTTGTAGAAATGAATTGATATGGTTAAGAGAAAAGCACAAATGATCAACTCTCAGCATGACTGAACTCTGGAAGAATCTCCAGTCAAAATTCTAACTCATTAAGAACTAGTCAAGAGCCTAAGTTTAGCTGATTCTGTAGGTTTTCCATGCTTCTATTTTGAGTCTCCATAGAAACACTTATATTTGTACACTGCCATAGAGCAAAAACAATAATTTCTTTCACAGTTTATGTGTCTGGATTCATGTACTTTTGACAACGATGCCATGTTTTTGAGTATCTGCAACTTAGGGGGAATGGGGAGAAAACATTGTAGGATTGTATGACCACCTGATGAAGCTGCACTCATGGCTAAGTGCCTAATGCAGGATGAACTGTACCAAAAACTCAGACTCGTTGGGAATCTTTTAAGAGTCTCTTATGTTCTGCATCGATCAAAAGTTGCCAGCTTGGGTACTATGCCTTACTGCAGGCGGCTTGAATTTCTACAACCTTGTTCTAGGCAGAATTCTTCCACCCCAGGGCACAATCCATTTATGTGAAAGCTAGCGTCGCCCCCCTGTGCTGAGGTTATCTCTCATCATTGCGTTTCCTGATGGCACTCACAATACTTTCAATACTCTCTCCCCCGACCGTAACCAGCACCACCACAGCCTTGGCACACCCAGAGAGCTCAGAGGCCTTAAGGCATTCTTCCTTGGGACGGCTGGGAGGCACTCACCCCTTGAAGCATCTCATCCAAGCATGCCATTCAAGCTTCAAATGCTTCCTGCTTAGAACACAGTGTCCTTTATAGAAACTAGGTCCAATCAGGGAGAGCTCTTGTCTGATGGCAGGCCCTTCTCCCAGGCTCCAGACACCATGGTCCGGATGTTAAGGAGCCCTGAAGAGGCTGAGCGAATCAACACTACTGCAGGTACTAGCACTTTGCTCAGAATACAATCTTCAGATTACCTTCTTAAGCAGTTTTAACCGAACTACTTTCGGATATGCATGGTAGGGAGTTCATCAGGCCATGATCGGTGGCAGGCTTTATAAACCTGGTTGAGGATTGTTTTTGGAAACATAAGCAAACATTCTAAACCAGAGAGCACAACTCCTGTAAATCCCTGGGGTTATTCTTAGTATCCATAGTTCACAGTAGAAGAGGCCTCTGAGTGGTCAGAGAGCAACTTTCAAGTCTAGTTACTGGAAAATGAGGTCAACATAGGTTATTTTTTGTGGAAAATTGACTAATTACCAGATAAAAATACTGCTCTGCACCACAAGAGCAGAAGCTGGGTGCTCACTCTTTAGAGGGTAAATACTAGCACACACTTCCCATCATTTCTGAGAGTCCCCAGACACTGCCCACAAGGGAAATCTACTCATTCACATCTTCCTCCACCTCTAACATCCTCACACCCTTACCACGCTTCCCAAGGAAAACTTTCAGATAAACATTGTGCCCGGTCAGTTTTAAAACTGTACTTGCCAGGCTTTTGCAAGAAGCAGGACACTGTCAGAAAACTGATTCCTCTGTCTACATAATTTAATGGGAATCCTATTACCATTAAAGCAGTGACATCTATCACGTCTCCGCTAACTCTCAACCGGGCTAAACATTTGCCCTTGCCCTTTTATCCTTGCCCTTTTACCCAAGCCCTTTTACCCTTGCCCTTGTACCTCTCTGGCCGTCTCTCACCCTCCCACGGCGCTCCGCCTTGCTTTTATCATACCACTGTTATGATACTATTTTTACTAGTTTTATATGTATTTTTCTCTCTTGATGTAGCAGCTACTTAACATTACATATCCAGTATTTTTACACCACTTTCTAAATAAGTGAGTACTGGGGATAAGTCTGTTGAATTACTGATGGCTCTGACACTACACCTGATTCCTCCTTTTATTCCATATAATCATACACAAATTAAAGCCATGTATCTGAGTTGTTTCATGGTTTATCAAGTCACACAAATAAATTTAACTTTGATTAGGACCATATATTTGAGGCTGTACACCTGCTCCCTATGACTGGCTCTAATACTCTCATCTAATCTGAACAGAGAGCCTGGCTTACTTACTTTGCGGGTACTTTGAGGCCTCAGACAGGAAGGCTGTCAATGAGACAATGGACATGCAGAGTTGTTCCTCCACATGTTAAGGTTTACGCTAAATCAGGCACCATAGGAGAGCAGAATGGCATGCTTTCCTCCTGGTTGGTATAGTCCTTTGGTTTTCACAGCCAGACCGCTGTCTCAACAAATCCACACACTCCTTGGCTAGAACACACATTTTTGTAGTTTTTATATTTATTTTTAATGCCAGACACGGAGTGTGCATGGGAACATAAGCCTCCCATCTCTAACACAAAGGATTTGTGTCAGCCCAGAGAAACAACTTGTAGAAAAGGAAGAAACTCTTGGACAATCCGGATGATATCTGTGACCACCTGGCCAGTGTACAGGTCTGTGGCTAAGGCACAAGGTTGTCCCACTGTTGGGCCAGAAAATGTGTCGAAAGTGGCTCCTCCACAGACTGATGGCTGGAAACACGCCACATCCAGAAATACTCAAGGCAGAGTGGAAGGGGACGCTCTCCACCCAGACCCAGAGGGACATGTGCAGAAGCGCCGAAGAAAGCCGGCAGAGGTACTAGCTGTATTTGACAACAGCTGTGATCCTAACAGAGGGGAAACTAGAAAAAGGATATCAGAAGTGAGAGTTAAACCACAGGAAAATGGCCAGATAAAAGGGAATGAATAACCTTTCCTGGGGAAAATGCTTGACTTTTGACTATTTCTGAAAAAATCCCTCTCTTTGTGGCCTATTTTTTCTCTGGTTCCATCTTGCTCTCATTTTTTCTAGCCCACACTCCCAAAATGCTTTCCTGTTCCCTCCTCTCCTTACTTCTTTATTCTGTATCCTCTTTCCCTTCATTTCTTTTTTTCCCCCTGTCACGCCATACTTGTTAAGATCGCCATTTGCATACAGCATTCATAATAACTTCATATTCTAGCAAAGTAACTTGCTTGGGGAAGCTTTTGATAAATATTCATCTAAGATGACTTTTCTGTCTCCTTTGGCCAGGGGTCTTTGTGTAGGTAGCAAATAAATGAAGAGCAAGGGTTTCACTGGGGGGGGGGGCAGGAATCAGGACTTTTGTCAGTGACTTTCATGAACTGGGCTTCCAACTTTTAAATGTGGTGCATAATTGACACTTTGAGACTTTCAGGCTATGGTGTATTCTCACACTCTCGTGGGGAAAAAATACTTGCTGACACAATCAGGAAACAGATGGTGACAAAGATCTTATACTTTGGTGCCAATCAATATGTTTTACTTGCCACTACTAAAAATCTCATTTGTGGGACCCAGGAATTTAAAGGAATTTTTCTGTTCTTTTTTTTTTCTATCCTTTAAAGACTATTTTTAAGAGTCTTTTGGGCTTAAAAGTTTTACTTCATTTTTCATCTTTAGTTCTATTAATGCAATTCTAGGAAGGTTTTGGCTCATGTCTGCCAGAAAAATAGGAAACTAAAGTACATAGCTCTTTACTATTGAAGACAAGATGAATCTCCCTGTATTCACCATGCTTGACTGTAGCTATCCTGGCCTTGGACAATAATCATCTGGGAAATAATTACTTCTATCACTGTTCACTGAAACAGCAACAGAAATGCTTTTCCTGTTCCTTCCTACCTGTTTATTTACCTAACAGTCACTAGTTAGTAACCAAGCAATATTTACGCTGACAGTCTATGAAGAGGAAGGATACAATAATCACATCTGACTCTGTGAAGTTTCCAAATGTCATGCTCACAAAAGTCCGTATTTCACAAGTCCTGGCTGTGGTGAATCTGTAGGAGTTAGTCAGGTAAATACCCACTAGACACCTGGTAGTGTATGTCACGGTGGGACTGCCTAGACATGTGTAGGCAAGTGAATCGCAATGTGTCATTGGCCTGAGGAAGAAATGGAGCTTCATTTCATCAGATAGCTTTTCTTTCATTGGAGTTTCCTCTCTCTGTGTTCAAGTCTGTCACTGAGGTCTCCAAAACAACCTGAAAATATTAGTTGGGTATGAACTCCATGAAAGACATAGAAGAAAGAAAGTATAATACATAATTTATGCTAAGTACAAATAAGGTACATAATTTAATCCTCCAAACACTTATACCACAGAGCTAGTATTAGTAGTTACATTTCACAAAGAAGTAATTTTAACTGGCCTAACACACACCGAGTGTTTATAGTTGGAGCATCACCCTAAATCTACCTGGCTGCAATGTCTTTTTGTGTAGGATGACTGGTTTTACTTTTATTTCCTTGAGTCTACACCAACCCAGTATTCCAGGTTTCTATGATCATAAATAGGCCATTGTTTCTAATTTCTCAGTTACTTCCCCAGAAATCTACCCAGCAAGAGTTTTAGCTCTGAAATCCTTAGAGAGCTCTTCTGGTACAGGTTTGGTTCTTATTGTTAGAGGTAATCCTTCACAGATGTTCACAAACCTTCTACAGTGCTCTGATCTAACTCTTTATACATCAGTCTTCCTGAGAAATTCTCTAACCTCAAGCTGGGCATAATCTTTCATTAAAAAAAAAAAAACAAATATACTTAGGCATCACACAATTCCTCTGCTCAAAACCTTCAAGAAATTGCCAGTTTGCTCAGAGTACAAAGGTGTCTGGCTTTCCTGGGCCCAGGGTGCGCGGCGATGTTAGGGCCCACCCCTACTGCCTTTCTGATACCCTGCGTCCCCGGGCTGCAACCTCTCATGTCAGTCTTTGCGACAGCTGCGTTCTTTCCAGGTGTGCAAGTCGTTGACTCCCTTCTCCATTCTTCCTACCTTTATCTCCATGTTTAAAATTGTAGCCAAGCAGGAGCAGGAACTCTTAATCTATGCCCTGAATAGCTTTCTGTGTGCTTGTTTATAACATCTCTATGTTAATTATCTCTTAGATTCACTATTACCTGTGTCCCTCACTAGGATCTGAGCTCCACAATGACAAAGATTTTTATATTTGCACATGGCTATATCTAGATACTTAGAACAGTACAGCTAATACCTTTTCAATAAATAAGTGGATGTTCATATAAAATCCTATGTTGTATTCTCTCAAATACCTGCATTTAATAGAAGTAGCATAAGACAATATTAAGAATTATGATTATTATCTTGCTAATGAATCTTTATTCAACCCCCTCATTTTTGTCAATAAATCCAATAAGAGTATCTGTCAGTATAGTCAAAGATCAAGCCACACACATTCCTTCATAAGGCAATCTGATAACACATCTAGATAGATAGATACTTTGTCTTAAGTTGCAAAATGACTTATTTGAATCAGAAGCCTCAGAGTCCACTTTTCAAGGGAAACTATTTTCACATTCACTGAAAAACGTAACTAGGTCAACATGAAAATGTCAGCTACACTGTAGATTGTTTCTCATCTGTCTGTCTCCAAGTCTTCATTCACTGTAGAGCTTCCGGCTGCTTCTTTAAGTCTGTGCTATTCCTTACGATGTAGCTCTCTATTTTGCTCAACTCAAAAGGAAAACTGTCTTCCATCAAACATGGCGCTCCAGCTCAGACTTCCATAAGCACGACATCAGATTTACTGCTGGCTTCGTCGCTTATCAATAGACCCGGCTAACACCCCTCACTCTATCTCGACAGCCTCCTTCCAGACATCATCACCAGGGTTCACAGAGACTCTTGACTTTATCTGGGCCGTATGATGTACAACATCACAGCGACACAGCATTTTCTCTTTGTTCAAGGAGAACTTGAGCCATAACATGCCAGACTGGTGTTCATGCTGATTGTGATAAAGCACAATACACTGGAGCATTTCCCCTCTTCTTTCTCCTCTTTTTATTTCACAGTTCTCTCTCTCTCTCTCTCTCTCTCTCTCTCTCTCTCTCTCTCTCTCTCTCTCTCTCTCTCTCTCTCTCTCTCTCTCCCTCTCCCTCTCCCTCTTTCTCTTTCTCTCGGAAACAGGTGTTGGCATGCACTAGAGAAAAATTACATCATCTCAAAGAGAAGAGGAGGAATGGAAAGGAGAAAAAAAATAAGGGGAAAAAAAGTGGCAACCAGACCCAAATACATTTGCACATATAAAGCTGTTCTAATGAGAGCCAAATTGATTTGACATTCAGTGGCAGTTTGAAGCCAAGAAAAGCAAAGCAGCCTACAAAAGGCCTAGCTCATTGTTTATGGAGTGTCATACTCTATCATCTGTGAGACCAATAACAGGGATGGGGAGACCTTTAAAGGCAGGCTATGTGTTGGGGCGGGCTATGCAGAAACCACCAATGTCAGATCTGATAGACGGATTGAACACAGCCTCCCGAGCTGAGATGATGTTTGTCAGATAAGGCAGATATTGTCTGCAGATTAGACATCAGCCAGAAAATTTGTCACACACTAGCATTCTTGGAGTATGTGTGCTCGGCGCAGAGAGCCACCTTTGTGTTGTTCTGAGAAAACAGTCCTCACAATAATATTAGCTAATGAAAGAGAGCAATACATGATCTGTCGTTCAAGTGGAACCAGTCGCATAATATTATAAAGGCATCATTACCATCACAAATAAAAGAGGGTTTCCTCACAGTGAGCAATATGCATTGCATGTGTGCGCATATATACAGTTCACAGAATGAAAAAAGTCATGTTAACTTGGAAAAATTTCCATTAACCTTATTTTTCAGGGAAGAAGCTATATAAATGTTTAGTCATTTCAATTCCATTAACTGGCCAGAGATTTACTGTTCTGCACCCACTGTTTAAAATACCTGGAGAGGAATGAGGTGTTTATTAAATGTCAGCACATGACAAGGTGGATTAAATAAGTCTTCCTAGAGATATGTGAAATGCTGGAGTGTTTCAGACTGTGCAGAAGGAAGTTTGTCTTTGTCCCTCCCTCTAGACTGAAGCCCAGTCTAAATATTCTTTTGCTATTAGATTCTGTATAAGACTGTATTTGGACTTCAGAAAGAAAGGCTGACTTCATTGATGGTTATTGCTGACTAGGATAAAATGCCAGATTTCACCCTCTTTCATCTGACCTTTAGTGATGTAGATTTCGCTGTGTATCTCCACACAGGATGTTTACAGCATACGTAAAATATAGCATATGTGAGACAAGGAGTAAATATTAAAACGGTATCACATATCAATACCTCATGAATGACTGGAACCACTGTTTACTTAAACGAAGTATGCCTCTAACATAAATTAAAGAGACATGCAAAGAACCATTGTTGATAGGGATAATAATGGCATCGATTGAAATGTTATTATTCACAGCACTAAGATCATACTTAGTATTTCCTGTATCTCAATATGACTGAATGCTTTTTAGCCCACATGATGCTGATGATTCTCCAGAGGGTAGAAAATATCTCAAGAATTACACGTGGAAAGCAACTGGAAGTTTCTTTATCAATCTGTCTTTCACAAGTTTTCTAACAGCAGTCTACAGAGTTGTGCCACCTTTACGAACATAAATGTTAAAGTCTGGGTCTGTTCCCTTCATGGACCACAGAAACCAGAGCCCTGGCATTGCTGGAGCAGCACGTTTGGCCCTCTCCTCTGCCAATCCACCACACTGATGGCATCACCATAAAGAACTCAATTGTGAAACTTCAATTACAAGTATAGCAGGGTGAGGCTAAGGGTCCGCGGTGATGTAAGGCTGGGGGTTCTTATCTCAGGAAATGTTACAAAAGATTGCAGGATGAGAATAGCTCACTCCTTTGAGATCAGAGACCCCCCATCTGGGCAGTCAGATGGCCTAGCTGCTTGACTGATTAGAAAGGTAAACATTTAGTAATAGGTAGTGACAGTGTAAGCAAGCTGGGGTGGAAACATGACATTTAAACCCAGCCATCTTTACCCAGGGCTTATATGACAAAAAGAATAAGCCAGGGTGGGGGGAATTCACAGTAATTAGTTACTAGTCATTCTACAGTGGCTGTTTTTGAAATACTTTCACACAGGTGACTTTCTTTGACAATGTCAAAGAATTTGATCTTTCGTTGGGGAAGCTAGAATACAGACCTGAAGGAAGAATGTTTAATCTTCTCAATGTAAGAGAAAAATCTGGCAACATAGGGATTTCACCCCAAATCTACATTCCTCAAGATGCTTGTTCCCTGGCTCTCTGGGTGAGCTATATGCCCTGCTTCCATTTGGAATATCATTTCTATGAATAGCAACAGCAATATAATCCTGATGTAAACTCTTCTATGTGTAGGTACTCAATGGCTTGGAAAAAAAGACATTTTAAAGATAATTTAGCCAATGTGATTATGGAAGCCTATGTGTTGTACAGCAGAGGAATGAATACAATGATCACCTCTGTGTGTCATATGAAATGATATCTCTGATTTAAGTTAAAGTAGCTGGTAGAATCATCCTGCCCTCAATCATAACTCTTTCTAGCTAGGCAAGTAACCCACAACAACTGACTTATCTTTATAGTACTCTGATTTCTCTATCTGTTAAATGGAAATAATAAAAGATGTGCTGCAAAAATTAAATATGAAATAGAAGCTGGCACATAGCCCATATTAACTTAATAATTCTAGCAATGATAGTAAGTGTTAATTTAAGGAATGTCCCCCGACAATATATTTTAACTGAATAATTGTTTCACTGAATTGGTGGTAAAATTTTACTTTTTAAAATATATGCTGAGGGTGACATTATTTAGGGAAAAATTGAAGAATGGTGGCAGAAAGCTTACTGATCATTTTTACTCATCAAATAATATTTCTTAATTGGCCTATGCAGGTAAACTCAACATTGCTGTGGATGCTGGACCGACACTGCGCACGCTCTCCTCTCTCCATCTTTGTGTCTCTCTTGGCACCTGGCCACGGTTTACCGTATTGGCCCAGTCAGTGTCAGTGTTCTGGTGCACCATGGGCTGCTTGCACACAGACATGGCCTTCCCCCGGGGCATGACATGACTGACTCTCTGTAAGACTCTCATGAGTGACTCACTGACTGAATCACCAGCATCAATGAACATTTCTTTCTCAACAACAGAGATGGTGGCTGCCCTGACCAGGTCCTGGGATGTATTAACAAACCTCTATGTTGTAAGTGAGTGGGGGAGTTAGATCAGAAAAGAATGGTCACGTAGCTAAGGTTATGCACAGTCTTGACCCCAGTCTCGCCATGTCTGGGGTGTATCTGTATTGACCCCTCACAGGGCCACAGTCTCATGCAGCTGAGCTAAGGGAGCGCCTCCCTCTGACAGTGAATTGCCACCCTTTGAGACGCAGCCGTTGCCGATAGCAGGCTCAGTTCCAAGAAGCTCATGTGTACAATAAGGAGAACAAGTAGGGCTTTGAGATACAGCTGTCCTCGTTGCTACTTCAAACATTTCAGTTAATATGGAAGGGAAAACCCTCGTTTTTACTTATACAGGTTCAGTGGAATTCTTTTATTGCTCACTAGCATAAACAGTGAACTCACTGAACTCACCAGAAATCAGACTACTTAAACATCATCAATATATGCTTTACATAAACACATTTTGTATGGCTGTGCTTAACCAAGTACTATAAGAAAGGGTTTGTTTTGTTTTCATTTTGTCTGTTGTGTTAGAGATCAAACAAAAATGTGCCTGTGAGGTGGGCCGGGTGGCACATGCCTGTAATCCTAGCATTTAGGAAGTGACAGCAGGAGAGTTGTGAGTTTGAGGCTAGGTTGGGCGACATGGTGAGACTCTGCCTCAAAAAAGAAGTCAGTGTGGAGGAGATAGGACTCAATGGTAGAGTTCTTGCATAGCGTGCACAAGGCCTTGGGTCTCCAACATTGCTTTAAAAAAGTCTATGAGTCTGTGATCAAGTAAAATGTTACAGAGCTCGTACTCATAACTTACATATAGAAGTGGAGCTCTCAGACATATTTTATACTTGCTTTTCTCTGCAGCTCCAAAGGGTCAGGGCTCCTCCACCTATCCAGCCTCAAACACTGCAGCGTATTTGACACAACACACTAATAGGTGAAGATCGACATCTACAACTACATTGAGAGCACCAAGTGTGGTTACTGGCTGAAGCAAAAAAAAAAGTGAAAAAATATGAAGAGAAATAACTCCATCAATCTTACCTGGAATATTAATATACCGTAAAAAGTTATAATTAACACCTATGATATAATATTACTTTGTATAAACAGAGAGTCAGAAAAATAAGATGTCTGTATAATATGACACAAAAGTTTCTAATGTATATTAGGAAAAATTTCAACATAAAATACTTGAAATTTGGTCTTAGTTTTCATATTTAAAAGCTGAGCCCTGAAAGAACCGGCACACCAAACACACACAAAACAGGCACTCCCTTAGGGATCTGGACTGTTGCAGTGTTATTAAATAAATGGTTTTTTGAAGAATAATGCTGGTATGTATGAACTGGTTTGTGGCCTTAATAGCTCCCTCTTCACCCACAAAGAAGGCCAAGGCTTTCTATAACTGCAGTTTTAATACACATTCCAGAAAGTATCTCCACTCCCTACCCACTCTGCTAATTTCACTAGGTCTGCCTTGGTACCCTCAGTTACTATCTGTTCATATGTACCTGCTTTGTGTTCTGATAGCTTACTTAATTTCTAACTCTGGCTTTAGCTCTGACATAATTCAGAAATCCATACTTCCATGCCTTAGAGTACTACTGTATAGTAGAAACAGAATAGGACCCATAGAATCTTCCAGCAAAGTTAAGAAGGAAAGGAAAATAAACAATGTGTTTTATAATGCATCACCTTTAACTCAATATAATGCAAATAACTGTCACAAAAAATATGAAGTCATTTTACATTCCTATAGTAACTCTGACTCTGTTGTGTGTTTTTCTCTAGCAGCCTTTCACTGTTCGGACTAGCTGCACTCAGAGTGCTCTAGCAGCTCTCCTATTAGACAGAGTACTCCATGGTGCTCAGACACTGGTAGCCAGCTCCCAGCTCCCAGAATTCCCTGCCTGGCTGCAGCATCGCATTCCCTGGTGGTCTCTGCATGGGGTATGTGGTACATTATGCCACAATATTTGCTAGAAGCTTTTAATATTCATTAGTAATATGTACTAATGAACAATAATATTAATATCTTTTTAAACATCTTTACCATTTATACATTTTCCACCAAAACACTTAAAATTCCCTTTATTTCCCATTTTCCAATTGGCACCACATCAAGCATTTAAAGTAGTTCATAAAGTAGGCATCGATACCCCCAATTTTATAAATTTGAAAAACCTGACACTCCAACTTAGTAATCAGACACTTAGACTTGGTAAATTGCTTAATGTTGCCCACTGAAGGTAAGAATTCATCGGTACCTTGATGATTTTTAGTTCACAGCTCTTTCTGTGATTCCTTATCCCCACTTCAAACAATCAGAGGATGTCCTGTTTATGCTTCTGAGCAATGATATCAAACACAGATTGAAGCATGTGTCACCAAGCCACAGATAGCAAGGATAATAAGAGTAAAGCTGCATGAAATGGGCAGGAAGTAGAGTTCCTCTCCACAGGTAAGTAGAAATAACACTTGGGCGCTGATCAGAGCCTACTGAAAAGCCTCAAGGAGACACCAAAAGGGGGGATTACTTTTTGTTTATTTTTTAGAAATGAAGTGGTCTAAAAAGAGAGGACAAGCATGTTCAGTTATAGCTTTCATGTAATTACCACAAACTCTAATGCAAATTAGTTTGTAGGTCTGCTCAATGTACATTTCTGTGCTTGCTACATTATGTTTGGCAATGTGGTCAAGCAGGCACAGATGTACACTGGGCTGAGTCTCCCTGGGCTGTTCAATAATTAGGAGGACCATGTATTATAATAAACCACATCCTCTTGGCTAAGATTTGGATGCAAATTGCACACTAATTCACTTCCAAGTTTTTTGGAAGCTCACCAAAAGAGATGAAAATCAGTGAAATACGCTGTTTACTTCAGGAAATTTGTTTAAAACTAAATATGGCACATTTCTAGGAGGCATTGGGGAACTCCATGTAAGAAATGTAACAATCGCTTTTTCAGGTTCCTCTCCGAGGAGTAAGAAAGTGTTAACATGTTCCTTTGAAGAGCTTTCCTGTGTTACCTGCCAAAGCTAACCATCTCCTTATGAATGCACTGGGCGAGTCTTAAGTGGAAGATAAACAGAATTCTCCCATATCTGTAAAACAGCACATTACTCAAATGGAGGGTGAAATTTATTCAATGAGACTTTATCAACATTTTCTGCAGCTGACAAATAGGTAGCGGGCTGCCCCATGGATCAGAAAGAGGGTAGGCTGAAACATTTCTCTGCAAAGCCAAACATCCATTCTAATAATAAAAGCTATTTAAGCTAGTGATCCAATCATTGAAAAGTCTAATCATAACCTAGCGTCGAATGAGATATAAAAAATGTCTTAAGTGACATCTAAAATGTCAAAGCACATACCACATTCTCTGAATACCTCCCGAAACTTGCAGGTGGTTCCCAGAGTCATTCCTCTTCTTAAATGAACAGTTTCACCTGCATGCCTTTTTCTCCAAATTCCACTCTATTTTTTTAAACTCGGTCATGTACCTGTGTCTGTTTGCCAGTACCTAGGCCTGCTGTCTTGACCCTCGTGCCGGGCAGGCCTTGCTGCCAGCAATGGGAAGTAGAGCTGGCAGGCAACCCTCGGCCGCCTGTGCCACCCTCCAGATGTGGCCACTCTGCCTGCTCCCAGCTGGACCCACACTGGAGGCAGAACAGGTATCCACAACCACAGTGCAAGTGTTCGACAAAGTAGAGAATATAGCAGTATCCCTGGAGAATACCTGAACAGCCCTGCGCTGGTGGACCACACCTATAATCTTAGCCACTCAGGAGGCTGAGATCTGGGGATCACGGTTCAAAGCCAGCCCAGGCAGAAAAGTCCCCACAAGACTCTTATTCCCATTAATCACTCAAAAACCTGAAGTGGTGCTGTGGCTCAAGTGGTAGAGTGATAGCCTTGAGCAAAAGAGCTCAGGGACAGTGCCCAGGCCCTGAGTTCAAGCCCCACAACAGACCAAAAGAGAGAGAGAGAGAGAGAGAGAGAGAGAGAGAGAGAGAGAGAGAGAGGAAGAAAGAATATTTGAACATTATCAACCAGCTTACCTAAGTATATAGTTATACAACACTACAAAATATTATCAAAAATGTTTACTGCTCACTAAAATTGGCCAGAAATCTTTAAAGATGTTTTTAGTGCCAAACATGTCATGAACCTAATAGACATTATTGGAACTAATGTACAGAACCAAAAATTTTAAATTTATTTTGCTGTTAAATTCTGTGATGTTTTAGTTGCCTAAAATAAACACACACAAATAAATGCAATGATTCAGGTTGCAAGGTAATATAAAGTGTTTGTAAGATACTCTTGTCTAATACTAGCCAGAAGTATTTTGATTTGTATAGCTAAATTTGCTAAAATGAATTCATTTTAACATGTGCTGATGTAGGTTAATAGTGGAGGTTCAGATCTTTTGAATGGTGGGGAAAAAGTAATGGAAGTAACAGAAATTCCATGCATTTTGAAAAGTGTAATTTAAGCTTTTGGTGGCAAGAAACAGACTTTTACAAATTCACTTAGGACAGTAAACAAGCCTAGTGATATTGGCACAGAGCAAACCTATACAAAGGCAATAAAACCATTTCTATACAAACTCATCCCAAAGGTAGAATAGAATTCTTTCCAAGTTAAACAATGAAACTATTATGATCTTGAAACAAAAACTAGAGAAAGATATAAGAATGTCCACCATGACTACATTTATTCAATATTTTAGTGGAGATACTAGACAGTGTAGTAAGGAAAGAAAATAAATGGTATATAAACTGAAAGAAAGTATATCTGTCCATGTTTGTAGATTTTAGTCATGTTAATTGAAAAGTACAATGAACCTATGAGAGTACTATGAAGATAAGTGACTTTACCAAGATTGTACGATACTAAGCAATATGAAATATGTAAAAAATCAATTGCATCTTGATATACAGGTTTAATATTCTTAATTTGAAAATTCAAATCCTAAATTCTCCAAAATCCAAAATGTTTTGAGCACTGTCATGCTGTAAATGGAAAATTCCACATCTGACCTCCCATCACAGTCAAAATAGAGGAACTCTTAGAATACTTTACAAAATTAACAGGCAATGTTTATAAATGTAAGTAAATTTCCTGTTTAGATTTGGGTCCCATTCACAAGATATCTCATCACAAATATACAAGTAACTCAAAATCCAAGAGAACTCAAAATCCTCAAAATGCCAGGCCATAAGTATTTGGTGATAAGCAATATTGTAATAGTATTAAACAGAAACTAAAATCACGAAACTAGGCAGTTTCTTAAAAACATCTGCTAGCCATAAATACCAGTCATTCCACTTATGTTTACCCATGAGAAGTAAAAGCATATGTCTACACAAAGACTTTTACATAAATGTTCACAACAGCTTTATTTCAGAGTAGTCATAGGCTAGAAATAACTCAATATCCATCCATGAGTACAGAAGAAACATTCTGATTCAGACACACAACAGAAGACTGCTCAGCAACAAAACTAAAGACATCCACACATGCAACAACCTGGATGGATCTTGAAATAACTGTCTTGAGGAAAAGAGGCTAATAAAAAAATAACGTTATAATGTTATTTAATATTCGATGACACCACATTCTAGAGCAGATAACACAATTTATAATGACGTAAAGTCAACTAGATATTCCATAGGGATAGCGAGAAGGGCGTGAGGAAAGTTTTAAAGGTGATAAAAGTACTTACATTTAAGTAAAAGTCTTTCTATAGAAAATAACAATTATGACCAAGAAAGAAAAAACTAAGAGAGAGATTCATATTGACCTATAAGTATATAAACGACCTCTATGGAGAGATGTAGGGAAAAGTGCAGGGCACCAAGAAATCGAAAAGTCAGATATGAAAAATTTAGACAAAAAATTAAGGCTAACTACTGATATTAAACTTCCAAATGAGATCCTGGAAATGCTTTGGGTTTGCTGAGATACCTTACTGATTTACTTAGGGATCCTAATTCTTCTTTGGCATTACTAACACCGAAGTCCACTTGCTAAGATGTCTATTCACATGTTGGATGTCCAGAAGAGTCCCTGCACAAGCACACAGCATCCTTCAGTGTCCTTGCTAAGTCACAGGAGGTTGATGTAAAATTGGAAACCTGCAGCGTTACAGTTTCATTTTTGTCTGGCTATTCATAAGCGAAGAGTAGCAAGTAAGAAACTTGGAATTAGTGTGTACAAGAAACAAGATCTGATCAGGCCCCAAGTGCATGCTTCATTTCTATCTGCCCAGACTGAATAATAGCTTTCAAATGCAAGGTTAAAAAAAAACAATAAAATAAGCAACCACAGAATCTGATAGCAAGAACTGAACAGCTGAGGGTTTGTGTATAGAGTATACCTGATTTCTCCAGCTCAATGTTGGAAATTCGCATAGATACACAGAGGTATAGATACATAGGTATCTGATAGGATATCACAGAGCCGATGCTTTATAAGTAACATCTTATTATTACAAATATGAAGCATGCTTATTTTAGAAAAGAGCAAAAAGTGGAGACTTTTTATTGAAAATGTCTTGCCTTTATCCAGTTATTTCCATTGGAAACTATAAATTTCCACATAGTTGCAAAATAGGTTATTAATTAGCAGAAGAGATTAAAGGATTATGAATTATAATTCTTATGCAGATTATTCAAATTCCTCTATTTTTTCATGAGATTTGTACTAAACTGTAGCAATAATGACTGTTTGATTTGGAAAGAACACAGTATACAAAAGGGACTATTACTGTTGCTCATTCTTACTGACCTTTTTCCATGTCCACAGGGATCCAAATTACTAATTCTTTATTGCATTTGTCATTCAGAGTGTTGCCAACATGGAATTGGAGAGAGAAAACAATCAAGCTTCCTATGTAGAACACTGAGCACAAATCCTGGAATTAGCCCTAATAATTAAGGCATCTTGTGAAGGCTTCAATGACAGGATAAACTCATCTGTCCCTAGTATGGGACCCATATCAATTACCCTGGGCCTGTGGAGGCTGGGAACAAAGAGAATCAACACACAAAGGCTGACATTCCAGACAATGCCTGACACTGGCCAAAGGCAGCCTCCTAAGTGTTATCTTTTAAGCTAAATGATTTTTAAATAAGTTTAAATACCAACAGGGGGTTAATTTGAAATCAACTTGATTCTATTTCTGAATTAATGCTTTTTAGAATCTGCTTTTATAATTTCTGCTTATCAAGGATTGCCCTTCTGGTATAAAAACCGAGCCAAACTCAGTTATCAAATACTATGAAGGGTTCTGTTAATTAGATAGTTTATCTGTGATGAGTTGTTGACACTGAGATGATGTGTGTTAAATAATTTTAAAATATTCTGTGGGGCACTAACTTGATGGCTCAAAGCATTATTCTTCCATTTTTCAGACCCTGCTTTGAGTCAAGAGAGAATATCTTAGTAAAATTTAATGAGAGAGTTGTAATACATTTCTTCAATATAGAGTCATTTATATCTGAAAATTATACATATGAGGGAATAAATCTTCTGGCGCTCTCTATTAGGCCGCTGTAGGCCATTCTGATGAATCCAGCCTCTTTCACATGCTGGCTGGTCTTTAACTGCTCAGTACAGACTGCCAGGAAATTCATCATTGCTGTTATTAAACACAATTCTCAGGATTTGCTCTTTTCATAGTATACCATGTAAAAGCTTTTTTGGTGAGTTTCCTCTCTGCCTCCACATAGGGTGGCCGGGGAAAAAGCCCAGAAACAAAAATGTTTTTCCAATGTAGGTTAAAAAAAAAAAAAAAGCTTCAACTGTTCAGGGCTTTTCTTTCTGTCAGTTTTCTTTTTCAAGTTGTGGTCTGCAAGGCAGAGGCCAAGATCGGTCCACAGGGAGTGGCTGGAAGCCTTACAACAAGCTGGTATCTTTGTGTTTTCCAGAGGAAAAACATATTGGACATCCGTCTTTAACATCAGGAAAGCTGCTAATTAATTAGCTTATCATAATTTCTGTGTGTGTGCAGGGGATCACTCCAGTGTCCTGTGCACGCGAGGCGAGCAGTCTACCACTGATCGCATCCTCAGCCACTGACATTTGGAGACATGGTCTCTCTATGTAGCACAGGCTGGCCTTCCTTAGGCTCTTCCTGACTTGGCCGCACTAGGGCTGAAATATAGGACTAGGGCTGAAATATAGGCATGTATCAACAAAAGTAGCTGGCCGATAAATTATTAAAATAATAAATCATTTTTATTTCTCTTGGGATTTCATTTTGAGCTCTTCTTTGACTAGTAATTTTAGTTCCAACTTTGTTTCTTTGAATTTTTGCTATTTTCTTTTCAAACACTCTCTAACGGAGAACAGAACCTAGAGTTTCTGCTAAGGTTTTAGGGTCTATTTAAGAGCTATAATACTATTCACTGGACACTATGTTGAAAATTAACTATACAACTTGGGGGTGGGAGGGTAAAACTGTGAAACAGTGAAGGTAGGGGTGACATTGTCAAAAAGAAATGTACTCTATGAAATGTTACTAATTGTAATCCCTCTGTACATTACCTTTATAATAACTAAAAAGTGTTTTAATTGATAAAGAGTCACTACAAGTTCAACCACTACAAGACTTAGAAAAAGTATAGGACCTATTGCAGCTCTATGCAACTATCCTTAAAACACACAGGAGTAAGAGTTCAGGTCATGGCATAAGTGTTCTCTGTGTAGCCTCAGAAAAGTTGACTAAGTCTTGTGTCTATATTTGTGAAGAGATTAGAATTCATCACTACCCTTCTGTCTCTTTGATGATCTTCACTGAAACAATTTACTTTTATGAAACAACACAAATGAAATTTAAATGAGGATATACTTGGCATGCAGCCATTCAAAATTGCTTTTGTTCATCTTCATTGAAAGATTGTTTTAAAAAGAAAATTATTAAGAAAGGAAGGAGGCTGGGTGCTGGTGGCTCACGCCTGTAATCTTAGCTACTCATGAGGCTGAGATCTGAGGATCGCAGTTCAAAGGCAACCCCTGGGCAGGAAAGCCCATGAGACTCTGATCTCCAATAAAGCACTGAGAAAACAGAAGTGGCGCTGGGGTTCAAATGGTAGAGCACTAACCTTGAGCTGAAGAGCTGAGGGACAGCGCCCAGGCCCAGAGTTCAACCAGATGACCACCACCAACAACAACAACAAAAAGAGAATGAAAAGAAGGAAGGAAGGAAGGAGGAAGAAAGGAAGAATATGATAGAAGGTAAAAGACCCTTGTGATTTACATCGGCACAGGCAGGAGTGAGGACCAGGTTCCAGTCATGACCCTAACATGTCAGCCACCGTGGAATAGCTGGGGGACCAAAACAACTGAGGCCAAAGGTGGGAATCAAACTGTAAAAAGCTTGATCTGTGTCAGCATGACAAGACACTTGAGATAAACAACTTAGAGGGAAGAAAGGTTTACCTGGCTCATGGAGGATTCCTGGCACCAGACCCCTTTGCTCCTGGACCTCTGTAAGGCAGACATGATGTCGTGGAGCAGAGCAGCTCACCTGATGGCTGGCAAAGAGCAGAGAGGAAGAGAGGAGGGGCTGGGGACAAGCCATGCCTCCTGCCACCGACTTCCTCCCATTGGAACCTACCTCATAAAGTTCCTGACACCTCCCAGCAGCCCAGTAAGCCATGACTTCATGGGTAGATTGACATATTAATAAGGATAGAGCTCTGAGGGCACAATCACCCTCCAGATGCTGTCTCTCTCTGAATACTACTACATGGGGGCAGAGCTGTCAACATGCAAATACCTGGAGGAACATGTAAGGCTCATACCACAACCATTTCCTTATCCCAAACCACAATGGTTTCAAGCATAGAAATTAATTCTGCAGGGTGCCAGTGGCTCACACCTGCAATCCTAGCTACTCAGGAGGCTGAGATATGAGAATCATGGTTCAAAGCCAACCTGGGCAGAAAAGTCCCCGTGAGACTCTTATCTCCAATTAACCACTTAAAAACTGGAAGTGCCATTGTGGCTCAAAGTAGTAGAGCACGAGCCTTGAGCAAAAAGGGTTCAGGGATAGTGCCCAGTCCCTGAGTTCACCACACACACACACACACACACACACACACACACACACACACACACACACACACACACACACACACACACACACACACACACACACACACACACACACACACACACACACACACACACACACACACACACACACACACACTCTTTAAAATGGCTTTAAAATCTATGGAGCAAAATAATACATACAAATGTCCATTCTTTCATTCCTGTTAGGAGAAAATTCTTCAAGGACAGTGAGTCCCAAACCATCAGTAGTGAAACATGTCCTTGGTCCTGAAAACAAATGTTGTAACGAAGGGCAACTTCCTGGGTCTATAGCATGTTAGCTCTCCTGATGTCATTCTCCTGATGCCCATCCTGAGAGTTAAGAACAACAGAGGAATAATATCCCTCTTGTTCCTCTTCTTTATTCATTATGTCCATTACCTGGTTGGCACAGAAAATAACTGAAATAGCTAACAAAAAATAGCCTATTGTTGGACTTAATTGCCAGGACCATGCAAAAGTCAATTTCCAACCTGTGTCCCTCAAATCCAGGGAAAGAAAACATTTCAAGAAGGTGCAGATAGCCTTGGAGCGTCTACTAGATCCCTTAACAAAGAGTTTTGTTCAAAGATTATTTGCTGATGTCCCAAGCAAGAATAGTTTTATACTGAAACAATCTGTGAGAACTTTGTTGTGTTGAAGCAGCACAAAAACAAACTTGGTTGTGACTTCTAAAATTTGGTCAGTGCCTAGGCCAATTGAATGGGTCTTCTGAGAGTTCCTAATAACACACTTCTTGCCCTCAAGAATCTTGTAGGCTCTGAGAAAATTAAGGCATTACTGTAAAAATATGTGAAATAGCTTCAGGGAAGACAACCAGTGGCCAAAAGGTCCATGTAAAGCTGTTTAACAGGGTGTATCATGCATTTGGTGGCACCGACTGGCCATCACTGAATAGCTGGGAGGGTGCAGTGAAGGGAAAGGCGGCCCACGCATGCAGGTACCACCTGGAGACGCAGGCACGACTCGTCCTGGGTGTCCTTGTGTCGCTCCTACCTCCGCAGCAACAATGGTCAGTGAATCATGTCGGAAGGGCAGATCTCTGAAATGATTCCTCTCTATATTCTAGCTGTCCCTCTTTCCTTTTCCTTTTAGTAGGTGTAATGTATTAAAAAGGAAACATTCCTGGCGCCATGGTAAAACGAGGGACTCTTTTCTGACACAGGACCTTTCCTGGGTATCAAATTCTTAAATATTGGCAAGGAACATCAGTTTTCCCACTGTAGCTTTGTTAGGTTCGAAACACAAAATAGCCTCAAATTATCACAGTGGTTTTATTTGTCTCTTTCTATGATTCTAGAACCTATTTTGGCCAAGATAGTTAATCATTAACTATCTTTGCTAAAGCAAAGTAGAATATATAGTCATCTTTTGTACCTAAGACATTATTGAAGGAATGCACAAGGCAGACACTTAATTCCTAGTCAGGAAATCCTTAATCAACATATATGGCCTGTGTCAGGTGGAATGATGCCAGAGAGCCTCGGAACAGTAGACAGTTCTTTCTGGCTTAGGAGCTGTGGTTGGACAAAGCTGGTTCTACACCCCCAACACCTCCACTGTCACCAGGGTCATCATACTCCGCACTGGCAACACTCCTACCTGCCTCCGGCTCCTGCTCGCGTTCTGCCACCTCTGTGCCAGGCGGACCCCAGATGGCCCCTCAGGGCTGCTATCTTCTGGGATCCACATCTTGTGAAACCCTCTCTGCGCAGGGTGCCACAGGACTGGTTTCTAATTAACGGATGTGGCAAAGCAATCCCATCCTCACAGAGCACACAACACACTATGATCCCTTTGCTCTTTCTGGCTTTGAAGAAAGAACTGTGATAAACCCTAAGCTACTCGAGTGAATGCACTGACCACCTAAGCAGCAAGGAGTCAGACCATTCTCCAGCCCAGCCTCTGCTGAGAATCCAGGCCTGCTCACTGCAATTGCGGTCGCTTAAAAACCCACGCTGAGGACTTAGCAGAGTCATGGCCTGCTCTTGGCTCACAGGAACTCAACAAGATAGTAAATGTGGCTAACTACACAGAATTGTGAAAACAGCACCACCTCTAAGGAGCACAGTGTTAAAACCGGCAAGACACGGGGTTATGCAAACAAGAAAAGAATTAACCAAGTATCCATGGGTCTGTTTTTACTCTCTGCAAGTAAAGAAGCAATAGCATAGGACCTGTTGTGTCCCCAGTCAGACTGCTCAGGCATAGGAACACTTATAAACTCTTAGAGTCACAGAGCCAATATGAGGAGCAGGACCTTGTGACACTTGAGGATGCAATTTAAACAATGCTAGGAAAGTTTCTATACTTCCAGCACTCCTCATCTCAATACAAGAAATCAATACTTCTTCATTTGACCCTAAGACTTGCTATCTGAGCATGTGCGAATAACCCTCAGCAGGTTGACATTTTAAACTACTTCCATTTACTTTCACATGTTGAGAATGAAATTTCATGTAGGGAGTGGAGAGGAGCTTGAATCCTCTGCTGGCCAAGCAGCCACCAACTTCTTAATTACTTTTAACTACCGAAATTTTCCAAGCCCATATGAAAGCCACACGCCATGGATGTACCACTTGGTACGTCCTTGGATATTGAACCATTTACTTCAATGGCAACCCTGTTTTATATTCCTTTTACCATCTTGTGATTTGGGGTTATGAGTCTACTTTACCCTTACAGCTGATACAGCAGTTGATGATTGCTGATGTCATTGCTACCACCACTTCTGTCCTTCCAAAGAAGAAGGCAAAACTATCCCCCAGGACTTATCCTGGTTACAGTGAGGTCTTTAAACCTGGTCATTTCACCAGGCAAAGTCCCTCACTAAGAACCATCCAGATATAAGGAACCGAGGAAAGAAAAAAGTACTCAGGAATGAGAAGGAAAGTCATGAAAACACCTGTTCCTGCACCATAATTTTGAGTATTTGTTGTGATTGTTATTAAGTTGTTAGCACAAGTACATACTTAGACCCTGTTGGACCTTAACTGCCTGATTTCTCTCTGTAAACTCTACAGTGGTGTCTGTAGGAAAAGAATTAGATGAGAAATTATTGTTTTCTCTTCATTTATTTCAGCTTTTATTAACTAGCTGTTAAATGGAAAGCATGTTGAGAAGTATTGGTAATGTTCCAAAATGAATCAAGCATGTTTCTTCTTCTGGATTTCAGGAGGTAAGAGGGTTATTTATGTAAGCATGATACTTGTATATAAAATAGTGATACCGCTGAGTGACAAAAGGAAAAGATTCTGTAGAGTTGGAATAATTCACAAATAAGATTGATGCAAATGTCCTGGGATTCATTCCTTCTTCATAACCATGGAGATGCTTCTATAAAAATTAAGAACTGATTCAGTCCAAACTCCTTGCGAATATGATACCTAGATTTCCGGGCAAATGGACTAACAACGCAGGATGTCTCTACACTAGGACTGCTCGTTGGAGACGTACTACCACTCTGAATTTATAATATTTCACTCCCCAGAAAACAGCATACGCTATAAGTTCCCTGAAGCATGAAGTAATTTCCTGATTTTAAATGCTCTCCACCTTGGGAGGTGACTTGCACTCCTATTAGAAACTTTGCCTAATACTGTGTAGAAGAGCCTATGTCAACAAAAGGAGAAGGTGGGAACTCCAGTCTCTTCTCCAGCTTGCCTGTGTCTGCTGAATTCCTATATGCTTGAAATTGGTTGTAAAGCTTGATACTGGGTAAATTCTCTGATCTGGGAAAGTCTGACTTGACATCTGATCCTGAGCATTAGCTCAGACTTCATGGAGAGAACAGACTTGAACTGTGAGAGGTATATGAGGTTTTCAAAGGCAGAGCTGAGGAAAGTGACATCACAAAGCAGACAAAAACACGTTCAGAGGTAAGTGAGCAGAAAAACACGGCATACGTTCAAGCCAAGACAGACCTTCTAGTTTGGCAAGAGTTCATAGTATGTCTAAGAAAACAAAGCAGAATAAAGGTCAAGGTATCAGTATAGTTTCAGGAAGGCCTAGGCAAACAGCAAGACCACATCTCAACAAGTAAGTCAGGCATGGTGTTAGCTCTCTTTAATCCCAGCTATATGGGAGGTATAGGCAGAAGGATTGTGGTCTGTGGCCAGTCAGGCAAAAAAACAAAACCCACAAGATTCTACCTAGGAAAATTCAGCCCTGAGTACCTGAGCAACACCATATATATATGACAAATATTTATTGACAGTATATAATATATATGTAAAATATTATAATATATGTATAAAATATATGTATAGAATGGTCAATTTCTTATAGGTCTGAGGTCTGTGTCAGAAGATAAATGGAAAAAGTAAATTATTGAGGACATCAAAGGAACAGAAAATTAAGCATTGACAATGTAAATCATAGGATCATGACAAACAGAAGTTTGGAATTTCTGAACTGGTTTCCTAAAGTAGGGAAAAAAATCTAGTCATCCACAGTTTTTAATCTATCTTTACTTCAAACTGACATTTTTTTTCTTTTACAACTGAACTGGAATTTCAAGGGCCTATGTAATTAGTTACTATCCTCAGAGCAATATATGGGACTTCTTTTAGCTTTTACTACTTAATTTCAAAGCCCAGGATGCAGAATTTCCAAGAATCAAAAATTCTAACAATGTAAGAGAATTTTTTAAAATCCAGGTTTCATTTTACTATGAACTGACTCAATTCATGTTGTTAAAGTTGAGATCATTCCAGCCTTCTACCTACTGAGCCATCCTTATCTTTGTAACTCCAGGCATGGACGGTAACAGGAAAACACACAGCGACTGAATTTAGCCGTCTGAGCCGCTGACATTCACAATACTTGTGCACAAACATCACAAGTTCATAGGAAGAGAACAAGAGGCATCCAAGAAGACATGGAGCCAAGCGAAGGCACCACACAAATCAGCACACCACCGGGAAAGACAGACTGTTTGGAACTTGTATACATTACTCTTTAGCTCCCTGTTACAATTCAAGGTGACCACAGACAGACACAGAAAGAAAAGAAATGCAATATGTACATGTAGTTCAAGAGCAAAGTAAGTATTTTGCAGTTAAATACTGAATTACTGGTGCTAAAGTATATAGGAGGCTTCTATCTTTCAAGAAAGGCCAAATGTTTGTTCTGTGGCCCATTTGAAGCCTACACTTAAGTATATTGCTTGGCTATTGTTTCTTGGGAGCTAGGCATTAGGTACAGACAAAAACAATGGAACTACAAAACACCTTGTAGTTCCTGCCTTGCCAGCAAAGATGTTACTGGAGCAGCTACTAAAGATTTGCTTAACATGTAATTTTTCTTTATGTTTTACCTAGTCTATAATATCAAATTATATATTATTTTAAAAAGTTGAGTGAAACAGCATGTGGTGCTATATAAAGAATCATCACTAGTCGCTCTCATGTCAGAAAGTAAGAACAATGGAAAGGCAGCTGATAATACACAAAAACTTTACCTTTGAGACATGATTTTCTGTCTACATGCAATCAAAAGCAAAGCAAGCTTACTGATATTAATATAGGCTATTTTTCTAACTCAGCCTTAAGCTAGTTGAACCTCAAGCTTCCTATGTTTCAAAGACATTTGGTCTTAAGGGAAATGTTGCATTTTAAGCTAGCATGTCAAATTGATCAATTTTAAAATGTATCTACCTATGATGTGCATCTGAAGAAAAAAAATCCATAAGAAAAAACAGATAGAATCTGTGGGAATCCTGATAAATGAGCCCATTAGAAATTTGGGGCAAAAAACCAAGACAGCTAAAAAAATGTTTTTACAAGTTGCTGAACAGGAACAATAAAAGAAAAGTCTGTCTTTCTCTGTCTCTCCGCCCTTCCATCCTTCTCTCCCTACCAAACTCCTCCTTGAGTCTACTTGTAGTATAATGTATTTCTGATTTTAGCAGTGAATAACCCCGTTCTGTTAATGGAGGCTGTTCTTACGGGATTACTGAGGAATAGGACTCTCTGGAACAGAGAGGTGATTCCGGATCGAAAGGAATGCCTTGCTCCATCCGCGGACAAAAGATTGGCTCTGACAGTCTTCACCCCTGACAATCGCTCTAAAAGACATCTAGGACAGACGCCCTCTTCTGCCACTCCCATCCCAAGGATAAAAATTTGGTACTGTGATGAAGTCTAGAGAAAGGAAATCCCAACCTGAAAAAGGCGTTTGTATGGGAAAGTATGGAATGGGCTCGTGGGCATCCTAGAGGCAATTACAGGAAAGACAGCATTGCCTCTGTTGCCTCCTGTCAAAATACGCCTAGTATCCACGCAGATTGTTACAGCCAAGGTCTCCTGACAACACAAGGAAAGGGATGGGTGAGTGCACATCTGAGACTTCCCACTCAAACCATGAAGCACAGGATCCCTTGGAGATCTTGTAAAATTAAGGAAGTTGTCTGGGATCTGTAACTAGCCTTCATACCCTGGCTTCCATGCAGAAACAACATTGCTGTAATGAGAAATTAATGAATATTTTCCACAAGCTTTCTTCTGTACCAAAAATGTTAGGCCTGCAGGCAGAGAAGGAAAATTACAAGAGAAAATGGGCTGGTAAGTAGCAAATACATGGCAAAGCTGTACAGTTTAAGGATGAAGACTAATTGTTCTGAAGACTGTAAAGACCTTCTGGGTGCAGATACAACATCCATGAGCACCATGAACAGTTCTGTGAACAGTCTCCATTGTTCTATTCAGGCACAAATCATCCCCGCCCCCCCACCCCGCCCCCCGCTGGTTCCTTAAACTTATAGAGGATAAATTTATATTATACCTTTCTGCCAAACATAATGCTACATTATGTTCATAAAAGCCTCGGCAAAATAAATGATGAATCCAAGGGATGGTCCAGAAACTTATTCAAGATCTAAGAATACCTAACTCTTAACCACTATTAAATTGCTTCTATGTCTATGAATAGACAACCATGGCATTACATAATCCACACTGCAATGCTAAAACAACCATTTTCCCATCAACCTGTCAAGTATTAAGGAGAAGAAAATTGTTATCACTGGGCCTGGGCTCCGTCCCTCAGCTCTTCAGCTCAAGGCTAACGCTCTACCACTTGATCCACAGCACCACTTCCACCTTTTTTCTGCTTATGTGGTGCTGAGGAATCGAACCCAGGGCCTCATGCATGCGAGGCAAGCACTCTACCACTGAGCCACCTTCCCAGCCCCTGTTATCCCTTTTATACAACTCTTGGTAAGTAAAAACAAGGTTCTTAAAAACATGAAAAACAACTGTCCTCCTGAGTGATTTAACACCTAAGATTAAGATTCTTTTCCTCAAAATCATCTGTTTCAGACATTCCCCCTGTGTTTACTGAAAGCAGAAATTTACTTTTTGGGCATTATCTCATTAAGCTGTAAAACTATCTCCAAAGGGGACAACACAGAAAGACAGTGTCAGCTACTCACATTTTGGTACTAAGTTTTTATAATACTTCTCAGATAAGATATTTATTTTTAAAATGCCTTTGAAAGGAGAAGTGCATAAAGCATTGGTTGAGTAAATGGAAGGTTCTGATTTCAAGGTAGAATAAGGCAGTAACTACTTTTTCCCTATGCTACAAATGTAAGATGAAAGCCTATCAAGAAAGCATCTATTTGTTAAGCTATTTACAAAAATTACAAGGTGTGATTTAACTCGATCATGAATAAAATGTCACTTAAATTGTTGTCCCATACAACTATTCTGTACTTGACTTTATTTTTCAGAAGAGTGAAATAGGAGTCCTACTGAGCTACTGTGTTCTGATAATCAAACTAACTTCCTCTTTTTAGCCCCCGAGCAAATACAGCTAGCTGCCTACCCAATATCTGTCCTCACTTCTGTTTTGTCGATGGGACCCTAGCTTTTTGGAGAGGCCGCAATCTGTCCGGCTAAAAATACTTGTTTTCCCAGACTCCCTTGCATCCTAATCAGGTGGCACAGTCCTGCTCTATGAAATGTAAGTAGACATGTGCTGGGATTGATGGGAAAGCTGCTGCTTTCCTGATATAGTCACCATCCATTCCTCTTCGCTCCTTCCTCTTTTTGTCTGCTGAAATATTAGCATACGGTCTGGTGGGCAAGCATCTTTCTCGCAATCCTAAGATGCCAAGATTGAGGGCAAAAGCTGACAAACTGTCTCTGGCAGAACAGAAAGATGGAGAGCACTTAAACCCCTGGTGGCAAGGTTCAGACATCCCACCTGCCTGTGCTACCTACTCCCAGACTGGGAGTCGCAGCAGGCAAACCTGCACCTACGGATGTTTTATGTCATTTGCATCTAAACACATCTCTAACAAGTTTCTCTTCTGACCACATGAACATCATAGCAGAAAAGGTCTTAGGCTATTTATCAAAACTTGCCTGTAGTTTTACCTTCTGGATCTCTGCATGTACAGAGATGTAGAGAAATAGATTCCACTGTGATAATTACAACACTTGTTCTAAGTTGCGTTCACTCATCTATTATGAGGCATCGACTTCTCTATTCACAAATAGGTGTTGTGTCTACTATATAACTATGAATTGTAAAAAGACCATCTCTTCATGAGAGCTTTTACCTAGTCTCCATATATAATTCCTTGTTTTCTAAGAAATATGCTTATTGATTATAGTAATGTTAAATAAGTATTTCATTTTTCAAGTAGTTAATTTGGTTTTTGCATGAAATCAAAACAATTCTTCTGTATAGCCTTACAAACAGAAATTCTCCTCCATGAAATCCCAGAAACAATAGTTCGAACTCCAGTACCAGAAAGTAAAAGTCATTTCTAAGAGGGAAACTATGACACTGGAGATGGTGCCGAGTGGCAAAGCATATGCCTAGCATCTACAAGGCCAGAGGCTCAAACCCAAATACTGAAAAGGAAATTTACAAAGTGGCAAATGTCATTAAAATAGTATTTCTATTTAAAAGCAAGCAATCCACAATGCAATGAAATTTTCCAATATTAAATATCTGTACATTTTAGATTCTTTATTGTTTTTCCTTCATTGGCTTTAATTCTCATATTTGTCTAAATAAACTAGTAGGCGTATAAGAAACAATTCTTTGTGACGCTCAGCACATTCTCATGTCTGTGTGCACATGAAGTATTCTAAGAAGCAAGAAGCTTACAAAAATGTTAAGTATCTCAGTCTCCAACCTCACATCTTTCAGGATCTCCTCCCACTGCCAGCCTCCTGCTTCTTGAGATAGGCCCTGAAGCTTTTGGTAGTGGAGTTGGTATAAGGACTGGCATTCATTGCACTTTTGGACAAGGACCAAGTCTCATTTGGCCTTTCCTCCTGGGGACAAGCACTCTTGACTGGCCCCACTGTTCCCTTGACTCCATCACAGATGGGCTTTTTAGAAAGATATCCAGTGGAGAAGCAACACAGTCTATAATAACCCTGTGTAGATCATAAAGAAGTGGAGTAGAACCCACACATAGAGTAAGTCATTTGTGAGTTCAACTCAAGAGTAGGTAAGGCTGAACCAGCTCATCTCCCCGGCTGTGATTCAGATCTAGTAGGATGCACATGCTGGTTGATTGTATTAGCAATGTGCTTACAATAAATTGCATGGCTTCCCTGAGCATGTTAAGGATCAAGGGAAATAATCATCCCATTTGGTGACACCAGCTTGTCCTATTCAACGGTGTCAGAACTATGCTTCAACATGAAATATTAACATGTGCACTTAAATCTGAATATATGGCTTTTTATTAGATTCTTAGTGTGGCTGTATCCTGGCACAGTGATGCAACCAATATATGCCTCTACTACTGTCCCTAAAGAGTACATATTGATTCCAATGGAAGCTGATTCAGAGATAAAGTAAATGTTCATGCCGGGTACTGGTAGTTCACACCTGTAATCCTAGCTACTGACAAGGCTGAGATCTAGGAATTGTGGTTCAAAGCCAGCTGGGCAGAAAAGTCCCCATGAAACTCTTATCCCCAATTAACCACCAAAAAACCAGAAGTGGCACTGTGGCTCAAAGTAGTAGAGCACTAGCCTTGAGCACAAAAGTTCAGGGTCAGGGGCTGGGAAGGTGACTTAGTGGCAGAGTGCTTGCCTCGCATGCATGAGGCCCTGGGTTCGATTCCTCAGCACCACATAAGCAGAAAAAGCTGGAAGTGGCGCTGTGGCTCAAGTGGTAGAGCGCTAGCCTTGAGCTGAAGAGCTGAGGGATAGTGCCCAGGCCCTGAGTTCAAGCTCCACAACCGACAAAAAAAAAAGTTCAGGAACAGTGCCTTGGCCCTCACAACCAACAACAACAACAATAAAAATGAAAGAAAGGAAGAAAGGAAGAAAGAAAGAAAGAAAAAAGAAGGAAAGAATAAAAGAAAAGAAAAAGTAAATGTTCATTCTCTGAACTTCTCTTTGCTGTCTGAAAGTGAAGAGGTAAAAGCCCTATGCTGTGTGACTTGGCCAGGAAGCCACACTTGAAAACATGCCTGCCCTACATTCTTGAGGTACCATAAGGTCATACATAAAACACTAACTCCAAAACAACCATGGAAAAGCCTTTTAATTCTGTTGATGATGTAATTAAAGCATCACACCACATACTGTCAAAGATTCTGTAAGAAGTCTAAAGATAGGCGTGGTCTTGTGGGTGTGTGTCAGTTGTCCCTGCCCTCCATGCACAGACCCATGGAGCTCCATTCTTACTGGTGAAGTACCTTAAAGGTTCAGGTTTTGTTTCTATGTTTAAAGCCTTTGTATTAGTCAACAAATCATGTTCAGCATTATTTGAACCATTTGCCATTACAACAAGAAAAATAATTATTTGTGTTTTCATAAAACTGCTGTAGTGAAGTAAAAAAAAGTTCAGACATGAGGATGAAGACCCTAATAATACTAGTGACTGATGGAGGTTATTTTGCATGTCCTAATATCTATCTATCTATCTATCTATCTATCTATCTATCTATCTATCTATCTATCGACTTATGTTTACAGTAAAGAAGTATCCAGGACTTCTACAATTATTAAGTGATTAACAAAGCATATATACACATATATATGCTTATAAATAAATATATGTAATAGATATTTCTGATGGATGAGAAAAGTAGCAACAATAGCAGTTTTCACATTTTACAAATTAGAGATTAAGCATTTTATGCTTAAATTCTTAAATCACAGAATGTCCGTGCTTATCATACAATTTATATACTAACAAACTACAAGAATGTCTTCCAAATATGAGTCAAATGGTTAACACCACTAAGCCTTTTGGGGGGCATTAAACTCTTCCTTATGCATGGATTTTAACTTCTATAATATTTTCCTCAGGTTTTCTAACATACCTGTTAAAATATTCTTCTCATGAAAATCTCCCCCAAATGTCACTGTATTATTTTGGTGAAAGTAACAACTCTGAAATGACAGTGGTCATTGGTCATTTCTCTGTACTGTTACCCAAAGGGGCCCAAGACCTACCTGACTGAACAGGCCAGGCCTCAGAAGTGGTTCACTTGGCTTCATGGAGCTGCTGCAGCCCCTTCCCCCACCTCCCTTCCCCAGAGACATGGCCACACCAGCCAAGGTGAAACTTATAGGGAAGAAACAGAAGATCAGACTCCTACTATTTGTTTCTTCTGCCAGTTTTATTTCTTGGAGTAAAGAGAAGGAATATTTTTTTAACTCTGCATCTATTTAATGGTAGGTGCTGTAGGTCCGTGATTTCAGACATTCAAGTTTTATGAATCCGAAAATGCCAGCTTTTCATCTCCCCTGTTTTTATTTTCCCACATAAGGAAACTTGAATCAACAATTACATGTTTTATTACCTTTGCATCATGAAAAGATAAGTTGACACCAAGGTAGCAGGAAACATCACTAAATAAAATGTATCATCTTAGGAAATTGTATAAATCTAGATTCACAAAATGTTCTTTGGTTTTTTTTTTTGTTGTTGCTGATTACATTGAGTATTTATTAACTTAGTGTGTGAGTGTCAGAATAGTACTCTGTTTTTCTTGTTTTTCTTTCTCATCAGTCCAATAGAAGCATCATCACTGACTGGACCAAATGATATTTGCTCAAGTTGTAAGCATGTTTCTGTGATTGGAGAGATGCTGTTTTTATCCAGTTAATAATGACTTTCCGAATTCTTTCTTTTTCTTTTTCTGCTCAGTATTATGTCAGTGCTTTGGGGCCTAGAAAGCTTTTCATTAGTCATTCAACTAACATCTTTCTTCTCCATTGGAAAGAGAAACTATTAGAATTTCAATGACCTTCCGAATCACTCTTTTAATACTTCCATTTGTAGAAAAGAATACTGAGGCCGGGCGCTGGTGGCTCACGCCTGTAATCCTAGCTTCTCAGGAGGCTGAGATCTGAGGATCGCGGTTCAAAGCCAGCCCGGGCAAGAAAGACCGTGAGACTCCTATCTCCAATAAACCACCAGAAAACCGGAAGTGGCGCTGTAGCTCAAGTGGTAGAGCGCTCGCCTTGAGCTGAAGAGCTGAGGGACAACGCCCAGGCCCAGAGTTCAAGCCCCACGACCGACAAAAAAAAAAAAAAAAAGAAAAGAAAAGAATACTGAGTCTGCTGAAGGGGTCCAGTCACTAAATATCATGCAACTTCCCTCTAGTACAGGTGTCAATCCATAGCCACAGCTGGCTGTTCAAGCTTACAGAGACATTTCAGTGTTCAACTGGTATCAGAAACACTTGTGTATTTTCAGTTCACAGTTATTATGACCTTACATGGGAAGTTAGCATCCCATTATAGAGACTGGGAGAATAAAGGTCCACATGTCACTAACCCAACCAGCTCATACTGCCAGGGAGAGTAGAGCAGCAATTTAGTGAGTCCTTCGAATATAATGTTTTCAGTGCTTTGTCACATAATTAGCAGGGCCTAATGGTGTGGTGTCTGTGGGCTCAGTATGCCACTTAGTGCTACAGGAAAAATAGAAAAGATATCAAATATAGTCTCCACACGAAATTACGAAAAACATGGTACTTCTAAAAGATGGCAGGAGACTAGGCAATGATGGGATGCACCATTTTTTTTGTCTCTGTAATTTCTAAGCTTATAACGCAGAAATGAGAGGAATAGAACAAGACAGGTTTGGTCATCCAGGAAGAGGCAGTTCACTAAGAATAAAAAGTAGAGAGGATTGGACTTTGGAAGTTTTTCCAGGGGGAGAGGGAGTTGGTGAGTGATATTTCCAACTCAGCTTTGAGATTGGAGCCCACCATAAAGAGGAAAGAGGTGTGAAGTGTGGTTTAGGGTAGAAATGGCATCATCTGTGCTCCTCAACAAATACACAAGAAGTTCAGAATTTCCTTCCAATAAGTTCGGGTGTCTGGATATGTTAGTTCTGTGTGCCAGCAAAGTTTGAGCAAAATAGCCTCCATGAACACGTAGGTTACGTAATAATTACAATGTTATATCTGATTAGCACATTCATCTCACAAAGTTCAAACAAGAGTTTATTTAAACATGTGGAAGCTGAGACTTAGTAGACATTCAACTAACAAAATAGTTTTGAGCTGTGACAGCTTCCCTGCTTCTTAAGTAACAAGGGAAAGTCTGGAAGGGAGGGCTCTCCAACGATCTGTTTGGTGATGGCCAGTGAACAGACACTGTTGTTTTTGTCTATCTCATCTCCGTCCTGAGTTACTCTTTCTGCTAATATGGACCGTATGTTCATATTAGATTATGGACGGTGTTCTTGCGTGTGCCTGTCCAGGTGCTGTCCCTGCGCCTTTGTGCTTAAGGCTAGAGTGCTCTACCACTTGAGCCACAGCTCCACTTCTCACTTTTGGATGGTTAATTAGAAATAAGAGACTCAATACTTTCCTGCTTTCCTGAACTGTGATCCGCAGATCTCAGCCTCCTAAGTAATTAGGTTATAGGCAAGAGCCACGGGCGCCCATTTGAACAGGTGTGTGAATGGCTCCTCATAGGGGAAAGCCTCTTTCTCCCAGCAAAATCTGTATCCAGCCAACACATATCTATCCTTCACAGCCAAGATTAGAATTTTTCCCATCGATCAGCAATCAATTAAAATGGGAGGCACATACTTGCAAATCACATACTCGATAAAGGGTTACTATCCAAAACACACAGGAAATACATCACCTCAACAACAAAACAACTGAAAACCTGGATCAAAACTGGACCAAGTACTTGAATAGACATCTCTCCATGCCTACATAAAAACTGACAATCATTTATAAAAAGATGTCTACCATCATTAATCATCAAAAACCCCCACAAAAGCACAGTGAAGGATTGACTCATACCTGTTGAGATGGCTATTTTCAAAATCAAAGCAGGGTGCTGGCAAAGCAAGGAGATGGGGAGAAGCTGCAGCACTTCTGTACTCTCGGCAGGAATGTATAATGCTGTAATACGTAAGGGAAAAAATTGAGTTTCCTTACAATTGAAAACATAGTTGCCATATGATCTAGCAATCCCACTTCTGAATATGTGTTCAGAAGTAGAGAGATCTTCATCTGGAAGAGAAAGTTGCATTCTCATGTTCATTGCAATATTACTCAAAATAGCCAAGATGCCCATCAGGACCTGAATGAATAAAAGAAAGGGCCATGAAGGGAGGACAGGAGGGACTCTAAGGTTTCAGTAAGGCCAGATGAAAATTTTCTAAAGGCTACCTGTCAAACACCAACAGCTATCAATATTGTCACAGATATTCAAAACGTTGTTTTATTATCATAGTAATTAAAACAAAAGCATTTAAGATGACACAAGATAATGAGACAAGAAATTTTAGTTGTTATAGTTATTACTTATATATGCTTTTATACATTTAGTTAGTATAAAGTGCTGTGAGTCTACCACTTATTTGTGTCATGTATCAGCCATCTATTGTGAAATTAACAGTGTTCCGCAATCATAGGAATAACAAACACATCTTACAATTACGTGGCACTTTGCATTTTCATGTTTGTCTTGTCTGAAACTATGTAGGAGAGAACTCGGCCTCCCTGGGAACACTAGTGATGGATAAACTCAGTCCAACACTGTAACGTGGGGTGCAATTTTGCGGTACTGAGGATAAGCACTTGCTCAGGCCTGACTGATTGAAGATGGGCCTGTGGAATGAGAGGCCTCAGAGCAGCAAGTGGCCGAGCCCTTTGACTAAGCCTGGGCCAGAATCCTCTGCTGATGGAATGCTGGACATAAGGATTCCAGGAGATCTGAAGACCGAAAGGACAGCAGAAGTGGGGAAAGCTGAGGGAGGAGGTGGCCAGAATGGACAGGAGGGACAGTGATCCGTTCTTCCTATCTCCAGGTCCCCAGTGTGCAGCAGATGAGGGCCCGGGGGCACAGAGCTCAAGCGTCCCTTGGCTTCCCCATCTTGCTCCAGTCTGGCTGCCCACCAGGCCGTACCCTCAGGTGGCCTCTGAGCAGAGAAGGCCCCCATGTGCGGACTCTATCCCGGGGCACCAGCTGCCGAGTGCTAGCTGAGCGGCCTGCAGTCCAAAGGCAGCAGGATGAACACTTGCCCTCAGGGTCTGCAGGAAGTCTGGCATCTTGGCATCTTGTTGCTCTCCTCACCCAGGTTAATTACTGAGAACCTCTGCCTTGAAAGCCACCATAAGTATCCTTCCAGCGTCAGCTGCCTCCCTCCTTGCCGCCTGCCTTCCTACCAGCTGATACCTGCAGACCCTCGCACAGAGTTCCTCCTAAACCTAGCTCTACTCGTGGGACCGGTTAAACTCTAATGTAAATGTTTCTCTCCCCCTTCCACACCCAGGGTAAAAGCAGAATTGCCACATCCCCCTTGGACCTGATTGCTAGGCAACACTCAGCCATGTGAATTTGTCACTTCTGTTTGGCGCAAATTTCAATTTCACCTCCAACTGTAACAACACTGCTCGATATATTTTAGATGCCACTGTGGTTGGATGGCATCCCAGGAAAGATGTGAAGTGCTACTGCCAGGAATGAATGATTGGCATTGGGTAAAGCAATTCTCTGAACTCAGCCTTGGCATCCCATTAATTGTTAAGTCTGTTCTGCTACCACCAACCTCTTGTCAGAATCATGTCTATTGTAAGTCTTTGAGACAAGAGTCCAAATGGTAGAGCTCTCTCCCCCTGTACGATCCGAGTCGGGTCGATAATGAAGCAGTATATTTCTCAGCTCACAGTGTATATTGCTTTTCCTACTTTCCATCTACTGGCTGCATTTTAGTGGGGAATAGTTCCATGTCTGATTATCACTGAAGTAAGAACTATTGTGTGACACCTTAGGATCTGGCCTTGGTAGATTTACCTTTCCTGTGGTTTCTTTAGTACCATCTGTTTTCATTCTTTGTGATAACAAGTAAATGCTGTGTGAAAAGAAAAATTATTAACAAATGAAGATAAAATTAACGCTAAATATGATTTGCTGACAAACACTGAATGCTCACAAGTGTAATTTGCATACTGACATTAGGTCAGAAAACATGCTACATACAAATAATTAGAAGTTTTGAATAAACACATGCCATTACCGGCAAGATACAATGTTGTAACTCCTAAATCTGCATCTGATGTTATATCTGGAGCACTATTTGTTCTTAAAGATACATTCAGATGCCTAACCACCTACCTCAAATATCCTTAAATGCTCTGCAATTGCCCAATCAACTCAAAAGATGCCACGGTATAAAATGCTTTCATGTCTATGCTCTGCGCTTAACAATGCTGGAAATAGTAAATCTCTTTGATTCCCCTTCAGCCTCTATGTCCACCAACTTCTAGTCAGGTTTTCCTCAAAAAAAAAAAAAAAAAAAAAAAAGCATCCACGGAAATCTTTGAAATAGTTTCCTAGAATGAGGCTAACTAAATAGAGGGAGTCAATCATCTGAGTACAAACAGTATTTCAGACTTTCTATGCACTCTCTGATTCATCGGAAACAAAAGGAGTTGCTATGTGGTGTGAATGAACCATGAAGTGTGCATGTTCTTTTAAGAAAGGCCAAGGGTGCAGTTCTATTTTCTTAGCTCTGCTTTCATATTTATGTGTCTCATTTCCAGCTCATCGCTGATGCCTCAGTTGCGCTATCCATCACCACTTTTATCCTCCTTGTTCCTCAAAAAGAACATAAAATCCTTTTTTATGTGGTGGTAATATTATTGCAAATAAAAGCAAATACCAAAATCTTTATTAGTCTGCCAAAATAATAAACTATTTAATAAAAGCATGCTGTAAAAATAAGGTCATTTGCATCACTCAAGTTCCTTGCAGGAAATACAGAGAATTATTGGTCAAAAAAGTACAAACTGACAGCAATTATTTCTGTTGTTCATCTGGTACACTAGGTAGTAGGGTTAAGTTTTTGTTGATATTTTGCATATTTTCTGAATTTAAATGTCTTTAATATTGCTCAAAATTAGTTGCACACTGGAAATGTTTCTTAAAGTCCAAGTCTCAGAAAATACAGATTCCTTCCTTTCAAAAAGATTTTTAGAAAGCAAAGAAGACTAAGTAGACTGATCTGTTTTGAACACCTTTTACAAATGTGGGAACTAACCTTCAGATCACCTTGATGTTCCAAGATTTATTGCCTAAATATTTACCATTTTAACATCCAGTATTAATTTTATTTGCTGTGGATTTGTATCCATAGTTTAGCTGTACCATTTTCCCCTCTTTGCATTCACCTTTTGTCATGTCTGCATGCCCACCAATGTAAGAGGTTTTATTTCAGAAGGTTAGTTTAATAGAGGAAGTTAACAGTAAACATGCTATTTCTAAATAAATGCCTAACATTTGATCTTTTAGCCTTTTAGCTTATAAACTCACCAATTCTTTTTCCTTTTCAATTTCTATCCTCAGCTGGCAGGTCTGCAAATATATTATTGATATTTCTGAGACACAGCAGAATCAGTAACTGAGGTAAGGATTAAAATATCATTTTATAGTCCTTACATTCCCAAGAACAACCTTCCTACTAGTTCTGCTCACAAAGTAAACATGATTAAGCAAACATTATAAATCTTCTCAAAAATCAGATATTATGCATTACTTGTTTTGTGATGATATTTCAAATGAAGACAGGTTTTTCATATTCCAGTAATTACTATTTTATTTCATAAGACATTTTTTTCCCTATGGTAGTTGTGGTCACACATTGACAATTTTGACAACAGGTTAACCTCAGCAAATTTGGACATGAAATATAATACATTTATTTATTTATTTATTGGAAGTCAATATAGCCCAGGCTGGCCTTGAACCTATGATCCCACTGCCTCTGCTTGCAATTGCTGGGATTATAGGCATGAACCATCATGTCCAGTTTCTAAATACCCTACTGTATTTTCAGAACAAATAACAGCAATTAAGTCCAAGGGCTATATGCCATGACTAAATTGCATCTCATATTTTGAAACTCTAGTTTCCAGTATCTCAGAATGGGATTGAATTTGGAGACAGGAGATTAAAATAATCTAGGTTCACAGTTATAATATCCAAATCAAGAATCACTTGTTTTGGGATACTGTTTCCATTTAATCCATCAGATAGGCAACAGAAATTGTTCCCAGAGAGAAAAATATAATATTCAGTGTTTTTAATGCACCTGTATGTAGTTATATATAAGCTATATATAATGGGTTTAAATGAGATCATAGAAAATGAAATGATCTGAGATGTTTGACTCAGTTGCAAGTCATGAGACTTGAAAATTTACCAGAGGACCAATTTTTTTCTAGGAACTACTCTTTTCTAAAACTGATCCCAAGTCTGAATCTTCCAGACTCGTAGAAGCACATATATTCTGAAGAATTTGCATGTGGTGGCCCCAAGGAAGACATCTTCAAATGTGATGAATCCTGTTCTGAACAGAAAAGCCTGAGATTAAATTTCTAATTGGGGCCAAGGGCTGTGTCTTGGTTGGGACAATGTGGGATGGTTCCTGAATGGTCACAATTCCTGCTTGATAGTACCTTCAGAAGATAAGAAGCCTTCCTAACCAGAGCTGGCAGCTCCCAAATGACACTTGATGGATTTCCCAAGTGAGAATTTTTTCTAACTCCTTCTTGCCATAATCTTCTGGATTCATCCAATTCAGCACTGGGATTATGCCCAGGGTACATATGTGGGAGACACTGAGATGAAAGTTGAAATACCTATGTGTTGCTTTGTTGCTGGAATGTCTGCTGTCAAATCTATCACAGGGATAGTATTAACACAAGGGAAAGGACGTCTCCCGTCCTCAGCCTGGGCACTTCTGCTGGCGACTCTTGCTGTATTTCCAGATGCTCAGGTAGATGACCTGTCAAATGTCCACTAGTTGATGCTGCTTTCTCAGGCGCTTAGGTGGAGACTTAAATTCTCAGCAACATTTGACAAGGGAAAGGTCTGGGGAAAAAAGAAACTAGAAGTCCTGTTACTAAAGGGAATGTGGGCTTGAAGCATGGTAATCCGGGTCTCAATATAAATGAGTCTTTGTTTTTTGTTTTTTTTAATCAAATATGGTACCTTTCTCAAATGCCTTTCTTACAAGAAAGAAACTACAACCTGAAGATGGTAAAGGTCTCACACTTCATTACAGAACCAAGTTTCAAAGCTAAATTTACCTGGCTCCACAGCTTGACTTTGCCTCCTGGAAGGGCTCCTCCACTTGCTGTGGAAAATTTGGAGATATCTGGTCCTATATTTAATACAACCTCCTAATTAATACATTGATAAGCAAAGTGAAGGATACATGTCTAAAATTAATCATTCTAAATAAGAGCAGAAAGTTTATGAACACAGCTCTAAGTAGTCAAAAATAAAAGGGCCATGAAGATGGAGGAGTTTGGTCCCTGTCAATGTATAAGTCAAGGTGAGAGATGCATATTTTAGGTACTCCTATCTTCCCATAGCCACTTCACTCTATAGTACACTTACTATATTTAATCAATTATTAACTGAGCATAAGTGACAATAGATCCTTATGCCTATCGTAAAAAATTACCATAAACTTCATGGCTGACAAACACCAAGTTACCCTTACAATTCTAAAGAACAGATATCGAAAATCAATAGTGGCTTCTAGCCTTTTCCTCTTTCCTTAAATAATAGCAGTGAAGCATTTCGTTTCAGTAATTAGACTGCCTTCGATTTGTTCTGTGGTCAAATCCACCTTTGTCTCCTTCTTACATTTAAGATGACTTAGATGATTCAAGAAAAATCTCTCTTCTCAAAATTCTCAATTTAATGGTATCTGCAACTTCCTTTTACAATATATAGTCGTTTTCATAGATTCTGGGATTTAGGATCTGTCTAGATATCTCTAGGAGACCGAATTCTGCCTTACTTTACTATATGGAACCTTACTTTATTCACTGTATTGGACAATAGAAGCAGCTGTCCAGATATTTTAAGTAACCTCTGTATGATTATAAAGACATGGTAATAATATTCATCAAGTGCCCTGCACCAGGCACAGCTCTAGATGTTTTTACATAAATTATACAGGTTAATAGCAACAAAAGAAATTATGAAGTAGATTCCTTCTTAGAGGTGCATTTCTGGATGGTGAAACTGAGGTATATTATGAAATTACCAAACGTGTGCCAAGATTTAAAAAATACTGTGCCAGGCAATGGTGGCTCAGGAGGCTGAGATCTGAAGATTGAAGTTCAAAGCCAGCCTGGGCAGGAAAGTCCGTGAGACTCATCTCCAACTGACCACCAGAAAACCAGAAGTGGCACTGTGGCTCAAGTGGTAGAGCACTAGCCTTGAGCTGAAGAGCTCAGGGATAGTGCCCAGGTCCAGAGTTCAAGTCCCTTAACAATATATATATATATATATATATATATATATATATATATATATATATACAATTTCTATTACCTTACTGTACCCCTCTATACAGTATTTTACAATAAAAATATATACAATATATAATATATAATTATATATAATTTAAATTAGTATGTGTATAAGTTAATAAAAAAACCTTATACTACCATCTTATATTGCACATGTGGCTGCTCCAGTAATTTATTGTTAAGCAATATGTGTTCTTTCAGATGAATTTTAATTTCCCTGCTTTTCCAATTTTGCTTTGGATGGTTTACAAATAATAAATCCAGTAGTGTCTCTTTTATTTTTTGTGGGTTTTTTTTTGGGGGGGGTCCGGTCGTGGGGCCTGAACTCTGTGCCTGGGTGCTGTCCCTCAGCTCTTCAGCTCAAGGCTAGCGCTCTACCACTTGAGCCACAGTGCCACTTCCAGCTTTTTTCTTTTTGCTTATGTGGTGCTGAGGAATTGAACCCAGGGCCTCAGAGGCATGCAAGGCAAGCGCTCTACCACTGAGCCACCTTCCCAGCCCCTAGTGTCTCATTTTTTTTCTACCAGTAACAACAGTTTAACTTCCTAAGCGACTTTCCTCCACATGTCGTAAAGTTCAGGACTGGGTGCCACAGGAACAGACATCAAGCCTTGGCAGATTTCAGCACATGATTGGTTTCCATTGACAACTTCTGGCTTGTTCTCACTGGAAAGTCTTCTCTGTGTGTTCCTCACAAGTCTTAGAACTTCTTTTTATGCCTCCTCTTCAATATCTACTTACACACTCATGGATTCCACCTGTTTCTCTTATACTCACAGGGCTCCCAAGTTTTTAAGTTTTCTTTGTCATGGGGGGAGGAGGTTTGAACAAAAACAGCTCTGTCATTTAAGATTTTTATTCTCATGCCTTAATCTTTGGGAGCTTCTCTAAACCCTAATCATATGATTGTGTGTGGAAAAACAGAACATTTCCTTAAAAAAAAAATCTTCCTGGAATTTTGAAGAATGTAGCTTGATAATAAAAAGTTCACAGAATTTGAAGATGTAATGGAAAGTTCAATTCGTTCCCAAGCCCATCGACAAGGATTCTGGGATTTATATTGTTTTTAGATATCCTTTGCATTACCTGAAGCATGCATAATTATTATGTTTTCATATTATTTTCTTCCCAACAGTATCAATGTATATGACTACCCAAGGCATTCTGACTTAACTATGTTAATGGCCCTTCTATGAGAGTCCTTACAGCATGCCATATAAGAGAAAGAATGGCTTTCAGCAGATTATTGACTCATGGTACTGTTAACTGCTTATCTCCTAATGGCAAGGAAAACATAAATAAATTACAATGTGCTTACACATATTGTGCGTTACACACAGAAAATAAACAAGGAACTGGGAGTGTGGCTCAAGTGGTAGAGTGCCTGCCTATTGAGCACAAGATCCTGTTTGAACCCTAGTACTAACAGGGAAAGTGATAGAAGAGAATCAAGAAATAACATCTTCATGCAGTGGTAACTCACAGAACACAGTGACGGGCCAAGGGAGTGAAATCAAACCTGTAAGAGAATGCTAGTTTTAGTTTTAGCGTGTGGGCGTGGGCATGTGTGTGGGGGGGGGGGGGTTAAACAAAAGTTCTGAGAGCAGACAGTATTGAGAACAGCAGTTTTGTTAGAAGCGCTGGAGAATTTCATATGCGTAAACATACACAAGTAGGGAAAGAATTGGAAAGCATTGCTTTGCTTACTCTAAGATTATGGTTGCCTATAAAGCGTTTTAATTTAAGCAGTTATTGAAGGAGACACATCTGAAACAGAGCAGGGAGCGGGTTCCTCAACTGACTTAGCAGTTTTCAGTAGCATCAACTATTGCAGCGAAAACAAAGATTTCTAATCTTAAAACTTGGCAGGTAAGTGAGTAACAGCTTTCCCAATATAATGTTTTGATTTTTGAGAAATAAATGGATTTGTGGTTTTTTTTTTCTTTTGCCTGCTTCACATTCAATACTTTTTTGTGCCAGTCCTGGGACTTGAACTCCAGACCTGGGAACTGTCCCTAAAGTTTTTTGCCCAAGGCTAGCAGTGTACCACTTGAGCCACGGCTCTACTTCTGACTTTTTGGTGGTCAATCACAGATTTGCCTGCCAGAGCTGGTTTTGAACTGTGAGCCTCAGATTACAGCATCCTAAGTAGCTAGGATCACAGGCATGAACTACCAACAACACTCAGCTCATTCAAAAGTTTTTTAACTACCCGAGTGGAATGTAAATTACAACTATTTTAATTGAAAAGGTTTTGGTTCTCTATTAATTGAAAATTTTCAGATATTATACCTTTTGGTAGATCTGTAAGTCTGCCTAAAATCTGCAAAAGTGAGACTCTCCTTGAACAGGCTGGTATGATTCATGTAGGTCTGCTTACACATGTTCAACATGAGGTGGGGGTATAAAGTTCCTTCTTGGAGAATATTGGCACCTCACGAATCCTCAGTGCTTTTTATTTCACTGATTGCAAACAGCAGGAGTAAGGGGCAGAGTTATTCCGGTTTAATGCCCTGCAGTATCCCATCACAGGTTTCTTCTAGTACAACGAATGCTGAATTAATAAGGACTGTTGGCAACACCATGCTACCACTAGAACTGTCTATTAATACAAGAAAATACTCTACAAACATAGACTAGTTGAGAAACGGACCTACATAAAATACATTTACAGAGGAATTCTTCACTGCTAAGACGATTTTTCAAAGGACTGGATCCCACCTAGATACTCTGTTTCCCTCTGCCTCAGTGCTGGTCACACAAATACTCCTGTACTCTCTTACCAGGAGGTTAAGGAGAAAGGAGACCTAAAAATGTGTTGTTGAAGCATGCGCATCCTGAGGTAAGAGCAGGTAGGAAAAATATTGAGCAAGTCCATTTTTGAAAATTATTTGCAAGGCTGCTATGACACATTTAACAGAATAAAAACAGATGGTCTTTAGCAGTTGTGTCATATTGACAGGGAGATTATAACCCAGAACCTTACGGGGGTGTTTCTGCTGTGGTGGCAAAGGGACATAAGCCAACATCTCAGAAAATATGGTACTTTGCCCTGACAAAATAAATTGTGAAAAAGCCAAATCTACAGCATTAAATCCTGCAGAATAAATGCACCTAACTTCCTAAACACTTTTAGCTATCCTTTTATGCCAGGTTAGAGTCCCCTACTTACTGTGCACTATTTTTAAAAATCACAGTATGGTTTGTTGTATTCCATGCCTAAAACTCTTAAATTCTTTCAAACCTCAGTTTAGTTTCCCTTAATTATTAACATAAATTGAAAATTCATTGGTAAATTTTTCCATGACACATATGGTTGGAATCATCTTAATTTAGAAATAGCATAAAAATAACCACACCCTCTGGTTATAGTTATTTAATATTAAGCCAATTTGTTGTGCATTTATGCCTCCATAATCTTGGTAATCCTTTGAAAACTCTTTTATACTGCTGTAGACTCAGTGTCTTGATCTAATCAAGTCTTTCTTTTTCCTTTTCTATTAAAGAAAAATATTTGTTCCTATAAAATTATGACTTTTCTTAAAGATAGTTTAAATTGTTTTTCTTTTGTGTTCTAAACAAAATATAATGTGTTTAATTTCTGTGCATTAGTGAAGAATTTTTAAAAAGTTAAAAATAAGTTCTCTTTTATTTCTTTCATATTGATGAAATGAGTGACCCATCCAATCATCATCCTTCAATTATGTCCTAAGTATGACCAGTGACAAGTATGAAAACATGCGGGATAGAATAACAACATTAAGAGATGTGTAGTATTCAAAGTCTTAGCAGGGAAACAAAAGAGGATGTAATGAAAGGGCCATGCGTAAAGGTTTGGGCAGAGAAGAAGAGGAAGTCAGGGATGCATAAGGAAGGTGCTAAAGCTAGCACCTTCGGGCAAGTGGGCCATTCTGTCTTGTGGGAGGAAGGGCAATCATAGCAGCACTCCGTGAGGGCTGGAGCTGTGAAGCGGGACTGTGGGCTGAAGCTGAATTACTGAAGAGTAATTCGTGAAGCTGCTTGAGAAGCAGTGAATAAGGAGAAAGAAAATAAGACGGTTTCTGTTGCTCAGCTATCTCCATCCCAAATCTTAATCACATTTCCCAAAAAGTGTTCTTACCTTAGGAGAGAAAGTGTCTGTTCTAACTATGGACCCTAGCATAAATAAAGCTTTTTGAACCCAGTGCCTTACACTTCCTAAATGGGTGTTCTGATCAGTAAGCCATCCTGCCAGCCCCAACTTTGGTGATTCTTTTTCAGATAGGGTCTTCCTTCCTGCTTGAGTGCTACCCACTATTTTAAGAGGTCCTGGCAGCTACACACACCACTGTATCCAGGTCTTCACTGAGGACTCTCCCAGACTTTCTTTTTCTTGTTCTTTTGGCCAGGGCTGGCCTTGAACTATGATCCCAACAATCTCAGCCTCACCAGTAACTAGATTTACAGGAACAAAGCAGTGGCACAATCTTTGAATCCCACAATCGTTGAATCTCATCACCTAAGGTCTTGCTTTCACTCTCATGCCCCCTAATACTGTCCTAGCAATAAATTGACTGTTACAACTTGGTGCCAGGAATTTTAACTTATGATGCATCTGAATGTGTCCAGCAAATGTGTCCAAATGAGCCATCTCAAGGTTTTGATTTTGTATACAAATATTCCCTGCCACTATGTCCCCCAAGTTAATTTACCCACATTTTAGTGTTATTCGTGGGAATTCAAATGCGGTTTCTGAAGAATAGAAATAGTTCAAAGGCTCTCAAAACTCGATTTAGTTTCCATTTAATTCCATCAGTTGCCATGGACTCTCACTGCCATGGAGCCACCCTTTAGAATTTAGTCTGTTGGAGGTTCCAATTCATTCAACTAATCAGAAACAAACATCTGACTAAAGAAGGCTATGCATATGCTTTTACAAGAGCCAGGAGATACTCCATGGATGACTGCAAGGTATGTATGTTCAATGGATTAAAAAAAGAAAAAGAAATGTCAGATGGGTATATTTTTAAAGCTGTACTTAGTTGATTGATTTAAGCTGGGCACCAGTAGCTCACACCTGTCAGCCTAGCTACTCAGGAGGCTGAGATCTGAGTATCGTGGCTCAAAGCCAGCCCAGGCAGGAAAGTCCATGAGACTTGTATCTCCAATAAACCACCAGAAAACTGGTAGTGATGCTGTGGCTTAAGTGATAGAGTGCTTGGCTGAAGAGCTGAGGGACAGTGCCCAGGCCTAAAGTTCAAGCCCCATGACTGACAAAAAATTGATTTATAACCTGAACTTTTATGTCTCAACAATTTTTGAGGAATAAAAATGAGTGCAGCATTAAGCCTTAAGTCATCACATTTTAAGCTCATTTTACAAAGAAGTTTTTTGTATGAAGCCCAGTAGTTAGTTGTGTATTTATTCTCTACTTCTCTTGAAAAACGGTCTTTTCCAGTGAGATTCTTGAGATTTTTTTTTAATCATAGCTCTAGAAATTGGGACTGTTAGAAGATATTTCATTAGTTTTTTTAAAATGAAGGGTAGACAGGTTCACGATTCTAAGACTTATAAATCCAGCTTGAGGATTGTGAAACCTGGGTTGGAGTCCCAGTTCTGCCAGTAACACACTGTAATCACCTGCGCTCTCTCTGTATTCTTTTATTTTGTAAACTGAAAGAAAATATATTTTCATCACCCTATTTCAAAGGAATATCATTAGGGTGTATAGAATACTTGTTAAAGGACTGAGGTCTTGTCAAAAGAAAGATGATCCATAAATCCAGGTTATAATAACTCCACAATACATATCTCATAGGATCTGAAACATTTTCCTAAATCAGAAGAAACATGAAGCCGGGCGCTGGTGTCTCACGCCTGCTAGCTACTCAGGAGGCTGAGATCTGAGGATCACAGTTCAAAGGCAGCCCAGGCAGGAAAGTCCATGTGGATCTTATCTCCAATTAACCACCAGAAAACCAGAAGTGGTGCTGTGCCTCAAGTGGTAGAGTGCTACAAGCTAAAGAGCTGAGGGATAGCACTCAGGCCCAGAGTTCAAGCCCCATGACCAAGAAGAAGAAGAAGAAGAATGACTATCATTATTAAAAAACAATCCTTAGAAAAACTTTGGAGTAGGTAATATTAAAGTACCAACTTAGCATTTGAAAAAGCTTTGAAGTTCTTCTATGATGCAACTTTATAGAAAAAATCTGATAATGATGATTCTAATTGAATTTATTATTAGTCTTATTTCTAAATATACTGATTGGCTGATGAGAAAGGTCAATGTGTGTTCACCATCCATCTCCTAATGTTGACATGCTTTAATAGAAGAGTATGCATGGATATGAGACAAAGGAAAGGACTGGGGTGGATAATGGACAGAGGAAGATAAAAAGTACTTTAGAGCCAGACTGCTGTGGGGTGAAGCCTTTAAGAACCACGGAATTACGAAAAGTGTGAGCAAGGCTGACGGGTAGGAATCTGGTGTGCCAGTACATCTATATTAGCTTTAATGTGCTGGAGATGCTGGTGTCCAGTATTGTTAAACTAGTATTCCAATCATGTGAGCTGGAAATTGGAGACCCTGACATCTCTGATGAAGACCCTAAAAATGTTTCTTTTTTACTACACAGTAGTTAAAAAGAATAAGTTAAACCTATGTGGAGTGATATAGAATAATGTTACAGATATATTTAGAAAAACAAAGTACAGAACAGTGAATATAGTATGCTCCCCTTGGTGAGAAATAAAAGTGATATATGCTCATATATTCATAAACTCATTCTGGAAAGATGCAGAAAAGTGGGTAATATGTTTCCTCACAGGAAAAGACCTGTGGGACTACTAAAGCTCTGAAGAAAGGAAAAGGATAATTTTACCCCTTGTTCTGAAATCTACATTGAGATGTATCTGCCACACCAGGTTTGAGTTTTGTGAGGTCTGCATAGCATTTGCCTTTCCCCCATCATTTTGATTTAAATTTGTGTTTCCATACTTAAAGCATGCTTCTTATAGACAAGGTATAATTGGGTCTTACCTTCTTGTCAAACTTCCAATCTCCATGTTATGGGCTCTTCCCTCTTGATAGATCTTTTCTGTCACCTCTTTGCCCATTTTGTCATTTTAGAGTGTGTATTTTTCTATGATTTGATACAATACCCCTTTACATCACTTTTGGATTGTCGTGGGGACTAAACTCTGGGCCTAGGTGCTGTCCCTCAGCTCTTGAGCTCAAGGCTAGTGCTCTACCACTTGAGCCACAGCGCCACTTCCGGCTTTTTTCTTTTTGCGTATGTGGTGCTGAGGAATCGAACCCAGGGCCTCATGCATACAAGGCAAGCGCTCTACCACTGAGCCACCTTCCCAGCCCTTCAAATTTTTTCAGTGTTTAGAGTTTGCATGTAGATGAAGCTGCGTCTTGTATAGCTATATGCATTTGGTTCTCACAACATTTGGTAAGTACACATATACTTACTTTACAGATGCAGGGAAGCATTTTGCTGAAATTACATATATACTAATTGCTCAAACTAGAATTCAAACACAGATTTTCCTGAGCCATAAACATACTCTGTAGTATTAGAAAAATATTGTAATAAACTCTCAGCCTCTTAGTCAAGTCATAATAGTCAATAAAGGGTTTAAAATTGAATTATTATTTTTAAATAATCTATGCGTGGTTGAATATTCTTTTGACAAATAGAAGCCTTAAACACAGAATTTTTAAGTAAAGTTAAGAATAATTTATATACTTTTCTGAAACTGTATCTAGAAAAACCTTGCAGTTAAGATGTTTTAAATAATACTGATACTTGTATGTAATACAAATTGTATAGATGCTACTGCCTGAACGACGTCAATACACTCCGAAAACCTATGTGTCACTAAAAATAGATCGAGAAACTTTATATTACGGGTCCCCTATAATCATCAAGTAAACTCAAAACCAAGATTGTACTTTATGTAAAAATGCAGTTTTACAAGCCCCCTCCTTTCACTGTTAGGTAAACAGTGTCTCTGTACATATATCGTATACATACGCATCTATACAAATATGATATATAAATTCTAGAATTCCTATTGCTTGAAAAAAAGGTTAAAGAAGAGAATGCTCCACAGATGAATGTAAGTATAACATACCTTTCAAAGATTAACTCTTCTAGTACAAATAAGGAATTAATACAGTGGTACGTGATTTCACTGTCACCAAATAACTATTTCATACCTGACATTATTAGCACATAAAGACATTCGCTACTTTTCAGTGTGCAGTCTGATGTAGTTTGTCAATTATACACTGCTGTTTAACACACTCCTACTATAAAAGAACATACTGTTCAAAGTGCAAGCTCCCTCCAGGACATTTGCCTTTGCAGCCTCTTCTCGCTCTTGGTCTCATCTATGCTTGTTGCTCACTGTCATTGGTATTTTATTTTTTTCTATAATTTCATGTAAATAGAATCATATAGTGCAGTCCTTTATGCTTCACTTCTTTTTCCTACCACGCTTTTCCTGTCACACTCTATGGATATGCATACAATTTGTATTGTATCCATCTCTCTTCCCTCTCCCCAAAGGACAGACTTGAAATGCATCCTATTTTTTAGCTACAGTGAGTGCCAGTTACACACATTCTCATATGCATCTTTACAAAGACACGTATGTTTACTTCTCTGATGTACTTACCTAGAAATAGAATTACTAGGTCATAGGCAAGGTGCTGGTGGTTCACAGCTGTAATCCTAGCTATTCAGGAGGCTGAGATCTGAAGACTGTGGTTCAGAGCCAGGCAGAAAAGTCCCTATGAGACTCTTATCTCCAATGAACCGCTCAAAAACTGGAAGTGGAGTTGTGGCTCAGTAGCACACTGCTAGCCTTGAGCAAAAGAGCTCGGGGTAGCACCTAAGCACCAAATCCTGAGTTCAGGACTTTTTTTTCTTTCAGTCCTGACTGAAAGAAAAATTACTAGGTCCTAGGGTATACCTTGGAACATACTGTCACACTATCTTACAGCGGCTTCAGCTGTGCATTTCTCATAATGTATCCGAATTCTGGCTACCCTTTATTCTGGTATTGCCATTGTTTTAACTTCAGCTATTATGCTGAGTGTAATTTGCGTCTCACTGTGGTTCGTTTCAAGCGAAGGGTGGATAAAGGAAGGAACTGTAGTTCTAGTTTGTACTTCACTGTTGGCAGAAGGGTTGGCCAAGTCATTAATGAGTCCCTCATATAGTTGGTCCCATCAGTTCCTTAGAGTGATAAACAAACTGGGAAAATGTATTTTTTAAACGTCTGAACTTTTTAAATTATCCATACATTTTAATTATGAGCTCATAGGATCTACTGTCTTATTTCCATACAGCCCTGTCAGGCACGGACCACGTCCACCTATACTTCTACCCTGACCCCTTCTTCCCCTTCCCTCTGACATTCTTCCCAGTGCCCACGAATCTCTCCTCTGCTTTCAGGGAGTGCAAGTGGTATTCCTCTTTCTGTGTCTAGGATATTTTGACTAGCATAATGTCCTCCAGGTCTTTCCACTTTGCTGCAAATGACACAAGAAACTTATTGTTCTTTATGGATAAATGCTTTATCCACTGTCTTCTGGCACTCAGGCTGACTGTGCATCTTAGATATTGTGAATGGTGTCGCAACAAACACAGCACACAGGTACCTCTCTTGTGTACTGACTTCATTTCCTGGGGCTACATACCCAGGAGTGGTATGTCTGGACCATGAGGGTAGTTTTATTTTTAGTTTTGAGTTCTTTGGCTTTTAGTTTGTCTCTCAAATATTATCCTTAATTTTACCCAGGCTAGGCTCTATCCTCTGGTGTTCAAATCCCACGTGTCACAGACTACAGGTGTGCATCACCTATAATCTTCTTAGTCCTTTTCTGGTTTTTTTGGGTCCGGTCATGGGGCCTGAACTCTGGGCCTGGGCGCTGTCCCTCAGCTCTTCAGCTCAAGGCTAGCGCTCTACCACTTGAGCCACAGCGCCACTTCCGGCTTTTTTTTTCTTTTTGCTTATGTGGTGCTGAGGAATTGAACCCAGGGCCTCAGGCATGCAAGGCATGCGCTCTACCACTGAGCCACCTTCCCAGCCCCTCCTTTTCTTTTTTGATGTACACACTTGTTGCTATAAGCTTCTTAGTATGGATGTTGGTGTAACCCACAGGTTTTAGATTTGTTGTGCTATTTTTGTTTGTTTCAGGATACTTTCCTTTCTAACTTCATCAATGACACATGATTCATTTAAAGAGTCCTGTTCAGTCTTTGCACACTGGTATAATTTCTGAAGTTTCTCTTGCTGTTTAGTTTCATTTCACTGTGACCAGAAAAGAAACATAACAAAATTTCAACCTCTTAAATTTGTTAACACTTGTTTTATGGCCTGTTAACAAGGTTTATTCAATGAACAGTGACATAGTCTGGTGAGAATGTGGATTTTACTGTTAGGTAGGATTAACCCTGATCTTACTTTCTTCAATTTGTTAGGATGATCTATCCATTGGTGAGAGAGAGGGGGAGGGGGTAATGAAATATTATTTTTTATCAGAACCTGTCTTTCCCCTTTAGGTCTAATAGCATTTTAAAACTGGGTACTCCATTTGATGCATTTAGATTAATAATGGTATCTCTTCCAGATGCATCTATTCCATGATTATTGTACAGTATTCTTAGTGTTTTCATCTTAACGTCTGTTCTGTCAGAAATATAGTATTTGTTTTTGGACTGCATTTACTTGCAATTGTAATTTTTCACCTTTTAGGTTTTAGTATCTGTATCTTCGTTGTAGAGGTTGAGCTTTCATCCAAAGTGTATCTTCTAACTGAAGAATTAAGACCATTTACATTCAATAGATACAGACTTGGGCATCGTTTTGCAGAATTTCTTCTAGTATATTTAAAATATTCTGTACACATTCTTTTTAACTCATATTGATGGTTGCTTTGTTGCATTGATAATGCTTGATTCTATTTATTTGTGTCTACACTTCTAGTGGGATTCATGCTACCAAGATATCTTCATGCTATCAACTATCTTCACTTCTGGACATGGATTGCTTTCAAGGATTGCCTGTAAGTATTCTCTGTTCATTACGAATTCTGTTTTGTTTATCTTGCATGGTCTTTTCTTTCTCAGCTTTTCCTTGCTGGGGATGCTAATCTTGGTGTGCAGCTATTTTCTGACAGGATTTGAAATGCTTTCTTGGTCAGTAGGATTTCTGCTGAGAATTCCGGTTTTGTCTATGGATTGCACCTTAATTGTGACTTGAGATTTTTTTGCTTGAATATGTTAAAGTTCTTTGTCTTGAAATAGTCAGTGTAACTACAAAATGTAATGGTGAGGATTTACTTTGATCATGCCTATTTGGGTTTCTACAGGCCCTTTTATTAGTACATGGGTGGTCCATTTTATTCCCCCAAATAAGCACACTGGTTGCTATTATTCCTATGACCTTAAATTTTATTTTTCTCCTTTGCGTGTGGTAGTGAAGCAAGAATTTGATGTTTTAGGTGTCTCAAATATTATGCACACAGTCTTCATTCCTTTCCTTTTTCTTATTTTCTGCCTGACTTTGATCATTTGAAAGAACCTTTCTTCCAGCTCTGATCTTTTTCCTATTTGATCTAGTATGTTCTTCAGGCTTTCAACTACATTTTTAATCTGATAAATCCTGCTCTTCAGTCCTAAGATTTCTGATTGGTTCTTTTCAAAACTTCTTTGATTTTTTTTATCCTGTATAGTCTTCCTAATTTAATTTTACCTGTATTCTTTTGCATCACATTGAGCTGTATAAAATTTAAAAAAAAAAAGAAAAAAAAAAAAAACCTTTTGAAATCTTTACCAGGCATTTCAGACACTCTGATACCCGTTAATAGAGTTATGTGTGGTAGGAGGTGTTATATGACTTTTTTCCCTTTTTTTTTTTCCTATGCTGAGATTTGTTATAATGGATATTTCTGCCATTTTTATGAGGCATCTTTTACTACTACTAACCAGCGTTTCTCCTGAAAATGTATCCTGTGGTATCAGTTTACCTGTTTCTTCCCAACAGTGTTCTGTAGTGGAATTCCTCTGAAGTTTCAACTGTGATAGAGCGTTTGAGGTGTGCAGCACGGACCATACTCCAGTCTAGGGTATTCATGTCTCTGCAGGTTGCACAAGGGCAGGCATACTGGAGCAGTTCAGGCAGGTGTGATGAAGGCAACAGAGTGGTTATTCTCAGAATAGAAGAGTGGTCTCAATATAGGGTGATGGGGTTTCCTCCGGCACTATTGATATTGACTCTGTTTCTTGAGAGTATTTCCAGTATTGGCCATTAAAGTAGTAGTGAGAAGTCCAAAGCAGTAGTTATCTGATTAGAAACTGATGTAAGGCTAGGTGCTTCATGAGGAGTAGAGGTAGAGGCAGGAATCACAGTACTCTATTCTTCTACACACAGCCTCAATAGTGTACAAACGAAGTGCTGGGCACCCATGCAGGGGACACAGTTGTGTTACCCACTCCACTGCTGTGAGTGTGCCCATAGGAGCAGGACCTCAGCCCCCATTCCCAACTATGCTTGCTTGGGGATAAAATGATGTCCAGAGACATTTCTCCTTAGTTGTCCATTTTTAGTACCACCAGGAATCATTTATGACTCCACTTATCAATTTATATAGCAATTTGTGTCTGTCTTCATTTTGAAAGCAGATTCCAAAAGGAGATTTAAGTCAATGATGAAAACACTTTTCTAAATATATCTTGGAGATAGAATGTTTGAGGGGAAAAAAAAAAAAAAGAAAAGATAAGGAGTCCCTTCCAACGGTAGATTACAATGTAGTGGCTAAAGACTAGACTGCCTGGGTTTGAACATTGGATCTGACACTTACAAGGTCTAGAACTTTAGCAGGCTGAGCTGTTTCTTCATCTATAAATAGGTTAATAACAAATCCTATTTTCTAAGTATTCCATGATATAAAAGAGTGCCATACAATAAGCTATAATTATAATATAGATGCATCATTCACATCTTGATATTTTAAAATTATACTCCAAGTATTTACTTAGTTCATTTTTCTTCCTTCTGGGGGATTCATGGAAAATACACCAAATGCATGTAAACTACCTGTAGCATTTGATCATTTTATTCTTTATCAATCAGTATATCAGTAAGATGTATTGCCAAGGAAGCAGAATTCAGTGACAGCTTGCAAGTTTTTATTACCAGCAACAGTGTTTGGCGATGGAGAGGTTCCTTAAGCAAACTGGCAAAGGATAGAGTTTTTTGATGCTGGTTTTCTGTTCACCTATTGTGTTGGCCCTACAAGCTATCCACAGTCATTTGTTTATAACTGTTTGAGAATGTACACTGAATGTACACACATTTCAATGTATTAGGAAAAGAATTTCCTATGACTCTACTGATACAAAATCACTTAACTTGTTACATTTGCTAAGCTGAAGTTAGTTTTAAAATGTCCATGTAGAAACTATGCACAGAGGGGCCTTGCTATTTCAACTGTTACTGGAATTTGTATAGGAAAGTGAATATTATCAGTTAAAAGTTTTCCCTATTATTTTGTGAATCATTAAAAAGCACTTTGCCAACATTCAATATTAGTATGTTAATATAATCAAGAATTAGTTTGTTTGGAAGTAAAGATATTCTCTAAAAATACTGTTGTTTATACATGAGATTTTCACAACCTTAGGTTGCTCTCCTGCAAAAGGCACTCTTAGTTTAAATAAACTTTTCATTCTGTTTCTTATTCCATCAAGGCACATTATCAAACAGTAGTCGAAACATTCCTGTCCTCAGTATGTGATGTGAGAAGTCACTCTGTCTCTATGTGGCAGCCATAGGGAATGTCTCACTCAGATTCCCTTTCACCCAAAGGTGACTAACAGAAATCTGCTGCCAAACACTTGGCTCTACTCTAGACTTCATGTCAAACATGCTCTCTAAGGTTATGCCTCGCATTCTAGAACAAAGACTCTCCTGTCTTCCTAACCTCAAGTGACACCACTAGCAGAATGTCTCTATAAGCACTGAATCCTAACCTTGCACTTGTAAGAAAATCACTTTGTGAAAAAAGGAGTGGGCCATGTTCATGTATGTAATTTCTACATATTGTAGAAGCTTGTGGAGTCACAGGTGAATGAGTAAGTCAGAGACAATAATCTGCAAGGATAGAGAACAATGACTTAAGATACAACATAAGCACTAAACCAGAGACTCCTGTATGACACTGTTCATCTAGCAGGAATACAGTGATCTGAGAACTAAAAGATAAAATACTCATCTATCTGCCATTACTCCCGGTGACTCACTGGGAACATTTGTGCTCTGCAAGCACAACAAGCATGTGCTGAGGAGTTAGATACTTATCTTCAGAAGTTTCCCCTCCTTCAAGGGAGCAGAGCAAGGACTGATCGAGTGACAAGATTTGTATACTTGTAGGACACTGTTAGTACTTTGCACACCAGGGGCAGCAAGCTGCGGTCACTGGCTATCAGGCCAGTATGGTTTTGCTTTCACCAAGTGATTCAGGCATGGAACCCAGATGATCCACGTGGGATGCCCTTAGAATGTCCTTCACCAATTGTGATTCTTTATAGAAACATGAAGCGAGCCTAGACTGAAATGAGTATGATGCACAGAGACTAAGGGACCTTAAGAATAAATGTTTAAGTCATACCATCAGGTAAAATAAAATAATGCTTAAGTGGTAGTTGTGATTATGGAGTAGGCAGTAGAGAACAGAACACACACCAGGGTGGCCCAAGACTAACTGCAATATCAAGGATTACAGCTTGTTCAGCTGGCCTCCCTTCTCTACACTCAAGCTTAGAGAGAGGTTTCTCATGGACACACTTGTTATTAACTGGCTTGTAGACTACAATCCATAGTAGTGCACTCTCAGAGGCATTACTGAGCTTGCATCAGTCCAAGTTTTTCCTGCATGGCTGTCAGATAATCACTGAGCACAACAGAGATACTAGAATTGAGCTATCTTTGCCCAATATGGAATTTCTGTAATAGACAACAATGGCTCAGAGATGCCTACGGATAAACTGGGACTCTTTCTACTCTTCCCTTTCTGTGTTGTCTTCAACTTGCATTACAATCTGTGTCTCCCTGCCTTCTCTTTTGACCCATCATAGGCATTTTCTCAAGTCTCACCTACACATCTAACAGTGGTTGGTAACTGCCATGTTAGGTGCTTTGAATTTCAGTCTCACCTTGGGTTGCTCTCCTCTTCTCTTGCCTTCTTTTTCAATGGTGGGGATCACTCTGGGATCTTGCTTATTCTAGACAATATTCTACCACTGACTGAACTACAACCTAATCTCCTAAATTTTTGTTTTTAACAGAACATTTGGGAGATGGTGGTCAAGAATTGTTTTGGTTTTGTTTAATCTATTTGAAAAACTTCTAAAATTTTTTTATAAGCCTAAGAACTGGTTTAAGACGATTCTGATATGTTAATCTCAGAGATGCAAATTTGTTTACTAAACTATAGTGAATTTAACCTACCATTTTTATGGTGGCCCTGGTGGGACATTCAATCAAAGAAAGTTGTATGGTGATTCTGAGAAGGCACTATGAGGAAGGCCAAGAGTATCTAAGAAGAATAAACACAGGTATTATATTAGACAGCCAGAAAAAAAAATCCACTGATTGACAGAATTCAGGTTTAGATAGTTTTAAAAGAAAAGACCCTTTACAAGAGAACAAGGACCTGAAGGAGAGAGAATACAAAGATGCTTCAGAAGAGTGTGGGGGGACACGAACAAGTTAAAAATTAGTATTCTTTTACAATGACTTCAGTATCTTCTTTTCTAATATATAGTTCAGCACTTTCAAAAATGTAATTTCATGTATTGTCAATACTTGTTTAATGTATTTATCTTATCAAATTAGCTAAAACTCCAAATGCATAACTGATGATAGGAAAATGTTTATAATTCCAAGATGGACAATAGCCCATTTGGTCTTGAATGTATTGTTTTCCCTCCTCTAGCTCAAGGAAAAAAACCCATAGCCTTGTTCATGCTAGGCAAGCATTCTATCAATGGAGTTATATCCCCAAGCTCACAGACTTAAAGCTGCAGAATTTTAGATAATGAAACTGATATGCAGAAAACCCCTGCTCTAGTCACCCATACCAACTATTTGGAGATAATAAGATCATACTACAATAAAACTGAAGGTGTGCCATGCATTGAAATGATATAAATTCCTTACCTATGTTAGCTTACTTAGGTCTTTGCTCTAACTTTCTACAACTAATCCATCCAATATTATTGGCTCTTTAAGACAGTCAGAATCCTCATTTCTCACCAACCTGTCTCCTTTATCACCTCTTTTCTGGATTGTAGACAGGGCCCCAATAGGGAACTCAATAGTTCTCCACACAGCACAGTACCATCATCCTTTCAGTTTTATCACAGCTTTGTTCTAAAACCTGTACGGCTTACATACACTGTTTGATCCTCCCCTTCCATCACCATACCTCAGCTCTCACCCTAATCGTGACCTTCTTTTTGTTCGTTTTGCTTAAATTACAAGACTTCTTTCATCTTGTTTTTTCCATAAGCACTTGAGGCTTGGGTCTAATTTCCTTTCTACCTGGTGCTCGGCTCTTTACACAGCTAACTCTTCCCTTTAAATTGAGTTCAACTTACCTCACCAATAAAGCTTTCCTAGACATTCTATTCGTCCCTCCCAATTTCTTTTTTTTTTTTGGTCGGTCGTGGGGCTTGAACTCCGGGCCTGGCAGCTGACCCTCCGCTCTTCAGCTCAAGGCCAGTGCTCTACCGCTTGAGCCACAGCACCACTTCCGGTTTCCTGGTGGTTTATTGGAGATCAGAGTCTCACGGCCTTTCCCGCCCGGGCTGGCTTTGAACCGTGATCCTCAGATCTCAGCCCCCTGAGTAGCTAGGATGACAGGTGTGAGCCACGGGCGCCCGGCTTCCCGATTCCTCCCTTTCTAACGCACTGCGTGCTGTTTCCTCAGCTATCTCTACGGCTCTGACGCCAGGCCGCCGGGCGGCTTTGCCTGCGCATGCGCCCGGCGGGCCTCAGCAGCACCTGGTGCACGCGGCACTGGGTAAGCGCTCTGGATTCGTTCGGCGGCGCAGTCCCCTTTCTGGAAAGCAGCCTGCCTCGGGCTCAGAGCACGCTGAAGCTATCTGGCCCGGGCGCGGGACTGGTGGGCAAAACCAGGAGGGGCCCGACCCCGACTCGACCCTGACCTCTGACCTCGGCTCACACCGCGACCCCACGGACTCGAAGAGCAGCCCAGGTGTGCGGTTCCTTTCCTGGCGCGGCCCAGTGAGGGGGAGAGGGCGAGCGGCCCCACCCGCCACCCCGTAGCCGGCCGCGAACGCCGTCTTACCGACGTCGACGCCGACCCCGCGCCGCGGGCCGGGCCGGGCGGCGGGGCCTCGACGCAACTTTGGCGCCCTTACTTAGGTGTCCAGGACACGCCCGAACTTTCCTTTGTAGTTTTTTTTCCTCGTATTTGAGCCAAGAGGCCATCGCCAGAAGGACGGGCGCCGCGGTAGCGTTTCCTCGGTGCTCCAGGGGTCCGGGGGGACCGGCGACTGGGCCGCGACGTCGCCCCGCGGACAGGCAGCGGCGCGGACAACACGGGCGAGGACCCGCCTACGTCACACTTGCGACGCGCCGGCCTCCAGGTCCCGCCGCGCATGCGCTCGGCGGTCAGCATGAGGGTCGCGGCCCTGATCAGGTAACGAGTCGCCAGGCCGCCTCCGCGTTCCCTCACCGGCCCCCGGCTGCCGCCCCCGGGTGGAAAGATAGGGCGTCCGTGCTGGCGCCTCGGGCCGGCCTGGTTTCTCCGGGACACCGAGAGAGGCGTCTGCGGGCGTTCCCCGGCCAGCGGGGCCCGGTCCTAGCCCGCACGCCTCCGGCGCGCCCGGCCTGGCTTCCGGGCTTAGTCTGAGTCCCTGGGAAGGGGCTGAGGGCCGGCGCCGCGGCCTCGCGCCCAGTCGGAGGGTCGGAGCTGCCGCCTTCCCCGGGGCTGCTTCCCCGGGGCGGGTCCTCACCCATGTGTGCCGGGCCGCCCGGGCGGGCGACGCCTTCGGGCCCCACCGGTTCCGCCCTCCCCCGCCCCTCCTGGCGGACGGCGGACGGCAGTGTTGTTTTGCTCCTTTTTCTTCTGTTTTTGAGTTTGCTACCCCAGGGTGCGGCCGCCTGCGAGACTCCGGTTGTTGGAAGCGGCCTTCCCGCATCCTGCGCACCTGCGGGGTGTGTAGAGCCCCCCATTTAGGTGTCGGAGGTTGTAAAGTTCTCTAGCCTAGACCCGGCCCCACGGCAGCGTTTCAAACACAAGAGCATCAGCTCGGGAGTTCAGACTCCTTGTCACCTGTGCCAGACTTGGATCCAGAATAGTGTCCGAGACACTTTTTAAATCGTTCTAACGCAATAGACTCGGTAACGATCCTAAGTTGACAATCGACCGGTTAAAGATTTCTTGATAAAATGCTCCCATCTTTCCTCAGTGGCTGGACTCCTTTCAGTTACTTGGACTTTCCCGCCACTTTTAGACTAGGCCACAGTGGGACAATAAACACTGCAATTCAGTAAATTCCCCCTGTAAAGGGGATGTGGTTTTCATTTGTTCTAGATAAACGAGAAAAGTAGCCCAGTAAATAAGTTATTCACATTCATTTCGTCAAAAGTGGCAGAGGAATGCAAGCCAATTGAAGGCAGAAGTATGGGAGAGAAGTAAAGATTGGCATAGTTCATTATCCTCTTCAATGAAAAGCTATGTTACTATTAAAATGAAAAACGCAATGTTTGGAAATTGTTAAATTTAAAGAGCTATATAAATGTCAGGAAATACATAGTAATGAATACACAAGCTATATATAGTAATGCACACACTTATATGAATGCCCATGTATTACATACCTATTATGTAATTATTACATATAAAATAGGCATTTAAACAACACAATATTTGCCACTCGTGTGTCTGTGTATGTACAGGAGAGGCAAACATACAGAGAATGAGAAATAAGATGTGTTTTAGGGAATAAGTGAAATATTTAAATAGCTTTAGAACATACAACCTTGTTTTCTTAATATGTAATTTACTAAGTTTATCGTACTATGACACCTGGGATTTTCTAGACAAGTCTTTTTCTTTTTTTTTTTTTAACTGAGGCATGTAAACCTAAGCACATTGACTAGCTTAGTTTAGTAATTTAGGAATTAAAAGTCTGGGTCTGTAGACTTTTCCACCTAACATGTATTGTCATGCCTGGTATCGATGGGAGATTGGTTCCAGGACCACCATGGATACTCTATATCTGTAAATGCCAAGTGCTTCATGTAAAATGTTGTATACAACTCAAGTACACTCTCCTGTATAATCATCTCTGGGTTATTTATAATGCCTGATATAAATGCCATATAATTAGCTGTTACATGTCATTGCTTAGTGAATAATAACACAAAGCTGAGCAACAGGACCTGTACCTGTAGCTGGTGTTGTATGTAGTTACTCAGAAAGCAAGAGCTGGAGGGACATGGTTTGAGGTAGCCACCCTCCCTCCCCACCACCTCTTTCATCAAACACTGGGAAGTCTATTCCCAGTTATGTGGGAAGCATAGGTAGGAGGATTGCAGTCTGAGCCTAGCTCTGGACAAAGAGTACAAGACATCGTCTTCACAATAAACTGGAGTTCAAAACTTCAGAAGAACTGGAGTCTTGTCCAAGGTAGTAGAGTGCTTACCTGGGAAAAAGTCTTTACGTCTTCAGTTAGATTCTTTTTCCCAAAAAAATTTTTTGACTTGCAATTGGCTGAACTCATCTATCAGCTATTCAGTGGGGTTCTAAATGAGAGTGATTTGTTTGGCATTTAGCAAGGTTGTTTGCCTTGGAAAGCCTTTGTTCCTAGGGTATTCAGCTAACATTTTCCCAGACACCAGCATTCTAGAGAACTCAAGTTAGGAATTAATATTGTGAAACTTGGAAATGTCAGCCTATTTTAAAATAAATTGTAAGGCTAAGTTCTGACTGAATGCACATTGTGATAGTAGAGCATTTCCCTTTTGTTTGGGGGAAAGTGAGCAGTATGTTCTCTGAAGGAAGTTGTGGGAAATCTGCTTAATGGCATGGAATATCAATCTGAAGAGAGCATGGGTTTTAAACATTCCTTTTGCCCCTCATCCTTTCCTTCCCACTGAGACCTTCCGAAATCAGGGTTGCATATACCATGATGGCTGAAGTACTGATACTTCTCATTTGGGTTTTCATCCTTACAGATTGAAACTAAGTATCTATCATGAAGTTGGAAATCAAACTTAATTTGATTTGTGATAGTAGCCAGTAGTTAGATTTCTCACGATTGAACAGATTATTGTTATTATTACAGATTATTGAGTATATTTATCTGGGATGTAAATTTTAAAACATTTTTCATTTGTAAAGCACTTTATTAGAGCCACTATTGCAAATACCATACTTGGTTTAGAGGTCTTTGTTATAATGCCATGTAATTTCATAAGCTCTTAAAAGGAGCAACTTTAAGACATTGAGATTAATTTGCTTATCTTAAAATTTAGAAATTAATGTATTATTACTATTATCTAATTGTGAAACAGTCCTTTTATTCAGAATAGGTGAGGAAATAATGTATTCTGATATCTAGTGATTCTATGTTGTATTTTGGTCAGTAACCGGATAATCATCTGCGCTCTCTCTCTCTCTCTCTCTCTCTCTCTCTCTCTCTCTCTCTCTCTCTCTCTCTCTCTTTCTCCCCCCACTTTCTCTCTCATTTGTTTTTTAGTGGTGGGAAGGACAGCTGTTATAATATGATGCAGTGCGTTTCTGCTGGACATCAGATTGTTGCTTTAGCAAACTTAAGACCAGATGAAAACCAAGGTACGTGTATACCTTTATTGGGAAGTTCTCTAGGTGACTGAAACTCAGCTTTGTAATTATATCTTTCTGTATGCAGTAGGCAAAGAGAACAAAAGATCAACTTGTATTTAGCCATATTAGAACTGGGACTGTAAATAGAGGTTGGCATTTTTCACCCTTGGAAGCATTATTAATCCTATCCTTACTAGGTAGAGATACTGGAGCTTAGAGTTTTGTTAAATTTGCCAGAAGTAAAATAGCCAGTGCAAACATTCAGAAATGAGACTGGAACTCTCTCACTTCAGTGTGCAGTAATGTTCTACTGCACCACATGTGCAAGTGTTGCAGGCAATGTACAAGTAAAATACAGGCTCATGCCTCAGAGAGGGTGGCAGGCAGACATGTTGTAATATGTGAATGTTACTAGTGAAAAGGTACAGCTCAGTTTTCTTACATTTAGGTCAAACATGAGACTTGAGAGTACCATAGAGCAATTTATTTCCACCTTTTAATTATAGTCTAAAAATCTCATTTTGACTACTTTTTTCAATGAAATTTCTTGATTATAACTTTTTAAAGAATGAATACTTACCACTTCACTTTCTGTACTTTTGTTATGCTGATATAACTAGAGATATTAACTGCTAACTTTAAAGAAAAAAAAACACTGACCTAACTTTATGCATTGCTACTTTTCTATGTGGTTCTTTTAATATGATCCTCTTAGTATCTCTTTTCTTTAACTTTTCCCAGCCTATGTTTTTGCTCTACTGTTATTTTCAAATGAATTAAGGAGTAGTGTATGTGAAAACATTAATCATAGTTCATGTCATGGAGATAATATATGGTAAATTTAATTGAATTATAACCTAACACTAAAGGTCTTCCTTTCCTTGGAACTGCCTTCTGCTGTATTTTTGTTTCTATATCCTTTTATAATTTCTCCTTTATTTTTTCTATAAATACTCAGATTGATTATGAGATTCTTGAAAGTAGACATCATATCTTGTATCTTCCATTAAGTGCTCCTGAACACTTAGCACAGTGAGTTGTGTCCAGTAGGAATTCACTCAAAGCTTATTCATTGGGTCACTGAATAATGAACTCATTTGAATGATCCCTGGAACTACAAGAACTTCTGTTAGTCAGTTACTTGAATTTCCTTTCATGATCAAAACCCAAGTAACTGACTGTGGAAATGATGTGGAAAGTAGAGAATAAAAGCGTTTTATAAATAGCACAGATTCTATACAGTCATGGTAAATGTCTAATAGTTAACGTTAGTGATGAGTCATCACCAATTTTTTCAGAAGTAAGAGCTTTTTTTTGTAAATGAAAATGGCATTCTAGTTCTAACTTTAAATAAGAAAGACTTTGAAGCTGAGCGAGAACCATTATGTAACTTCCGTATTATGGAAGAAAAGTAAGCTCTCAGGATTACACTATAACATATTGCTAGCCAGGATAGGTGGGTCTTTTAATCTATCTTGATAGGTCTTAGTAGTTAAAAATCAGATGTTTATATTATTCATAATATACATATGATATGATTTCTCTCTCTTGAGTTTCTATCTTGTTTGCTTTTCTACATCATTTATTGTATTCATCTTGTATGGAGTCATTAATGTTTAATCTTCTTATGTGCATAGTTTACTGGCAGAGTAGTGTAATGACAAGCATGTCTTTAAATCATACCTGTTAGTTTGGAATGCAGACATTTATTTAAAATACTGTTAGTGATTAAAAATTTAAGAGTAAATGGAATTAGAATATTATTAAGGAAGAAGTGAGCTGAATCTACAGTAACTGTTGTAGAAGAGTTGGTAGATAGGGGGACTTTTGCTGATATTCAAGTATAGTCAGTGAAAAGTTGAGATCATTGAATGGCTTCTTTTGCCTTCTGACATGTTGCAAAAAGAACCTCAAAGAGGAATGACTACTAGCAAGGACTCTGGAACAAAATTGGTTAGAGAATATTGTGTTTTCAGTAGATAGTCTGGAAAAGATGTTCACGTCAATGGTGATAATGTGCATTTGTTATAAAATTTATAAAACCATCTCTTGCAGTAACTTTTCTGACATGTTCATTAAAGTGCTTTGGACAACAGTGATTTATTTTATCTCATGCCAGTTTGACATGTAACAAAATTACATTGTGGTGAAGATTAACTGGAGCCTAAAAAAAAGTTATTTACCAGGCTTTTGGTGTTGTTGTTGTTTTGTCAATTGTGGGTCTTGAACTCTGGGCCTGAACACTGTCCCTGCACTCTTCAGCTCAAGGCAAACACTCCACCACTTGAGCCACAGCACCACTTCCCGTTTTCTGGTGGTTAATTGGAGATAAAGTCTCATGGACGTTCCTGCCCGGGCTGGCTTTGAACCGTGATCTCAGATCTCAGCCTCCTGAGTGGCTAGGATTATAGGCATGAGTCACCCGCGCCCAACTTTACTAGGTTTTTGAAGCCTGCAAAATGTTTTAGTTATTATACTGATAGCAGGATGTTTCTTTCTAAGAAGCACACATTTCTTTGAATAGATTGATTTAGTATAACAAGATCCTTTCACACTAAAACATTTAAAGATCCAGTCTAACTGTGGGTTGAGAGAAAACTAATAAAAGGTTTTTAGGTGACTTTGTATCTCTACTTCTTGCCTGGACCCAAACCAGACAGATTTATAATAATAATACTGTGAGTACCATTCTGCTGGAACCCAGTGTGTGTTTAAGAAATCTGGTTAGGCAAAATGAGATGGCTTATAATGTGGAGAACTTCCATTTTTCTCTTTGATGGACTAGTTAACATGTGAAATGAAGTCTTGGGCCTGTTTGACATACATAAATACATACACATATACGTAGGTATCAAAACATACATATGCATCTGACTTATTTTATAGTGTATTCTTTTTCTTAAATGTGTTGTGAACATTTTCCATTCCATTAAATATTATTCTACAGTAGTATTTCTACTGTCTTCTTTGGCACACAAATACCTCCATGAAATATATGAATTCTGTAGATAGATAAAGTTAAAAGATGAAAGTATAGTATCCTAGGAAAACATGCAACAAAGACATCTATTAGGCATAATTTTTGTGTGTATATTGTAAATTTTTTTGACATGCAATCCTTTTTACAATACCTTTGTATTAATGTATTTGGGAATTTATATTCTGGAGAACACACTTTGAAAAAAACTCTTTAAAAATTATATTAATGAATGCATTTGTATTCATACTATGCTGTGATGAATCTTTAAAAATAATCTTTGTAAATATGCACAATACTTTTTCTAAAAAATAATTGAGATTAAAAAATGTATTGTTATATATTTCTAAGTCCATTCATTTCATATAACGTGGTCTAACATCTATTTTGAATATTTACCCATATTGATAATTTGTGAAACTATACCAAGAACATCTAAGTGTTTTCCAAAAAATACTGCTGCTTACTAAGTAGTGACCTTGTGAATAACCTTGAAAGATAGAAAAATATTTATATAATAAAAATTTTAATTGAATAAACCAATCAAAATTTATTGAAAACATTACTCTTCCCTTTAAACATTGTTGCATATAGTTATAATAATTTATTTATAGTTTTATTAGTAATTAGTAGTAGAGATGATTACAGCTGCTATGATCCAGACGGGACTACAGACAAATACACAGTGTTTACATATTATTCCATTGTATTACTGCAGAGATCTTATAGGAAACTTTTGAGTTCTGTGCTGACTACTCTTCAAGCTGTTCAAATCCATTTCATTTCACACTGTTTTACTAATCCTTTCTACTTTCATTATTGCAGTGGGAACTGATGAATTGGATAGCTACATGTATCAGACAGTGGGTCACCACACCATTGACTTGTATGCAGAAGCAATGTCCCTTCCCCTCTACCGCAGGACCATAACAGGCAAGAGCTTGGATACGGGACATGTGTACTCCAAATGTGAAGGTGATGAGGTTGAAGACCTCTATGAGCTTTTGAAACTTGTCAAGGTATGTGGAGTAACTAGTTACTTTTTTTTGGGGGGGGGGGGTGTCCGGTCATGGGGCCTGAACTCTGGGCCTGGGCGCTGTCCCTCAGCTCTTCAGCTCAAGGCTAGTGCTCTACCACTTGAGCCACAGCACCACTTCCGACTTTTTTCTTTTTGCTTATGTGGTGCTGAGGAATCGAACCCAGGGCCTCATGCATGCAAGGCAAATGCTCTACCACTGAGCCACCTTACCAGCCCCCATTTTTTTTTTATTGTGAAAATACCATACAGAGGGGTTACAATTACATGGGCAAGGTAATGAGTACATTTCTTATCAAGCATTGTTGCCTCCTCCTTTGTTTCCCCTTCCAATCCCTTCTCAACTCCCAGCCCACCTACCCCCCTCCAAAGTTGTAAAGTTCATTTTTCGACATAGCATCTTGTACATCTCAGTGTTGCACTGGGTCCACCTGTATCCCTATTTAAACAATTAGTTTTTTCCCTTCCCCTTCACAAATTATACCAACATCAAATACAGTGAAAGCAGGGGTTATACCGTAGGGGAGGGACATACAAAGCAACAAATAAATCATCTTAGAAATATGTTAGAAACAATTGCATGAAAGAAAAAACATTTGAATACTTATCTTGGGGTTCATTTTACCTAACATCAACTTATCTGACCTTTTCTGCTTGACTCAAACATATACTAATTATTGCAAATAAGGGAAACCATGGGACCTATGCTTCTTTGGGCCTGGCTTACTTCACTTAATATAATTTTTTCCAAGTCTTTCCATTTCCTAACAAATGGGGCAATGTCATTCTTTCTGATGGAGGCATAGAATTCCATTGTGTATATATACCACATTTTCTTGATCCATTCATCTACTGAGGGGCATCTGGGTTGGTTCCATATCTTAGCTATGGTAAATAAGGCTGCAATAAACATAGTTGTGCTGGTAGCTTTAGTGTGGTCTTGTTTGTGATCATTTGGGTAAATGCCCAAAAGTGGGATTGCTGGGTCATAGGGGAACTCTATGTGGAGTCTTTTGAGGAACCTCCATTATACTTTCCAAAGTGGTTGAACAAGTTTACACTCCCACCAACAATGCAGTAAGGTTCCCTTCTGTCCACATCCTCTCCAGCATCTGTTGTTATTAGAGTTCTTGATTATAGCCATTCTAACTGGGATGAGGTGGTATCTCAATGTTATTTTGATTTGCATTTCTTTTATGGCTAGGGAGGTTGAGCATTTCCTCTTCAGAGAAGTTTGTCTTTAAGGCTTTAGCCCACTAATTTATTGGGCAGTTGTTTCTTTGAGAATTTGTTGTTGGGGATTTAATTTTTTGAGTTCCAGGTATATTTTAGATATGAGACACTTGTCCATTGTATGGCTAGTGAAGATCTTCTCCCAATCGGTGGGCTTTCTATTGATCTTGCTAGCTATGTCCTTTGCCGTGCAGAAGCTCTGCAATTTCATGCAATCCCATTTGGTGGACTACTATTTCTAATGGAAGAGAACAGGCAGAACACAAACAACACAGTTAATATTGAAGATTGTGAAGAGAGAATAAGGCAGCATCAAAGTGATAGCAGCTGATGGCGGGGAAGGCTGGGAGTGATAAGTTAGAACTAACACAATTGGGCCTGCTTAAATGTGGTGAGAGGAGCATCAGTTAGGTACTTGCATTGCACATACAGTTCTATAACCAACATGAACTTACTCTTGATATTATGTAGACAAAATTTAGAAGTATGGTACTCACAGATCTAGTAAGTATTCTATTCAGTACCTGTTTACTAGTTGAGATGCTTTTTTTTTGTTGTTTTGTTTTTTGTTTTTTTCTTGGATCCAGTCGAGGGGCCTGAACTCTGGGCCTGGGCACTGTCCCTCAGCTCTTCAGCTCAAGGCTAGCGCTCTACCACTTGAGCCACAGCGCCACTTCCGGCTTTTTTCTTTTTGCTTATGTGGTGCTGGGGAATGGAACCCAGGGCCTCATGCATGCAAGGCAAGCACTCTATCACTGAGCCACCTTCCCAGCCCCTAGTTGAGATGCTTTTATAGTGAGCAGTGACCTTACATTTTCATTGATAAACAACTATTTGAATATAGTTTCCTATTTTTCTCAACCATAAATTTTATCCAGTCAGCTATACTCAGTTCACATTAGGGTGTACTGATGAAATAGGAAATTTTAAGCCAGTATTTCCTGGATGTCTGAGACATATTTTCACAATAAAAAGATAAATAAAAAGATTTCTATTCTTTCTTCCCCCAAAAGACATTGCATCATTTGCTCATTCTTCAGAGAAGTCCAACCTTCTCAGGAGTTCATCATGAAGTAGTGTTATGAACATTTCCTACTTGCAAATCATTGCTTCATGAATGTACTTCAAAATTAGTACTAGTCAGGCTCAATACCAATTAAAGATTTTGATTCAAAATAAAAATATATAGGAGTCATCTAAGTTCTTTCAAATTTGCTTGATTATAATAGTTCTTATTTTGTATTTCAGAATTTTAAAGACAGAAAAACAGAGTTGTTTTATAATTTACTATTCATCTACACATGCATAAGTAGATACTTTTCACAGAAAATCACCAGGAGAGTACCTGCTAATTTTAACTATTTGGTTTATCAAAGAAGGAACTCAAATCCAAAATGTTGGTTAGTCAGAGATAAGAGTCTCACAAACTGCCCAAGCTGGCTTGAACTGCAAACCTCAGATTTCAGCCTCATGGGTTACTAGGATTACAGGTATGAATCACTGGTGCCCAACCTTGACATTAAGACTTTAATATAAACCAATGTTACCGATTGGTGGAACTTAGAAGGAATTGAGTTGCTTAAAAATCGCAAACTTGGTAACAGGAAGCTCTGTGGTAATAATAGCTCTCCAAGAAATGGAAAGATAATAAATTACTAATCTATTTAATTAAAAATAGGCAGATTAGTAGTAATTAAGAAGAAATTTCCTTTCAGTCCATGCTGTCTTTGGAGAAATGGATGCTTTGCCATTATCTTTATAGTAACCATCAGTTATGATATAAATTATTGTTAATGTTAAATCTTGACAACTTCTGCTCTAGAATTTCATACCTGGTAATTATAACTATAGTTTAAAGAGATATTATCAAGTTGTCTTGAACTAAATAGTTATTTCTTTTCCTGTGTAGAAATATTCATTTCACTATGGGGTATTTTAAGGACATAAATATCAGAGATATATTGCTTTTATGAAAGAAATTGTATGATTAGGTTTTTATAGTTCAGTCCATTTCTGAAACACTGATACAAAAATTCCAAGAGAGGTCATACATATTCTAATGAATAATTGAGTAATCATATAAAAAAACTAATCTAGAAAAGCTGTAATTTTTCAAGTTTGTCTTCACTTGTTCTTAGAAGAAGATAGAACTGCATTTTAATTATCCTTTGAATATTAATGAATTATTGAATATATGTAGATTTAATTTCATGTTCAGCATTTATTTATAATACATTGCACTTTAGTGACTTTCATATGTAGGTTATTGTTTTATTTTTTATGTCTCATTTCTCCTCCAAATATTAGAGCTGAGTTTTGCCTAGGAGATGTTCTAGTTTTCAGAGTCTCTAAAAGGACATTAAAGTAGCTAAGTCCAAAATGTATCCTATTATTTTATTTGAAATGATTTATCTATTATGGAATCACCATGATATTGTTTTAATGTATGATGTAAAACCAACATTGAATTGGCTTTTTGTTTTTCTATGTAGAAACTTTAACAGAATGGGCATTATAGTAAAGGTTTTCAAAATAAGGGATCTATCCTTTTGGAAGTGTAATCACTATCAGTAGTAAGAATAATTTCCAGCCTGACAATTTCATGAAATTGATGAGCAAACAGCTCTCCAAAATACTTTTGGTATCTCCATTTTAGAAAACATGCTTATAATAAAAATTACTTCATGACTTTCTTTTCACTTGAGATCTTGAGGTATATCTGAAGGTATTTGAAGTGAAGAAATATAAAATGGCCGTAAGATTTGCAGGGGGCCCCAGACAATGCTAATTAAACACACACTTAGCCTTGTTCCTGGCTCTCCAACATTATGCAGCTTGCCTCAAGCCTTGTCAAGTCCCCAAAATTGGGACATTAAACCTGGTCCATTGGCACAGTAAATGCTCTTTAAGTATTGATTCTAGGCTCAACGAAAACTCAGTGATGGAGCAGAGCAGTCAGTGTCTTGTCCATTCCCATGATTCACCAGACTAGTATCTTGTGCATTCCCAGCTGCAACTTCACTGAGCTGTGCATAATTAGTCCTTTCAAATGATTAGGTGAGACATGTGTAAGGAATTACATAATGAACGGTCTGTTTAGGAATAAAATATTGGGCAGTATTTGATAGGATTATAGTTACTAAACTTACCAGAGGCCCAGGGTCTCTACCTAACGCCTAGAAAATACAACACCATGCTCTGTGGATATATCAAGTCTTGAAAACCAGGTATTGTGATGTCTCCAGCTTTGTTCTTTGTCCTCTAGCTTGCTTTTGGCTACACAGCATCTTTTCTGCTTCCATATGCAGTTTAGGATTGTTTTTTTCTAGTTCTGTGAGATATTTTTGACTCTATATATGGGCTTGGGTAGTGCAGAGATTTAAAAAACACATTATTTTTCTAATCCATGAACATTGAAAGTTCTGTGTGTGTGTGTGTGTGTGTGTGTGTGTGTGTGTGTTCATATTCCTTTTCAATTTCATCAGTGTTTGTATTTTTACTGTACATGTCTTTTCCTTTCCAAGGTTAAATTTTTTTCCTAAAAAACTTTATGGCTATTATGAATGGAAGTTCTTTAATTATTTCTCAACAATCTCCTCATTGGTGTGTATAAAAACGCTGCTTATTTTTGTGTATTGATTTCATACCCTGCTAGTACTTGATTTTTGAATGAGTTCTATTAGGAGTCAAGTAGAATCTGTAGGGGTGTGTGTGTGCGTGCGTGCGTGTGTGTGTGTGTGTGTGTGTGTGTGTGTGTGTGTGTAAGTTCTAGTAGTGAAGCAGGGTCAAAAATCACTACCCTGAAGGTTTTGCAAAAGGAATAAGAGTATAATAGAGTTATAAAGCAACCTTAAGGTCATCAGGCTGAACCTCTAAGAGTGTAAGAAATGAATTAGAGAAATACAACTGTGTAGAGCCACTCAAATACCTGGTGTCAAAAGTGAAAATACATGGCTAACTGAAAGATTATGAGGATACTACTGGGAAATAGTGGGAGAAAGGAGAAGGCACATTGAAGAACAATGGGGCATAATAACATAGTTCAGTAGTGGCAAAGAGTATGTTTAACATAGCTAGAGCTATGTTAGAGCTCCATGGCTAATTTTTATAGCTTTTATATGGCAATATTGATAATCAGAGGCAATGATCATAGCTGTTTATTGTAAATATTGTGATCTTAATATTTTATATCCTGGGGCTGGGAAGGTGGCTCAGTGGTAGAGCGCTTGCCTTGCATGCCTGAGGCCCTGGGTTCGATTCCTCAGCACCACATAAGCAAAAAGAAAAAAGCCGGAAGTGGCGCTGTGGCTCAAGTGGTAGAGCACTGGCCTTGAGCTGAAGAGCTGAGGGACAGTGCTCAGGCCCAGAGTTCAGGCCCCACAACCGGACCAAAAAAAAATAAAATAAAATAAAATAAAAATAAATAAATAAAAAATATTTTATATCCTATCTGTGTGCGCTCTCTCTCTCTCAGTAGTAATGGGTTTAAATTCAGGGCCTACATCTTGCTAGGTTGGTGTGATATTACTTTCTCAAGAAAGATAGTAAGTGAGACTCAAAGAGAAGAGAGTATAAAGTGATATAAATTAGAGAAAGAGTTGCTGGCTGATGGTTTGGACATAGCGATGGAGGATAAGGGACAGGGATACAAAGAAAGGACTTTGTTCCTAACTTCCTCAACTATTTCTTTTTTTATGTTTTGAATTTGTATCTATTACATTAGATTATTTTTGCAAATAATAATGCAAGCATGTACAATATAACAAGTACTTGCAAAAATAATCTAATGTAATAGATACAAATTATATGCATAAAATATATTATCTCTATATATAGAGAGATTATTATATATATTATATAAGCATTAAATATCCTTTTGAAGAAGAAAAAATTTCTAGTTTGTAATTTCATTTAAATTTAAACATGTTTTATATTAAATATGTATTAGCAGTTAGTGTATTTGGCTGCTTGGTCAGTGTCTAAGCTCTGTGAGGAGGACATAAGTTGAATTAATTTGAACCAGAGGGAAAGGAACATTTAAGAAAGAATTAGCCGAAAGTAATTGCAGAAATGTGGCAGCATGAAGGAGAGGACTTAGAAAATGGTAGGTGGGCAGAATTTGATCAAGTACATTGTATGCACTTGTAAACACCAGTAAGAACCCCTCTTGTATAACTATATTAGTAATTTTAATGTCCTTCTTTGTAACACGTTCCAGTGGGTCTCATTGTGCCCTTTTCATACATAGACCTAATGTACTTGTGTAATATCCATCTTTTGCCCTTACCTCCCCCAACTTCCACCTGCTGTTTGTCCCTCAAAACAATCTGCCTTGCATATAATAATAATAATTATTATTATTATTATTATTATTATTATGGCAACATTCCAAAAACCTGTTTCTGGATTATCTCACTTAACATCTCCAGTTCCACTTATTTTTCTGAAAATGGCATAATTTCATTCTTATTTATAGCTAAATAATACTCCCTGGTTTATATGTGTCACCTTTTCTTTCTCTAATTGATGGTTAGTCACCAAGCTTGGATTCTATATACTGGCTACTGTCAGTAGTGCTACTGAAAACATAAGGTGTATACTGTCTTGGATGTTGATTTACATTCCTTTGGATATATGCCAAAACGGATATAGCAGAATCATATTGTACTTTCATAGTTTCACTTTCAGTTTCTTAAAGAACTTTCTAACTTATTCCCATAGTGGCTGGCTAAATTGATTTATTTGTATTCTTGTATTCCTGCCAACAGTATATAGGAGTTCCTTTTGGGGGTCCTCTCTCTCTCTCTCTCTCTCTCCTGCCCCCTCTTCCCTTCCTCTCCCCCCCTCCCCCCCCCCCCCGTCTTCCCCCTCCTTCCCTCCCTCCCTCCCCCCTCCTTTTTGGCAGTACTGGAGTTTGAATTCAGGGCCTTGTATTTGCTGGGCAGGCAAGCAGTCACCCTACCACCTGAGCTGTGTACCCAGCTCTAGAATGGGACATTTAGAATTTTTTTCCCTATACTTGGTGTTTCTCACCAGAATCACACCTTTTAACTGATCCTTTTTTGGATATTAATACCATGAAAAATATGTACACCACTCATAGTTAAGAGTCTCTTTCCTGAGCCGAGCGCTGGTGGCTCACGCCTGTAATCCTAGCTAATCAGGAGGATGAGATCTGAGGATCGCGGTTCAAAGCCAGCCCGGGCAGGAGAGACCGTGAGACTCCTATCTCCAATAAACCACCAGAAAACCGGAAGTGGCGCTGTAGCTCAAGTAGTAGAGCGCTTGCCTTGAGCTGAAGAGCTGAAGGACAACGCCCAGGCCCAGAGTTCAAGCCCCACGACCGACAAAAAAAAAAGAGTCTCTTTCCTTGACTTACTAAAATATCTAATAAAACAGTGATTTAAAAAAATATGTTCAGCCAGGCACTATTGGCTCACACCTGTAGTCTTAGCTACTCAGGAGGCTGAGATCTGAGGATCGTGGTTCAAAGCCAGCCTGGGAAGGAAAATCCATGAGACTCTTATCTCCATTTAACCACCAAAAAAGCTGGAAGTGGAGCTGTGACTCAAGCATGTAGTAGATAACTAGCCTTGAGCAGAAACACTCAGGGACAGATCCCAGGCCCTTAGTTTAAATCCTGGACACACACACACACACACACACACACACACACGCATGCGCGCGCGCGCACACACACACACACACACACACACACACACATGTTCAGATTGTCCCATGGGATAACAGAAAGGTAAGAGACAACAGGAAAACATACTAGCTTAGTATTAGAGGGTTCCTCCCCTCCCCATTTATGGAAAGAATAGATCGTTTCTGTGCAATCATCTTTCAATCCCAATTCAGATTTTTTTTTTTTGGTGGGGGTTAGGAAATCCCTTCTGTAGCATATGTTGTAAAATACACTCCTGTACAGTTACTAACACTGATAAGGTCTTCAAATGTTCACACTTACTGTCTCCTTATTAAACCATATCTGTTAATGAAATCAGCATTTGGTAAAGGATGTTTGCAAACCTGTCTCCAAATAAATATATGGGTAAGGATATGAACAGGCATTTCAAAGAGAAATAAAAGTACAAGCTCTCTCAGTGGGAGCTTGCTGTGACTTATGCATGGTGTGCTGATAGAAACCCTATAAATTGTTTGGCCTTTCTGAGGTTAGTTTGGCAGAACTCACCAGAAACCCAAAATACTCCTTTCACCAAACAGTTCCCCGTGGGGGGAAAAGCCACAGACACACTTGAAGATTTGTAAGTGATTGGCAGTCTAAACTGTGATGTCCATATACAGTGAGATGCTCTATGGCATTAAAAATGAAGGTGCAGAACAGCATCCTTATGTGTTGAGAGAGGGAAACATCTTTGTAAATGCATTCGTATACATGCACATATAGAAAAACCTCTGAAGGATAACTTTCAGCCTGAATGTATGTAGTATTTGCATGTTTGGGTTTTTTTTATTTTTGTTTTCTAATGAGCATGGATTGCTTTTGATGCTTCTTTGTTAAAGACTTGACCAAAATTTAAAGATGTATAGCCTGGTATAAGAGAAAGGAAACCTGATAATCCGCAGGATGTCTGTGGTTCCTAGGTCCTTTCTGGAGGTTCAAGAGGAGCCTGTTTTTCTTTCAGAGCTGGTTTTTGAAAGCTCTGTTTGAGAGATTTTTCTTTTTTCCTGTGACAAATGTCTGTCATTTTCTAAACAAGAAAGCCTATGTCCCAGTTAGGTACATAGTTATTTTCACTCACTCACAGCCTTGTTGTGTTAATACTGAATAAGCAGAGACAGCCTGGCTGGTGGTGAAAGATGGTGATCCAGCCTCAGGGCTTTTCTGGTCCCTCCTAAACCCCTGATTGCCAGGTTTTCCTAATTTCCCATTTCCAGGGCAGCACTAGCGTGACCTTGCCTGCTAAATACGATGCTCTGAATGCCCAAGATTTTCACATGCATTTGGAAATGGGCAGCAAGGCAATTGTTTACAGGACTCCAAATGAACTGTGTGCACTCACAGCAAGTTTGATAAACACACATTTCCTCCTTTTATCAGTGAGATTTCAGAATGTGAAGTATGAGTTTCCAGTTTTACTCATTCTCCTCAACCCTTTTCCTGTTTAGAAACTTAGACATACTAATTGCATGCTGATCGGTCCCTGTTTTTCATTCTGCTTACTGGTAGTTGACGGCCAGTCCCAGTACTTACCTAAGCAAGGTTGAGCAAACCTTCAAAAATAAACTTTCCATGCATTCAACTTAAAGGAGATTCATACCAAGTAATGTAATGTGAGCACTAATTAACAGTAATGACTGCTAATCACTTTGCTTTTTATACTCCTTTAGGAGCACTGCTATTATCTAATACAGTTAAGTAAAATGCTGTGTATGAATCAACAATGCAGCGTCCTCTTAGCAGCTATTCCTCACAATCAAGCTTCGCATAAATTAGAGTTAACTAAATTCGATTTTAATATCTGTGTTTCTACAATACTAAGGTATCTAGTTAAAGAACCTGAATATTAAAAAGACATTACCTGATGTATTTTGCAATCATCCTCGTGGATAAAAAACAGTATTGCAAATAAATTTTCTCACCGTATGTGGTACTTTCTCATACTTATTTGAAATTGTGTGTGACTTTTCAACATCAAACCAACACTGATTCTGATATAAGCATGTATCCAGATCAATTATATGCAATAGGCTTATGTTTAATTTTTTATGAATTGTGTGTGGACTTCCTAGAGGATCTCACATATTTTTTAAATTATGTAGTCTATTTATATAAACTTGATTTATAAGATTGTACATTCAACATACATTTAAAAAGGTTATTTGTATGTGTAGCATATTATTAGACCATTATAAAAGCTTTCTGTTTATTTACATACATCCAGTATACCTTGCCTCAGGAAGAGACTTAAGAAAAACTCATAAATTAATAATTTAAGGAAGTATATTCTAGTAGCATTTTGGCTAAGCTAATAAGTTAAAGTCAGAGTCACTACTAAGGACTTCAACAATGCCTTACTTTTTATTTGTACTGGCTTGTTAACTAGGGCTTTGTACTACTTTTGTACTACAATGACAAGTACATAACATCCATGTCCCGTTTCCTGCTTTGATTTACAAATAGGTTGACATTATTGAGGAATTTTTTAACACTTTAACAGTTCTGCAGTTTGATTTCAGAGAAGGTGCTAATCTCTCTAGAAATCTGAATGTGACAAAAAAAAAAGTTGTATACTGTTTTGCTAGGGAATTTTTGAATGGATTTTATATCAGAAATCTCAATTTTATGACTACTAGTACTTATTTACCATGTGATTTGGTGGAATGATTTCACCATGTTAATCAAGAATCTTCCTTTCATACTATTTCTAATTAGTTGGGGCCATAATATTGTAATTCTCACAACTAACCTAATTATCTTTCTGGTCCAGTAATTCAAGACTGTGTATATGTGCACGTGCGTGTGTGCGTGCATGTGCGAGTGTGCACATGCAGGCTGGTTTTAGAGCTTGAACTCTGGGCTTGGGCACTGTATTTTAGCTTTTTCACTCAAGGCTGGTGCTCTACTACTTGAGCCACAGCTCCACTGCTACACTCCCAGCTTTTGGTGGTTTGGAAATAAGAGTCTCACAGACATTCCTATCAAGGCGACTGACTTCCAACCACAATTCTTAGATCTCAGCCTCCTGAGTTACTAGGATTACAGGCATAAACCACCACTGCCTGTTTAGGTAATGACTTTTAAGTTACCGGAGTAATTTGACTTCCCTTTCATCTTTGTATTGTTCATATTGTGAGCATTGTTAAAATTTTAATTTTTTTGGTGAATGAGAAAGTGGAAAAAATTAAGTGTTGGTGTAGTAAGAAGCTTTATGTTGTATATACATCTTATTGTATACATTGCAAGCATATATACTTTTAAAAAGCTTTGGCACACTATATGTAATTGAATTTAGTTTCAAAGAATTATATAACAGGAATGATGTGAAAGAATAGAAAATATATAGAGGTTTAATTGAATGCTGTCCATATATAATTATAAATTTGTGAGCATTATATAAAACATATATTTTCTTTGGGTCATGGTACTATTTCACCATAGCTCAAAATGCATGTCTGGTGGAAAAACTTAACCTTTTCTATTTTGGCTTGAGTATTTGTATGTAACAAAATTATGTTTAAAGAGTTTCAATTCCCAGGTTTTTCTTTTTCTTTTTCTCCCTCTAGTGTGTTTACTTTTATGGGAGGGTCATTGATCTGTATCTGTCATTTTACCCTCAGGGGACAAATGGAATTGGCCTTTTAGACACAAGTATGCAAACAGGCTGCCTTCTTCCTCTTGATGGAATTGTGGGAAGATTGCACGGGTGCCACATCCATTTTCCTATTGACTGTCTGGGGGTTCTGCGGTGGGCACTGCTTCCAGTGGATAAGGAGGTGCTATGACTGGTTACCTTTCTCATGAAAGCGTTACAAAGGGAAATGCAAAATGTATGCGGTTTGGTGTTCTCAGCCTGACAGTTGTTTTTGTTAAGTTTTCTTCCCCATTGAAGTCCGACCTAGAAAAACATACATTTTTGTCTTTTTTCCTTTATATTAAGCTTAGTAGATTTCCTGCATTTGACCTGTTAGAGAAATTACATTATAGTCTTCCTTTTTTAAGGCTTCTATTGTAAAGTTTCAAAGCTGGTGCAACAGTGCCCTCTATGGTCTGTCAGTGAACAGTAGGCCGGCAGATGCAGAGCAGACCCAGAAGAGCTGGCAGGGTATTTAAATTTTAAGTTTTGCCCAGACAAGAGGTCCCTTTTTCCTTGGTAGACATTCTTGTTTTTCATTAACAGCTTTACCTTAAACAAAGGAAACAAAAGACCATTCTGAGTTTTCATTTAGAATTATTGGCTACTTCTTGTTGTTACCTATGTTTTATCAGAAATTCATCAGGGTAATTTGAGATGGAAGGAGTCTTAACAAGCTGTACTGTCCCTTCACGAAATATCTTTTTGAAGTTGAACTCCAATAAGGGTATTGAGAAATGATTTAGTTCCTTTGTCTTCTATTTAATTAGAATCTGTGTGGATTGCCTACAACTTAACTTTTATTTGAAATAAGTAACCTAGCTTTATATGTGACATTATTTAAAATTTAAACCATGAGATTTATTCAAAGTATTTGTCATTCATTAGCACTGATTTAAATTTTAGATGTTCCTTCCTCTCATCTTTGGTTTACCTATTTGATTGTATGTGTGGACAGCTAAGTTTTTCATTGTAAAATACAACTAGATATGAAGTTATCAATTGGTAAAAAAACAAACAACAGTATTTTATTTAATTATGATTAGAAGAAGAGAATTTCATGGGTCAAGTGTGTTTTGCTTCTGAAAGTATTTTAATAAAAAATGTTAACCCAGCCAGGAGCCGGGGGCTCACACCTGTAATCCTAGCTATTCAGGAGGCTGAGATCTGAGGATTACGGTTCAAAGCCAGCCTAGGCAGGAAAGTCTGTGAGACTCTTATCTCCAATAAACCACTAGAAAACCAGAAGTGGTGCTGTGGCTCAAGTGGTAGAGCACTGGCCTTCAGCTGAAGAGCCCATACATAGTTCAAGCTCCATGACCGACCAAAAAAAAAAAAAAAAATGTAAACCCAAGTCCTATTCTTCATGCACTTTATTCACAAGTAATGGTAAACCCAGACCTCTGGGCCTGCTTTCTATAAAATGTGAGTCAACTTAGCTTATCCTTTGAAATTTTGTGAAGAATTAAGAGATGATGTATTATATAGTTAAATGGCAGTGTTTTGGATGAGGAAATTTTAACATATGAAATTTAAAATACATTTAATGCTCTTTAGATGTAAACAATCCTATGTAGTAACTGTAGTGATTCATATGAATCTGAAATTTGCACCGCATTCTTGATGTTGTGAAATGACAAAATTATATTGTTTACTTTTAACTCCCTCCATAACTCCTCCCTAAACGTGTTAAAACAAGCCATCTTTGTGTACTTCACCATAAGAACATCCACATACAAGGCAGCATTTGGCAATATGTGAAAAGTGGTCAAAAAGAATCCTTAGGGAAGAGAATGGAAGTTTTTGTTCTTTTGTACAATATTGGGTAATACTTAGGATTTTTTATTTGATAAGCAGTTTTTGCTTTCTTCACTGTCACCTGGAAAAAAAGAAAAAAGAAAACCTGATATGTAAAATAGGTGAAAGTGGATCTTATTTGGTTGAAGTGGCGATAGAAGTCTGGAGTTGCACTGAGAAAAGTTTGAAAGCCATCCTTACTTCTGCTGGCATTTTGTTTGTAGTTACCATTCCTTTTGTTTTCTATAAGGCCTTTGTCTATGGATTTTAGCACTAAATTTACCTGGCACATAGAAGATGCTCAGTTAATGTGTGCTGAATACAGATTTTCTTTTTTTCTTTTTTTTTTTTTTGTTGGTCGTGGGGCTTGAACTCTGGGCCTGTGCGCTGTCCCTCAGCTCTTCAGCTCAAGGAGAGCGCTCTACCACTTGAGCTACAGCGCCACTTCCAATACAGATTTTCTTGAGAATCAGTTTCCTTTATTGATATAGATGGTTTGAAATAGTATAAATATAAACATGCACAAGCTTAATAGGTCTATGTAATCATAGAGTAATTGCTCCTCCATGAACCATTTAAAACAGGCCTATTTCAAGTATAATTATTCTATTTTTTTCGGGGGGGGGGGGGGTCTGGTTGTGGAGCCTGAACTCTGGGCCTGGGCGCTGTCCCTCAGCTCTTCAGCTCAAGGCTAGCTCTCTACCACTTGAGCCACAGCGCCACTTCCAGCTTTTTTCATTTTGCTTATGTGGTGCTGAGGAATCGAACCCAGGGCCTCAGGCATGCAAGGCAAGCTCTCTACCACTGAGCCACCTTCCCAGCCCCCAAGTATAATTATTCTAATTTTAATTGAACAACCTTTTAGTTACAAATAGTAGGAAATGAATATCAAAATATTGAGAATTTATCTTCAAGTTGATGATTAAAAACTATTGCACAGAGATGGGTTTTGCTGAAGATTTGGATATTTCCGATGACTGATAGAATATTACTACACAAAGAACTTCTGGGTTGAAATTTTTCAACAATCAGTTCTTATAAACTTTGTGTTTCTTTTTTCTTGTAAACTTTAATATTTAGTTGCTATTTAGTAACTTCAAATTTAATATTATAACAAACCAAATTTTCAGTTTATCATTTAAGTTAGAATTGAGAACCACAGAAGTATCTGTTTTTAACATTATAAAGAAGGAACTAGTATTTTAAACTGATACAGTGCAAATGAACAAGAACTTAATAAACAAAATATAATAGCTATTTTTAAATAATGACCAGCTTCAGTAAGAAGCATGTTTAAAATTAAATTCTGGCTTATAGGGCTGACAAGATGCTGTCTCCTGAAAAATAATGGGAAAGGTATTTTTTTCCTTTGAAGTGAGAGTACCAAATTAAGAATCTGCTTAATTAAAATAGTGATAAATGTAGATTACATTACCGAAGACAGTGAAATACAGCTGCTCTCTCTAGTGAGAGCCTGCATAATTTACTGGGCTGTACAACGAAGCCGCGCAATAGTACTGCACACTGTTACCAGGAACGTCCTGTTTACTCTACATACATTTCTTTTCTTAATTAAAATGTCAGTGATAATTTTATAGCAGTCTTCCAAAAACTCCTTCTCAAATGTTTTCAAGGTGGTAGAAATGAGCAGCGAAATCATTACTGTTGCTGCATGAAACAGATTACATCGGAGGAAAATGCAGCATGTTATTTTGTATTAATTCAGTTTTCCCTATTATGAGTTGGTATTGAGTTAGGTTGTTTTGTACACGTGAATCTTGCCTTGTGTGAGGGAGATGTGACAAAATCTTTGGGCATAATTTTATTGTAAAATCCTTTGGAGATGCAGCAAGATTTGGGTGGGTCCAGAAGTGGGTGCACTTACAGGTAAAGGTGCGGGTGTGTATACTGTGGGGACACCCCAGATCTGCGGGTGGTCTTCCGTCCTCAGCTCCGCCATTGATTTGCGATGAGTGACAACACTGCACAAGAGTGAGTGAAAGAAAGGAAATTGTCTGGAGATCAGAAAAGTGGTTGATAATCCCTCATGGGTCATGCAGTTTATTTTTGTTTAATGAGCCCAGTGAATACCTTCATAACTAAATGTATTTAAAACATCTTAAATTTAACAAGAAATGTTAGTAGATTATTTTGTTGGTTCCCTTCAGAGGTAAATAATGACCCTAGGATTAGACTTTTATTTTTGGTGCCCCGACGTGGTATGATCATGGCTTTCATACTTGGAAAATTTACAGTAAGACTCTATCAAAGAATTACTATGAGCATCTGATGGGACAGCCTGGTAGGAAGGAAGCATTACCAGGAAGGGTACTGCATTGCTGTGTTGTTACATTGTTTGAACTACAGGCAAGTGAGGGTATATTGCTACATTGTTACATTGTTTTATATATATATATATGTGTGTGTGTGTGTATATATATGTATATATATGTGTGTATACACACACACACACACAGAGTGAGGTACTAGAGCTTTGCTTTTACTTAAGATAATTGTTATCAGTCGTGGTGTATCTTGTTAGTTGGTTCTTAGAGAAATTATTTGTGCACTCCTCCTTCCTTGTTTTGTCTTTTTCTTTTTCATACTTCATATAACAGCTGCTTTGGTACTGGTGAATAATAGTCTCATGCCTTGTGCATTTTAGTATCTGCTTTGAGTTAGCTCTAGCTTGATACAAGCTAGAATTAACTGAATAGTTTGAGAGTCTTCTTAGTGACCCTTCAAAACTTTTTGAGTAGGAAAACTTTTAGTCTGAAAAATAACACATTGCCTGGATTTTCAAAAGTAAAATGAGAACACAGTATGAGAAAGAACTTTCTAAGATGATTTTGTTCTGCATGCTTTTTTCCTTTGAGCTTCAGTAAAATGACATTGAAAAAAGTCACATGCTTGAATAACCATTATTTATCATATTCACATAAATTTAAATGTTAGTATCTTGTTATTGGGGAGGAGTTGTTTTGTTTTGCTTTCCGGCGATAGAGTTACAGCTAGGTAGGTTTGTTCTTCCTCTTGCTGTGTTCTGGCCACTTTTCTAAGAGCTGGAGGTGCAGTGGTAAAGGCATAGACGTATATGATTAAAACACTTTGAGATTTAAGGCAGTAAGTTGCTGGTATGAACTAATGAAAATAATTATTGGTGAAAAATTGTTTGCTCTTTTAAAATACCACACATTTTTTTACAGATTTGTCTCATTTTTTTTATGGCTTTCTGTTTTATCTTTCTGTATCCGGCCAGTATAACTGAACATTACTGTCTGTACCTGTTTGTAGAATTATGCTGAGGATTTTTCGTTCACCTTACAATTTTGAGTAATATCTTGAAATAAATGCCTTTGTAATGCCTTTGTGAGTTGATTCCTAACCATTTCAGAAGTCTTCAGGATTCTTCCAAAGATTCATTGAGTTTCTTTCTCGTGGCTGCCTCAAGAGTTACGTATTAAGGTAATTTGCAGCCTTCTACCCAGGTAACATGGTGTAACCACAAAGTGATCACATGACCTAACGCTAAATTGAAGTCAGATTTCCAGTTCTCCGTATTCTGAGGTTATGGATTAGAAACTAGTTACTCTAAAAAATAATTGCTTTTAAAAATCAGATCCCCTACTTCTGAAGTATCATCTCATGTAGTTCAGATATTCTTTAGAGTTGTCATGGACTATATCCTAACAAAGAGTAGGTAACATTTTACAAACTTTATTTTTAGGCCAATATCAGCAGACCTTGTTTTCAGATGCAGTTCTTGAGCATTTATACTTAGGTAGAAATTTTTGTTTTTAGTTTCCAGTCGTTTCATTTGTCTTCCACACTATTTTGCATAGATTTCGTCTCAGATTGTTACTTGTGTGTGCTTTAGAAAAAGCACTATATACTAGGTCAAGTTAATTTTGTTTGTGAAAATTTTTCATAGTTATAATTTGCCAAACCTTACATTGATGCTTTTGTGCTTTATGGTTAATTGATAATTACTGAATCCCCACTGTATAAAAAAGTCACTACTTAATGCTCACTAAATTTACTATTTTACATAACAGATTGGCTGAATCTTATGTATTTATTGATTTGGAGTCAATTCAGCCATCTGCAATGGAAAAGGGCATGGTTACAAAGAATTTACAACAACACAAAAGGACTTTTATAGAAAGTTAAGGGGAAAATGTTAATTACTGTTATGAACTAGCATAGTGACTAAAATATTGTCTTACAAGAAACCATAGCTTGTAAATTTTACTGATATCTGAGTGCAGTGTTCATCCTCTCAACAAGTTAAACTATGTCTTAACTGTGTTTGGGAAAAGGGAACAGGCTGTAAACTTTGTAGAAAACAAAATGAGGATATAGATAGGTAGATAAATTAGAGATAGAAAGATACATAGATACATAGATATAAAGTATATTTTCTTTTGATTTAATGGTAACTGGCTTCTTAAATCACAACAGACTTCCTAAGAAGTGTTTACAATTTATTTTTTGAATTATTCACCACAGTTATTTCAGATGTTCATATAGTATTAGAAAATATTCTTGGTTTCTTTGTCGTGCTATTAGATTCTAATAGAGATGACATTTTTGCATTCATTTATTTTAATTTTTGACCTTTTATTTTTAATACATTTTTATTGTAAAAATACTGAACACAGAGGGGTCACAGTTACATGGGCAAGGTAATGAGTGCATTTCCTGTCAAGCATTGTTACCTCCTCCTTTGTTGATCTTTTAACACAACTCTTTTCCACCTCTGGTAGTCTGAAGAGAATGAGACTCAGTAGATAGTTTCATTGTAGCCTTCTGTGGGGATATCCTTGTTTTTCATGCCTTCTTCCTATTATTATCACCTAAATTCTTCCCTGATTTTCCATGATACTTAGAATGGTTTGCACGTGCATGCACATGCACAAACACATGCCTACATGCATCCTGAGGCTTGAACTCAAAGCCTTGGTACTGTTCCTGAGCTTTTGTGCTCAAGTCTAGTGCTCTACCACTTTGAACCACAGCTCCATTTCTGGGTTTTGTGTTTTTTGTTTTTTGTTTTTGATGGGGGTAGATATTTGGAGATAAGCTTCTCAGTCTTTTCCTGTCTGGGCTGGCTTTGAACCTTGATCCTCAGCTCTCAGCCTCCTGAGTAGCTAAATTACAGATGTGAGCCACTGATACCCAGCTACATTTTTTAAATTAAACAATATTCATAAACACATATAAAAGTATGAAGCTAGTACTCAGAATTTAATCAGCATTAATAGTATAATATAGCTGAATATGTATACATAATACACACCATAAAATACTTGTGTGTATTTGTATATAACTTTATACATTACATTTTAACTTAAAATATCAGGAACAATTCACTCTGCCATTAAAAACCTCTTCATGAACCTAATTTAATGACCACTTAATATTTCATCATGTGACTGTATAATAATTTCCCTAATGATTCCCTAATTTTATAAATTAGGTTGATATCACTTTTACTATAAATAATGGCACATAATATTGGTACATAAATTATTGTCGTTTAAAAAATTGATTCCCTAGGAAATATTTCTAGCCATATAATTATATAAAGTCTATAGCTTATTTCCTTAAATACTTTACCCAATTATGCACTTATTTACATTTTAAAATTCTAAGTCTCTAGTGTATGTGAAATCTTAAACTTGGAATTCTGTTTTTATAGTTCCTGGCATTTGATGAAAACAAGGTGGCAATAACACTCTGCCTGTTTCTGACTACATTTTGGGCTTGGAGAAAAACCAAAGAGATAGGGCATTAGGGCAACTTAGTCATGTAATTCAAAGCATAAGATTATATTCTTCATTATTTTGAGAGAATTTTTAGAGCTTTAATGTTTATTTGATTGATGACCATTTTCAAATTGGAGTATTAATTTAGTTTGCTGTATACTCAAAAGATGCCACATAGATAAACACAGATACAAATACAGACACAGATAATGATGTTTTTAAGCAGTAATAGCTGTGACATTAATTGTAACTTACTTCTGCAATAGATTTCATTTTCCAGCTCCCACCAAGTAGTAGCAAGTGATTTACTTTCTTTCTAATAGCATTAGTTTAAGTTTTACAGCACTTAGAAATGATTTCTAATTTTCTCTTAATAAATAAATGATAACAGAATGTTGATTTAGTGATTGCAATCATTTTGGTCGTATGTTTTTTATAGCAAATGTGTACAATTTTAGTTATACTTCACTCTGCATATGTTTTCAACTGCTTGTTTAAACCATTTTAGGTCACTATATATCCCACTGGAGATATTTGTGTTTTTCATGATTTTTTTGTCAACCTATAATATTGTCAATTCTACCATGGCATCCAAAACAAAGGAGCAGACCAAAACTATAGTGCTATTATTTTTTAATTGAGTGCTAACAGCAAGAGTAAAATAATATTTATTTTATAATAATTATTACTAAATGATCTTTCATCTTAGGAAAACAGTATCATTGCACCTTCTTGACTTTATAACTTTTATTATTAGTTCTCTTTGTTTCTATTTATTCATTTAATTTTTTGTTGTTTATGGGGCTTGAACTCATGGCCTGAACACTGTCCCTGAGCATTTTTGCTCAAGGCAAGGGCTCTACCACTTTGAGCCGTAGAACCACTTCTGGTTTTCTGGTGGTTAATTGGAGATAAGAGTCTCAAGGACTTTCCTTCCAGGGCTTGGTTTGAACTGCGGCCCTCAGGTCTCAGCCTCCTGAGTAGCTAGAATTTCAGGCATGAGCCACAGGCTTCTGTTTATTTTCTGATAACTAAATCTTTCCAGGCTTTCTTGTCCTTTGAAATTAAAGAACAAGGCTTGTGTGACATCTTTTAAACATCATCTCTTCCGTGATGTGACTGTGCCATTACTATACTGATGGGGTTGTGAAAGTGGGAGTGCTGTTGACGTGTTCCTGGCTGTTCTCTAAGCTGCGGGTTCTTACTTTGTATCTTCTGCTCTTCAACTGGAAACACACACTACCTTGTGTGGTTCCATTCTCCCCTGTTCTTTTTCCTCTCATGCTGATTGTGTGTTTCCTTTTGTTCTTTTCCCTTTTCTTTCTCACATGTGTGTGTGCATGGACATATGCATATATTAATGAATTTCTAAGCGTAAAAAACAAAAATTCCAGAATCTGGATTTCCTTAAAGTTTCTTTGGTTTCTGTTTCATTATTGAAGTTATGGTCATCAGTATTTACCATTTTTTATGATCATGGATGGTTCTCTTCTGTATTGTTTTCAGTCTCACAGTGAAGAATGAACAGTGAAACCTGATACAGTCTTAGAGAGTCTTAAACTTCATTATACAGTCACATCATCCAGGGATCTTATTAAAAGTTCTGATTCCGTGGGTGGATCCTGATAGTTTTTAAATGCTTAGCCAGGTGATACTTGTCTGGGACTGCGTTTGAATAGGCAGATTTAAGACTCAGAGCATCATTCATTTATTAAGAATATTTAGGTTTAAAAAATCAGTTTCCTCTCTACAGTGATTTTGAAGATCATATTTCCTTTTAAAATCTTATTTGCCATTTTCTTCTCTGTGTTTGTGTTTGTTTTATTTTAGCCATTTTTTATCCATAGTTGTTTAAAAGATCTTTGATTATTTGGTATCGGTGATGATGATGTTAATTAATTTTTATTTTTTGTAAAAATAAAACTGAAAACTTGGGAGAGTTAGGAGTGAAGGTGAAGGATGGGGATAGTGTAGGGAATTGAGAGCAGGATGAAGATTCAGGTAAATCTGAGAACTAGGCCATTACATAGAAATCCTTGATTCTTTCTCATTTCTGTAGCTATTACTAGAATGACTATATTCAATACGGTTGAAATTGTCCATTGAAAGCGAGAAGTCACCCAATACATACACAATATATTATTTTTCTAAATAAGGTATCTTTCGTGTCTTTTAAAGAAAGAAATTCACACAATTTCCTGTTCAGACGCTTACAGCAATGCATTGAGTTCTAGAAAGGGCATGGTAATTAGAGGATGGGATCATTTCATCAAAGGATAATAGGACCAAGTTCTACAGGTTGTCCGTTATTTACAGTCTAACACTCAGATGCGACCACCATCAAAACAATTGTACCTTTAAGGTAAAGCTCAAAACTGATGAGGAGGGGCTGGGAAGGTGGCTCAGTGGTAGAGCACTTACCTTGCATGCATGAGGCCCTGGGTTCGATTCCTCAGCACCACATAAGCAGAAAAAAAAAGCTGGAAGTGGCGCTGTGGCTCAAGTGGTAGAGTGCTAGCCTTGAGCTGAAGAGCTGAGGGACAGCGCCCAGGCTCAGACCGGACTCCCCCCCCCAAAAAAAAAAAACTGATGAGGAAAAGTGGTCAGATCACCTAGGGTGACTGATAGCTGAGGTGGCAGTTAAAGTCCTGTGCCTTAAACTCAAAGAAAGGTGGGAAGCCTTTCCCTTGCCAGTAATCACTGTGCTTGGAATTTAATTGCATTTTATCTTTGGACAAAAGACATCATCCTGCTCTTTTCAAACCTTATTTTAGAAGTAGGTACAACATGTAAGCTATATTTCCTATCTTATTTGTCTCTGTGCTCTCAATGAATATAGATTACCTTTTCTTTAGTCAGCCTACATTTAAAAAGCTTATGTTTTGCCATAATACTGTAGAATTATTTGTGGTAATGTTACAAGTCTCTAAACTGCATGAACATTATCCTGCTGTTTTATTGTTTTATAATGTAAAAGTAAATGCAAGCATTAAGAAATGCACAGTGCTGTCAGGCCCCTCAGGATTTAAGAAAATTGCCCTAACTATTGAAGAACTGAAAATAATCTTTCAGGTCCCAAAGAGCACTTGTTACAATATTGCCTAGGAGTTGGTTTTGGGAGGGGGGGGGGGGGTTGTTGTGTGTTTTTTTTTTCCCTTTCTCTAACCATAATGGTGATTTGAGTCAATGCTGAAGAAACTCAGATCTCACTTGATCTCAACAATCTGCTATTGCCCTGTAAGAAGTACTTCAAAAACAACATGGTTAAAAATGGAAGGGGTGGAGAGAGGACTCATTCTTAACTCTACCTATGTTTAACCCATAAATCTGTGTCTGCTGTGGAGCCCAGCTTCTTGATCCTATTTGCAAATTTGATATAAAGGCACAAATGGTACGCATTAATCACAAAACTGTGAAATTATGTTATAATGCAAGCCCTTCAAAAAAAAATGAGACAAAGATACAGACAAAATCTTAGAGCCACAGCCTTCCAGAAAGTCTTTACATAACTTGCTCATAGCCTTTTGAATTTTTTAAGTGTAAGGAAGTAGGTATTCCTTATGGTTTTTAGCCTTTTGTCCTGTTTTAAAATATTTCCATTTAAATGCAGATTTTGATTTTCCATCTGGGACTAGGTAGGAGCCATTCTATTACACTACTAAAAGAATAATCCACTTTAACACAACATTTCTCCCTAAAGGGATGGTCTTTTCTAGTCATAGGTATTATATTTCTCAGAATGGTATTAACATTCATGATGTAGTGATTTTATCTTGATTTGAAAGATGTTTTATTCCAGTGATAAAAAGGATTAGGAGAATATTGTTTGTGTCCTATTGCTTAAAACAAAAAGATAAATAAATACCCCTGCCTTGTTCAAGATAAGGTACTAGTAATTTTCAAAGAGTTTTGAGGTACATATATGGTTTATGTTTTTATAATGTAAAAACTATAAGCCTGATGAAATGGAAATCATCAGATTCATTAAATTGCATTTTTACACATTGGATTATATAAAAACATTAATAAATCAAATGGCCTGGTTGAAATCTGAGCACGTTATAGTATTTTTTGCTTTCATTTTCTTTATACCTTGTAAAGAAGCCTTTTGGGTCTGTAAGGAAAGTGTTAGAGCAACTGCCTACTGTAATCAAGGGCATAGATGTGTAACTTTACTGCAGCCTCAAAATTATTAAAATTTTAAGATAAAGAGGGATTCTATTTAATCGGAATGTCTTAGGCAGAAGAAGGAAGGCTCTGAAGACCTTACTGCTGCTGTTGGGCAGAGTTGTCGTGTGCAGGATGCAGCACACTTGGCCGGCGTGTGGGATGCCAGCACCATGCCCCTAGGCAGGCTGTCATTCGGCCTGCAGATTAATTAACCAGGGGCTGCCCCGTCGTCGTCCCACAGAGACTGGCGCTTGCAGTCAGCCCGTCCTGGAGGCAGAAAATGCAAGGTTTTTAAAACCTGGAACACTCACAATCATAGTGAACAATGTCACTCTTTCTAGGAATAGTTTTCTGTACACACACAGACATGTATGTGTGTTTATTTTGTACACATACTTTTTCTTATCACATAGATGAGAGGTTTTAGCAGATTCAAACACTTTAAAACCCAACCAGTCTATCACATGTATAACCTCGAGAGAGGATTTTGTAATATCAGCATACTTCCTTAAAATTTTCTAATGAATGATTTATTAAATCACTAGGTAGGAAGCTCTTAATTATAGTCTAATAGTACCAAATTAATTTGAGAAATTCAGACTTATACTATATGAACAGATATGAACACACTATGCTTTGAATGAGTTGGTACTTTTTTGAAGTTTTCATGAAAAATTATTCATTTCAGAGATAAAATTTTAATGCTACTCTTTATTCATGTTCTTAGAAATAGTCACATACTCTGTTGAAATGAAGATTTTGTACATGATAAGAGTTTTCTTTTGCATAGTATAAAGAAATAGCTTTAAATATATCATACCAAAAATCTATCTTTGGAACTATTAAGTTTTCTTGTTTTCATTATAGTTTGTTTTGCAATTGTGTAAAGTAATAACTTGCATAAAATATTAATACTATTTTCTAAGCATATCAAATGTCTGTTCATGAAATAATGTTTATATCTTAGAACTGGGAAAGAGCAAGGATATGATACAATGAAAAATGGCACATTTTTCCTTAGAATTTTTTAGGAGCACAGAACACAATCTCACAATCTCCTCCCCCCCCAACCCCAAATCTTTCTGCCTGACATTGTCAGTTTTTTAGCACTCTCACTGGAATTCATTTTGTTGTAGTAAATAAAAGACAAGTCATTATTAAACAGATTTTGCTGTTAATTCAATGTATGATTACCCTTTGCCATAGGTACTTTTAAGGGCTTTTATCCAAAATAAAATTCATTAAAAATGCAATTAAAAAATCTATTGTTAATGACTGCTTGAGTGACTAGCTCATAATTGGCTCATTACAATAAAAAAGCAACTGTTTAAAAATGGTGACAGTGAGCTACAGTGCAGAGTGAACACTTCAATGAAAGGCCTGTGTGATTACAGGATGCCGGAGGTGAGGCCGGGGAGCATGTTCATCTGAGACCCCAGCACAACTTTTTCTTTTACACCAGGACAGCGAGTTCAGGTCACGACCTTGCATGTAGAAGCAGGAGCCCTTCGTACTCACAGTATCCCACACTGAAGAGTAACCCTAGGTAACACAGTCACTTAAATGCTGGCACTCAGACTCTTCTTTGTTTCCCTTCCACAGAAATCTTTTCAGTTGACTTAAATTACAAAGTTGTAATCAGGAAATCTTTAGTTCTTTTGGGGCAAAACTAACAAAGACAATATTGTCATACAAGTCATCATTATTACCTGCCCCCTTATAAATGTAGAGAAGCCTGTAAACAGCTCTTTTTCAAGGTTCAGAATTTTCCAAAACATTGCTAGAGATTTGTTTTTATTCCAGTATTGGGGAAATTGAATATTTATAATTTAATTAATTTTGATTCATTTTAGTTTTAGACAGTGGTTCCAAAGAAAGGTAAAAGCACAAGTTAGTGATTCAGGAAAAAAGTGATAGATTTTTTCCTTAACAAATCTAAGTTTTCTTTCTCTTTGTTTCTTGGACTTGCCAGTGATTTGACATACTGTGTGAACTTCACAGTGTCAAGCTTTGCGATGTCAGATGTCAGCTGTTCTATTTAGAGTATGAAATTCTAAAATGCTGGCAAGTATAAATAAGGATAGTCATTAAGAATCTAATTCTTAAAGTTCCACCAGTAAGGCAAAGCCCCTGAGTTCCAAGGGCAGTGTAAAGGGCCTCTTTAATGAGCTCTGTGTTTCCAAAATGCCTTTTCCCGTTTGAGGCTGAAAAAATAGTTAAGTTTTTAAGACTGATGACTTCTGTTTTTGTTTAGTCTACAGCAGCAATATTAATGTTACTTTTGTGTTCTACTGACTGACATCTATTAAATGTTGAATTATTTTGAACTCTGAACTTCAGGCTAGCCTATGCACATAGAATATAAGCAAGGAGTGATTTGGGGATCACAATCACTGAAGCCCAGACACATTATTAGGTTTAGTCAGAATATGTTGATATTCAGAATTTAATATAAATTAGGTAAGCATTTTCAGTAAGATAGTTAACAGTGTTTAAAGAAATGAGGCAAATTTAATCATCTGTGCCTGTGATGACTAAGCTGCTTAGGTATTTGACAGTACTCTGAGTTTTTGTGCTGAGTTCCTCTCACCACTTTATTTTGACCCTGCACAATTTTTTTCCCAACTTCTTGACTACTTTGCACTGAAGAAATTGCATCATCATTGTCTATAATCCAGGAAATGCAGAAGACTGACATTTTCTTTATCAGATTGGTTGTTACAGACATGCTACCTTCAGAAACTGCATAGTGACTTCTCTTGGCACTGCTTCAGCTATTGCCACTGTACTTCCCAAGTTAAGTAGGACGCTTGCCACACAGTCCTGTACGTGTTACCAACAGGCTCAGAGGCTGTACAGGGGCTGAAATGTAGACAATTACGTGAGTGGAGACAAGGAAATAGGGCAGGGCAGGGTAGGTAATAGAATAGGGTATAGAATAGGCAGGACAGGGTATGATACCATAGGGTAGGGTATAGGGTAGGGTAAGGTAGTGCAGGGTAGAGGGTGCAGGGCAGGGTAGGGTAGGGGGTAGGGCAGGGTATAGGGTATGGTAGGATAGAATAGGATAAGGGTGAGGCCAAACCCTAGTTTGTGCTGTTTAAAGGGGGAGGGTACTGAGAGAGAGAGAGAGCACTGAGATCATTAGGAACATGCGCCCACTAAACACCCCTGCCACACACTCCACCATGTTGTACTCTCTTGACACAGGCCCCCAAACATGTCCACTCATTCATGGAATGAAGCCTGTAAAGCTGTGAAGCAAAATAAGCCTTTTAAAAACTGATTTACCCCAGGCATTTGTTACAGTAGCAGAAACTTGAGTAATACATGGCATTATGAACAATGTTACCGAATGTTAGGAAGTGCCTGCTTTTTTGGAATAATGTAGGAAACATTAAGAATTTTGTAGTGCCTACTCATACTATGAAATGGATTAGGATTATTCTCATTAACAAGGAACTAGGTACCTTCCATTGATGTCCATTACTTTATTATACTTCCTGGGAGGAGAGAGGTAGGAGGGAGAAAGAGAGGGAGGGAGGGAGGGAGGAAAGGAGGGAAAGGAAGGGGAGGGGAGGGGAGGGGAGGGAGGAAGGAACAAAGGAACCAAGGACGAAAGACGGGTAGGAAAGTCTTAGAAAATTAGAAAGTAAAGAGGGTGAGTGGTTTGTGAGCTAATACTGCATAGGTTTCTAATACTAAATAAGAACACTGCTCAGTAACAGACATCTTTTATCATTGATTTGTTGTACTGGTATTTCTGAACTGTTTCAATCATACTAGTTTTATACTCTTGGATAATCTTAGAAGAATAGTAATTCTCTTAATTCCCTCTACTTTTCATAAGTGGTTTTGTAATGACATTAGATAATAAGTAAAGTCTGACTTAGGTCAGTTTTGTGCCTTGACTTTATTGCTTTTAATTACCATTTGAGACCATTTTTTTTCTCTCTATTTTATTGAAGTTTGGCTGAAATTTTGAATGATGGAGTGAATGAATCTCCTCACTACAGAATGAAGAAATAAAAGGGGCTGATTTGTAGCTAATAATGAATTATCTAGACTGGAACTCTGCTTTCTCAACTTCTGACTATTAGATACGTTTTTTTTTTTTAACTTAGCAGTTTTAGGAAACTTGCTGAATGGGGGGGGAAAGGAATGTTTTAGAGAATAGGATCAAGTAACTACTAGGTAATATTATATTTTAATATAAATGATAGTTACCAGTAATTTGAAATTCATTTGTGAGCAACAACAAAAATTGAATTTTCATATAAAAAAGGATTGCAAATATCAACTTCTTGACTAAAGTTTCAGTATGTTTCCCTTTATTTGATATATTTTTTTGCAATTTCTTTTATTGTAATTAAGTGATTAAATAAATTTCACAAATTTCACACTATTGTGGGATAGTGATCCTTAGTTAAGGTCACAAGCACATTCTAGCCTTCATGGGGCAACTCTTCCTTAATGTAGTCTATAAAGTTTATGAGCTTTGACAATACAGTTATTTGATACATTTTTGTTGAGTATTTATTGGGTGACTGGTCCCATATTCATTGTTAAGTATCATAATAGCAAAAAGAGACACACTGAGCATCTGCTTAGAGCCTAGTAATTAATGTCTCTGTTCATTACCAATTAATTACACAATTAGCGATTAGTATCTACAGACATTAATCAAATCAACCATCTAAACATAAAATTACAGCTATGACAATTGATGAGGAGGAAGAAGCCTTGAAAATGACTTTAATAATCAAAGACTAGAAATGTCTTCCATAATGAGCTTGAGCTTTCTCCAGTCAGGCAGCCTCTGAGTCGGTGCCAGCAAGAAGGGTGTTGTGGTCTGAGTGATTGATGATCATCCGGGCAAAGGCCTGTGCAGGACAGAACAGCCGTGCAGTAGTCTGTGGCTGACAGGGAGAGGTGAGCCGATGGGTTTACTGCCTGCAGTGTTAGGTGGGTTAAAGAGTGTTCATCAAACTATGTACTTTGATAGTCTTTTCTATATGTATATTATACTTGAGCAAAAAAAGTTTACTTAAAAACTTCGGATTGTGTCATTTGCAGGGAAGTGGATGGAACTAGAACAAATTGTGTTGTGAGGTAAGCCAAGCTCAGAGAGACAAACGGCACATATTCTCTTGTATGCAGAAATTAGATCTAAAATACACTAGGATATAATAAATTATACAGGATTCTAGATACACACAGTGAGACTAAAATCAGATACTCTTAAGAGAAACACAACTAAGCAATGCCTATGTGCCCGTTTATATTTATATAAATCTATGGATCGATCCATCAATCGATTGAAGTGAACTCCAAAATATAGAAACAAGAGACCTCTTTCTTATTTAAAAATTTTTATTTTTTGATGATTCTGTCTTCTTCGTGTATGGTGTATTCACATGTATATCTTCAGGGGTGGGGGGAAAGGTACAGAACTTGAGGGAAGGGGGTGGAAAGTGCAGCAGTGGCACTCACTGGACACTGATGAAAGTGAACTCTACAGCTTGTTGGTGCAGACGGGAGGGAGGGAGGAAGCAGAAGACAGAGCGCATCAGGAAAGTGTACTTATTACCTAACGTGCAACTATAATCCCTATGCATGTCACCTCTACAACAACAACAAAGTAAATACCTTTTTTTACAAAAACTTCTGGATTACACTTCAACAACAAATAACTTATGGCAAGAGAGAACCTCACAGATTCTGTGCACATGCCGTCACCCCTCAGCCTTCCCCGATCTAGTATGGTCTCACCTATCTAGTGAGGATCTGCTCTCCTAATTTCAGTCACCACAGGATCCTTTTACAGCTCTTAAACTTCATGTAACTAGAATCATAATATTGGTGAGCTTATGTCTGTTTTTTTGTTTGTTTGCTTTTGCTTTTGCTTTTGCTTTATTTTATATCTATGAGATACTTTGATAACATAGAAGTAACTTGTGTCCTCTTATTGTAGCATAGTACTCCAGGGTGTAAATGCATAGAAGTATTGATGTTCCTTTGGATTTTTTCCATTTAGGGCTGTCAAGAGCAAGTGCTTCTTGTATACATGCTAAGGTATATATGTACTCCTGTTTCTATTAGAAGGATGTGCAGGAATCAAATTATTAGGTCAAAGGGCAGGCTTATGTTCAGCTTTAGAAGGTGCTGTTATATAGTTTCCAAAACAATCTATATCTATAAGCAATTTATGCTAGTTGTATGTGAGAATTCCAGTTGTTCTCCATCCTTATCAGCACTTAACATGCTCTGTTTGTTGTGTTTTGCTTTCTGTAAAGGAACTCATTTTGGTATAATACTATTTATCATAGGTTTAATTTGTATTTCTTTAATGTGTTGGGGGCTTTTCCGCTTTTAAAACAAACAATGGAAAGTTCCTTTTAAAGGAAAAATCTTATTAGTCCAATCTAGTTTCTGTCAGACCTGCAATGATTGTCCACAAGCTGTGTTCACTGGCCACTTTGATGATTTGTGGGGAGAGTACCTTCTATTGCTTTGTGTTTCATTGATTTGTGTAGGTTCTTTATGGTGGTCCTTTGACAGTTGTATTACAAATATTCTTTGATTTACTTTGTAATCAAAGAGAATAATCTCAAATGAGCTCCATTTTGATAGCAATTGAGAGAATCTCCATGGATCAGCCTGAGTTTACTCTGCTTGGCCAAATAGCTTAAAGTTAGTGTATTTCTTAGAGTAGAAAATAGAAGCAGGAATTTTTAACCACATAGTACGAAAATTTAGATGGAAGTAATTTGTACATTTGTACAAGGAAAATGTACATTTGCACATTGGCTCTCATGCAAGCCACAGTAGTGGATTTATGTCTTTATCCACCTTTCCTGGGTGGTTGTGGTGTAGTGATAACAAGCTGGCCTTGGAACCCCCAGCCCGGTTCAACATGCACACGTTGCCTGTGCGCTTGGGAGTGACTTAAACCCTCTACTTCGGGTTTCTTATTGGCAAAATCAAAAGTAAAGAACATACCTGATAAAGTTGTAATAAGGATTTGTTAGTAATACACATGAAATTCTTGCTTTGTAAGCATATATTTAACAATTCAATGATTATTAACAATACTCTGAAACTGGAAAATAGTCAGAGGGAGATAGTGGGAATACTACTTTGAGAGAGGAAAAGTTCTCTGAATCTTCAGAACACTTACTCCTGTATGCTAAATCTTATTCCTGTACATTACTATTACCAATAAAAAGGGAGTGAGCCTTTGTGAATTAACTTCTAGCACATGTATGGTGTATCGTTTCCATCTTTTAGCTAGATAGCCTCATGTCTGAATGAAAAACTTGAGTTAGCTTGTTTCACTGCTCTCTGTGATGGTTTATTTTCTGTGCCTATTGGTTGCCTACATGAAGCTAGATATCTGGTTGGACGTGTCCTGTTAGGTAGATTTGGGGAGGAAGAGATTAGCATTTGAGTAGGTTCAATTGTACAACATTGTAACCTCCAGAATGTAGGCAGGCATCATCCTGTTGCTTGGGAAAAGTAGAGGGCGAGTCTGTTCCTGGCTGTAGAAGCGGTGACATCCATCTGGTCTTGCCCTCAGAGCTCCTGATTCTCAACCCTTCACTTGGACTGGAATCTAGACCACTGGTTCTCTGGCTTTTAGGTCTTCAGATGAATCCACTAGTGGTCCAGTATGGTGTGACACACGTGTAATTTTAGCTTCTCTGAGTGGAGAGATGGATTTTGGTTGAGACAAGTGCTTAGAAAAGTTAACGAGGAATGGTGGTGACGCCGTTAGCCTAGCCACAGTGGATATGGCGGCAGGAATTTCCTTGTCGGAAGCTGGCCCACACAAAAGCACAAGACCTTACTTACCTGAAAAATAAGTAAAGCAGAAAGGGCTGGGATTGTAGCTCAGGAGGAAGAGTGCTTACCTAGCAAGGGTGAGACCCTCAGCTCAAATACTATTACTAAAACAATAACCAAAACCCACCTAACCACAGGCCTTCCTGGGTCTCCAGCTTGCACTAACCAGTGTTTTATAATAAGGTGCATGTGCACACGCGCGTGCCCCCCACACACACATCTGTTTCTAAGGAGAAGGAATTTATACACACAAGTACTTGAGAAACCTAAATAATACTACCACATATGTCAAAATACATCATATGATTAATCTGCAGTGACACTGAAAAAATGGTAGAATTTGGCTTAGGACACAAATTTTATGAACAGTCTATCTGTGGCAATTTTTTTTTTTAAATTTACAAATCTCAATCTCATCACTTCACTATTGGCCAAGAAAGTAGCCAGGCCAGGCGCGCTCTATTCCCTAGTGTCAGAACTATTGCTTGGTCTTCCTTCTTCCACTCCTTAACATCCTATGTATGTGTATGAACATACCATTCTCTTTAAATTCCTAAAGCAAGCTCAGACAGCACAATGTGTTTAAGCAATGTGGCTTTCGTCACATATCGCATTCTTCCAGATATATTTTTCCAAATGGAAAGATGGCTCAACATTTTCTATTATTATTTTAGATGAAATCTTCAGCAATATGTTGTTGATACTGTACCGAAGTAAATACTGTATGCTTTAGTCTCTCAGGGGCCCTCATGAAAATGAGATGCATGTCTCAGGAGGCTATCTCAGAGGAGAGAAATTCTAAATAAAATAGCATGAAGGAAGAGGCACACATGAATTTATTATAAGAAAATATTCTTTTGTGTAATCTTGGACTTAAAGAAAATGAGATGTTGCCCAACAGATTGGTATCATTCTGTGGCTCTATGTGGTCACATATGGCTTAAAAACATAGTGATTTAAATCGGTCCTTTTGTGAAATAGACTATGGGAATTTTGTTTTACACTGATGGAGGGTAGCTCATTTATGTGTGTCATATAGCATATTCTATTGGTCTACCTCAGACCTCTCTTTTTGACTGACAGCTCAGCCTGTCTTCTTTTCTGCTCCTCCCCAACCCCCACTCCCTTGAAGTAAAGTAAGGAGGAGCCACAAGCATCTCAGGCTTTACTGTTAAGTGAAGTGCAAATTAGCCCAAAGAACGAGGGTGCAGTTTAAAAAGCACTAGTGAGCCTGGAATAGATTTAGGCCAAGTAAGGAGATAATTGCTCAAATAGTCTTTTTTTAGCCTGGGGTCTTTCATTAAGCTTGGGTACCCCTTCTGCATAGAAGGCTTTCCTTCTGGGCTTATACATTTCCAGTGGTTTTGTCTAAAATCTGTTTGCCAAAAATAGCCCTGTTATTTTTTAGGGGTAGGCTTATTAGATTTTTTTTTAATTCAGAAAAATATTTGAAAACATAATCCAGGTAACCCTTGTTAACGTTATTTTAAAAAAGTACATACTTAGATAAATGAAACTACACAGGCAAGTATAGAATTTGTTCTTCATCCTCCTAAAAACAAAGCATGTAGTTTTTATACACAGCTCCAGAAAAGGATTTTATTCTATCATATACTTCTGAGCCGTGTGTATGTGTGTGCACGCACACACATTTCTTTGTGTGCTTTCCCCTTAACACAAATACTTGCTCTTGGGTAGGTATTTTGAAGACTGGAGAAAAGTAAATGTTAGAAAAAATGTAGTGCCCTTGCCTGCAAGAGAATAATTTGCCTGAAAATCTAGTTATATTTTGTACGTACAAAATATTCTTTTGGGCTGGGAAGGTGGCTCAGTGGTAGAGTGCTTGCCTTGCATGCATGAGGCCCTGGGTTTGATTCCTCAGCACCACATAAGCAAAAAGAAAAAAAGCCGGAAGTGGCGCTGTGGCTCAAGTGGTAGAGCGCTAGCCTTGAGCTGAACTGCTGAGGGACAGCGCCCAAGCCCAGAGTTCATCTTTTGCATAACACATCAGTTGGCTCTTTGGTTACAAGGGTACAAACCACGTTAATGTAGTTTACGACTTAAATGCATACATATATACATATATGTGTGAATGAATATTTATTCATTTATATTTATGACAGGAGAGAACTACTGATACAGAATCTCCTACTGCTGCTCTCGGCAGGCAGGAAGGGCCCACAGAGACTCAGCATTTTGGCTCAGCAGCCCACAACCTGTAGCAGGCACTGTCCGCTTAGTTATCCAGACAGGAATGAGGCTATATTTTGTAAGAAGCTTGCTATGCACAGGGGGCTTGGGCCTGGTCTCCTGGGTGGGAGGAATGACTCTGTTGCCAGACTTGTTTTGTCCCTGTCCCCCTCTCCTATGCCTTCGTGGTGGTTTTGTTTTGTTTTTTGATAATTTTTAATTGTGAAAATACCGTACAGAGGTGTTAAAATACATGGGCAAGGTAATGAGTACATTTCTTATCAAGCATTGTTGCCTCCTCCTTTGTTTTTCCCCTACCATCCCTGCCTTCCCATCTCCACGACTACACTCTCCCCGCCCCACACACACCCCACACCCCCACACCCTCACGAAAGTTGTAAAGTTTGTTTTTCGACATAGCATCTTGTACATCTCATTGTTGCAATGGGTCCACCTGTATCCCTATTTAAACAATTTGTTTTTTCCCTTCCCCTCCACAAATTATACCAACATCAAATACAGTGAAAGCACGGGTTATACCGTGGGGGAGGGACGTACAAAGCAACAAAGAAATCACCTTATAAATACGTTAGAAACAAATGCAAGAAAGAAAAAGCCACTTGTGTCCCTATCTTAGGGTTCATTTCCCTAACAGCAACTTATCTGACCTTTTCCGCTTGTCTCAGACATATACTAGTTATTGCAAATAAGGGACACCATGGGACCTATGTTTCTTTGGGCCTGGCTTACTTCACTTAATTTAATTTTTTCCAAGTCTTTCCATTTCCTAACAAATGGGGCAATGTCATTCTTTCTGATCGAGGCATAGAATTCCATTGTGTATATATACCACATTTTCTTGATCCATTCATCTACTGAGGGGCATCTGGGGTTGGTTACATATCTTAGCTATAGTAAGTAATGCTGTAATAAACATACTTGTGCTGGAAGCTTTAGTGTGGTCTTGTTTGTGATCATTTGGGTAAATGCCCAAAAGTGGGATTGCTGGGTCATAGGGAAGCTCTATGTGGAATCTTTTGAGGAACCGCCATACTACTTTCCAAAGTGGATGAACAAGTTTACACTCCCACCAACAATGCAGTAAGGTTCCCTTCTGTCCACATCCCCTGTGGTTGTTTTTTTATATCTATTGGGACATAGTTTTAAACTTAAAATAATTGAAGTTTAAAATTTAACCATTTTAAGAGTGTCATTTAGTGATAAAATTATAGATTTGTGCCACTATGGCTACTGCTGGACATGGGGTGTCATGTGGGCCTCAATATCTCTGGATATTGGGGTATCATGGCTACTGATGGACATGGGTGTCATGTAGGCCTCAGTATCTCTGGATATTGGGGTACCATGGGGGAACCAGGACCGCAGCTTCAAAGGACCATGGCAAGGTTTGCTTCACAGGGCCGCAAGACACTACAAGCATGTTGAGCTAAACACTGGTGCACAGAAGGCCGGTGGGCGCTGCACCGTGATACCGTGGCCCTGCCCCTGACTCAGGCGCACATTTGCAGTCTCATGAGATTGACTGATAACCCAACATTGAAGCTGAAAAGGAAGGCAGGCTTGTTGGCTAGATTTTAATGAACAAGAGGGCAGTTTTCACAAAGGGAAGAGAGGCTTATAAGCAAAGCAAAAATCAGGGAAAAGAACCCCTAAAAGGGCAGCTGGAATTGGTGTCACAATCTTTGCTTTCCTTCTTCAGAACATTTCATGTAAATTGTCACCCAATATAGTACACTTCATCCTCTTGGCATCTCTGCTCTCCCCTTTCCTTTCTTCCTCCTCCCCTCTTCTTCTTTCCTTCCCCTCCTCCTCCTTGCCCTCCTCCTGCTGCTAAATAAAAAGTTTCATTATTACTTAGCCATAGGTGTGAAAGTTCATTTCTAGACTCTCACTTCTGTTCTATCTTATATACCTACTGTTACTCCAGTGTTATTGCCTTGACTATTCTGGTTTTATAGTAACATTAGAATGTTCAGCAGTCAGGTTGTGTAAGTTTTCCCATTTTGTCCTCTCTGCACAGACTTATGGCTGGCTGGGGATATGTTGGCAGCTTGACCTTTTTGATGTCTTTAACATAATACATGTTGCTAATTGACTATTCTATCTCATTTCTGGTTCTGCTTTCAAAATTCTGGTGGGTCTGAAGGTGTCTTGCTTTATTCAGCCAGGATGGAAGCCTCTGACAGAGCCGTTGGTCTTTACCATTCATTTGTCTGTTGTCAAGGACAACGACAAGGATACTGGGTGTGGAAACTTTCCTGGTCTTAGTCTTAAGTGCAATAATCAGTCCCTCTACCAATAAAACTGCTGATTTTCATAGCTTACCCCTCATTGGCTATAAAAACAACTCTTAAGACTGCCCTGGACTCTCACAGTGAAGCAGTTTTTCATAGACTTCTTAATTCTGCACGTACCTTTGGTCAATTTCCAGATTCCTAAGGTGTAGTTGTTTTAATAGTTTGTCCAAGTTTGTTGTTTCTTTGGGGGAGATATTATTTGCCCAGTAATAAATCCTCCATTCAGAAGTCCTGTCTCTCATATTCTCTATAGAGAAAAAAATAATACCCACTTTTAGAAAAAAGTAATATACAATAGACTTCACTCACCTGTTAGGTAGCTGCGATCAAGTCATAGCCCATCTTGTGTGTTTTTTTAATATTTTTTATTGTGAAGATACTATACAGAGGGGTTACAGTTACACAAGTAAGGTAATGAGTACATTTCCTGTTGAGCATTGTTACCCCTTCCTTTGTTTTTCCCCTACTAGCCCCTCCCTTCCTAGCCCATCTTGTTTTATATACATATTCGTCTACTTCCCATCTTCCATTATATTTGAATCAAATCATAGATCTTAAATTTCATTTGTAAACATTTCATTGTCTATTTCTAAATGTAAAGTTTTCATTTTTAACGTAATAGAAATATAATTATACATTTTAACCAAATTCATAGTGGTTTTTTCTTTATCTAATCAATATTCAATTTCCATTGGTTTCATAAATGTCAAAGATTTGTTATTTGTTTTGTTGTGTTTTGATAATCTTTTATTAGGACAGTATCCAAATAGAGATTTATGTTTTACAATATATTATATACTACTAAGTCTCTTGTCATCTATAGTTTTTCTCACTTCATTTTTTAATCATCTAGGTCTCTTGTCTAGGAAAGTTTTCTTCAGACTGTTTAAGTCCTTATAGTCCTTCCTACTCTGTTACTTTGTTTACTGTAATTTCCTGTAAATTCACAATTGGATCAAAATCTGCCTTGTCCAATACAATAGTCACTATCCACATTGTTATTATGTACATTTCAACTCTAATTAATTAAAAGTAAGTTTGAGAATCTTTTCATCTGTCATTCTAGCCACATTTCAGGTGACCAGTAGCTGCACGTGTATAGACATTACTAGATTAGATAGTTTGTGTACAGCACTTCCATCAGTGATACAGTTCTCTGGGATGGCACATATCTGGATACTTGATCAGATTCAGGAATGACCTTTTCCTTTAGAGGGTAGCCCATAAATGATTGCATGTTCCCCAATCCTCAGATATTTACTAATTATCTTTTTTTTTATGATGTTAGCTGTTGATAGAATTGATTATCTTTATTTAGTAGAGATTGCAAAATAGTGATACAATTCTGTCCTTCATGTTTCATTAAAGAAGGCACCTTATCAAGAGAGACTCTTCACCCATTAGTTACCTAGTTGTTATTCAATAGTAGATTCCTGTAGAAAAGACAGAATAAATTCTTCTTTTTTGCTTATTTGGAAACTATTATCTTTAAACTACATGCAATCTAAAATAGGTGATTTCTCTTCTTACTTTAATGAAATACTTATTTTAGCATATAAAACAAATTTGATAGAATTTAAACATTTTGTTCATGAATAAAAAGATTAAACTACTATCAATATTTTTCCTTTGTGCCATTACAGGGGTTTGAAGATGAGGCCTCATACTCTTTCTTCACTTTTTTGCTCAAGGCTAGCATTCTGCCACTTGAGTGACACATCTGCTTCCATCTATCTTATGATTAATTGGGAATTGAAATCTCTCAGATTTGTCCAGGCTGCTTCAAACCTGGCTCCTCAGATCTCAGCCTCTTGAGTAGTTAGGATTACAGGTATGAACCACTGGTTCCCCATCTAAACTACTTTAGATCTTAAAAGCATCCTGTGTAAAATTTCACAAATATATTTTCTACTTAATGTAGTTCTTGTGAGATTGAATCCTACATAGCGTTAATCTCTAATTATTAAGGTGTTGATGGTACTTTATCAGTGAAGAATAACATTAGTTTCCTGAATCTTGGGAGACTTGCTTTATGTGACTCTAAACTCTTGTGCCTTGAACACATCCTAGGAACAGAATTAGATTACTATAAAAATCAAGGAATGTTAGAAAATAAACTTAGGATCACACTTTCCTTCTGTTTGTTTTTTCTTCACTTTTCTTTTATTTCAAGATTATATTCTTTATTTTTTTCAAAGTTTAATATTGATTTGCTTCAATCATTGCATGCCAATGATAATGTTTTGATAAAATTTATTATTAGATTAAGAAAATAAAAACATTTACACTATTGTCTTCATCTGTTTTCTGCTGCTTTAGCAATACTTGATGCTGGGTTTAAGTTTATTTTTTAGTGTTTACAAGGATGGAAGTCCATTATCAAGGTATTGGCCTCATTTTAGTGTTTCTTTGCGACCTGCTCCGTGGGGAGGGATGCCACAGGCTGAGACATCTGAAACCTCCTGTGAAATACGCTTAATATCGTTATCCTAACGGCCCTCACTTCCAACACCTTCCAACATAAGTTAATATAGTAAATTGGTTTCAACGTGAATTTCGAAAGCGACACTTAAACATAGCAAGTATTTAGGATACATTTGAAAAGATAGTGAATTATATTTATAATCCAATAACAAATATACTAATTAATTGACTTACCATTTTTCCTTTAGTTAATAGAATTATGTCTCATTGAAATAGTTTATGGTAGTTTTTGTAGAAAATTCTAAGATGGGTTGCACTAATAAACTGATTTGTTGAATTCAAACCCCTTGGTACAACTACTTAAAGATAAGAAAAAGAAAATTCTAAGATTGTTCCATTTTTCATTAAGAATTTTTAATACTGATAAATCATTGTGCTTCTTATGTAAGCCATTTATTAACGCTTTGTGAAGGGTTTCAAGTTGTAGAGACTAAGATTGCAGTGCTGTGATGTGTTGAGACGGGTAGAGGTCAAAGGGAGCAGGCATCACTAATTAAAAACCCGTGCCGGAGAGGACATGAAGAGAGCCCTGGGGACTGCTGGGGATAGCTAGATTGGTAACCACTAATTTTTCAGTAACTGTTTGGTGAGTTCAAACATGTGCAAAACTTGAGGAAGGATTAACCTTTGTTAACCAAGGTTGGTCCTTGATGAATTTCCACTGAAAGGCATGCATCGCATCTTAAAGCAGGAAAACAGTACCACTTTACATACCTTCAAATTTCAACGTACTTAGAATCAAAACTGCAAGACGTAATAATTCTGTGTCCATACATCTTAAAATGGTCATATAAAATTGTTGAATGTCTTTAATTTGTATTGTCTGATATTTGGGAGCTAGTGTCTGTGTAAAACTGGCCCCTTCGGGATTCTGCCATGGGTCTACTCACTGTGGAGCTTCTCTTAGTGAGGAGAAATGGGAATCTGGTAGTTAAGTAATTATCCAGTCACAGTAGAAGGCCAGAATAAGGTTGAGAGTTGTAACTTGAAAGCTTCTTTGTCAGAGAGTTACGGGTTTGTGTTTTGTGTTATAAATGATTTTTTTTTTCATAGCTACTGCCCCACATGCCTTTCAGAGATCATTTTCTGTTCTTTTCAGATGTGGTTTCTTTCTTGTTATTGGTACTGATGCATCAGTTTATAAGATAGCTGCCTTCTAGTTAAAGCAATCTTAAGGAGGAATCTGGGAATGCTTTGAAAGTCAAACCATGCTCTGAAAACGTATGGGTTTACCAACCTATCTATCTAATACTTGCAGGAGCTTTAAAATCCTCTTACTGAAACAGTCACACCCTTGATAATATGCATTATTTTAACTAGTAATGCTGCAAATGATTGTTGATTATTGTTATGAGTTAAAAAAATTTTCTTTTTTCTTTGTAATTAATTTAGTATCTTGCTATTATGTTAGTCTGTCTCAGATTTCTTTTAGTTGTTGAAATTACATACAATTCATTTGGGAACTGTATGGATAAATGGTCTTGAATTTGTTCCCTTAACAAATTACTAAATATTTGGTTTACTTTGTATTATGGTTGAAATAACTTCATGCAAACAGTGTTGGTATTAAGTTCTTTTTCAGTAAAACCTCATAGAGAATGGAGTTTCCACTTTCTAAGTCCACTGCATCTTTTTACTTTCTAAATAAGGGTTTGTGTAAATACACATGTGTGCATGTTTATATATGTGTGTATGGGTAAAATGTTCTTAGCCTTTTCTCCAAATTACAGTTTTTCCTTTACAAATTTAAAGGTAATTTAAATGTTGAACATAACATTTTTTCTGGACTTGGGGTAAGCAGTTCTGTTTAGTTACAGGCTTATCAGTAACCTTTGCACATAATATGATATTGTCTGAATGTCTTATTTTGTTCAGCTCTCCCTGGCACTGATGAAGCCTAAGGCTGCTGTTTCTTTGAGTTACTGATAATTTTTTATCTGATTAACTGACACATTTAGTTGAAATCAGACACAGCCCTTAGGCTGGGCATGGATTTAATTTAAAAAGTATCAAAGGTTTTCTCTGTGTGCTATTTAATCATCATGTTTATCAGGCAAAGAAAAATTACCGGAAGGACCATAGGGAGAGGGTTATCTTAAGGAGCAGTAGCTTGGGAAATTGATAATGGCTACAAGGTAATTTACTGCTAACTTTTACATTCATTAATATAACATTTCCCGCTAATAATTACAGTGCATGTAATATACTAATTAAATTGAAAGCTTTATCACTAATTTTCTTTTTGCTGAACCCTAAGATAGCTGGATAAAAAGTGAGAATGTGAAATTGAAGAAAGCCAATGTGGTCACACTGATTTAAACAATTGGCTATTTGGCCAGTTAGAACATTTTAGAGCTCCAAAGTGAAATCACAATGAGTGTTTAGAAGAATTCATTTAGGCCATGACAAGAAAATGAAATTTCTAAATGAATGAAGTCAGGAGGTAGTATGGATTTATAAATATGACACTGGTCTGACCTGCAGTGGTAATACATCTCCCAGGAACCAACGTGTCTCTGCTTTTCATGGCCATGATGGCACCACTCTAATGAATGAATATGCTGGGTTGATGGAGCACCCTGCTGCTGTGAGGCCTGAGCAGGGCCTCTGCCTGCTATTATACTTGGTAATGTAACTCACTTGCTCCTGGAAAACTCGTCCAAGCTACGGAACAAAGCACAGTCCCTACCAGGCACCAGTTCAGAGAAAATCTATCCCCTAAAAGATTCCTTAACAAAACTACAGCACAAAAACATTCTGAAAAGGAATTTAAATGACTCATACAGTAAGTGTCATAGCCTGATATATAGTTACTACATAATTGTACATTTTAATCCAGCAGTAAGCCTCCAGGGTTTTTTTCCCCCACTTCTATTAATGATATGCATAGGGTATAATAAAAACTAAAATAATACAATCATTTCAACGTGTATGAAAATAAAACCCATAATTAAGAAGTCTTATCTTTGTAGATATGCACAATAAAGTATTGTGTCATAGCTAAGTATCTTTTGGCACAATTGCAAATGTATTTGGTTTTCTTTTGAAAGACTCATGTTCATTTTTAAGGCAGAAAAGTTTCAGTATTTTCACATGGAAAAGAAAAATAATATCAGAATAATGGGCACACACAGACCCTTGAGTCTTTTTTTACCAGTGAAGACACTGAAATCCAAAGAGATGAGGAGATTTGGCTAATGTACCATGGCGAAACATCAAAAATATATATGTAGTTTTCTAGTGGTTTATTGGAGATAAGAGTCTCACAGACTTTCCTGTCCAGGCTGGCTTTGAACTGCAATCCTCAGATCTCAGCCTCCTGAGTAGCTAGGATTATAGATGAGCCACCAGCGCCTGGCTCAAACCTTTCATTTCTTCGTGCCCTTTCTAGCCACTCAGTGCAATCTTGATGTCTTCTATAATTTTTCTTTCTCTGGTTATATATTTTATATATATTTATATCTTATTTCTCATCTAGTGGTGGGTAGGCTGCTGAAGGACAGTCGCCATTTTAATGTTTTCTTTATTTCTACTGCTATTTTTGTTCTACCACCCTGGGTCCTCTTTATTATAGCTATATTTTGTTTTGTTTCAACTTCATCTTTTTTATTATTATTTTTTCCAGTCCTGGAGCTTGAACTCAGAGCCTGGGCACTGTCCCTGAGCTTCTTTTACTCAAAACTAATTCTTTGCCACTTGTGCCACAGCGCCACTTCTGGCTTTTTATCTGTTTATGTGGTACTGAGCAATCGAACCCAGCGCTTCATGCATGCTAGGCAAACACTCTACCATTAAGCCACATTCTCAGCCCTCAGTCTGATCTTTTCCACACTGATTTCTGCCCCTTCTGACTCTTACAATCCAGAAAAGAATATTAACATGTTAATGGCACTGACCAAGATACACTGTTGATGACATGTTGAATTGAAATTCCTCCGTACAATGATTTAAAGAGAATAAAAAGTAATTTAGTAAGATTAAAGTGTTAATGTAATACAACTGACAATAAAAAATACTTCAGAGCAAATCAGAATTTCTTGTTTCTTTAAAACAACTTTAGATCCTTATATATCACCCTGCACCAGAATCAACTCCAAATGGATCAAAGACCTTGAACTCAAAGCAGACACTCTGAAAACATTACAGGATGGAATAGGAGAAACCCTAGGTCTCCTTGGCTCAGGCCGAAATTTTCTGAATAGAGACCCGGAAGCACAACAAATCAAAGAAAGGTTGGACAAATGGGATTGCATATGGTTGCAGAGCTTCTGCAGGGCAAATGACATAGCTAGCAAGATCAATAGAAAGCCCACCGATTGGGAGAAGATCTTTACTAGCCATACAACGGACAAGGGTCTCATATCTAAAATATACTTGGAACTCAAAAAATTAAACCACCCAACAACAAATCCTCAAAGAAACAACTGCCCAATAAATAAGTGGGCGAAAGACTTAAAGAGAAGCTTCTCTGAAGAAGAAAGAAGGATGGCCAATAGACACATGAAGAAATGTTCAACATCCCTAGCCATAAAAGAAATGCAAATCAAAACAACATTGAGATATCACCTCACTCCAGTTAGAACAGCAAAAATCAAGAACTCTAACAACAACAGATGCTGGAGGGGATGTGGACAGAAAGGAACCTTACTTCATTGTTGGTGGGAATGTAAACTTGTTCAACCACTTTGGAAAGCAGTATGGAGGTTCCTCAAAAGACTTCACATAGATCTCCCCTATGATCCAGCAATGGCACTTTTGGGCATTTACCCAAATGTTTACAAACAAGACCACACTAAAGCTACCAGCACAACTATGTTTATTGCAGCATTATTTACCATAGCTAAGATATGGAACCAACCCAGATGCCCCTCAGTAGATGAATGGATCAAGAAAATGTGGTATATATACACAATGGAATTCTATGCCTCCATCAGAAAGAATGACATTTCCCCATTTGTTAGGAAATGGAAAGGCTTGGAAAAAATTAAGTGAAGTAAGCCAGGCCCAAAGAAGCATAGGTCCCATGGTTTCCCTTATTTGCAATATCTAGTATAGGTATGAGTCAAGCAGAAAAGGTCAGATAATGTGATGTTAGGAAAATGAACCCTTAAATATGTATTTTAATGTTTTCATTTCTTTCATGCATATGTTTCTAACGCATTTATAAGATTATTTCTTTGTTGCTTTGTATGTCCCTCCCCCACAGTGTAACCCTCGCTTTCACTATATTTGCTGTCAGTATAACATGTGGAGGAGATGGGGGCAAACAAGTCGTTTAAGGACTCAGGTGGACCTGTTGCAACAATGAGAAGTACAAAATGTCATGTCAAAACCAGCTTTACAATGTCAGTGGGGGGGGGGTATAATTGGGTGGGGGGAGGGGGGAGGCTGGGAAGGGAGGTGAAGGGTATACAAAGGAGGAGGCTGCAATGCTTGGTAAGAAATGTATGCATTATCCTGCCCATGTAATTGTAGCCCCTCTGTACAGTATGTTCTCAAATAAAATAAAATAATATTAAAAAAAAAAAAACTTTAGAAAGAAAGTCTGCTTTTCTGTATTTGATCACAAAATGCTAAGGCTTAATCAAAGAAGTACACACTTCAATTTAACCAAGATGTGTTAAAGTAGCATTGGAGTCTCCAATTGTCTCTAGATGGCCAACTGGTCATCATTTGGGGGGTCTCCAATTTTAAGATTTCTAATTTGGATTATAGAGGTAATTCAGAGAATCTTTTATTCTTGGATATGTATATGTGCTAACATATAAAAGACCACCTTCTGTGTTGTGCTAACACAGAGTCATTGGTAGTAATATAAACTAGTAGGGAAAATCAGTTTGAAGTATCCTCAAAAAATTAAAAATAGAACCACTTTATCCTTATAGTAAGAATTCCTTGTGAACTTAAAGGGGAAAAATAACTATAGTTCTAAACTTTTCTGATTCTTATGTACATAGTTTGGTCTGGGATAACTTTTATACTGTTACAACGAAATGTAGACTCCAAAGTAAAATAACACATTGTTAGTTATTAAATGGAAATAACTGACAAATTATTTTGATTTTCTGAAATTTAACGTTCCTTTTCCCCTACTTAATGGAGAACGCTTACAAAGGGATATGATGATGCTACAAATTAGTGGCCTAATATTCCCTCTCAGAGAACTCCAGATGGTAAACATTTAAACATTTTCCATTTTAGAATTATTTTATATTGATGATTCTAAGAAAAACAAATCCTCTTTCTTTTTTTTCCTCCTTTCACAACAAAGGGAAAAAAACCCTCTTGTTTCCATTTCTTGGAGCAACAAATACTTTTCAACAAGTAATATAAATTAGAATTTTAGTAAGATGCCTGAATATTTTACTTGGCTATTCTGTCATTTTTAGAATTATTTCATATAAAGTACTGTTTATTTTCTAGGATAATTTTTGTTACACTTGACTCGAGTAATTCTACGAAGTGAAAAATTAGAAAATTCAGTAAAAAAAAGATTTAATACTTTACTGGCCATATAAATCTTTAGCTTAGTTATCCATTCCCACAGCATCGTTGCCACTCACAAGTGTTTCTTATTTAATAATACCATGTTGCCAGAAGTCCAATATTGCCACTCAGAACTACAGTGCAAGCACATTTCTTTAATGAATGGTTCGTATTAAAATGTTAGAATGCCTTTCAGATGAAAAGCACTTTAAATTCAGCAGATCGTTTTCTTTTTTTTTCTCAACAGGCAGGATCTCATTAGCAGAATAGTACTGGTATCTGAAGCATTTTTCAAAGAAAATAATATCTCTGATAAGTGCAAGCTGCATATACTCTCATCTTTCGAATAAGTAGGCCTCTTCTTCATTTATAGAAAAAGGACATCTTTTTTTTTTCAGTTTATTTTGTTGGCTTTTTGAGTCACCCTTTCTGTACTGAATTCAGCAAGTAAATGTTGAGTGAATAGAAACTTAATTTGGTTGTAGATGTGTGTGTACCTTTAAGCCCTAATATCATCTGTCATTATTACACTCTTTAAGTGCTGAGAAGAGACAAGAGTCAGGTCCCTTTCCTAGCAGAAATCCATCCTGTCCTGTGTGTGTTCCTGATACTTTAGTGCACTGATGTTTAGAGTAGCTAGTTATTCTTCAGAGTAAGTCACAAACCCTGAATAAACTGTTCTGTGTTTATATATGCTTTGGTGATCAGAATAATACTAAATGTATATTAGGACTTTATTTGCATAACAGAAAGGTTTAATCACACAATCAGCTACTAAGTAGATATTGATAATTAAAATGTGTACATTTGTAGTTGATAGTAGTTAATGTTTTTAGAGCCAGATTGGTTCTTTAGAAATTTCTTGTTAGGTTTTACTTTGTGTGTGCGTGTGTGAGAGAGAGACAGAGACAGAGACACAGAAAAAGAGAGGGGGAGAGAGAGGCAGTTTTTTTTTTTTTGCTTTGTTTGTGGCTTTAGTTACTCTCCAGATGGGGGCTCCTGCTTTGCTGTGGACCAGTCTGGGTCTTCTGTCTTCCTCCCTGTGCTTCCCATGTGGCTTGGGTAACATGGACACATCACCACATCTGGCTGGTTGGCTGAAATGGTATTTTGCTAAATTTTTGCCCAGACTTGCCTTGAACCACAGTTCTCCTGATCTCTGCCTCCTGAATAGTGAAGATTACAACTACCATGCCTAGCCTATAAACCTGTATGAAAGAGAATGTAATAAACCAGTCACTGGTGGCTCACACCTGTAATCCCAGCTACCTAGGAGTCTGAGATCTGAGGATTGCAGTTCAGAGCAGCCCAGGCAGGGAAGCCCATAAGACTCTGATCTCCAACCAACCAGAAAAAAGCTGAAAATATAGCTGTGGTACACGTGATAGAGGACCAGCCTGGACGAGAAGCATCTGTTACCGATAGTCATAGGACCCAGAAGGACAACGTATCAACAATTCGCAATGCTCAATATTTGGAGTACATTTTTTTAAGTGATTATCTCAGGCATGGGCCTCAAGTTTCTTATCTTGTACTATTTAGGAAGCATAGGTTGGTGGATTAGGGTTCGAAACCAGACCAGAATTTCCAAGAATTTTTTTTTTTTTTTGGGGGGGGGGAGTCATGGGGCTTGAACTCTGGGCCTGGGCGCTGTCCCTCAGCTCTTCAGCTCAAGGCTAGCGCTCTACCACTTGAGCCACAGTGCCACTTCCAAGAATTTCTTTATAATACAAAGTCCAGACCAAATTTACATGTTCGGCATGTACATGTGTATACATGGCTACAGATGCTCCTATTTTTGTAAAACTCAACTGTTGCTCTGTAATGTTTCCTAACCTCAGTGGAGAAACCTAGAGATTATCTTGGCTTTTCTCCTGCATTAACAATTTAAATATGAGAAATGTGGTTGATCATTTGTATTTAGCCTTTGGATCCATGTGTTCATGTATTAGCTCAGTCTGAATAATGCTTAGTACAAATGGCCTTGTGCCTACAGGGAAGTGTGAAAATGGCAGTAATAAGGAAGCTATGTTTTTATCAGTTTGTTTATTTGTGCTCTCTCTATTGTTATTGTAAGTCAGATCATTGCCTGGACTAGCTTTTTAACTATCTTGCTGGTATGTTTTACCTTGATAAAGATTGGGTTAGTGACTTTTAAGCAGCAAATGAACCTGTGATATCTGCTTTTCAAATCTTGTCATAGCTGACTCTGTAAGAATGTTCTATGTCCCTTATTTATAAAACGAGAATGATAATGAAAGTCTACCTCAGGGAGCCCTGTGTGAACAGTATCTCATATAAATGTTTAATGGCATTATACACTGCTATTACTCAGGGAAGCAACTCGACTTTATCCTAGGTTATACTCATACATCCATCATCAATAGTGATAATGGTGTAGGCTGAATAGTTTCTATTTGTGTCTGATAGCTGTTGTTGCTTAGCAATACACTAGGCCATTTAGGGTCCAGTCTTTGACTCCAATGTCTTGTTAATGACATTTGTTTTTCATTTTGTTCTCCTTTAGTCTTAAGGAGAATGTAATCCAAATTCTCTGAATTTTGTTGAGTTTAGCAATATAAACTCTTCCAATGAAAACAGCAACTTTATATCAACATTATTTAATTGTTCCAATTAATAATTAAACACACAACAAAAAATGATTAATTAGTCATGTTTGTTTCCCCAGGGATTTGCCATTCATCCTTTGGTGAATTTGTCAGTGTATGTGTTTTGTCTTCAAATGTGTATCCTTTGTTCCGTCAGTTACAGTGGCAAACTCCCCATCGATGGTTGTAGTCAACCCTCTCATTTTAAAATTCAGTGGTTTTGCGAAACTTTCAACAGCATATGGTAACGTGGAAGGACAGGGCAGGCATGGCTGGAAGACAAAAAGAGTGTTCTACTTTCTTGCTACAACTTCAATTAGTTAACCCTCTTGTTTTTTTATGTACAGAAGAATAAATTTAATATTTGTATTTCATAAGTGGCTGATAAGATATATAAAGTACCTAGGTCATAATAGGTAGCTGGTAATATTACTGCTTTATTCTTTGATTGTCATCAGGTTCTTTCTGCATCTGTGCACACACCCTTACTTTATTGTGGCTGTCTCCTACTTTTATCATTACCACTTCTCTAGTGCCTTTGCTGAGTTTGTCTCCTTTTCCCTCTCCCTTAATGTTGGTGTGCCTTTGGAGTTTTGTACCCCTTCTCTTCACCCCTGGGTCCTGTTTCTTAAAGTTCTTGTTTTCTCCAGAGTCTGGAAGTATGTGCTGATAACTCTTACATGCCACTCTGTTTGTATTCAGAGTTCCATTCAGTATATCTAACAGTGCTATGAACTTTCTGCTGTGGATAGCGGTATGAATTCTATTCTGATCTATGATACATTTGAAGTTAATGAAGAACATGGAGACTTGTTTTTATTCCATTGACTTACAGAGACTTTTATAAAAAGAAATTGACTTAGGAAAAGTTACAAGTAAGTGTTCTTACCAAGTTGCTGAGGCTGCAAAATAAAGATAATAGATCTTTTCCTGAAATATTATCTAACAATCATTTTATTTGGGGGTCAGTTTGTATAGATATTCCTCTCATTTTGGAAGTAAAATTTAAATTGGTTTTATTTCCAAAGGTATTAGGAATTCCTGTTGTACATTTTTGTTTATCCTTTAGGCACACAAGGTTCTTTCAGTGTCTCTGGAAATTAGGCCTGCTTTCCATGAAACACAATTATTTTTTATTCACAGTCCATGTTTGGTAAGACCAATACTCAAGTCATCTCTGAAGTAGCTCTTCTGCATGTCCATAAGATGGGATGGGTTCTCTTTCACTGCTGTTCAGGGAACCGCTGCCCAGCAGTCACTGCCTTTTCATCCGTTCTGTAGACAGCAGCTCTCTGGTTTAAGCCCATGTTGTATAGTATTCTTCCCTGAGTGTACTACCTTACATTTCTACATTACATCTCAGAACTGCCCTTCCAAGTTCCCAAGCTGCCCATATCCATGCATGTGCTTGATTGATCTTGTTGTGTACGTGTGTGTATGTGCGCACATGCCCATGTGTGTGCCAGTACTGGGGCATGAACTCAGGACTTGGGCACTGTCCCTGAGTTTTTGTTTTGGGGTTTTTTTTTTGTTGTTCAAGTCTAATGCTTTACCACTTGAGCCATACCTCCACTTTAAGCTTTCTGATGGTAAATTGGAGATAAGAGTCTCCAGAACTTTTTTGCCCAGGCTGGTTTTGAACCAGGATCCTAAAATCTCAAGTCAGCTGAGTAGCTAGGATTATAGCTGTGAGCCAGTGGTGCCCAGCTTAATCTTTGCTTTTTAACCCACCCTCACTCTATGAACATACTTGAATTTACTTTTTCTTCAGCTCATTAGTGAGCATTCTGGACAGAGGCACCGTCTCTATGTGGCCGTGCTGGACATACGGCTGGATCTTCTCAATTGTACCTGTATGATAAGTTCTTTATCAACTGTGCTTTCTGGATGATCTTATGTCTGTTATCTCTTTCTAAGATGGAGATTAAAACTGGTGTGTTATGTATTTTATGTATTTGTGCCATTACTTAATTTAAAAGATGCTGATTCTGGAGAAATATTGCCCTTAAATAGAAATTGAACTTCTTCAGCTATGTAAAGGAAATATCTAACTTCTTAGAATGTAAGATATTTAAGTTAGACATCTGACTTGTTATATATGTAAGTGTGAATTTGGAAATTCTAAATGGAATTCTGAGTAGCTTTTCCATGTTAAGCAATCTCTAGTTACTTAAATTTTAAGAAAAAGAATAATATTTTCCTGAAGCTGAGGATCATATTAAATATTAAAATGTGTAGATGTGGGTTATATTTGCAGGAAATTACTTTGCTTCATTTGTGACTTCGTAGATGGGATATGCTCATTTATAATTTTCAGAACATGATGCAGAGCCATATATGGTTTTCTTTGTATTTTTAAAAGTTGTATTTTTTCTTTATCTTCAGGAAAAAGAAGACGTAGAGGGGATATCAGTAGGAGCCATACTTTCTGATTATCAGCGTGTTCGAGTAGAAAATGTGTAAGAAAAAATTGATTCCTACTATATTTTACAAGTATGTGTAATGAATTTGAGCAAGAAGCTGGGAGCATAGCTGAGTGATAGATCATGTGCCAAGGGTGCGGGCAGCCCTGGGTTCACCCATCACACCACAGAGTTAAGTGAAGGAGTGAAAACGGCTGTCCAACTCACAAGGAGGCATGTCATACATGTCCAGCGCCGTAAAGTATACATACTTACGGAAGTGATGTGTCATGGTCTTAATGTTTCCTGTCATTTTGCCACACATAGAAGACTCTTTTTACTTATATGACTTCTATTTTGCTGATATTGGGGCTTGAGCTCCGTGCCTTGAGCTCTCTCTTATCTTCTTTTGTTGCTTGTCAAGTCTGGTGCTCTACCACTTGAGCAACACCTTCACTTCCACTTTTTCTTTTTTTTTTTCTTTTTTTTTTTTTTGGGTCCGGTCGTGGGGCCTGAACTCTGGGCCTGGGCACTGTCCCTCAGCTCTTCAGCTCAAGGCTAGTGCTCTACCACTTGAGCCACAGCGCCACTTCCGGCTTTTTTCTTTTTGCTTATGTGGTGCTGAGGAATCGAACCCAGGGCCTTGAGCATGCAAGGCAAGCGCTCTACCACTGAGCCACCTTCCCAGCCCACTTCCACTTTTTCTTATGTGGTGTTAGTAATCATCTCAAGTCCAAACATGCTAAGCAGTGTCACTACCACTGTACTGTATCCTCAGTCCTTCAGCAAAGATTTTTAATAGATAACTATGATCTTTAATTTTTTTCCTTTGATTTAATAAACCCTGATAATCTCTAATACTTCATGATTATCATTTAAATCAGAATCTACTAGAAAAAATAGAATAATATCTTAAATAAAAATTTCTTACTAGTCTTCGCCTCTTTGGTCCATCAATTTAATTCTTGATCAACAACATTCATATGATTGAAATACTTAAATGTTAAGCCATTCTACTTAAAAAATAGATCATTGCTCCCCTCAAAACCCTATGACCTTTTCAAGGTATGCACTAGTAAAACATTTCAGTTTGTACCTGCAGGTACCAAAACACTTTGCCACACTGATGTATTTAAAATTCATAAAGTTAGATGGTAATACTATTTAATGTTCATTTAGCAAAGCAAAACTTAAATGAACTTATTTTTTTCATTTATTTGTATGAATAAAGCACTGTACAGTAAGTGTCAATGACTCACAACCCTACTTGTAATTCTGAGACATGATGGGCTGCAGTTTGAAGCCAGCCCAAGCCAAAAAGTCCATGAGACTCATCTCTAATTAACCAGCCAAAAGCAAGGTTGGAATGTAGCTCAAGTGATAGAGCACTAGCTATGAGCCAGCAACCTGAGCCAGCACAAGGCTTCGGAGTTAAAGCCCTGATATCAGCCAAACAAAACAAACACAAATATAATAACAATAACTACTTGGTATTAACAGTTCCAGTCATGTCATTCATGTTGTCATGAAGGACTGGCTTTCATTCACTTTTACAGCTGAATAGTATCACATGGTGTTTGTGTATCATGCTTTCTCATCTGTCCATCCGTTGACGGACACTTGGGTCATTTCTGTTTCTCAGGTACTTTGAACAGTGTTACAGTGAACACAGGAGTGCAGCCAGCTATCCAGCATTCTGGTTTCACTTCCTTTGGAAAAGATCCACACAGAAATCGGTAGCATGGTATATGCCAGTGGCCAATTATCAAGAATGCAATCTCATTACAAGTAAACTTCATTACAAATGAACCTTTAGGAATAAATATAAAGATGAAAACTCTCTACAGTGGAAATTATAAAACATTGAGGAGATATATTTCATGAATTTAAACTGAAGAGATAGAGTGCCCCTGGAAGGGTTTGAACAGAGGAGTCTCATGATCTATGTTTTAAAAGAATCACCTTGTCCTCTGTATTGAAAGCAAATTTTTAAAAGGCAAGGGTGGAAGCATGGTGAGAAATTAGGCTGTTGCCACGAGAGACATTGGTAGCCTTCAACCTGGCTGTCAGCAGTGGTACTAGCAAGGATTAATCATTTTCTGTGGAATGTAAAACATCAAGAGCAAATCATGGATCGGGGCACTCGTGGTCACACCTGTAGCCCTAACTACTCAGGAGGCAGAGAGCTGAGGATATTGGTTTGAAGCCATCCTAGGCAGGAAAGTCTGTGACACTTATCTCCAATAACATTACAGAAAAAGCCGGGAAGTGACACCATGGCTCAAGTAGTAGAGCTCTCGCCTTGAGCACAAAGCGGCTGGAGGATCAGGGGCAGCTCTCAGGCCCTGAATTCCAGCCTCAAGACCAGAACTTAAAAAAAAAAAAGAGCAAATCAGGGCTTCATTTTCTTATTTTGTTTAATCTTATCAAGAACTTCCTGTTCAGTGTCTGAGCTAAATGAGCTAGGACACTGAGGACAAGAACATACAGTCTGCTTGACTTGTTAAAAGTACTGTAGCTAGCTTGTAGACTTAACATTTCAAACCCAGATTTGTCTTGACTTTAAAACCTACACTCTTTCTACTGTACTTAAAATACAAAGTGTCTAGTACAATATGTTAGGTGCTCACTTAATTGCATTTGTTCCTCAGAATCAAATTCTCACAAAAAGTTTTAAAGTTATGGGGCTGGGAAGGTGGCTCAGTGGTAGAGCGCTTGCCTTGCATGCCTGAGGCTCTGGGTTCGATTCCTTAGCACCACATAAGCAAAAAGAAAAAAAGCCGGAAGTGGAGCTGTGGCTCAAGTGGTAGAGCACTAGCCTTGAGCTGAAGAGCTGAAGGACAGCGCCCAGGCCCAGAGTTCAAGCTCCATGACCGGACCCAAAAAAAAAAAAAAAGTTTTAAAGTTAGTAGATAAAATTAGCTCACAGTGTACAGGTGTTACAATACATGGTCATTAGGATATATGTATTTTTTCTAATTATTTTTCAGTTTAGGTACCCATGGAACTTGCTATAATTATGCAAGACATGCTTTTAAAGCATTTTAACTGCTAAAATCCTTGAAAGAAGTGTATGTTTAAAATCCAATGTGATTGCTATGGATCTAAGTATGGAACACTTAAGGTATGATCTGATTTTTTTCCCCTTTTACCTGATAGATGCAAAAGGCTAAGTCTTCAGCCTTTGGCTTACCTTTGGCAGAGGAACCAGGAGGACTTGCTTCGAGAGATGATTGAATCTGATATTCAAGCCGTGATCATCAAAGTGGCAGCTTTGGGTGTGTATCCAGACTTCCAAGAGGGCTCTTCCCTCGTTCCTGTAGGAGAATGCTTAGTTTACTTACGAGAATGATGATTTATGAGTGTGGAGTCACAGTTGGGAAAATTCAGCAAGCATCTTGTATAAAAAAGACAGTCTTAAAATGGGTTTCAGAATGTTGATTAATACACTCTGACCTTCTCTTTTTGAATATATAACTGGCACTAAAACCCCTCCAGCACCCTCCCCAGTAAAGGGAATGCATCCTTATCTTGGGAATGATTTGTTTAGCAAGATGTATTTAGTTGATAAAACAGAGAGAGAGAGAGAGAGAGAGAGAGAGAGAGAGAGAGAGAGAGAGAGTATGATAAGAGAAAAAGCATGAAACTATTACTAGAAAATTTTATACTTCCTGCAAGATTTGTTTGCAAAGCAACTGAGTTGTTCTTTGGAAACAACTCAGCGGTTCAAAGGTGAGTTAAATGACCACGAAAGAAAGCAAGACTCCAGGAGTCTGCTGGTAAGGTTTCTAAGACTGGGAGGAAGGAATAAAGTGACTACGAAGGAAGCAAGTACAGGAATACGTGTCTTTCCATTTCATGGAACTTTTTTTTCATTTTGCCTGATGTGTTGTCTTAAAGTGTTACCAATTTACTAAATACAAAATATCAATCTCATCAAATTTAACAATGCCCGTTCTTTGTTTTGTTCCTTACTCTTTTTTTTCCCCCCTCACATTTGACCATCACTCTGCTGCATGGCGAGGTTGGCAGGTGAGGGGGACGAGATTGTGAAACTCTAGCATCACATCTCACACTTAGGACTACCACAAAGATCCATGGTGCAGCAACCTAAAGGCTTTAAATGGCACACTTAACTTTGTCTGTTTAGGCCTTACCCTAAACACAGCCAAGTATCCTGAGAGTCTTTATCTCTAACCCTGTAATACCTACCAAATAGAAGTACTTACAAGGCTGTTGTGTTTACTGGCCCTGTCCTGTGGGTTTCCAATACATGCATTGAGCCACAAAGTCTAATTATACAGAAAAAAAAGTGTGTGTCAAAATAGGTAATAAATGGAAATGAGAGAAATTGTAAGAGATAGAAAGGGACTTTCAAGTGAATTACATTTCTGTGGAGGGACACAATCATGTGACCTCCATGTTAGAGCCTCTGAGCTAGAGAATAATAATCTTAGGTCTCTCTCACAGGTCTGATGCTAACCTTAGCTGGTGTTTTACTTAAAAAAAAAAAAAGATGGTACTGTTTTCTGCAGAGAAGGTAAATTAATGATGTACAAACTTATCCATAAAGATTCATGGGTATAATAAAGTGGTATGGTGCCTCTGAGTGTTTTAACTGTAGTAGGTAGTGTTAGTCCACTACAATTCAGTTCTTACCACTCTGGTCATTTTCCTGATGAGTTAACTACTATTAGTGAATCGTAACTAGATAAAGATGAATAATACTTGTTTTGTATTCTTTCTGGGCATAAATCAGAACAGTGTGTTGCTACACATCTACCTAGATACAATGTAAAACAGATTTCTGCTATCTGCCACGGCTTGATCGCCTTCAAATATAGAATACATGAACGTGAGTGGAATTAATTTAAGGGCCTTAGAAGACCACCCTTGAGGGAGATGGATCTGAATGTGATATAATGAATAGAAAGTACTGCTACTGAGAACTGCTCTCTGGAATATGACACACCCAAGCACAGCTGTATTTGGTATCATATGCCAAAGGAGAATCTTTAACTCTAGATTTTTATGAGTGCAAATCATTTTTTAAAATCATTTTCTTCAATCATTTTTGCTAATATCCACGTTATGATTTGATCAGTTTTCCCTTCTGCCTCAATATTCTGTAGGGATATTTGGTACTAGACTTTAGGAGGTTGGGAGGTAAAAGGGAAAAGTAACTACATCAGGAAAAAAAATATATGTTCTTTTTAAAAAAATTATTATTTTAAAGGTGGTGTGTACAGAGTGGTTACAGTTAGCTAAGTCAGATAAAAAATACATTTCTTTTTGAACAATGTCCCCTCTTCCCTCACTCTCTCCCAATTTTTCCCTCCTGTCCCCACCCACAAGTTGTATAGTTCATTTTCGATATAGTGTCTAGTGAGTATTACTTCTGCATTTGGTCACCCTTTGTCCCTCCATTTCTGTCCCCTTCCCTTACCCTCTCCAAGACATATAAATGAACAAGCAAGACAAAAGAAAACAAAAACAGCAATAAAGAAAAGGAAAAAAACCTCTTGTTTCCTTTTCCTGGAGTTCATTTCAATAAATGTTATTTTATATGACCATATGCACATAGGTATCGTGCCTTTGTGTACCTCTCCTAAGAATATCCTCCTTTGGTCTCACTCTGTGTGAATGCATAGAGACCTGTATAGTTTATCATGTCCCATCTAGTGTGTTTACTTGTAAATTTATAGGCACATTCTAGTTGCCACAATTGAGGGAAACCATGCAACTTAACGTTTCTTTGGGTCCATATTCTTGAAAGAAGAAATAAACACTAGAGGGAGCTCTCTTTAAGGAGACTGGTGGGAATTAACAAAGCTTAAATGACTGGACTAACAGACTACTTAAGACAGTGGGAGATCCTGTCAGTCAGCAGGGCAGGAAGGAGCTGAAAGTGCCCGTCACTATGAAAGTTGCCACGAGTGCTAGAAGCCACGCTAACGATGCCCACTAAGGAGAACACAATAGTTAGCCTTTCACTAATGGCCTCAAGTATCATGGATGAAATGTTTATTTGGGCTCCTCATCAAACATGCATCAAAATTCTACAGCTAAGAGAGAAACATTATGTTGTCCTGGAGGAAATACAGCATAGTAACCTCTAGAACCCAGTGGCTGTTAAAACCTGTACTGTGATACCTAGCACACATCCAGGTCCTTGAGCCAAATGAAGTCCGGAATTCTCAGTGATCTCTGGTCAGTGCACCAGATGCTGTAAATATGGAAGTGCTTAAGAAAAATTGTGTGTGGTGGGGAAAATAGACTGCCGCTGTAATTCCAATTAATCTTATATGCTGATCTGTGTCAAAATCTATACAAGATGGCATGGGGGTCCTGGAGAGCTATTTTTATCTCCTGGACGTTTGCCCAGTTTGCTGTGCTGTCCGAGTATTTCTGTTCTTGAAGTTGCATTTAAAAATGTTGATGTTGGAGGCTTGATTCTCTGGTTTCAATAAGATTGGGTAGTCCAATACTTTGGTTTAATTCAGTTTCTCATTATTTTGTGCCATATATATTACATAGGTGGAATTAAAGATAAAATATCATTATATGTTTTTGAAGGTAGAGCTTACTGAGCAAATATTATAGAAATGTAGGACCTAGGTTAAAAGACAAGCTTTAGCCGGGCGCTGGTGGCTCACGCCTGTAATCCTAGCTACTCAGGAGGCTGAGATCTGAGGATCGCGGTTTAAAGCCAGCCCGGGCAGGAGAGACGGTGAGACTCCTATCTCCAATAAAACACCAGAAAACCGGAAGTGGCACTGTAGCTCAAGTGGTAGAGTGCTCGCCTTGAGCTGAAGAGCTGAGGGACAGCGCCCAAGCCCAGAGTTCAAGCCCCACAACCGACAAAAAAAAAAAAAAAGACAAGCTTTAGAATTTAGTTTAAGACTGACTGCATAGTGATACGTGCAGTCCTAAAATAAGAGGTGGGAAGAGTCAGAATGACAGTGTTTACTTAGCGCGTGTAAGCCACGGTAAACTGTGTTCTGCTCCAGGGAACTTGTGCTGGCATTCAGCATACTAATAGATACAGATAAAAAGTTGACAATACTGAAATAATCTCAGATTACTGCCACTACCACTGTGATTTCTAAGAATAGCTGAGAAATCTTTGTTTATACTTTCTGAATTTTATCTTGTTAGTTTTTTGTTTATACTTTCTGAATTTTATCTTGTTAGTTTTTTCCCTCCTTCCATGCACTATCTGGTCCTTTCCCTTCCTGGAATGCTAACAATGTGTTGTTCCCTTTGCTTCAACAGCTCCTGCCTCCCCACTATTACAGTAAGGCCCCTTTTCCACTTTCCATCTGTGATCACTTAGTTCCTTTCTGGTAGAATGTGTATGCTCTAAGAGTCTGAAAAACCTAGTATCTAGAAGGGTAGCAGATGGTTACAGGAAACCCCACCGCAGCATACACAGGATCTAGAATACTCCTCTTTAAGAGTGTAAATCAGAACTGTGTTCTGTGGAGTACTTCCTGCTTTTACAGGTTAAAACATCATACAACTTCCATATACTTCTATCCTTTCTCTTTAACCAGAGGACTCTTGCCTTAATTTTGTTTATCCTTTGCTAGAAAAGTTTAAGCTTTACTTAACAACATATATTTAATAGATAGATGCCATTTTTTTTATCTTTTCAATTCATGTGCAAACTAACAAGGTTAAACTTGCGCTAAGATTCAGGCCTACACTAAACAATTAAATTATTTCCCTTTGGTCTTCCCATGGAGACCAGGCTTAGTTCACTTTTCTGTCCACAATGTTCAGCTCCTGTGTTTTTTGTTTTGTTTAGTTTTGTTTTGGGGCCGGTCCTGGGGCCTGAACTCTGGGCCTGGGCGCTGTCCCTCAGCTCTTCAGCTCAAGTCTAACGCTCTACCACTTGAGCCACAGTGCCACTTCCGGCTTTTTTTCTTTTTGCTTATGTGGTGCTGAGGAATTGAACTCAGGGCCTCAGGCATGCAAGGCAAGCGCTCTACCACTGAGTCTCCTTCCCAGCCCCTCAGCTCCTGTGTTTTGATTTTGTAGTTCTAGCTCATTAAAGTTACATAACAATATAACATTTATGATGACATAGCATTACTAAAGTATCATTGGTACATTTTGTTCATTACAGAAATCCTTTTAAATTGATTTCTGTTGAATTAGTGGATGTGATTAATTTACTTGAAGTTTTTCATATACACATCTCTTGTGTAAAGACAACAGGCTCTGTGTGTATAAGGATGGATCTGTAAAGAATGTATAAAATAGAAGACAACTATTTCACCTAAACAAACAGAACTAATATGACGTTAATAAGCCAATATCAACACGCAAGAAAATGTGATTGGCATGTGACATTATTTCTTTATCCAGCCACTTTTACTCTTCTAAAGAATTATTTCAATGAATACTTAAACTTGATGCTGATTAAATTTGTTGATGACACAAAAGTTAATGGACTCACTGATACTTTTAATAATAGAGTCCTAATACTAAATCATATCAAATGGCTAAAACTAGGAACTGTAAAATTTAATGCTTATAGGTATACAATATATATGTGGCACATAATGTATATACTTATATACATATTTACATATATATTTATAACTGTTACATATTACTTATAGTATAGTAATATGTGATATTTATTATATATCATCTAGAGCAAATATATGTAATACAAGATAAAATGTAATAAATGTATATTTATAATATAAAATATGGTACAATAATGTGGTATATAATATGCATATGTGTATGTACATATGTTAATATGTGAACATGTATGGATTATATGTATATAATACAAACATAATAAGATATTATACATGTATGTATGTACATATTATAGGTATATTATAGGCACTAGCGCTTGGGGGGGGTACGCACATGTGCGTGCTTGTATGCATGCAATTGTACCAGTCCTGGGGCTTAAACTCAGAGCCTGGGTGCTGTTACTGAGCCTTTTTGTTCAAGACTAGTGTGCTGCCACTTCAATGATAGCTCCAATACTGGCCTTTTTATGGTTAATTTAAGGTAAGATCTCAAGGATTTTCCTACCACACTAGGTTTGAACCACAGTCCTCATACCTCAGTCTTCTGAGTAGTTAGGAGTACAGGAGTAAGCCACTATTGCCTTGTATAGCCCTTGATTTTTAAGGAAATCTTATCCTTAATTTGTGTAAGCAAGTGGTGATTTCTGCCAAAGAAGCTAAGTAGATCTGAAAGGCTACATAGCAAGTTAATAAGGAATATTGTGTTGTAATTTAGGGGAAAAAATTGTTATAAAAACAATTGTGGAATGTATTATAGGGAAAAAAACCTCACAGAGTAAAAAAAAAAGCAATATATTAGTAACTCATACCTCCAGTAAGTATTAATATAGTAAAGCTAAAATGTCAATAATTTACAGTGTTTTATCATATTTCCTACCATGAACAGACATTACTTTTTCACAAAGGGGAAACAATAACAAGAAAAGAGACCACAGACACAAGTAAATGTCAGGGAGAGGAGGGTGGCCACATCAGTGAAAGGGTAGCAGCGGCGCCATGGGATGCGGCGTGAGGAGATACTCAGCCTCCCTCAGGGCAGACAGAAGCTGGAGAGGAGGCCAGGAGAGTGTGGATCTATATTGCTGTCTCCAGTGTTGAAAGCAGCTCTCTGCTGCTCTTTGTGGCTTCAGAGGACAAGTCTAAGAGCAAGAATTGCACAGTGGCTTCTGTGGTTTTGTCTAGGAACTTTCTAACACTTGGAGCTGTGTTATAATTGTTATAAGCAGAGAACTCTATGCTCTTTGTGTGGGCTGCTGTGGCATAGCCCCTGCTCCCTCTAGAATATGTTCCTTATAAATAAGGCCACGCTAAAGCTACCAGCACAACTATGTTCATTGTAGCATTATTTACCATAGCTAAGATTGGGAACTAATCCAGATTCCCATCAGTAGATGATGGATCAAGAAAACATGGCGTATATATACACAATGGAGTTTTATGCTTCCATCAGAAAGAATGACATCGTCCCCATTTGTAAGGAAATGGAAAGACTTGGAAAAAATCATATTAAGTGAAGTAAGCCAGACCCTAAGAAACATAGGTTCCATGGTTTCCCTCATTTGCAATAATTAGTATATGTTTAGGATAGTCCTAGTCTAGGATAGTCCTAGTATAGGATCACAATTGCTCAATAGCTATGTACGTATGACCATATAAAATAATGCTAATTGAAATGAATTCCAAGATATGGAAACAAGGTGTTTTGTTGTTGTTGTTGTTGCTATTGTTGTTTTTAATGTACTTTGTGAAGTTATTTTTTCTTTCATTTTTTCCCCCTTTGGTTTAGCCCCTGTTGTCACTGTTTTTGATTTTGGTACCCTGTGTCTTGTATATATGTTTTTCTGATTTGGGGAAAGGAAGGTGAATAACAAAATGGTGAGACAAAGGACAAAGGGTGAACCATTGTAGGGGTGATAAGCACAAGACACTGTGTTGGAAATGAACTTTACAACTTGTAGAGGAGGGAGTCAGTGGGGGAGAGAGAAGGGGGAGAAAAAACGAGAGGGAGTAACAATGTTTGACAAATGTACTCATTACCTTACTTATGCAACTGTAACCCCTCTGTACATCACCTTTACATTAAAATAAAATTTCAAAAGAAAACATTCCCTTGTGATGAGACAGAAGAGGTTATCAGAGGTTGTAGAATAGGGCTAACTACATACTGCGTAGAGAAAAATTCCATCCTTTCTAATTTTCTAATTTTCTCTGGCTCCACTCTTCAATAAAGACTTGGTTCCATTGGATAATTTCAGAAGACACTGGCTGTGAAGGTGTATCCCAGAAACATTTTTAAAAGTAGTTTAATCAAGGGAAAGCATATATTGCTCAATAAACATATTGTTCAGAAGTGAATCCATAACAATCAGCTTTATTAAATTGTTACTATAGTTTTTATTACTATCCGATGCACACTAATAAGAAACTTAAGATCCAGTTGCAGCTCTCAGATTCTGTAAAATTTTGTTAGATGCTCACTTTTATTGCCTGCTGATCTGTTCCTTCCTTGCTATTGCTATGAGTCTTATCTATAGTAAAATGCACTTTTACTTAATGTGAAGGCAATCTTTTCATCTACTCTTCTATGCTACTAGCATACCATATGTGTATATACATATGTACAGATATGTTTGTGATATATATGTATATTATATCACCATTGGTTTAACATTAAGAAACACATAGTCCAGTGTTAAGGAAGAAAAGAGAAATTGTCCCTGAAACTTTGTTTTCATTATCTAGCAAGTTTTACAGTTAATGACAGAAGTTTCTCTTGTGGCCTCTCCTCTGAAGATTGTGTTTATTTATTTTCCCCAACAGTCTCATGTGACCTTGTTAAAAGCTTCATGCAATTCCCAGATAAATTACATTTACTGGTTTACTTCTCTAGTATTTTATTGGCATTTCCAGATAAGTTTAATAGGATGGAGAGAAACAGTGTTCTCTTTATGGACTCAGTGGGCGACTTGACCTAGCAGGTCAGCCTCATTCCAAGGCTGAAGGAAGGTATTTTTAATTAGACTCTGTCAGTTTCTCCATTATAAACAAGAGATCCTCCAGTCTATAATTCTACAAGTCTTAATGTTATTTATTGTTTTCTAAAGAAGAGGTCCATATTAGCAAAAACATGCTTTAGCAATGGTTGGTAATTTTCTGATACATTACATATCATCATCTTTAGCTCAGCCATTTCACACTTTATTTCCTTCAGGAACTCTCAGTTGAATACCATCTGGCTGTGGTGATTTATTGCTGTAGAATCTCTCAAGTTGCTCTATTATTTCCTCGTGGGAGATTGCTCTCTGCTCCTGCCCCACTGGTTTTGCTCAGAAAGTGCCCTTGGAATAGTCCTTTCCCCACTCTTCTTCTCAATAAAGGTCGATGAAGAACAAAACTGAACTGAGCTAACTCCCCTGCTGCTCTTCCTCTTCTGCCTTCCTGTCAGAGGTCCAGATTCTAACCTTGCATCTTCAGCCCTTGCTTTTTTGTCTTTTTATTTTTCAGATACTCAGTAGTTTCCCTGACATATATTTTGGCAACTAAATTTTGTACATGTCATAAGATATTCTAGATACTATCAGTGTTTTCATAAATGTCTCTATGGAATTGTTTCCAGATATTTTTAGTGTGTCTGTGGATTTTCTTTTTTTTAATATCATGTAGTATTACAGTACCTATATCCCTTCTAGCGCGTGTCCATATCGCTGTATGGAGCAGCCTAGATTGTTTTCATATTCTACTTTCCTCTTAAGAGTCTGCTAACCAGACATATGCTTAATGGATACTGTAAAGTCTCACCTTAGGTTAACATTGGAGATACCCTTACTAATTAGAACATGTGCTTTAATTGTGCGGTATTTCCAATTGCTTAGTTCTACTCCTACACATTCTCACCTGTGGTAGTTTCTATACATTTCCTTAATCTGATTCCTCTCTCATAACTGCCCAGATAAGTTAAGATAAAGCATTGCTAATTACTACTTCCACACATGGTGCTCTTCTGTCACTCATTTGAGTAATAATGGATATAATTAAAACCATTCATTGTAATAGCCCTCCTAGAAAAGAATGCTGAACAGTAAAGGTTAAAGGAGGTCTGTTATTCTTTCATATTCTCTAACTAACAATTTTTATTTCAGCTTTCTTCAAATGATTATTTTGTTTAAAAAGATAACTTGGTATGCTTTCAAGTATAGTTAATTGTGATTTAAATGTATTCTATCTTCCTTTAAAGCAATTTAGCACAAAAATGTTAAACTTATAACTCAAGAATTAGAACATCAAAAGTTGAGAGTTTTAAAACTTAAGAAACAAAATCAAGGATTAAATATAAAATTCTGAGTATGTTTGATAAAGTCATTCCTTTAATTTTAAATACAAATACTAGCAGTCACAGAGCTAGACCGAATAGAGTCCCCAGTTCTCAGTGTGTGGAATGAGTACAGTGGTGGAGAGGGCAGGAGAAGAGAAAAATGCCATCTGTTGCTCTCAAATCTCTTCTTCCACACTGATTCTGTTTTTTTTTTTTTTTGTTTTTTGTTTTGTCAATTGTGGGCCTGAACTCTGGGCCTGGATGCTGTCCCTCAGCTCTTCAGCTCAAGGCTAGTGCTCTACCACTCAAGCCAGAGTGCCACTTCCAGCTTTTTCTGCTTATGTGGTGCTGAGGAATCGAACCCAGGGCTTCATGCATGCAAGGCAAGCACTCTACCACTGAGCCACCTTCCCAGCCCTGATTCTTATTCTGTTACATCCTCTTTAACCAAGACTATTTGAAGCACCCATTTTATTTATTTGCCTTGTAACAATCTTGTTTCCTTATCTGTAAGTAGACTGCAGCTAGAATGAGCTTCTTAAAAGTCAACCTGGATCATGCCATTTCTCTTCTTAGACTTCCTCTGTCTTCTCTGTGGCAGTCCTTTCAGTTACAAACTCCTTAACATGAAATACAAACATTGTGGATCTGGCTTTGGTCATTTTTAGCTTTAACTTCTCCCCTTTGAAACATTCTCTAGTCATAATGAGCTGCTTTTTATTTCTAGTAGTTGGTATGCTTAAACCTAGTAAGAAAAATTATACAGGCACTTTTTAAAATGAATATTCAAAATCCCCTCTTTGAAAAAGTTCCATATTCTACATGTAACTTTTACTTTTTATTTGTTTTTTATGTTCTAAAAATTATATAGCATTTTTAATGGTAGGAGAGGGCACAGAGTTGTTGTTTATAAAGTATTGATTGTCATTAGCTATAATTATGCTGAAGGTGACACTGTTTATTCATTTCATGTATATCATAGAGCTTGAAATTAAGCACCTAGTATGAATCTAATTTATGTTGCTTATGCTGAGGCAAAAGGCCAGTTCATAGATTTCAGAAGAAGTTATATGCTGAGATAAGTCTTGACACAACCTCTTTAAATAGTAAACATGTGATGGTCTAATAGAAAATAGAGAAAGTGAACTTAAGTCCTTTCCCAGATAGTCACTTTGAAATATGTGAGTATGTCTTTGTTTTGGAGATTATATACTCTTTTTTTCTATCTGTTCTTAATAATAGAAATTTTTGTCTCGTTCATCTAACATTCTGAATTATATGATAATGGTGTATACATCTGATTCTAGGAAGAAACAAATTTATTTTAAAAAATCAAAGTTTTGCCAAGTGCTGGTGATTCATACCTTTAATCCTAACTTCTCAGAAGGTTGAGATCTGAGGCTCACAGTTCAAAGCCAGTCTAAGCAGGTGACTCTGAGAGAGACTTATCAACAAGCTAGAAGTAGAGCTGAGGCTCAAGTGGTAGATTGCCAACCTTGAGTGAAGAAGCCAAGTGCAAGTGCAAGGCTCTGGGTTTAATCCTCGTATACAAAAACTATAAATAAATGAATAACTATAGAATTTTGTCTACTTGCTGTGGTGAGCAATGAGCTTGGTGGACACAGGTAAAGAATGCAGGCTGTGCTCATTGTGAAGCCATGAGGGATGTTGGTTCCTGTGGATTAATCAAGAATTAGAAGCAGACTAGCAGTTACTTCTCAGAGGCACCATGCATTCTCTGATACCACCTTCTGACTTTTACAGTACAGTTTAGACTACAAAAGTTGAAATGAGAGCACAATTCATTTGACTTGAGTCTGTTAAGATAGCATCGCCAACCATTTTGTGATGTTTCTCTCATCATATATTGGGCTGTCATGAAGAAATAAACCTTCACTTGATTTCATAACAGTAGATAATAAATTGACAATATAATTCAGTTGAGAAGTTGAAAATGCATTGAAAATAATGGGGCATAACATTGCAGGGTTAACATTTATTCATAGATGATGCAATTAAATAAAACAGGCATTAACTTCAAGGTCAGTCAGTAAAGTAATAAAATTGAATATTTTAATTGAATTGTAATTGCTTCCCATTGATACATGCAAGTGAAGTAAAATAGATGTCAGCTCTGCAAATTATGGTTCTTCCTCCTAATTAATTTCTTAATTCTGCATGGAGTTATCCAGTGCCTAGGTCTTGTTGTGGGTTTATTCATCTACCCAGCTTCCATCAAAGAATGTCTGTAAAACATGATTAATGTTTTAGATGTCAGAATTTACAATAAATCTTTTTTTGTACTTGGAAAAAATCATATTAACAACCTAAAATAACATATATTTGAGTGAAAATATACCTCTAAAGATAACCACATCTGGCCCTGAAAATACAGGCAGGGGTAGGAAAAACACTAGGGCTCCTCTGCACAGGTCGAAACTTCCTAAGATTCAGAATCACAACAAATCAAAGAAAGGCTGGATAAATGGAATTGCATTGAACTGAAGAGTTTCTTCATGGTTAAGGACATAGCAAGCAAGAAAAATAGAAAGCCCCCAGGATGGGAGTGCATCCAACAAGACCCTCTTATCTAAACTACTTAAAACTCAAAAACTTAAACACCCCAAAAATAACTCCTCAAAGAAACAATTAATAAATGGGCTAATGACTTAAAGAGAGACTTTTCAGAAGAAGTAAGAATGGCCAACAGATGCATGAAGAGATGTTCAATATCTCTGCCATAAAAGAAATGCAAATTAAAACTAAATTGAGATTCCATCTCACCCCAGTTAGAATGGCAATTATCAAGAAAATTAACAATAACAAATGCTGACAGGGATGTGGCCAAAAGGAAACACTACTACACTGTTGGTAGGAATGTAAACTTGCTCTCCCACACTGGAAATCAGGTGGAGGTTCCTCAAAAGACTACATAGAGCTTCACTATGACCCAACAATCTCACTCCTGGGCATTTATCCAGTTGATCACAAGCCAGGTCACACTAAAGCCACCAGCACAACCATGTTTGTTGCAGCATTGTTTACCATAACTAAGATACAGAATCAACCCAGATGCCCTTCCATGGACAAATGGACCAAGAAAATGTGAGACACACACACACACACATACACACACATCAGAAAGAATGTCATCTCCCCATTCAAAAGGAAGTTGAGCTGGGAAGGTGGCTCAGTGGTAAAGCGCTTGCCTTGCATGCTTGAGGCCCTGGGTTCGATTCCTCAGCACCCATAAGCAAACAACAAGCCGGAAGTGGTGATGTGGCTCAAGTGGTAGAGCGCTAGCCTTGAGCTGAAGAGCTGAGGGGCAGCGCCCAGGCTCAGAGTTCAGGCCCACGACTGGACCCAAAATAAAAACCAAAACAAAATCAAAAGGAAGTTGAAAGACTTAGAGAAAATTATAATAAGCAAAGTAAGCCAGACCCAAAGAAACACATGTTACGTGGTTTCCCTCATACAAATCATTGAAATGTGGCTATAAATCTGTAAGTAAACCCAATGGATAGTAAAAGACAAAAAGTTACACTTGGACATGATAGATTAAACAGGACTCTAAATATTCACACAGTGAGACCAAAGGAGGATATTCTTAGGAGAGGATCACAAGGGCTTAATAGCTATGTGCATGTGATCATATAAAATGATGCTTATTGAAATGAACTCCAAGAAGTGGAAATGAGATTTTTTTTCTGTTTTTTTTTTCCTTCTTTCTATTTTCTCCACTGTATTTGATTTCTGTGCCATTTGTCTTGTAGGTAAGCCCAGAAACTGTAGGACAAAAGGGTAAAGTAATTCTGCAGCAATACTCATTAGACCCTATGTTGAAAATGAGGTATACAATTTGGTGGGGGTAGGGTTGGGGGTTTGGAGGGGCAATAATGGGAGAAAATGAGGGAAGAGATGACACTGTTCAAAAGAAATGTACTCAGTACCTGACACAGGTAACTGTAACCCCTCTGTACATGACCTTTACAAAAATAAAATAGTGTATCATTTGCATGTAAAAAAAAATAACCACATCTGGGATCCTATGGAGTATTTTCCTATTAATATTAGTACTTATAGAGGATATTGATACCAATATTACTGCATGTGATTGTCTCAAGTTTTGTAGGTGATACAGGCTCACAATTGTCAACTGTAGACACACAGTTGATAGGTCAGGGAGGCAAATGGAATAGATTTTCTAAGATTTGGTGGCTCACAGTTTGTGTGCATCATGATCCAGTCTTTACTAGATAACAGACATCTAAAAGGAATGATCAAAAACAAGAAACATCTCTTAAGAATGAGAATTAAGTTGAAGCTTTTAAATTAATTTAAATTGTATTTGAAAATGCATGAGCTCCTGTGCTTTTTTTCATAGACCATTAGAGGGTTTTTAGAGTAAAGTAGTTTTATATAAAGTAAAGTGGGAAATAGGACATTACAAAGATTAGGAGGAAGATTTTTCTAATTACAATGATTTTGTATCAGGTCAAAATTCTAGGTTTTATTTAGAGAGTAACATATCTTCAGACTGATTGCACTTAATCTTTTAAATAACTATTTCTTAAAAGTTGAAAACACAAGAAATGTATGAAATGAATTAAAAGTTACTGAGGTATAATTGTATATTCATATACATAGAACAGTTTTATAGAATAATTCCATAGAATCATTAAAGCACAAATGTTTGTATGTCATCAACACTCTTTTTTTTTGGTCCAGTCGTGGGGCCTGAACTCTGGGCCTGGGCGCTGTCCCTCAGCTTTTCAGCTCAAGGCTAGCGCTCTACCACTTGAGCCACAGCGCCACTTCCGGCTTTTTTTTTCTTTTTTGCTTATGTGGTGCTGGGGAATTGAACCCAGGGCCTCAGGCATGCAAGGCAAGCGCTCTACCACTGAGCCACCTTCCCAGCTCCATCATCAACACTCTTTAGTTATGCTTAGAAATGCAACTTGATTCTTCTTGTTGGTAAACAAATTAAACTGAGCAGTGGTTTATGTTTGTCACACATTTTAGCTCAATGACTTGATTAATGATACTTTGAGTCATTTTGAAACAAAAATTAAAAATAATTCAATGATAAATGCACTTTATTTATATTTTATTTATTAGCCTGACCTATTTTCAGCTATGAAGGATCTTGAAAATCAGAGTTTTCTGCAGATATCACTCAGTTAAAAATTTCTGAAACCAAAATACCTAAAGTAAATACTAAAATCTTAGAGATGTATAATTATAAGCTGTAAGTATTTCCACATAAAGAAATTATTTTTTCCATATCCTTGATTTAAAATTTAGTGATTGTCTTGTTCAAATTAGGGAAATTACAGCAAATATTACAAAGACTATAGATACAATAGTAAAATGTTTCTAGATGAGGAAACAAAGGGAAAGTGAAACTGTAAGAAAATTAGATATTTCATCTTTTTTTTTTTTTTTTTTGGGTCCGGTCATGGGACCTGAACTCTGGGCCTGGGCACTGTCCCTCAGCTCTTCAGCTCAAGGCTAGCGCTCTACCACTTGAGCCACAGCGCCACTTCCGGCTTTTTTCTTTTTGCTTATGTGGTGCTGAGGAATCGAACCCAGGGCCTCATGCATGCAAAGCAAGCGCTTTAACCACTGAGCCACCTTCTCAGCCCCTATCTTTTCTTGTATTTATAAAAGTAATTTTAATTTGAAAATGATTTTCAGATTAAAAATTGAATAAAAAATTAAAAACTGGATTTAGAAATTATGTTTTAAAATCATTTCCTCTATTATTGGCTATAATTTAGAAATCTAAGAGCAGGGAATATGGGAGAGCATGTCCTGTAGAGAGACAAACACTGAAAGTGTCCCATAAGGAGGAACCTCTGTGTGTGTGTGTGTGTGTGTGTGTGTGTGTGTGTGTGTGTGTGTGTGTGTGTGTGTGTGTGTGTGTGTGTGTGTGTGTGTGTGTGTGTGTGTGTGTGTGTGTGTGTGTGTGTGTGTGTGTGTGTGTGTGTGTGTGTGTGTGTGTCAGACTGGGCGCTGTCCCTGAGTTTTTTTGCTTAAGGCTAGTGCTCTATCACTTGAGCCACAACTCTACTTCTGGCTTTTTGGCGGTTAATTGTAGTTAGAAGTCCCATGGACTTTCCTGCCAAGGCTGACTTTGAAACATGATCCTTAGATCTCAGGCTCCTGAGCAGCTAAGATTACAGGCATGAGCCACCAGCACCCAGTTTTAAAATCATTTTTTAAGCAGTTGATTAGAAATAATCATTCAGAATGAAACATTGTGATGTAAAAAATAACCAGCTAGAAATTTTGGAAATAAGACATAATAAGTAAAACAAAATATTCAGGCAGAATAAACTCTGGATGAATCAAGCCAAAGGGAGAATGCATGAAGCAGATCAAAAAGAAAATAAGTATTTCACCCAAAGACAACGTAGACAGAATTAACAAATTGAGAGTTACTCAAAACTAGAAGAGTAGATTGAGAAATTGCAGTACTATGTTACAGGCAATGTGAATTTAAAGAAGCATGTGCGTTTTGAGATTGAAAGGCCTTGTTGGGTGCTATGAAGTACACACAAAAACAGACACCTAGGGAGACTGTATGGAAGTTGCAAAACCTCACAGCCACATTGAAAATTGTACAATCTAGCATAAAGAAAATGAAGATTCTCACTTAATCACAATCAAAAAAAAAAAAAAAAAAGAACCTTGGGGAAGGGAGGGAGGGAGGGGATGGTAGGGAGAAAACAATGGAGGGGGTAACAATGTTCAAGAGGAAGTGGAAGTGTACTCATTGCCTCACTCATGTAACTGTAACCCTCTGTATAGTATCTTTACAATAAAAAAAATTAAAAAAAAAAAGAAAAGAAAATGAAGATTCTTTAACTGTAAGCACTGTTAGATGGACAGCATAATTCTCATTAGGAACAACAAATGCCGAAAGCAGGATTATAGCTGAACTTGGAACACTAGTGAGAGTAACTTAGTCAAGTTAAACTGAGCCAATATATGTATTTAAACAGCTAAAAGAAAATTATTTCTTTCATAGCTGACGCTGGTATGTGTGTTTATTTTTCCTGTCAGGTTATCCTTGGTGTACGGAAAGACTTTGTATGGTCCACACTATGCTCAGATGTATATGTATACCCTGCTGTCGAGTTATTTGAAATCTGTATGGGAGCTCATGAACAGGGTATTGGCACAATGATTTTTCAGAACTTGTTACCCTCTTTACAATACTAAGAAAACACATTGTTGTACAAGGCCATTGGAATGAAATGTCATTTCCAGTGGTAATGCTATTATTTGTGTCCACATGCTACTCTACTATTAAGTGGGTTGATTGCACAGGCATAACAACGTACCATTCTTTTATTTTCTCATTCTTCACCTGAGAAGTTTAAAGGTTAATAAATAGGAATAAACTAGAACTAAATTCACACACTGTGGTCTATGAGTAAAATGAGCTGCAGTAATTAAAATACCAAGGATTTAAGTTTACGGTCTTTGAAATTACACATCCATGCTCATTACAATTTCCCAAAGAGGAAGAGTGGATTGAATCATACCTGTGGTTGTTGATGCCTGTATTTGTCACAGGAGCATGAAAAACAATTTTACAAGGGGAAATACTAACAAAGGACATTTTACTTTGGAATCAGTGCAACTGCAGGTATTCACACTGGTTTCCAAGGTATAAAAAAAGCCAAAGGAGGGCAAATATGTCTTTAAAGTTCTAATCTGAGAGTTACCTACAAAAATTTAACCTTTCTTGGCAGGTTTAGATCCAGATAAGCATCTTGGTAAAACCCTGACTGAAATGGAGCCTTATCTCTTAGAGGTAAGAATTTGTACAAGTTTTCAAAATATTAGGCACCTAAGGGAGGAGAAAAATAGTCATGTGGTGTAATGATTATAAAAATTATTCTTGTTTTAGAAAAATCCAAATACATTTAGTATATGTTTTCTGGAAGATTGAATGTCCAATGTTTATGAAAATAAGTTTATAATCATGAAAATACTTCTAGTTTGTTGACTGAAATACCTTTTAGGTATGTCCAAAATTTTCTTTTATTAAAATGAGTATTGTGTACCATAAAAATAATACTACTATAAAATATCTCAGAATCTCTATAGTCAGATATTTGTCTATCAGAAACAGCAGTGAAACATCCTTTGAAGAGCTATTCTGATCTCTCTCTTACCAGTTAGAAGTTAATTTGCTAATGAGTGAAAAAAATTATACCAGGTTTTAGATGACCCTGTTTAATCGTTATACTTTTCAAATCCTGAATGAGCACTTGCACATAAAAAATATTCTGTTATTTTCATTTACTCTTTTCTGTTAATTGTATTGTATTTGATTAGTTTGGGAAGAGAAATGTTAGGTTTTGTATGGCAAATCTTCACTAACTAGAAGAGGATAAAGATACCGTGTGGATTTTTTACTTCACAATCAAGATGGAGAAAAAAATCACTCTGCTTCTATGAGAGAACTGCACTTCTAAGAAGTCATAATTTTTTGCCAAGTCCCTAACTTTTTGATTCTATGTCTAGCCATTGTTAATGCCATTGGAATGATATAATTGCTATTACCAAATGTTGATATTTCCTGAAATATTAATTTCTTATTTCATTAAGGATTAGTAAGTGCTTAGTATTAACCGGGTAGATTGCAGAGATTAAAAGAGAAATGAAATAATATGTAATTGTGACAAATTATGTTTGGTTTCTAGATGGTTGATATCATGTATTTAAGTTAATCTATAAGATATGATTGCTTTCCTTGTTCTTCTGGTATGATTACTCTCAGCAGTTAGTTTTGTGGCCGCCATTGTATTTATGTTCACATCTGTTCACTACCCTCAGGCTAAATTTAGCTTTTAACAAAGCAATTAAACAACGGGGCTGGGGCATCACTCAAGTGCCAGCATGCCTAAGAGCCTAGGCTCAATCCTTAGTACTGCAGAAGAGAGAGACTGCCAGAGTGGGTGGGGACTCTCAGAAAGTTTGGGGGCAAAATCAGTTCTTGTAATTTACCTCCAAATTTTGAAGCTTCAAGTCCAAAATACAAGTCATATTTCAAGCATGTAGGAAAAGCCAGTAAGTAGGTTGACTATAGGTAACAGCCAAGAACTCTATTTCTTCCGGGCACTGGTGGCTCATGCCTATCTATAATCCTAGCTACTCAAGAGGCTAAGAAGCTAAGATTCTAAGAAGCTAAAAACTCCCCAGTTCTTTTTGCTTCTAGAATTTAGATCCTTTTAGGTCCCTTCTCCATTGTGTTTCCAAAATATTGTTTGCAAAATGCAATCATCAGGTGAGTTTTCTGCTTAACAACTCTGTCCCCTCTCCTAGATGAGGGCCCTCACAGCGTGGCGTGGGAAGGCCCACACCGCCTGTCCCCTCCAGCTTCCAGGGTCACTCACTGCGTCCTCTCCTCGTCCACCCCAGCAGCTCCATACTGAGTTTCTACTGCCCTTGGTATGCTCTGTAGAACTTGCACGGGAACACGCCTTCCCGCCCCAGGCCTCACCATTGCATGTCTCCTCTTTTCTGGCAAACATCTTTCAGCTCTTTAGCTTGAGTTTTATTTGTAGAGGCCTTTAGAATTCCTTGCAGACATTTCCTGATTTGCATTGCCTACTATAGATTCTTATGAATCTGCTAAAAAAACAAAAACCAAAAAACTACTTCTTACTATAATTGTTCCTTTAATTTTTTCTTTCTCCTTCCAAACAGTAAACTATTGTATGCAAGCACATATCAGTTAAATTTAATGGATTCACAACAGTAGCCTGACTTAAAAAAAATTCAAGTAAGTATGCAACTATATATAGGAAACCATTCCAGCAGTGGTAGAAGTAGAACATTAAAGGAATAACACTTCCCTTGAGCCACCAGGGTGTTGGATGAGGAGGAATTCAGGCTGGTGAAGCTCTGACAGTCAGGACGGCAGTGGAGTTGGCATCTGCCGTGACAGCCTGTGACATGCTGCCCAGCACTGTGCTGCTCACCATCCGCCCAGGACAGGCTTCTCTTGGCCCGGGAACTGTTTCAGGACCATGGCTTATATTTACTGCAAATCAGAGACCTGTCTTCTTGCTTGCTTATTGTTAAATTTCAGGTTTCATTAGGCAACTTTACATTCCTTTCCAAGTGCTTTTTAGGCCTTTTATAGCTTTGTATCCTTGAAACTGTCTTAATAGTCTTAAACATCATAACCACGTATGCGACTTCATTTTCTTCACATGCCTTAAGGTTCTCCAAAAGCAACACGTTATTTTTCCTTCCACATAAAGGTCAAAGGGTAGGAGACATAGATTGTCAATTATACCTTCATATACTACATAAAAGTTTACTTTCCCTTTGGATCTAAAGATAGTATCCTAAAAATATATAGTAATAAGTTTTGTCATTTTGAAGAAAATTTAATGGATTCAGAATCTCTTACACATTTTGAGATGATTTTAAACCTATGTTTTCAGCAAAAAGAAGAATACTTTTCTGTTGCATATAATCTTTTGGAGTCAGTTACTACATGGAATTTCTAAGATGAAGTAGGATAGTGGCATCTTGTGTGTAGTTTTAAGTTTTCTCCTCTTTGATTGTCTCTCATTGGCAGCTTTCTAAGAAGTATGGAGTCCATGTGTGTGGAGAAGGTGGAGAATATGAGACGTTCACTTTGGACTGCCCTCTATTTAAGAAAAAAATAATTGTGTAAGATTTAATTTCAGCATTTTTCTTAAATTTATGTAATAGTAACAATATTTCGCAGGAGGTGACCTTTGTTGGGAGAAATAGAACAGGTCCTCAAGTCCACAAACACTCAGTTTGTTTAATACTGGTGAAGTCATCCAAACACTTAAATCAATACTCGCCTGAAGAGGCCTTCGGAGAAAGCTATAAACTTTGTAGAGTTGCACTTTGGTTCACTCACTGATTATGGCCTGCAGTAAAACTGATAACTGCACACTGACACTTTTTAGCCTTTCACCAAGTGTGAATTGCCTGTATTATGTATCTTTCATTATAGTTACCTTTGATAAACTGCCACATCAGTAGCCTGTGGGTTCCATTAACTCTATCCTTTTTTCTCCTTTCTCTTGGTTTTAACAAAATAGAAAAGTAATACTAGACATTCAATTATTTGGGATTATTTTTATGTATAAACTTTGTTTTTGTTTTTGGTTTGTTTGGTGCCCGTCCCGGAACTTTTAACTTAGGGCCTAGGTGCTGTCCCTGAACTTTCATGCTCAAAGCTAGCTCTCTGCCATCTTGACACACAGCTCCACTTCCAGCTTAACTTTGTTTTTAACACAGCATTGTCTAGAGTTCAACTGGAACATAAAACCATCACCAGCACTGGTTTTGTAAAGGACAGTTGAGATTTTGTGTGTGTGTGTGTGTGTGTGAAACATTGAATTACCTCTTGAAAAATGAAAAGAATAATGAAGATAAAGCACAAATCTTTAATGTTTAGCCCATACCAAGCAAATTTGTGAAAAAGAAAAGGAATGAAGTCTCAAAAGTTGTTCAGAGAGCTTTGAGTGAACTTAAACATTTAATTATGTGTCGTTAAGTTCTGTACTCTTGGCATGATGTATTGAATTAGTGTGTAGTGTTCTCACTATATACTGTGTGCCAGTGGAAGCACATGCAGCATTGCGGGGGGGGGAGGGGGGGCGATGACTTGCCATAATGCCCATCATCGGTAAATGCATTATAAATTACCTGTGTTTCAGGGACTCCTGGGAAGTAGTCGTCCATTCGGATGATGCATTTGCACCTGTGGCCTACCTACGCTTTTTAGAGGCGCACTTGGAAGACAAGGCAAGTCACCTCAGCAGACAGTTATTTTCACACACGTATGAGGCAGGTGCACTGATGGCGCATGTGTGACTCCACAGGTAGAGAACCAAGTTCATCTCCTCTGTAGCTAAGAATTTTACACATCCTTCTGGTTTTGAGAGCTCTGTATGACACACAGACACTGTTCCAAAGAGCTGTCAGGCCTGTTGAAAAGTGAAGAAGTCATACCTCAGTGGATGAGAAGACAGTGGGCAATATAAAACCTAATGTGCACAGCCATTAGAGGAAAGATTTGACGATGAGTTGAATCTTCATTACACAGTTACAGGACAAAAGGAGGGAAACAGCTTTTATGAAAAGATCCAAGGGAACAGATAAGGCCGTGGGGTGGAAGAGAAAGTTTACAGGTAAGCCAAAAGAGCAGTGGAGTTTGATCAAAAGACAGCAAAACAACCACTTAAAGATGTCTTGAGCAACAAGTGAAAATCTGGATCCGATCGCAATCATTTTATATTTGTCATAAAAATGATAGGGACAAATAAGCCTGTAAATGAGAGTAGTGAAGGGACAGTCCTCCTTTCGTGTTCTCCCCTCGTGAGGCACACGCCAAAGTCTGTTTATGTGACCGTGAGTCTGAAGGACCAAGAGGATAAATAAGGGTTCTCCGAAAGTAGGGAAAGAACCTTGGGTGAGAGTTTGCATAGTACAGTGTAGTTTCTCCAGAAAAATTAGGGTGAACAGCGTAGAAAACAGGTCATTAAAATGGACTGAAAGTTGATGGCTGGTGGCTTTCGTCTCAGAGGAGCTGAATAACTCTCGGAAAATGGAGTGACAGTGTCCAAACCTCTGTGAGAAGCACTGACAGGACCTTACTACTCTGACACCATGTACACACGTGGAGAATGAGGACCGCTGAATTCCTGTGCGGCCACTCCTCACACCGTGTGGGCAGCTCCACCTGAGAAAGCTCAGCGTCCACCGTGCTGGCTTCACGTGCCATCCACCTCCAGAGCCCACTTGCCCCATGCACAGCACAGTGTGACATCTTTAAGGTGTGATGCATTTTCCTTTCTTTTTCTTTTAGGTGTTTCCTGGTCCTGACAACTACAGAACATCCAATGATAGACACAATTCATGAAAGTGACATAGAATTTTTAAACTATGATGCCAACCTTTCCCTTTCCTTTTCTTTTTTACTTAGAAAATGACACCTTTTTCAAGCAGAAATTAACGGAACCATTGATTAGCTGTGAAAACATCAATAGCTTATTCCTTCATATTGACAACTTCCTTTGGATTTGCCCTTTCTCTTTATTTAGCACTTCTTCTCTATGGCCACTTCCTGGAATATGTCTCTTGATTTCCCTTTTTCTCGCATGGTACATTTCTTTCAGAACTCTTTTTTTCTTCTTCCTCTCTTCCTTGCTTGCACCCATCTCTAGCAGTTACATCAGAATGAAGAGTAATTCAAATATAGATATGAATAAAGAAGTGACCAACCTAATCAACTTCCTCTATTGGGTGTCAATTTTGTGTTTAACATATGCATGGTTCATGAGTTTCAGCATTCCTAGACAATCAGGAAGAACTATAACTTTCACTGCTCATGTTAGAAGTGATTTTACATAGAAGTTTAATAATTTTACCCATATTGACCTTTTAAATAATGGACTTATTTTTTCAAGTGGCTTTTAGTTCCAGCAAAACTGAGTAGAAAGTGGAGTGCTTTCTACTCAGGTATACTCCCTTCCTCTACAGAAGCACAGCCCCTTGGCCATCTGGAGTGGGACGCAGATGAGCTAGCTTTTATGTATCCTTAGCCTCAAAGGTCTATAGTCTACATTACACTTCACAGTTAGCAATTTACATTCTGTGGGATTTGACAAGTGTCTAGTGATGTGCATTCACAGCTGAGTATCACACAGAATTCTTATACCCAAAATCCTCTGTGCTCTCCCTATTCCTTCTGCCCTCTGCGTTATCCCCTGGCAGTCTGTGTTTGCTTTTCTGACTCCATGGCAGGGAGTTGAAATCATACAGTATGTAGCCTTTTCAGATTAGCTTCCCTTCACCTATTGGTGTGCTAATGGTTCCTAATGTGTGTGCTAATGTATCCTACTGTGCTGGAAAGCCTATTTCTTGTTAGTAGCACACATATTCATTCCATTGTCTGTATATGTGAGAGTTGTGTTTATCCCCTCATCTCCTGATGGGCATCATGATTGCTTCTACGTTTGGCAACTACGAATAAAGCTGCTGTATGCATCCAGGTGCATGTTTTGGTGTGATGTAAGTTCTCAGTTTGTCTGTGTAATTACAGGGGAGCATGATTCATAGATTGTAAGAGTCTGAGAGTTTAGCTTTGGAAAAAACTCCTGTCTTCCATCAGAGCTGTACTGATTTGACTTCCTCCCAGTAGTAATGAATGAAAGTTCCTTTTCTTCCACATCCTCACCAGCTTTGCATATTGTCCATGTTTCAGACTTCAGTCATTCTAATAGGATGTTATTTTGCCTTATTAATTGTCTTGGTGTGCAATTATCTAATGTATTTTGTTGAGCATCTTTGCATATTTTTATTTTCTGTATGTATATATGTATATGTATGTATATGAATATGTATATATATTCATTCAACAATCATTCCTGCAGCATTGTTTTCTAGAGCATTTGTGTGGTCTAATTTTACTGGTCTTTTTTTTTTTCTAATACAACACTGTTCTAAGTACTATACCTGTACAGTAAGTCTTAAATTCACATAGTGTCAGAGTTCTGACTTACTCTCCAATATTGTATCAACTACTCAGGGTCTTTGCTTCCCTATAAACATCAGAGTGAGTTTGTTGTTGTCTGTAGACTATCTTGCTGGGATTTTGATTGGGGTTTATTGATCTTTAGATCAAGTTGGGAGGAAGTGACATGTTGATAATATTGAGTCTCCTTGCCTAAGAACATTAATATAGAGTCCCACTTATTAGTTCTGGCAGCTAGTTTCTGTTTATTTACTTCTTATAACTTTTATTTAGGTCATCAAAGTTTTGTTTAGGTGTGTTGTTATAACCTAACAAGTAAAAGATGGCCTCAAGGCTCCACCATTATTCACAAATTTGAACTCATTTAATCTTCCAAATGTATTTTTCCCTACTTTATTTAGCATAAATGTTTCTCCTTAGAAACTCAGGCAGAAATTATTGGCATCATCCATTAACCTACCTTTCATTCACTATTCGCTTAATGCTGTAATTCTTTATATTGTAGTTCTATTTCTTTTTCTTTTTTAATTTTTCTTTATTTATTTTTTATTGTGAAAATACTGTACAGAGGGGTTACAATTACATGGGCAAGCATGTAATTATCAAGCATTGTAGCCTCCTCCTTTGTTTCCCCTTCCCATTCCTTCCCATCCTCTCCCACCCCCTCCCACCAAATCCTCCTCCCCCCCCCCACCAAAGTTGTAAAGTTCATTTTTCAACATAGTTCTAATATTTCGTACACCAGCATCTCCCATTAAAGTTGTATTTTGCCCAAAGTTCTATGAGTTGTCTAATTTTACAATCTTAATATGCAATTCTACTGCCATATTGAATTTTCTTTCTACTATTGGTTCCAGCACAACATTTCCTGATCACATTATTTTCTAAATGCATAAAATTATTAGCCATCAAAGCCAGGCACCAGTGGCTCACACCTGTAATCCCAGCTACTAAGGAAGCTGAGATATGAGGATCAAGGCTCAAAGCCAGGCCAGGCAGGAAGGTTTGTGAGACTCTTATCTCTAATAAATCACTAGAAAACCGGAAGTGGTGCTGTGGCTCATGTGGTAGAGCACTAGCCTTGAACTGAAGAGCTAAGGGACAGTGCGCAGACCCAGAGTTGAAGCTCCATGACCAACCAAAAAAAAAAAAAAAATAGCCATCAATTGGAGGCCTATGTGATACATTGCTGTAATATATAACTTTCCTTAGTCCTTTTTATCAGGGCTGTCTTGAATGTATTCTTCGCTCTTAACCATTGGATATCATGTCTTTTCTTCCTTGTCTGTACTTGTTCTGTCTCTTCCACTTTGCTTTCTTCCCTTTCTTTAACTGCTTACAACCTACTCATGATATAGGGTCGAATTCAAATGCTATTATACGTTTAGTCATACAAGCTAAAACTATACCAACACCTTGTTTCTTCACTTTTTGTAACATAACTTCATTCAGCTTTATGTCATTGCTTGATTAATCTGGTGGTCTGTGCTCCACAATACATGAATGATTGACCATTTCTGCTGGATGGCACTGTTTTGAGGACTGTTTCCTTCCCATCTGTATAACCTCTGAATCAGCTCTAAATTAGTTCTAAAGATACTAGCTAACAGTTCAAAAATTAATTGGTTATTTTCATACTTCATTTTTCTATTCCATGTGGAGTCCTAGAGATATATCTTCATTTTGTATTGCATACATATTTTATGACTCACTTTTCCTTTTCTTTTATCTCACTATTAAACAAAAATTCTTTAAAGTAAACTAGGATGTAAAATCACAATGTTTAGAGAGATTATTGAACATTTTAAGATATCATTTGGGCTTTTACTTTATATATGAGAGCCTCCATTAGCTTTTCTATTGAATAATTTATTTAGTTAAAATTTACCTTTAAATTAAAATCTTAAATTATATATGTGAGTATTAAAATGATATCAACTGAACATGGAATCGCCACCCCTCAAAAAAAAATGGAAGGCTTAGGTTGAAAATGGGAAAATACATTAAAATTTCTGTGGGACTCTGAGTTTATTGCTTATGGCAAACTTGATGCTAAAATGTACCATACATCACTGCAATGACAAGCCTGAGAAAATGAAAAATACAAAACTTTACATAAATCAACCATAGGATCATATTGAAATGCATAACCTCTAACCGAAAATCAAGTTTTTAGTTGTAACTACTCAGAAACTTTTATATAGTTGTTCTAGATTTTAAAATAACTTTATGAGAAATAGTATTTCAAACTAATTGTTGGCAAAGTCAATGTATTTATAAAGAAACAAAGGTCACAGAAATATAGTTTCAATTTTATTACCATCTCTTACTAAATTTTCCTTTTTGTAGAAATAATCTTTGGAGCACTAATATTCTATGATCACTTAGCACATAACTTTCTGTTGCAGTATTCTCTGAGGGCAATTACATGTTTTAAATAATTATAAAAGCTCAAGTTCCTAATACTTAAAAGTTTTAAAGACATTATTAGTCTCAGCCCACTTTTTGTTCTTTCTTTTCATTCTTCAAACCTAAAAGTTTATCACCAAATACTTTGGGAAGCATTTTAACATTAAGCCCTCTCTGTGCTTTTTCTTCTCTTTTCAATCTAACTTTCATCTTTGGGTTCCCACTCTGTTTTAAAAAGTGTGAGATCTACAATGAATTCTCCATAGACACGTCTAAGTTTCATAATCGTCGCAGTTTTATCGTGAAATCCCCGTCCTTGCTGGCACTCGCTGCCCCACTGCTGTGATCACAGGACAGCTAGCTATCACTGTTGGCCCAATTCAAGCCAGTGCCATGGCTGTGCCACACTGTTGTCCCAGCATGAGGAGTGTCATTTAGATGATGGTCCTACGGAGTGGTAAAGGCAGTAAGCCTATGTCTTCATGTATAGATGAGGATAGTTAATGAAGATTCGTGTCTGGCACTGGTGGCTGTTAGCATAGCTACTGAGGAGGCAGAGATTTGAAGATTTGGTTTGAGTCCAGCTTAATCAGAAAAGTTTACTACACTTCATCTTCAAGATAACTAATGAAAAGCAAGACCAGAATTGTGGCTCAAGTGGCAGGGCACCAGGCCCTGAGTTCAAACCCCAGTATCATAAAAATGTGACTTTGCTTCACCAACATTTGGTTGAACAACTTTCTTACGCCATCCTGCCACCTTCCAACAGATGACCTTAGGCTGAAGATCAGAAGACTGATAAGGTGGAGCAAGGTTTTAGTAGACTTTAAAACCTGATGTGCCATAACTAATTGTTCTATGCCTAATGGGTGCAGCTTGCAACGTGGATGAGTCTTGGGCCTCCGACACTACTGGGTGACCACTGCTACAGAAGTTCACTAGAGCGGTGATCAGCGGTTAAGTGGACCAGACTTCAAGCTGTGTGATTCCTCTCCACCCTCAGCAGGTGTTGTTTTTCTTAGGAGTCAGGAGTCAAACTGGTATCCTAAATCTTGGAATACTTACTAATTTAGTAGAACTACAAAAATAAGCCATCAACTGTTTTCTTCACTTCCTTTTCTACTATTGTTTCTTTAATATTTACTTTGTTGTTTTGCTATTCCATGCAACTTCTTTGTTACTTTAAGACAAAAAGTTCCTGGTGTTTTCCTAAGTGTCAGTTCACTGTCACAAATGAGGAGCACTATGTGATTTATTCATTCAGTACCTATTTACTGAATGTTTAGGGATGAAATAGTAGATTGGACAGACTAGAATGAGAAAGTTACCTCACTGCCCGATTGGATTCCAGGAAAGAAGGTTCATATGGGAATGCTGAGCTCATAGTGACAGACTTCAGCCCAGATTGAGAGTAGCAATACCAGTCCTTTTGGTTTTGTTGACAGATCATGATTATGAACTTTGGCTGCTTGAGGTATGTTACAATAGGGAAGGGATAGGAGTTAGGTAGGAGCCTGTAGGAGAATCAGGGAACTAGAGGAGATGTCGGAAGAGAGTATCCAGAATGAAGCACAGACAAAAAGAAAAAGGAAATATTCATAGAGGTATAAGAAACAGAGAAACAGGGACAAGGTCTAAAATAGATATACTCAGAGTTTGATAGTAGAGGAAAAATGAAGGTGTAAATCTGAAAAGATATTCCCAAAGTATTTTCTAGAATTGATGAACCATCCAAGGTATAGATCCCAGAAGTCTTATGAACCTCAAACAAAATTTAAAAAAGAGAATGTGTTTAGTGTGTCATGGTAAACCTACTAGAGATAAAAAAAAAGACAAAGAAAATACTGGAAATAACCAAAGTGGGCTGTTTTCCAAGCTCATTAGGGAAGTAGAGTTAAATTATTAAAGCTCTGCATGACACTTAACAAATGTTCAGATGGGTAATAAACATGGTATTATTACTCCAGTATGATCACGAATGTAGCACACAGTTGGGTATAGTACTATAATATCCAATGGTCCTATCAGGTCAGTGGAGCTGAAAAATTCCTGTTACCCTAGTGACATTTTACCCAGGATGCTGTTCACATGCGTGTAGCGATGGTGGCATGAACAAACTACTGCTCTGTCCACTGCATAAAATTCACATGTGCAGGGCTGGGAAGGTGGCTCAGTGATAGAGCACTTGCCTTGCATGCATGAGGCCCTGGGTTTGATTCCTCAGTGCCACATAAGCAGTAAAAGCCAGAAGTGGCACTGTGGCTCAAGTGGTAGAGCACTAGCCTTGAGCTGAAATGCTGAGGGACAGCACCCAGGCCTAGAGTTCAGGCCCCATGACCGACAAAAAAAAAAAATTTGCGTGCGTGAGCACACACACACACACACACACACACAGTATATATTTTTATATATAGCACATACAGTTACATACAGTATATAATTTTTTTTCTCGGTCCTGGGGCTTGAACTCAGGGCTTGGGCACTGTCCTTGCACTCTTCAACTCAAGGCTAGTGCTCTACCACTTGAGCCACAGTACCACTTCCAGTTTTCTGGTGGTTTATTGGAGATGAGTCTCACAAACTTTCCTGCCTAGGCTGGCTTTGAACCTTGATCCTCAGATCTCAGCCTTGTTAGCTAGGATGACAGGCGTGAGCCACCAGCACCCAACACTATATAATTTTTGATAATAGATGATTATGTTACTGGCACCTGCCTGTATATTACTATATTTTTTGTTAAAGAGATTTATTGTGAAAATGTGTTTTATTCAGAAGTAGCCTCACACACCTTGTATTTACTGTGTCTGTTGATACAGATTGCATGAAGAGTATCAGTCCATGAAATGACCTATAATCTCTAGGTTTGTATCTAAGCATTTGTTTGCTTTGTTTTATTTAGGGGTTTTTTTGGTTGTTTTGTTACTCTTTCTCAACCCATTCTGTATTTCTCTGTAATAATTACATAGAGTTTTCTGTACTTTATTGCTTCTTTTTCTACTTTCTTCCTTCCCTTATCCCATTCCTAATATTTCTTTTTTTTTTTTTTTTTTTTTGTGTGTCCATCATGGGGCTTGAACTCTGGGCCTGGGCACTGCCTCTCGGCTCTTCAGCCAAAGGCTAGCGCTCTACCACTTGAGCCACCACAGTGCCACTTCTGGTTTTCTGGTGGTTAATTGGAGATAAGAGTCTCACAGACTTTCTTACTTTAAACTGTGATCCCCAGATCTCAGCCTCCTGAGTAGCTAGGATTACAGGTGTGAGCCACCAGCACCCAACCTCCTAATACTTTTTGTTACCTATACCCCCAGTTTTATCGCTTAACCCTGCTCCTTCTACAGCTTATTGAGGAGGTGATAAGATTTCTGTGTGTGTGTGTGTGTGTGTTTTTATGACATCAAAATATCTGGTGATTATCAAGCAGAACAAGGAATATCTAAGATGGAAGATAAAATCAAGGAAATATTCACTCAGAGAACAGTAAAGGAAAAAAAAAAAAACACTATGCTTACAAATGTTAAGAATTTTGGAACATGATCAGGAGACCAGACCTAGGAATCCATAGGTAGAGTAAAGAGGTGAAATACAAACCAAAGACAAACTTCCTCAGTGAAATGATAATAGGAAGTGCCCAAGGCCTGGGAAAGATTCAGACATCCCTGTGGTAAGCGTTCTGAGCTCCATGTAGACATGAATAGAGAAAACGTCAACATGTTACATCATAATTAAAATGCCAAGATTAGGAAACAATGTACTGAACACTGCAGATGCAGCTCACATATAAAGTAAATACGTAAGAATCATCCCAGGGGTCTTAGCACAACCCTAAAAAGCCAGCAAAGAAAGCACTACCCAGCCAAGTTACCCTTCAGCTCCAATGGAGAAACAAGGACCATCCAGGAGAAGAATAAAGTAGTCATGCCCACCACGCTTGCTTTTGCAGAAGATACTTAAAGGAAGACTCCCCTCACAAAAGTAAACAAGAAGTCACAAACTCAAGCCTGGGAAATACATTAATACATGACACCTAGGAAAGTCTTAATATTCTCATATGTCTCACACTAGCAGAACCCAAAGGTAAATAATGACAAAAGAAACGAACATGTAGGCTGGTGGCAGTGGCTCATGCCTGCAATCCTACTCTTAGGAGGCTGAGATCTGAGGGTAGCCTTTCCAATCTGTCACCTTATCTCCAATTAACCATCAAAAAGTCTGAGATGGAGCTGTGGCTCAAGTGGTAGAACAATAGCCCTGAGCAAGAAAAAGCTCAATAATTCCCAGGACCCGAATTCAAGCCCCAGGACCAGCATTCATTCTGGTTTTTGGATAAAGGTTAATTTCCAAATCAGTTTTGTGATATATATATATATATATATATATACCAAGAATGAGAAAATGGGGGAGAAATGTACTCATCTCCTGACTTACATAACTGTAAAGTCTCTGTACATCACCTTAAAATAAAAATTTTAAAATAATAAAAAACGGAAAGTGGATAGTATGGCCTTCTACTTTCATTTTAGATTTCTTGATCATATTTTCTAACCTTTCTTAGCTTAGTTTCTCATTTATAATATAAGGGAGATAATACTGTATTTCACTGGTTTTATTTTTCCATATTTTATCACATCTTTCAATAGTTTTATATTTTAGCATATTTCCACATATCTTTCCTAGTCAAGCATACAGAACTCATTTTCTTCTTTAAAAAAAATGACTTTTCTAAACTGATTTACCAAAGACAAAGGAGTAAAGTAACTTTAAGAATTTAATCCTTCTATTTTAAAAGCAGTTTCCCTGGATGAGTTCCAAAGGTAGCCAGAAGTTGTTTGTAATAAGATAGGAATTCATAACTGCTTGTATTTGTGCACGTTCTTTAGCTATGACATATAAATAAAGAATTTTCCATGTTCATTGTAATTGATTTAATTTCAGGATAGAGTTATGGACTTACCTTCAATTTTGTTCCTAATGTAGACCATGGATCACATATAGAGAAATACTGTACAGTGTTATCAGGTCACATACTATTTAATTATTTTTATTGATCCATTTCACATCGATTACTTGATCATTTATTTGCCTAAATAAGTGACTATTAAATGAGGGAATATAAACTTCTTTTAGAATCTAGTATTTTTGTTACTTTTAACTCTTCTATTTACTTATTTACTGTCCGGTCGTACAGGACAGTAATTGAGTCTTTCCTGAGAATTTTCAAACATAAAAGCTTTCACTTAACTGAAGACTTTCTTCCCTTAGTCAGGTCAAGTATATATGTATATTTTGAATTTCTGGGTTAGACTTTTGACCCAGAGCTAATTATAAGCTAAGGGTCAATTCCACTGCATATAATGGGGCTTTCAACTTGGAACAAATATTTTTCTAAAGAGAGAACATTTTTAAATGGGTCTAGGACTGGCGATGTATATTTCCTCTTTGAACTTAGTGTATGTTCTGCCAATCCATTTTCTTCTCTGTCTGGCCTCTTTATCATTAGTGGTAATCATAAACTTCAGCAAAAGAAAGCCATCCTACAATAAAACAGACTTGATATTTCAAACTTAAATGATTACTTCAGATATAATTATAAGTCATTTAACCTGCCTTAAACACAACTAACTGTTATTAAACATGAAGAGTAATGTGCACTGATCCAGAAGGGAAAAAAAAGTAGGTTAATCAATTTCATCCCGCTAGTATTAGTTGAGTGGCCTTCTGTATGCAAAACTTCCTGCCTGTCCTCATTTATTCCCCTACAAAAACATTTTCCACATGCAAAACAAATGCTGTTAGATATTGTTTTAAATATCACATTTCCTGATTTTAGAATTTAATTTGGACCTGCCTCTGGTATAGTTTTGTATTTCTTCTACTAGAGCAAATGATAAGCTTGATAAAAGGAGAGATCATTTCTCTCTTATTGACTGCTGATGTCAATGGTGCATGCAATGTCAAAGAGCATAGACAGCACTGAGTAGGCCCTCAATACATATTTATTAAATGGAATTGAATTAACCTTTAAGTTTGCCAAAGGAGAAATGATTTATCTAAGAAGCGTGTTTCGTGTGGATTCCCAGCTGCTCCTCACTGCCGTAGGTAAAGGCTGTGCTGGGCACGGAGCCCCTGCAAGAGAACAGCACCTGTGTGGTGGGCACGGACGTGAGCAGCTCCTGGCTTAATTTGTGTGAGTGTGTAACTGTAGAAATAAGTGAACGCACTGAATATGCCAATCAGTAAATACAGAATGTTAAAGTCAAAATCCTCCTGAAACATTGATGAACTTTACCTCATAATAAATTCATATACAGCAACATGCAGTTATCAAAATCGTCTCAGTAATACAGATTAGCTATGGCTTTTGTTTTGACCATTGGTATTCTACTTGCTAAGATAGCTTACATTTTTTGTATTTCATTCCATTTTGATACAAAAATTTAAGGACTCTTAGGTGTGGTAACAGTATTGCGGTTATATTTTTAAAAAAAGTCACAGACCTGTTGCAACAATGAGAAATACAAGTTGTCATGTCCAAAACGAGCTTTACAACGTCGGTGGGGGGGGGGGTAAGGGGGGCGAAGGAGAAGGATTGGGATTGGGGGGGAGGGGGGAGGCTGGGAAGGGATGTGAAGGGTAAACAAAGGAGGAGGCTGCAATGCTTGGTAAGAAATGTACGCATTATCCTGCCCATGTAATTGTAACTCCTCTGTACAGTATGTTCACAAATAAAATAATATTAAATTTAAAAAAAAAAGTCACAGTCCTCTGCCTCTATTAAGTGAAATAAATACTGATGAATGAATGCTAGGAATCTGGGATTTCCATCCTTCTATATAATAATAGCAATAGTAAGGAAAGGTAATTGAAAGTATAGATGAAAAAGTTTAACCTTCAACAGGTAATCATTAAAGCAGGTGGTAGTTCTACCAGACTGGGTTGCGTTCCCATCTGACTCTGAAGGAAGTAACTCAGGTGACCTATGAATTCCTTAGCTTCCATTAAACAACCCAAGGGGCATCAATTAATCATCTTGACTTTTCCAAAATTGCTAGTTTATTAACTAGTTTTACAGAAAACATTTGACATTTTTTAACATTCGGATTATGAAAACCCATAAAATAAGAACATTATGTTTTGATTTAAAACCTTAGTTCAAAGCTCATTTAGAAACTATTTTGAAAAAGTAGAAAAAGTAGAAAACATTTTTTTGCTATTGTAAAATATGTTGATTTTCAAGCTGCATACACACAGGTACTATCTGTGTATTTTAAACAAAACTGTTGAAAATTCAAGCCCCTAAGCCCGGCACTGTTGGCTCACACCTGTAACCCTAGCTATTCAGGAGGCTGAGATCTGAGGGTTGAGATTTAAAGCCAGCTTGGGCAGGAAAAGGCACTTATCTTCAATTAACCACCTAAAAAACAGAAGCGCTCCTATGGCTCCAAATGGTAGACCACTAGTATTCCCAAAAATGCTCAAGGGCAGGCCCTGAGTTCAAGCCCCATGACCAACAACAAAAAAAAAAAAAAAAAAATTCAAAAGTCTGTTAGAATTAACTGCCAAAAGTTGCTCTCTGTAGCCAAAGAAGAGTTGACACTGTTGAAAAAGAATTGTACTCAATACCTGATTTACGTAACCAATCTCTCTGTATATGACCTTTACAATAAAAAATTTTTTGAGAAATTGTTTCTTGTGCCTTCCGTAGCTCTGTTTTCCTTGTAAATTACTCATTAGCCAAACTCTTATCACTGTTTGGTGATTTGAATATACTATGTAAGTGATAGCAGTGTGACATACTATTTTGCATGTGTCTGTGGCCTCATGGTCATCAATATCAATTTGTTTGCCTTGTTCAAATATTTCACTTTACTATTAATGGTTAAACTTCTCGTTCTTTGTTTTACTTTGGTTAAATGAAAGTTGCACTTAACTATCGGCTTTCATCAGATTCCTGATTCATCATTCTTCATTCTGCTCACTTTGTTCTTAGTATTGGTCATTCTCAGACAAGCTGTTTATGAGTAACTGCTCATAGGAGGTGAACTGTAATGAGTGCAAGATCCTTACTCTCATAAAAAGATTGCTATGATGAACTCTGCCTCCATCTGGAAACCATTGCCTTTCCCACGTGTTTCCTCCTTCCCAGCTTTGTAGTGCAGTTGTATGTAAATGTATGTGCAATTACAAGCTTGCTGTCATACTCTGCCTACTGATGTTTGTGTATTTTAACAGTCAGGATATAGACACACTTAACGAGGGTTTCGTATGTATTGCACACCTAAATCCTAAATTAAAAATTACTGAGTATATTATTATCATTCTCACTATTTTCCCCACCTGGTAAGTCTCCTGAGGCCTGAGATGTTTTAACCACTCTGCTGTATGGGCTTTGAAATGTTCAATTAAGACATGGTGGTGTCCATGTGCCAGAAGCCACCTGAAAGATGCGAGTTAATCCAAACCAAATTATTCTTTATTGCCGTGAGAAAGAATAAAATAACCAAACAATATGATTTTTAAGTCAAAATCGTTACCTTCTAAATCAGACACAACATGAAAATGTTGTGTCTACTACTACTTTACTCATCAGCTCCTTTCCTACTTTTGACTTTAAATTTATCATTTTGAGAAGTGGCGCTGTGGCTCAAGTAGTAGAGTGCTCACCTAGACCTGAAGTACTCACAGACAGCACCCAGGCCCAGAGTTCAAGCACCACAACCGAAAAAAATAAAGATATTTGCTGTACAGTATTTTCACAATAAAACATTTAAATTTTTTTTATCATTTTGCCTAGTTCTCACAATTTCTGCTGAAAGCTCACCAAATTCATATTCTATAATATGTTCATTGGGAAGAAATCATATTGGGTATCTGGACTTGTGAATTAGATTTTTTTTAATTTAGGAGGAATAACTATTTTAGAATCCACAAACGTTGGATTTATCAAGAGGCCTGCAGCCCCCATCCCGGGGCTGTTCCAGGTAGCAGAGTCAAAGCTGTTGCAGGTGATTTGGTAACTAGGGCACCGGCTTCTGTGCGCTCTCCACCTCCTGGCTTCCTGCCGGGGATCACAGGAACAGCTTTGTACCATGGGCTCGGCTACACATTTCTCCCTTCTGCCTCTGGCCCTTCTCTGAAACCAAAGACGTGCTCCGCTCTTCTGTGGGGGAAGGGTAAAGGTGCTACTGCCACCTGCAGCAGCCCTCAATTCATGGGAGACAGGACAGGGTTTTACAGGTTGATAAACTATCCAGACAGCCTTCTGCTGAGCTCCTTGTTCTTGGAGGGTTCCCGTAGAATTGCTCCTTCCTTGACCAGCCCTTTTAACCAACTTGATTACCGTTGTTAGAGACCTTTTCTTCTGTCTCACACCTCACATCTACCTCCTCTGTATATTTGCCAAGACACAGCAGCCAAACAAATGACCTAAATCTAAGTTCTAAGAATTTACTGTTAAATCCTACTGAACCCCTTGTTCTTTTAATCCTACATGAATCGCAAGTTTTCAATGATAGGCAAAAGCCTTTTTGACCCTGTGTACATGTAACATGATAGCATCATTATCAGAGAAATAATGTATTTATGTATACCTGACAGGGTGTAGATCGGTATTTCAAATCTGTTTTTAAGAGTGAGACTTTTGAAATCATTTGAAAAACATTTGTTACTGTATTTTGCTTTCTCTAATTATTCTTAGTTTACTTGTCAAGTCAGCAGCAAGACATGAAGCATATTTCCTTGACATTTCATTGTATGGGACATAATTTTTCCCCAGGAATTCTGTTTTATGGCGGTATATCACAGCTATTTTAGGAAAGTGTTGATTTGACATCTGTCATTATACATTTTATTTAATGGGTTTTTTTGGCTTGGGTTTGCTGGTTTGGGGGTTTTATTGTTTGTTTGCTTTTTTCTTCAAGCTCAGAAATAAGTATGTTTAGGAAACTCTACCAATGGCTACTGGTGGATTGGCGCCACCATCCTGGTCTCCTTCCTTCTGCTCACTGAAGAAGGTGCGTGACGTGCAGCGTGGTGAGCCTCTTCTCTTTGGGGCTAATTTGGCTAGTACTTTACAGTCAGAGAGGAGGCAAACTAGAAGTTAACAGCTTTCCTTGCTTTTCTTTGTTCTCCCCAAAACCTGCATCGATGGTATCTGGGATTTTATGATATTTAATGATTGAACTAGAGTGTCTAGTAATATGGACTTATTTAGAAATTCATAAACCTCAAGATTATAGAGAGTAGAAGTAAAACCTGTGTGTTTAATTTCCTCTAATGTATTATATAGCTTTATGCAAATAACCATGGTGCCTTCCTTTGGTCAGGTCTCTGAAAGACGTGTGTCTGCATGCTGGTAGGATGGCTGCTTCCCAAAGTGCTTTTGTTAACACCATAATTTTAAATTAAGTTTTCCAAAAAGCTGTTCCTGCTGTACATTTTGGCATCTAAGATTAGGTCAGTGGCCATAAATCTCCTTTATGTACTTAATGCAAAGGAGATACTGCTGTCCTGGGAATCGTGTGAGCAGATTCCTTTGCTTTGCCCCTCTTACAAGATATTGACATATAAAACAAAATGTTTCCATTTTGTTTTGCATCTTTCTTCATTTAAAACTTTATTTAAAGAATGGTTATGCAGAGTTCTTTTTCATTCATAAAAATGGAAATCACCCATAGTGCTTGCATGAGTAGGCTTGTATTCTTGTTCACGAGTTCACATGATAGATTGGCCCATAAAATTTTACGTTTGCCTTGTGCAGCTGAGTTCATGACTGAATACAGAATGATAAAGAAGCTTTAGCATTTTGTAGAAAGCAAAGAAATCATGCCTTCTAGATGGCCCTTAAGCTAGCTTTTAACAGCCTGGAAATCAGCTAGAAATGTATAATCAAACTTGCCATTAAAGGCACAGTATGTCGCATAAATCTTTGGGACAACATCTGTAAATTAATGCAAAGAGATTCTTTAACATTTATTTGCTTTTCATTTTATTTGCATGGAATTCTGCCAATCCAAACACATTTTTTTTTACCTTTCTATCCATCAAAAGTTAAAATAGAAATGATGGATTGTGTTACTGACCAGGCCAGCAGCCTGTTTCTCTCAATACATTACTGTGTATTTACTGTTTTAGCTATATTGTTTTCAATTTCTGGCAAAATAGTCCGTTTTTGATCCTGTGTAGAAAATGTCAGTGCTCACATTTCCTGTGGGGTTTTGGCCTTTTTGTGCAAAGGTGGGGGAAAGCTAAATGAATTACGATGCTGTCATTTGAAGAAACCACAGTGTATTTCTTTGCCAAGTTTTAGCAAGAACAGAGCTGATCATCTGCTTGTACAAGCCTTTTGTTGAACCCTACCAGCAGTTCACCCAAGTTCACTTGTGTTTCTCTCGTTCATGCTGAGAGAATGTAGCCTGCACCATTCCCTTTAACCTTCCCTCTGCAAGGTTAATTGATTTAATAACCCCCAAGGAGGATGCATTTTGCCAGAAGGACTTAGAAATCTAAATTTAGAAATTTAGGAAACTAGAATTGCTCAACTGAACTTAAATAATATTGAATGTAAGACTAAATTGCATCTTCGTGGAAATCATTTATGCATATGTTTTTATTAGCTTCTTGTAAATAGGCTCTGCTGTCATCATTTTCACCTCTATTTCCATACGTTCTATACAAAAAAAAAAAATGCTACCAAATACCTTTTGTGCTGTTGCGTTAGAAAGCAACGCATTCCGAGTGCTGGCAGTACCTAGTACACATCATAACCATCCCACGGTACAGCTTACTATGCCTTAGTATCCTGAGTGGCCCTTAGTTTCTATTTTCTAATGCTTTTCTATTGTTCCCTACGGAAGTGTCCTTTCGGGAGCTAATGGTATCATTTTTCTATGTACTTGGAACATTTGATAGGAAAGGATTTTTTAAATTTGTATTTTTTGAGTAGTTGTACAAACAGGTTGCCATGCAGCAGCGCAGTTTGTGAATGCGGGTCCTCTTGAGCAGTGCCACCCGTTGACACTCTGACCCGCCCTCCCCCATCTCTTCCCTCACTTTTCTTAATTTTTAGGTGGTATATTGATTTTTGTCTTGCCATTTAACAAAGTAATTTATATATACAATCTTGAGCTGTGTGTCATCCCTTCAACATCCCTTCACTCCCTTCTCTCATTTGTCTCGATTCATGTATTCTTGCCTGCATTCTATTCATTTTCTCCATTCCTTCTACTCCTCATTCTTCTCTTGCCCTTCCCCCTGGAAATACCCATCTCCTGATACCAATTTTGTTGGGCTTTGACATAGCCTTTCTAAAGAATTATACTATTTGTGCTTTCCATTGAGTCTGTTATACTTCAGTTAATTCACTTATAACCACTTGGGTACCACCCAGGATGTTTACTTCTTGGTTTACACAAATGAGGGAAGCGATGCAATCTGTGTTTCTCTGGGTCGGGTTTACCCAATATAATTTTCCATTTCTTTACAAATTCTTTCTGAAGGATGAATAGAACTCCATTGTGTACATACACCACATTTTCGTGGTCCATTCATCCATTGAAGGGCATCTAGGTGGATTCCATATTTTGGCTATAGTAAATATTGCTGCAATGAACATGTTTGTGGTGGTGGTTTTAGTGTATCCTTGTTTGTGCTCCATTGGATAAATGCTCCTGAGTGGAACTACTAGGTCATAGAATAGCTCTATGTTTAGATTTTTGAGGAACCTCCATACTGCTTTCCAGAGTAGTTGAACAAGTTTACGTTCTTACCAACAGTATAATGGAGTTCCCTTTTGACCATATCCAGCATTTGTTATTGTTTGTTTTCTTGATAATGACCATTCTAACTGGGGTAAGATGGAATCTCGGTATTGTTTAGATTTTCATCTCTTTTGTGGCCAGAGATGTTGAGCATCTCTTCATGTGTCTATTGGCCATTCTTCTTCTCTCTCTTTAAGTCATTAGCCCATTTATTAATTGGGTTGTTTTATTTTTATTTTTATTTTTTTGGGTCCGGTCATGGGGCCTGAACTCTGGGCCTGGGCGCTGTCCCTCAGCTCTTCAGCTCAAGGCTAGCGCTCTACCACTTGAGCCACAGCGCCACTTCCGGCTTTTTTGTTTTTGCTTATGTGGTGCTGAGGAATCGAACCCAGGGCCTCGAGCATGCAAGGCAAGCACTCTACCACTGAGCCACCTTCCCAGCCCTGGGTTGTTTTATTTTTTGAGGGTTAAGTTTTTTTGAGCTCTAAGTGTAGTTTGAATATTAGGCCCTGTCTGATGGATGACTGGTTAAAAAAAAAATCTTCTGTGATTTTTTTGTAATCAAGAAGATCAAGTTGGAAATCAGAAAAGCAGCCCCTCCCCACAAAAACTAGGAATTAACAACCAAAAGTATGAAGGACCTCTATAGTAAAAACTTTAAAAATTGAAAAAAGAAATAGAAGACTTTGGAAATGGAAAATAGTAAGACCATCCATACTTCACTCATGAAAATGGCCATTCTGCCCAGAGCAGTTTACAAATTCAATACAATACCCATCAAAATCCTAAGAACATTCTTTAATGAGATAGAGAAAGCAATGCAAAAATTTGTGTGCAATAACAACAGACACTAAATAGCTAGGATTGTTATTTTTAAGAATTCCTGGTTTAAATTTTCTTGCATTTTATCACTCTAAAATGAATCGTAAAGATTTGATTCAAATTATTGTGATGATTTTTTAAGTCTGTTTCTTTTTTGCTTTTTCCTTTTTTCCTTTTTTTTTTTTTTTTTTTTTTTTTTGTTGGTCATGGGGCCTGAACTCTGGGCCTGGGCGCTGTCCCTCAGCTCTTCAGCTCAAGGCTAGCGCTCTACCACTTGAGCCACAGCGCCACTTCTGGCTTTTTCTGCCTATATAGTCCTGAGGAATTGAACCCAGGACCTCATGCATGCAAGGCAAGCACTCTACCACTGAGCCACCTTCTCAGACCAGGTCTGTTTCTTTTTATTACCTTTCATCTTGCCACTTTTCTTCTTGTGGCCAGTGACATACTAGGATATCTTCTTTCTACCACAGTCATTTAGCAAGACCTTAAAAATTGCCTTTGCTGGTTAAGCCCAGTTTTAGGTACTTGCTTTGCTACAGGTAAAATTTTCTTACTGTTTGTAATTATGGGATTTAGAGCCTGATCAGGAAAAGACATATAATTATACTAAGTAGACATGATACATGTGGGGATAAAGACAAAGAAAGTTACTCCCACCTTAGATTTTTAGATTCCAGGTGTCTAAGTAATCAGGTAAAGATGGGAGAAAGAAGGAGAAAAATGAGATCTGTCAGACAATAGATGGCAAAGGCAATAAATAGGGTTTGTAAGGCTTACAAGCAAGAGAGTCGGAGAGCCTGAAAATAGTAGAAAAGGGAGAAAGAACATTATTACACAAGCCACCCCTACCAAGAGTGTGTTGAGCAGCATATGCTGGGCAGGAGAGATACAAAGACAGCTAAGGCATAGATGCAGCCCTCAAAAAGCTTGCACTTTACTGGCCATAGTACATCCTACTTAAGCCTCAAGATGGAATGTCTTTGTAGGAAAAATAAGCTCCGTGGACTGTGAAGTAATTTTATTTTATTCCATGACCTCCCCCAGCCACCTTCCCTGCTTTAGCTACCAGAAAAGCAGCTGCTGGAAACCCCCCCCCAATATATTTCTGCACAGTTTGACATCCTCTGCCACTTCACCGTGAGGAAATTTGAAACACGTTAGCCTCCCCACATACTTGCGTGCTGAACTTTGTCCACGCACGGGGAGTTTATGGTGTCTCACAGAGCAAGGAGGTAAGGAAACTCACCAGAACGTTCTCTTCAGCTGTAGGAGAGTTTGCACAAACACGGGACAGGAATAGTATGAGGCAGCAGCAGCTCAGAAATCCCTGGCGACACTGGTCAGGGCTCTCGCAGCAGACACCCAGGGAATAAAATAGCCTACAAACTAGCAAATTTCGATCTGGTAAGCTAGAAAATAAATTCATTTTTTAAAAAAAAATACTCTGCCTGACAAAGCAAAAGCAAGCCACTTGCCTCGTCTTCTAGATGAAAAAACTGCCACCCAAAGAAGCCAGAGACCAAAGCCTTGCAAAATGGATTAGAACCGATGACCTCCGCCTCACCGCGGTTCAGCATGGGAGAAAGAACGTAACTAGAGATCTCAGTGTGTGTGGGGATAGGATCATCATTTATCTCAGAAAATCCGTTTCAGGAAGCTGAATTGCAAGTGCTGAGCAAGAATTAAAATATGGAGCTGGGACTATAGTTGAGCTAGTAGAGCTCTTGCCTAGTATGGACAAGACCCTGGGTTTAATCCCCAGCACTAATACAACAGCAAAGTCCTAAAAGGTGTAATTCTGAAAAAGCTTAAAATGTACATGCATATATATATATATATATATATAATATACATATATATATATAACAATGAAAAATATAAAGATAACACATATACATAATATCTATGAGACCTTTATCACATATATGTGGCAATATCTTCTATTTTATAGCTTACTTTTTCAGTCCCTTAATGATACCTTGAATAAGCAGGATTTGTTAATTATTGTAGCACAGTTCATCCTTTTTTCCTATGGTTAGTGCTTTCAACAATCCAACATTTACAAGCTTAGGGCCATATAGAAATGTTATGGTTTATTGTTTACCTTTGCTATTTAGATCTGCAATTCTTCCCCACCCTAGAATTGATTTTTGTGTACAGAGTGAGTTAAGGTTTAGATTTTATGTTTTCCATGTGGATATTACTACTGAGCCTGTACCACTGATTGAAGAGGCTTTTTTTCTCCAGTGCTCAGCAATGTTAGTCTTCTCATAAATTATGTATTAAAGACTTGTGGCCTGTTCCTAAACTCTTTGATCTGTTCTGTAGGTTGGTTTGTCTATTTTTGTTCTAGTACCACAGTATCTGAATTATCATAGCTCTTAAATAAGTCTTGATATTTAGTACAATAATCTCCCAGTTTTGCTCTTCAAAATTATCTTGGTTCTTTTTAACTGAGTGTATTATTTCATTATATCAGTTTCAGCCACAAGGGGAAAGCACCTGGGATTTAGATAAGGAATGCATTAAACAAATAAACTAATTAGGGGATAAATGAGATTTCTTCAATTCTCAAGCTTCTAATTAATGTACTTGGTATGTACTACCTACTAATTATTTTAAATACATTATTTAATTTTTATGGGCCCTTCAGAAATACATAAAGCAAAAAAAACAAACAAACATGAAATTTGTAAAATCAAGATTATTGGTACTGATAAACTGGGAAGGATAGGGTCTGGCTGGCTGACCTATTATTTAATTGTAAGGGAGAGAATAAATTCATCAACTACTTGCTCCCAAGTAGCCAGGTCTGCCAATTAAAACTAGGCCATCACCATAAGTATGTTTATCTAACGTCCATGAAATTCTCAGGAAGAGATCACCTCATAAAAGATGTATCTTCATATAATCCCCTAAAGCAGTCAGACATGGAGCTGGGGTGCAAGTAGTAGAGTGCTAGCATTGAGCAAAGGGCTCAGAGACAGTGCCCAGGCCCTGAGTTCAGGCCCCAGAACTGGCACGCATGTGCACACGCATGCACGTGTGCACACACACACACACACACATGTACACAGGCCTACAGCACGTTTAAAACTCACAGTATCTGAACCCTAACCCAGAATCAGAAGAGGAAAGATTGTCACTGTCATTCAAAGCTTACTTAGAGAGCAATAATAAGGAATCTAGATGTTTATTCATAAATATAAAGGACTAATCCAGAGTAAATTAAATTCTAAGGAAAACCAGCATAGGCACAGAAGACAGGCCATGGGAATCAGTTAATATGGGGAAAAAAAAGAAAAAAATTAAATCAGATAAATTAAGGAAATTGTATCTGTCTTATCAAAACTGGCTCTTCTGAAATTTAAACCTTTATAAATTTGAATTTAATGAAAGCACGTGCCTTTATTATTCCTATACTATTTTTCTTGGAGTTAAGAAGAAAATTAGGGACTATCTTTCCATCCCTCCTACTCTTATAGTTAGCAAATTTTATTTGTAATTTTTCCAAAAGCTGCTTTGCAATTCCTGTGTTACACTTACAGCTCCACTAATTTAGCCTCTTCAGATATTCTCTAAATTAGCAAAATTTGTTGAAGGTTTACTCTGTGCCAGGTATCTTATTCATGCCCTTAGCCTCACAATAATCTTATGAGTTATGTGTTATCATCTTGTTGGTGGGTGGAGAAATTGAGACACCTGAAAATTAACAAGTCTGAGTAGCAGAACTAAACAGAGCACACCAGCTGTACGTCTCAGCTGTGTGGTATACCAGGAATTAGATGGGCTTTTCTTAAGATGCAACTCTATTAAAATTTAAGTAATAACATACAGAAATGTGTTGTATTTTACACCACTGGAGTGGTTCAGGCCTCCTAGCACTTAGGAGGCTGAGGTAGGGAGAATCTGGTGCAAAAGCAGTGTTCTCTACATAGTGATAATGTCTAGAAGCAAAATGAAACAAAAAGGAAGGGAGGGAGGGAGGGAGGGAGGGAGGGAGGGAGGAAGGAAGGAAGAAAGGGAGGAAGGAAAGAGGAAGGGTAAGTGGGAAGGAGGGAGGAAGGGAGGGGGAAGACAGGGAGGAAAGAAGGGAGGGAGGGGAAGAGAGGAGGGAAGAAAGGAAGTAGGGAAGCAAGCAAGCAAGGAAGATTTTCATATATTCTATGGAATTCTTTCAAGTGGAATAATCGCAACACTCTCTTGGTAGTGATACTCAGCACATACTGTTTAGCTTCTGGCCCTGCATTTCATTTGTTAGTGACTGTGAGGATAATTGCTTGCTGATATTAAAGCAATTTGATGGTAGGCTGGCTTTAGAACATTAGTTCTTATAAATAAATTCACCTTGCGCAAACAATGCATGAAGATAAAAAGACTCGGCTGAAGGAGAGCGATGGCTTTTATCAAAGCGTCCAAGCCAGGGGCTGATGGGGTGGGCTGGGGGTGCACTGCTGCGGAAAGCTCCCGACTGGAGCCCAGTCTGCTCTTCACGCCTGACCTCTGGTGGCATCCAGGCTCCACTCCAAACCAGGGTCTTCCCAGAATGGGGGACACCAAAGGTTCCCCTCCTTTCCCAGGTGAAGCTGCCTCTTGGCTGCAAACCACAAATACATTCATTGAGACAAAACCAAAAACATGTTGGAGGCCAAAATTCGCTAAAAGAAACCTGATTTAAAACCATCCCTGGGAAATGCCATATCTAAATCCTCTTAAACCTTAGAAACACATCAAGTTTTCATAGATTTTAATGTCACATACAGAAGTTGGCTTTAACTTGTTAAAAATCCAATTTAATTACTTTGTCTCAATGATGTAATCCTTTTTTAAAGAAGCTTTAACAACCTTCTCAAATCATTTGTATCTTTTCTCATTTACTTAAACAGTGTTCAAATGAAAATTGTAACCATTTAATGAAAACCCAGATGCTTCACAGGCATTGAAAAGGCTCATTCTGAAAATGTGTAGTTTTCAGATTTTTATCTCAGTTCCTGCAGATTGATATGCTCTTCAGAGTCATACAAAATATTCCAAAATACAAGAACAAGTGCATGTACTCTGGAAGCTTCATGCAATCATGAATACACCATATCCCAGAATAAAGAGAAGAAAACTATCCTTAGTTTTTTTTTCTTAGAACACACACACACACACACACACACACACACACAATGCTTTATATTTAAGAACCTCCTACAAAGAATTTTACTTGGATGCTATCCGGTAATATCCAACAACTCCAAGGAACAGTAGAAATGCAATGATCTGAGAAGCACACCAAAAGGAAGTGTGAGCTGTACAGCGATAAAATGACCCAAATTGATTAGAAAATGAAACTGCAAATTGTGAGGAGGGAAGAGATGCGTCTCCTCTCTGGAGTCACTGCAGTTCTCACAGTTAGCATCACAGAGATTTGCTGTGTCTTCAATTCTCTGGAACTGTTCTGTATTCCTGTGTTCTGCTGTGCCTCTTTGATTTCATGTTACTCAACATGGTTTTAAGTCCATCTATGTGGCCGCATGAGTACTTCCTTTTATTTCTTTTTTCTATTATTCATTCCATTGTATGAATCTGTACAAGATATCCATCCTATGGCATACATTTGTGTGTTTGGGGTGATTTAAAATAATGCAGCTATGAATAGGGTACAAAGTTTTGATTCACATATGAATGCATTTTATTGAGTAGAATTACTGAGTTTTCAAAAGTTTAAAACAATTGACACCCTATCCATAGTGTATTAGAGTCTCATTGCCTGACAGCATCCCTAATATACAACATACTTTCATTATCCATTCATTCATTGCTGGACACCTAGGTTGATTCTAAAAGTATCGTGACACACACCAGGATAAACCAGGAGGACCAGGGGACTATTGCCAGCAGACTTTGATTCCTTCAGACAGGTGCCTGGGTCGCAGAGCTAGTCGTGGAACTGTCAAATGGTAGCTGTTTTAGTTTTTTCAGGAATCCTTATTCAGATTTCCATCGTGGCTGCACTAGATTATAATCTACAGTGTATGAGGTTTCCATTTTCATCCTGTATCCTCACCGGTGTATTTCTTGTTCTTAGCCATTCTAACTGAAGTGCATGGAATCTCATGTTTCATGACTCATGTTTCTCTGATTGCTTAGATATTGAGTAAATCTCTAAGTATCTGTGCCCATTTATATTTTTTTGTTTGAGAAGTGTGTGTTCCACTGCTTTGTCCATGGATTATTGTATATTTCATCCTTGGTGTTTACTTTTTGGAGTTCACTGGATATTCATTCCACTGTTAGTGCCCTGTTATATGTACAGCTGGCACAGATTGTTCTCCAATTCTGTATGTCCTCTTCACTCAGTGCTTGTTTCTTTCACCATTCAGGAACTTTTTAGTTTTGTGGTGGCAATCCTACTTGCCAATTCTTGTTACTGTTTTCTGAGCTATTGAAGTTCTATTCAGAAAAGTCATTGCATATGTCTATTTTCTGAAGTGCATTGCTCTAGTAGTTTCAGAGACTCGGGGCTTGCATGAAGGTGGTTGATGCATTTCAATGGTGGTGTAGGTGGAAGGGTTCTGGTAACAATATCTGTCTTCAGCCATCATTCCCATCAACCTTGTTGTTTTAGATCTAAGATCGACAAACGATTGAGAGCATAGGATGTTTGACTTTTTGAACTTCATATGCTATTTGGCTTTTTGTAGTTGGACTTATATTCATTTAACGCGATGGTCTCCAGTTCCATCCATTCTCCTGCAAGTGACATGATTTATTATATTTTCTTTACCTACTTGTGTGTGTGTGTGTGTGTGTGTGTGTGTGTGTGTGTATGTGTTGTTTTGCTGGTTGTTGGGCTTGAACTCAAGGCCTGGACAGTATCCCTGAGGTCTTTTGCTCAAGGCTAGCGCGCTACCACTTTCAGCCACAGTGCCACTTCCAGTTGTTTAGCAGTTTATTGAAGATCAGAATCTCTCATGGGGACTCTTCTGTCTAGAGTGGCTCAGATCTCAGATCTCAGCCTCCCGTGTAGCTAGGATGACAGGAGTGAGCCACCGGCGCCCGGCTGATATATTCTTAATTATGTTGAGATGATGCAGTGCTTCCATTCTCAGTTTCTTCAGAGCTCTGTCATACTGCTTTTGTCAATGTTCGAATGTTGTATGTTGAGTTCTGCCCTTTGTGCATCAGTTGAGATGCTGGTGATCATTTTGTCTTTGACTCTGTTTATGTGCTGTTTCACATGTATTGGTTTATATATTTTTGAACTATTCTTTCACCCCTGGAGTCTTTTTTATGTGTTTTTGAACTCAGTGTGCAAGCATTCCATTGAGCCTTCTGTGTTGCTGAATTCAGGTTGCAAATATCTTACCGAGCAGCTTTTTGGTCAGTGGTTCCTGCCTTTCAAGCTAGCTCTTTCGGAAGCTCAGATCTCAAGGATCACCATTTGAAGACAGCTTTAGGAGAAAAGTTGGTTATACTTTTTATCTCCAAAATAGCCAGCAAAATGCAGAGCTAGAGGCATGGCTCAGTTTTACTGGGCTGTTCTAAGAGGTGGTTTTCCTCACATTGGTGTCTTTCACAGTGGAAATTCTTCAATTTTTTTCCAGTTGTTTCTGTTCTCGTTTTCTTTCTTACGCTCACTGGGATTCCTGTTATACCAGTCCTATATTGCACCTGAAGTCTTTTCAGTATTTTTGTTGTTTATATGCACTAAATTTTATCACATTGTATTTCTTCCAGATCACTAGTCCTCACATCAGTGTCCAGTGTCTGTGTGAGTGAGTACCTATGTGAGTTCCTAATTTCCGTTCACACATTTTCTTAGCACCATAATTTCCACTCGATTCTTAGTTATACAGATTCTAGCTCTTTTGGAATCTATAAATTCTTTAGTATGCCATCTGTTTTTTAAACATAATGTTTCAAAGGTTTGGGGTATTTTTTTATCCAATTAGATATTTGAGTAAATGAGTCATCTCTGAATCTGGCTTTTTCCTCTCCTGTTTTGTGTTATATCTGTTGAAGTTTTATTATTAATGCTAAATATTGTTTAGCATCCCTGTGCCTCTGGATAATGTTACTGTTCTTTATGGATGTGTTTGGCCAAAAGAATGTTGTCAGGTTGCCTCCTTCTAATCATGGGACATACTCTGTGCCTTTTTAACCTCCAATTTTCTAGTCTGCGGACACCTGGATTCCCAGTTAAAATCCTAGGGTTTGTGGTTTGAATCCCTTTACCTCGGAAGTTTCCAAACGCTAATTTTTGTTTCCACAGAACTATGAGACGGTGATCAACTGAAGAATTCTTGTTGTTGTTTCTAAATTTATTAGCCAGACTTCAGACTTGGTGTCATTTAAGTATTTTTTCAGGCGTGGGATGGTTGTGAGATTATGAAGTTGAACCTTGGAAAGAACCTAAGAGGTCATTTTCTGTCGGCTAACCTCCCACACAGCAGGGAGGTGCTTCCTGCAGCACCCTTGATGCCGCTCATCCTGGATCTCTGCGGCAGAGGAGCTCCTCAGCTGCTCTCGCCACCATGCTGGCAGGCAGCTCTATTTTAAAAACCCTTATGTTGGACTAAAATACGCCTCCTTTTTAACGTATACTCATTTACTTATTGTTGCAACTTTTCCTTCTGGGATTAGTCAAAACAAGAGAACATTTCAGATAGCTTTACTTAAAGCAGATCTAAATGCAATTTCTGTCTTTCTCTCTTGCACATTTTTTTTTAAAGCTCTGGACAATCCAAGTTACTGAACTTGGATTAATAATCATGAAAGGGTTTCTATCTAGTAAAGATTAGACACTGGCATTGTAATATACAAATATTTAAAGAAGAAAAGAAATATTTGTTTAGCTATTATGAATTATATCTTTACATTGAAAAATGAGCAAGAAGACTGCCCTCTGTTTTCAAACATGGTGCTTCGTGACCGCTTGTAGGGGACACAGAGAACTCGCCTTCCGAGGCTGAGAGGGCAGTGAGATCCATGGCTGAAGCTTTTGATTTTTGTCGCCTGTCATTAAAACCTGTTCTCAATAATAATGACAATAACTACGTAGCAGCTGATAGGTATTGAGAACTTACTTTGTATAATTCATGGATCTTTACTTTTAGACTGACTTTTCTTCTCTGTAAGAATTCTCCAGCCATTTTAAATATAATTTATGAGGTAAACAGGGAACTGTTCAGGTACTATTAGTAATTATACATTATACTAAGACAATAAATATAAACAATAACTATCTTGGCAGACCAGAACTTATACCGTCATTCTTTTCATGTTGAACTCCTACCAGCTAATATTATTACCCAGAAATGTACATATATGTGACAAATCATTTCAAATATCTCTAAAAGGCATTCTTTAAATGTTATTACTACCTGTCCTGCTTATGTTTCAAACTTCACCTGCATTCTATTCTCTTCTCATTCACAATTGCATTATATATATATATATATATATATATATATATATATATATATATATATATACACACACACACACACACACACACACACACATAGTTTTGTATGCAAAAATGATCGCTTTCAGGCTGGGAAGGTGGCTCAGTGGTAGAGTGCTTGCCTTGCATGCTTGAGGCCCTGGGTTCGATTCCTCAGCACCACATAAGAAAAAAGAAAAAAGCCGGAAGTGGCGCTGTGGCTCAAGTGGTAGAGCGCTAGCCTTGAGCTGAAGAGCTGAGGGACAGCGCCCAGGCCCAGAGTTCAGGCCCCACGACCGGAACCAAAAAAAAAAAAAAAAGATCACTTTCTCATAACCTACCCAAAGTGAAAAAAAAAAATCTCTTTTTCTTGCTCTACTTTTCCTCAACTAAAATGGGGAAAGGTCTGGGAAGGGTAGAATGTGTGCCCTCAGATAGACGCTAACTGGTGCTGAAGCAGTTTGCAAGGTAGAAGAGTTGAGAAGGAATGGAGCTGGAAGTGTCAGCGTTGTTGCAATTAGGACTCACATTTCCAGAACTGACTTAGAAGACAGCTTGAGAATGCCTAGTGCCTCACCTGTTTTACTGTTTTGTGGACCCGGGCCCGTGACCCCTGTAGAATGCCCGCCGGGGGACAGCAGTGTGCCCACAGCAGGGCTGTTGGCGTGGGACACGGCTGGGCCGAGTCTGGCACAGGCACGCCTACGTGTACAAGTTCCCTAGGTGACTCCAACGTGCATCCACAGTCAGGGGCCACTGTGCGCAGCTCCCGTGATACAGAGCGTGGCCCCAGGTTTACGCCTGCGAGTGCTGGGCCCCACCAGCGGCAGGTATTTACACCCCAGACACACACGTCACGCTGGGGTACCTGCCTACCTCTAAAGGACACTGGCAGAATCTTGCTGGTCCAATCAAGGGTGGATGGGCATTCTACTTTTCCTCCCAAACATAATCTTTTAATCACATCTTGACACAAATCACTGTGATTAATATCTGTTCATAAGATGAAGACCTTGGCGAATTAGTCCATTTTGCAATATGTCATACCCCAGAAAACGTATTACGACAATGATAGATGGACTTTGGGAGAAATGTGTACATCTGCTTCCTTTTGTTAACAGAAGAGAAAACGGTGTATAGAAATACGGTTCCTCTCAGTTCCTGCCCTTCATTCATTCACTCTGCTGATTATCTCTTTCTGATTCTGTTGATTGTATCTTTGAGGAAGCAGGCTTCATGTGACTACTTGTCATTCACCTCCTTTTGTGCTGTCTTTTCTCATTTATGCATTGCATTACTGCAAGCTGTCTGATTGTGCTAGCTTTAGGATGTGTTGAGGAAAAGCCTTTTCTCAATATCAAATACTGCTTTTGTCTTAGCAGCTTCACAACCTCTTGTCATTTGCTCTGTTTCCTTCATTGTATTTTCTTTCTGAGCAAGCAAAGTCCCCAAAAGATATCCACCAAATTATGATCATGACCCTTTGCTTAGATATTTCTGTTTATACCTGCTACAATGAAATGAATCTTCCAGAAGCTAGAAGCTCAGCCCTCGTGAGCAGTCCCAGGTCTATAACCCTGCCAGAAGGCTGTGCTGCCTGAGAGTTAATAGTTTACTCACGCTCCTCCCTCTGTGAAGTACATTAGGTTGAGCTTGTGCATATGACTTCAGTTCATAAAAAGTTTACAAGGCAGCTGGAATGCTTAGCATTTGATTGTTACATAAATAAGTATTTGAGGACATATGTAAACTTGACAGTGTTAGTACCAGATGTTCCAGTACCATAACGTACTTGGAATGTCCCCTTTTGCTTTCAGCCAGTTTATTTTGGCAGTATCTGTTTATCTGCTAACTTTCAGTTAAGCACCCATGAACTCGACCCATCGTATTGATCTTACTGTTTTGAGTAAGATTACATCAACTATTTCAGTGAAGAATATTTCAAACCACACAGTCATTCTTACATATTTCGCCTTAAAATGTAAGTTATGTCAACTCCTTAATGTTTATGGCATATGAAGAAGAAAGAATGGACATAAGTATGTGCTCAAATCTCATAAGAATATCCAGCTGTGTATTTTCCAAAGGTTTTCTTACTGTTTTAGATAAGCAGACACTTAAGAGATTTTATTCTGTATTTCAGATGCCTCTTCCTGTCTCATGTTGTTGTTCTTGTGGTTAGAGTTTGAAATTTTTAGTTAACAAATGGCAGTTGCATATACTTGTGTGAAATAGTAAGGTCACATTGTAGAATAGGTTGCTAAGATGCCTATCACTTCAAAGTAGTTGTTTGGAGTGGGAGGGGAGTTATAGGAGTTTCTGGCATTGGAAGCAGTCTCCCTTTTTGCAGAGTGTTAGCTTCTCAAGTTGAAGAAAAATAGCAAGAATAAACTTGAGCATAAATTCCTATGCTCACCCCTGTCTTTGTCAGATGAAGGCCCCTCACTCTGTTTTCTCTCTAAATGTGTGTATGATTAGGTAGTATTTGAATTTGCAAAAAAAATCATATATATGTATGTGTATATACACTTACCCATTCTTCTGAATCTTTTGAAAGTCACTTGTAAGACCTTCATTCCTGTATTCACCAATGTCTATTCCCCAAAAATAAAGTTATTGTCTTGATTATAAGTAAACGTGAAATGGAAACAATTTCAAGTCTTTCACATGTATCTGACTTTGTTAGGAGACCCGGTAATGTCCTTTTCAGTATTATTTTTCCTCTGTTATAGGATTCAACTAGGATCAGGTATTGTAGTTGGTCTCTTGAGACATCTTTAATCCTGAACATTTCTGTTTTTTTCAAGGATTAATTTTATTTCTTTTTCATTTTACTTAATTTTTTAACTTAATGTTATTGTCAAGGTGATGTACAGAGGGGTTACAGTTGCATACATAAGTTAATGAGTACATTTCATGTCAAACATTGTTACCTCCTCCCTCACCAGACCCAAAAAGCATAGGCTCCATGATTCCCCTAGTTTGTAATAATTAGTATGTATCTAGGATAGTCCTAGTATAGATTCACAATCGCTCAATAGCTATGTGCATATGACCATATAAGATGAAGCTAATTGAAATGAGCTCCAAGACATGGAAATGAGGTTTTTCTTTGTTGTTTTTAATGTACTGTGTGAAGTTATTTCTTTTTTCTTTCATTTCTTTTTTTCCTTTGGTTTATCCCATGTTGTCACCGTATTTGATTTTGGTACCCTGTGTCTTGTATGTACCCTGTGTCTTGTATGTACGTTTATCTGATTTGGGGAAGGGAAGTGGAACAACAGAATGGTGAGACAAAGGACAAAGGGTGAACCAATGCAACTCACAAGACAGTGTGTTGGAAGTGAACTTTACAACTTGGGGGTGGGAGAGGGAAAGTGGGAGAAATCCAGAGAGTTTCTATGAAGCTTTCCTTCTCTTTTATAGTGTCCACACTTTTGAATACTGTGGTTTTTCTGAGCTGTTTCCCGATGGGGAGCTTGCAGCCAGTAGCTACTCTGTGGAGTCTTCTCGGGTCACATCTGGGGACACACTAGGCCCGCACCGCAGTGGCGGTGGTGATTTTGATAAGTCAGCCAGAGCATTGCTCAGTTTCTCCACTGTGCAGTTACCAGTTCTTCTGTTACAACTAATACCGTATCTGTGGGGAAGCAACCTAATACAAATACACTAAAGCAATGCTTTTTGAATGACTTGAAGTAGACTTTTAAAAACCATGCTATTGGTGTCAGCCACACTAGAAGAGAGAGCCCTAAACGTTGTCAAGATCCCCGCTCCTCTCACCCGGCCTGCTTGGACCCCCTTCGGCAATCGGCAGCAGGGTGGCACCCACCAGTCCCCCTCCCAGCCCTCCCAGGCTGGGTCTCCCTGTGGGAGGCAGGCCGGGTGGGTTGGAGGCCCTGAGAGAGGCCTGCCCGTGGAAGTGCATCCCCGCTGCAGCCAGGCCCAGGCCGGGGTCTCGGGAAGGACAGCCAGTGATGATATTGAAGGACGCGTCAGTCAGCAAGGAGGCATGGTGCCGGCGGGTTGAGGCAAGAGTTTTAGGCCTGCAGGAGCCTGCCCTGCTCAGCCTGGGCTTCCGAGGGAGGAAAGCACCAGCAGGACCTAGACAGAGCCAGCCCTGCGCCTCGGGCCAGGGAAGGCCTTTGAGGGAAGGTGGACCCTTCCGAGGTAGGACCTGGGAGAGGCCCTGCGGCCAGTTGGGACATGCCCTGGAAGGGGCTTGTGAGACCCCTGGACTTGAAGTGACCAGCCTTGCTCTACTGTAGGCTGCCCCCCCTCAACCTCCAGCACCTCCACCAGAGCCATAGACGGGATCTCTAGACTTGTGACACAACAAGCAATCATGTCAGGAAGCGATTGACTCACAAGGGGAGGACACTGGGGAAGGGCAGAAGGCAGATGATGGCTAGCTTCCACAGCAGCTGAGCCTTCCAGCTAGAGTGTGGATGTACAGTTCTGGATGGAAAGCCAATTAAGCTCACCGTTTGAATTGTTTGCCATGGTGGGAAAGATCTTTTGTCTATATGGAACATTACAAAGACTTATTCTAGCAACACTACTACAGAATTCAAGCTTGCCTCCGAGATACAGAAAAATGTGCACGGAGTGAGCGAGAGCAGATCTAATTAGCATTCTTACAGAATGAGCTATGGATTTGCTAGCGAAGAGAAGAATACCAGAGCGCCAGGCCAGCCCATCCATCACTTGAGATTGTCTGACACTTTGAAGAAAATGTTCTGGCCCCACAAGCGCATCGCTGTCCAGGTCAGAACGCAGGATGAGAGGAGCCGCCTGCTTCCAGGTCCGAAGGTGCCCGGCGAAGTGCCTGCCATCCCGCAGCACACCAGCCAGCCCACGTGTGGCAGAATGACGACTCAGAAAGAAATTACAGGGCCTGATTTGCCATGCTCACCTTCAGTATCTATTTGTATATCTCCTTTCTTTTATGCTATTTTTATTTCTACTTTAATACTATTGTATTTCATGTCTGTGGGGAAATACCTGTTCCAAAGAAGGCAGAGTTTCCTATGAAGTTGAAAAATAAATCATAACTGATCTCTGTTTAAAATGTGCATGGCGTTCTTTGGTGTGAGCGCTTTAGTAGGCTTTTGAAAAAGGCCTAAAGTTCAATAACCATGGATCTGTAATTTCCTCTATTCTTGCCTCTAAATTCCTCAAATCCTAACACAGGTGGTTTTGTGGCAAGTAGATAAATAGCACATTCAAGTCAATTATAAGCCTTCTAAAGTAGTAATTGACAATAAAAAGAAGTAATCTAAAACTGAACATGCAAGCAGTTTAAAACATGGGAAAGTAATCAGAAACTAAAAACACAAGTGATTTGGGAAATGTTAATTTAGCAGTTACAGGATATCTGTGGGTAGGCCATTAAAGGCATGAAAAAAATAATTCTACATTCTTTCTGTAGTCATTGTTTCCTATTGAATAATGCTGAACCTACTGTGAGTATAAGAAATGTTACTAAGAATATTAGCTAGTACACACCCTAGAAAAGATTGCAGTACACACTCTAAAGATATTTAAAACAAAGCAGCATATATCATAAAAGCAGTAGTATATTACCTGACTTGAAGATATCCAAGTTTGTTTGTTTAACACATATTACCAGGCACTTTAAAAACTTTATGCATACCTTTGTGGCATTATTGAGTACAGGGACGTGTCATGTGGGACAGTTGCATGGTATGTACACCACGTGTACACCATGTGAAAGCAATGATATTCTAGAACACAGTGACAAGTATAAAATAAGCAAAACTACAAATTTGATCGTCTTTGCAAGTGGTCTGCATTTACTTGTTGTTTGTATTCACAAAATGCAAGAGTGAGGCTGTTCATCTAGCTGCCTTTGCTTCTGCAGTTTTAACCTCATAGCTTCAGAGGAATGAGCTTTGGAGAATGGTCTCAGCATACTTCTTCCTTCCCTTTCCTTCCTTGGGTTAGTAACTCCTGTTGGAACCTCAGGAGTAATGCTGGGCGTGAATGGGCTTAGAGTACAGGTGACTATAGTCATCTTTCCCTACACGTAGAGATGAATTGATGACTAGCTTTGGCATCTCAAATATTTTTTAGCCAAGCAAAGGTTTTAGGATGTTTCCTCAGAATTAGAGTTCAGAGGTGAAAAAAGGTGCCATTTATCATTTTCCTTTCTGTCAACTTCAGGCTTCTCTTTGTGACCCTAATTAAAATACCTCGTCAGTCTATTCTGAAATGTTTCACCTGTAAAAAGATAGTCTATCAGGATGTTCTAAAATCTTACAACGTGTGTACCCAAGGGTTTGATGGAATATCAGCCTGATAAACTCACAGAAGGTAATTTATGGAAAGAGATACTTGGATTTAGAGTCAGTACTGAGTTCCAGGAAAGAATCTGCCACACGATTTGTACGCTATCTCCAGCAGATCAGTGTTTCTCAACTCTATTTCTTCTTTTGAAGTGTGGGAGGGCTTGAGTAGTCTCTGTGCTTCAGATAAGTGTGCCGTTCCATGAAATAGACCACCTTGATGGGTCGTTAGGCCAAAATATTTGATCTATTTATATACAATTATGAGCATCCCTGAACCACAGTGTTCTATCTGTGAGCCTCAACATTCACTTTCTTAATACATTACAATTAAAGCAACTTAAATGATGTTTCAGGCATAATAAGATTATTTCCATTTACTGCAGGATTGTCTTCAACATATAACCACTGTTCGCCTATCACCAGGATCATGAAACAGAAATTTAATAAAAAATGTTAACTTTCATAATCTTTTTCTCTTGGGATTCAATGACAATATGCAGTTGTTTTCTTCTTGGCAACATAGATAGCCATATTCGCATTCCAAAAACAAATCCCCAAACCCATAATGTTCATTCAGGCATGGTGGTAGTGCACATGCTTGTAATCTCAGCACTCAGGAGGCCGGAGCAGGAGAACTACATAGGCCAGCTACATAGCTGTATTTAAACTTCATAGCAAGACAGTTCATTGGCGGGGGCTGGGGGGCGGGGGGGAGAAGAAGAGGCAAGTCAAAAGCTCAGAACATCCTTTTTTTTTTTTTTTTGCCGTGGTGATGGTGTGGTGTGGCCTGTGTCTGAAAGCCTCCTGATTCGGAGCACTGGCACCCTTAAACTTCCAGCTTCTAAAGCTGTTTTGATTGTAAAGTTATTCAGTCTCAAGTGTTTTAGTACAGTAGTGAAAAACAGAATTACATCAATAAGCTCTTTCTTTTTTTCTTAAGAGCTCACTGATCTGAATAATTTACGCATCACCCAAACTGCAAAATATCTTACTTTGCTATTTACTTCTGATTCTGAAAGGATGATCCCAGGTATACTTAAAGTGAAAAATGCACAGGACTTGGAGTCAGGAGATGTAGGTCCCGGAGTCTGTTCTATCACCACAAACATCTCCAACTTCTACTGGTTATCCTTGCAGGTTGTCTGATTTTATGGCGGTACAAAAGCTGCATGGATTCCGGAAGGCTGCTTTTCCTATATTGGAATGCGATCGTTCCTAGGCTATGAAGAGGTGGTACCCTGTTCTCATCTGGTGCTGGACAGTCATGTCATACTCCACTCCCGGCCGACAGCGCCTCCTCTCCAAGGTACCGTGGGGCTACACTTGCTCATCAGTAGGTTAGCTCATTAAAAGCATTTTCTACCTATGATATTTTCACCTTTGCATGGATTTATCAAGACTTAACCCTAACTTAAACAAAGGATCATCTTCCTGACGCTCTCTAGGCATCACTGACCCTTGATTGCTTTGTTTTCAGCAAGACAGAATCCGTATGCTTGCCCTTAGAACTTCTGTGAGACCTAAAGTCTGGAGTGCATCGACACACACTTGTACCATACTCTAAATTACAGTGTGATATTGAACAAATAAATTACTTCCATTTGACCACACACAGATAACCTTATAAATTTATGTAAAGTAGTTTTGTTTTTATTTTGTTTTTGTGGTGCTGGGGATTGAACTCTTGCTAGGTAATGGCACAACCAGAGGGGCTGTACCCTAGTCCTTTTGCTTTGTTCTTGTTTCTCATGAAAGGTCTTACACTATATTTTCCTGGTCTGGCCTCAAACCTCCATCTTCCAGTGTCTACCTCCTGATATCTGGGATTACAGATGGGAGCCACTGTAACTGGCAAGAAATATGAAGGGAAGCAGGGAGGGAGGAAGGAAGGAAGGAAGGAAGGAAGGAAGGTTTGCTTCTTGAGCATCCTGACACAGCATGGTACTGAAGACCTAGACTGCTTTATTTCTGGTACATATATCATAGACTTTCTGACTCTTCATAAGAGACACCATCTTGCCATTTCTTATCACTTCTATAAAATGAGGAGATTCACTCCCTGATGAGAGATCAAGCCACATCTCCATCATGGTGCTACACTCAAGGAACAAACAACAGAGATACTCTAACTCTCCTTCTTTACTTCTCTCTGGTGCTATTTCCCAAGTGCTATTTTTGACATATGAATCATTCAGACATACATACCTTACATGTATCGATGTTCCACAGTAAGCTGTGAACTGATTTGTATATCGTAAGACTGCTATTAAGTTTAAATCCAGGTGGATATTTAGCTAAAATGCTACGTGGCAAAAAGAAAAAGAAAAACCTTCTCCATTATGAATAGAGGATAATTACTTTTCAAAAAAATCATTGCAGCCTCAATCCAAGAAGGGGCCACAAGAATTAATTGTGGGTGTGCTATTTACAGATTAATTAGGACATTTAACTTCATTTTTTATACCACCAAATTAATCCCATAAAAATTAGTGATCTCGAAGGAGTCAGTTGTCAGCTCTGACAGGATCTCTTTGCCATAATCTATTAAAATGCTGCTTTTATCTTGTCTTGCCTGTGTCATATTTTATGGATTTTTTCATAAACAGTGCCTATACTTCATAAATGTCTCAATTTTCTAGTCTATTAACATTACTTCAAAAGCAATTGATAAAAGAGTAGGGCATGCATGAAATAATACACCAATAATGTGCGGTGCTGGAGGCAAGACAGTGGGTAGATGTGCACAGCTTGGGAGCAGGAACAATGAAAGGATGTTTTATCTACTACAGTAAAGAAACAAATGATCATTTTTGATAGTAGGAAAAAGATTGCTAGTAATTGGGCAGATGAAAAATGGGTTACACGGGAAACGCAGCAGATTTTGGAAATGATGACTGAAATGAGAAAATAAACAACCCCAAGTATCTGTTTGCATTAAGGGTTACCTTTCCCCTTTGGTTCCTAAGGATGTGGTATTCGGCTTGATTTGGCTTAGTACTATATAGGTCAATTCTATATAGGAATCATATCTATGAAACATATTTCACTGTATGCATATATTTTAACAACCCTATGGTGTGTGTATTTAAGAATTGACTATAACAAGTATTGCAATTCATTTTGTAGTCTTTATAATTCTATTATTTTGGTCTTTGAAACTGGCCTAAATTTTCTTTTCATGTGCAAATGATACCTTGCATCATCCTACTTGCATTTTTTAAGCTCTAGAATGAAAAAAATCAGTTGATATAATGAAATGGACATTGGATCTGGAGTTGTATCACAAATTTAACTTAACAAATTGACTTTTCCAAGTTTAACCAGCAATATGTACCTAAATCAATTAAATGAAAAACAAAGAGTTCTTAAGCATGCAGACTCTCCAATTTATCTTTAATTTTATCCTTTATACGTTACTTCCTAATACAACTAAAGCAAGCCAGGAGTGCCTGAGATCTGTTCAGACAGGTCTTGGGTTTTGTGAATGGAGTGACCTGGGTCCAGTGTGAGGACTGTCCGGGGCTCACCTGTAATTATCTTCTGCTTCTTTTTACTCTGGCTTAGATGGAGAAGTCCAAGGCCTTCCATTAAAGTATTTGGTCGAATGTTTTATTTTATTAATATGATACATTTCTTCTCCCCCGGTACTGGGGTTTGAGCTAAGAGCCTTGTCCTTGCTATATAAGTGCTAAACCACCTTCCATACTGGTCCTTTTATGTGGTGTATTTTTCAGTAAGGTGTCATGCTTTTTGTCCAGGCCAACCTTAGACTATGAACCTCCCACTGGGGTGTGTGCTGACATGCCTGTCCCTTAAATTTCTTTAAAGTGCTCTTTAAATAATCAATGTTGTGAAGCTGATGATGTGAAGCTGAAAAAGTCTCTGTCTAGCTCCTTTTTTCCCCTTAACTTGGAGACAAGACCATTTGATTGTTGCTGAGGTCAAGAAGCTCCAGTGTGATCATGGGCCTGTAACCCTTGGGTGGACAATGCTGGCAGTGGGGCAGGGGCGGGGCACTGGGGCTCGGGCAGGACAGGAGGCAGAGTCACAGTGCTTGAGGTGGGGCGGGACTCTGCTGCTCTTGGCCTTCCCTAGGGAGCTGGGCACCAGGGCCAGACCAGGGACCCGGCACAGAGCTGGACAAAATGACTGGACTGGCAGAGAGGTGTGGCTCTCCCCCACCCCCGCCCCCAGGACCTGGGGCCTGGTGCCCAAGGGTTGTGGGAACCCAGAGACCAGGACTGTCCGGCAGCAGTGCACAGTTAGGTCAGCCTGGACAGAAAACATACCGAGCCGAGCAGTCACCACTAGGCAGATTTCATTCTGTCCTCGTTTTTAATTCTGTGCCGTGGAGATGCCATCCCACTCCCCGCCCCTCCCCCGCCCTGCACACTTCTGGTGCACACTCCACATTCACCTGGTGAAGACCTGCGTGTGAGCAGGGATTTCCCCTTCCCAGCAGTGTGGCATCCCCGCAGCATCCCAAGCTCCGGCTCTGTGTGTCTGTGTGGGGGGGGCCCACGGCTGGTCTCCTGCCACCCCCTGCATGAACCCCTTCAGGCCAGGAGGGCACCGGGTGGCATTTCAGAGTCCTCGACTAGATGTCGCCCCCGGGGGCCAGAAAAGCTTCACACACATAAAAGAGAAAAGCCACCGCTTTCAGACTCTGTCTCTCCTCTTTCTGAGCATTGGAAACAATTAGGATTAATTATGTATTTTCTGTGTGGAGGTAGGGCTATGAATTGCAGTGGCATCCAGGAAAAGAAGATAAGCCTATTTTTTAAAAGCGGAAACAGCTCCTGTTTAGGTCCATTAAAGCTGTACAGTGTCATCGTAAGATATGAGGAGATAACTAAATTATTCCTATTATAGTTTTATTTGTGTTCTAGTCTTTATTTTTTTCATAAAATGTCCTTATATGTTATTAGAACGACCATGTTTTATAAAGAGATTTATGTTAATTACCCAGAAACATGCCTTAGCAGGCTAGCAATACTATAGTGAATTTCAGAGTTTTCTCATATGTGATCCCTATGGTGTAGAATATTTCTTGCTAATGGTTTGTGCCGACTATATATCCAGTGACCTTTGAACTCTGTGTTCATTATTGTGGTTATAGCTATACCCAAATGGCAGCATACTATTAACATATGAGGTAATGATGGAAGAAAGTAGATATAATTATGCTTGTAAAGGAAAACAAACCTTCTAGAAATAAGTTTTTAGAAGGCAAAATAATACCTTTAAAATGTTATACTCAAAGTAAACACATTGTGACAGATGAGAAGTGCCAGGATTTTAGACAGAGACCGACACAGACTCAAACCTTGAAAAAAGTTGCTCACTTCAGAAAGTGCATTTTTCAAAATAGTAAGGTTCCTGAGATTTCCTTTTGATAGATCTGAGTTTTTGATTAGCTGAATGGGAATATATAAAATTATTTTATTTCAACAAAGCCTACAGTCTTGATGCTACAAATGAGTAGATTCGTAATGAACATGGCAATAGTAACTTTTAGACCTGTAGGCCCATTTCAGTGTCATGTAGACCAGCAGCCCAAGGCATCAGCTGAATGGTTTTGGCTATCAGAGTAGTCCTAAATCTTTAGTGCAGAACACAAGTATCAAATGCACTCATATCAAAGTGCGTAAATAATCAAGTCTCATAGCAGAGACAGACTCAGTCGTAAGCTAGATGCCAGGGGCTGGCCAAGGGTGGATCACTACTCCGCTGAACTTCTCCCTGAAGGAGTTATATTCATTAGCAGTCTTTGGTAAGTTCTTTTTTGAACTATACTTGTTAAAACTTCCAGTTATTGGGGGTTGTGTTTACTTTGGATACAGCTATAAAGAGTGTATTTTTTTATAAATGTATTTTTTTATTGTGAAAATACTGTACAGAGGGGTTACAATTACATGGGCAAGATAATGAGTACATTTCTTATCAAGCATTGTAGCCGCCTCCTTTGTTTCCCCTTCCCATCCCTTCCCATCCTCCCCCCCACCCCCCCAACCCAAACCTCCCCCCCCCACCAAAGTTGTAAAGTTCGTTTTTGACATAACGACTTGTACATCTCATTGTTGCAATGGCCCCACCTGTATCCCTGTTTCAACGATTTGTTTTTTAAAGAGTATATTTTTATCAGTAACTTTTATTGGAAAAATTTGTGAAAATGTGGTTTGAGATGTGCTGATATCTTTTATACTACTGCTTAAGACTTGACTTTGCAGCTCTCCTACAAAGGGAGGAAAAGGTGGGAGAGCCGATCACAGGCGGTGTATTAGGAGAAAGCAGTGGTACCGACCGAGGTCAGAGAGAATTAAACCAAAGAGCAAGAGCTTTGGCATGTGAGATGGAAATAAAGTGAAGAAGACCTGTCTCCAAAGAGAAGGAAAGTGAGCCCACAGAGAAAATATACATCACAGAAAGTGCCACTCTGATAACGAGATTCCCATTAATCTGCCCAAATGCCATTCTCCAAGTCCATGTCCTTCAGCCCTAAGTAGACAAGGCCGCGCATGTGCCGTAAGCCCCGAGATACCATCTCATCTCGTAGGGCCCACACACTGGAAGTAAATCCTAGTAAACTGGAAGGGAGAAAGAACATTAGGAGATTATGGGAACATGTAAGCCAATTTTCCCTTAAATCAGTTTCCCCTTCCTACGAATGTCTTATTCAGATACGCTGAAAATGAAACTGAAAAAGGGTGCAGGGTGTGCAGCCGGCGTGTGGGGATGAGGCTGTGGGGTCTTGTCATCACACCTGGGCCACCCGGCATCGCGAGCAGGGGGCTGCGTCAAAATCACGCTGCCTGTGTTGTGCTTGATTTGGATTCTTAACTAGTACGGCCCGCATTCTTCCTAATTATTGTGGATGTACAAGTTACAGGCATGCAGGGTTTGAGGCTATCAAATCGTAAATCCTTTTTCTAAGTAGCAGTGGAATTATTTCCTGTGATATTCTGTCCTCCCGACTTTGAGATGAGTCACATTTTTCTCCTCATGGATTGGGATCACCTTGAGGGTAACTGATGTGGTGGACACCGTTTCGTTCACCCAAATTTCCTTGTACTGGGATTATTATATAAGAACAGGAAGGGTTTAATGTAATTATTTATTTTACCTTGTAAAACACATCATAATTAATTGTTGGAATTATACGGACTGACAAAAGAGAGAGAGAGAGAGAGAGAGAGAGAGAGATAAAGTTTTGCATAAGCCCAAAGCGATAACTGCCCAGTGTTATGGTAACGGGGCGGTGGCACACACAAAGGGCAGGTGCTGTAAATGGCAGAGGGAGGGACGGAAGTGGGTAATTATTTGTAGCACTGCTTTTACTGTTGTTCAAAATGAGACAGACTAACAGTGGCAGCAGTCGTTTTGCTGAATCAAAGTCCATGTTAGTCACATTATACACTGCCACAAAAGGTTGTTAAGGCTGGTATTAGCATGGACCACTGAGGACGCTGGAAGGACTCGATCTGTCACACTAAATCGCCTTCCTGCCCTCAACCATTGAAGTCTCCAGCTCCTCTGACATGTTCTTTCATTAATGGCCTGGCCTTGACAACTGATCCTAATTGCCTCTGAACCGCACTTCATGTATTATTGGTGTCTGCCTGCCCTGGTTCATGTCAACAAGCCACAGCGTGCAAGGGGTGTGCCAGCGCCCTGGCTGAGCCCACGTTCCCACTGTCCTGTCCCTCCGAGGGGCGCGGGGCCCACGGGGAGCAGAGTGGAAAGGTGAAGAGCGTCCCCGTGTCATCTCAGTGGTGCCTGAATGTCGATGCGTGCGTCACGTGTATCCGTTTCAGCTAATGACTCTCTAAAACATTACGCCAATTATGCAACGTTCCACAAAGGCAGAGATACAAATGCTGACTTGAATTCATCTTTGCGGTGGACAGGCTAAGATGCAGCTCGCTGTGGAACCCTTTCCATGTGAGCACAGCTCACAGTCCTTTTCAACTTAATGCAGTTCACTCTTTGTGTGGATGATGCATAACAATTTTAATTTGAGGTGTGCTGGCATAAAACGTACGTAACACTGTGCATTTTCCTGGTAGACCAGGACTCCCAAAAGGAAGGGCTGCTAGGATAGTCTAGCTTGACGCTTATCAACAGATTTATTTTTCTAGAAGTAGGTAAAATAACCAATTTTAGTCATTTCGTGTGTTGGAAACCCTGCATTTTGACCCAACATTTCAGGAAGCATTTTTCAAAGGAAAAAATGGTGTCAATACATTTTAATTTATTAGGTGACTTATTTGCTTACAGAAAAATATTTTTAGATTGTAAACATAACATTAGAAATGCACAAGATATTTGCCTCCTTTTTGGAGGTGTTACTTCATGGCTATGAGAATTTTTTACAATCATATCCCAGAATAGTAATATGAGATTCTTTCAATCTTTTCACCCTTTTTTATTTATTGAAGGCAGTTTTCCGGTGAGCCTTTTAAGCATGCAAGTTCTACCCATGATCATAAAAAATAAATCATAGAAGCTCTTTGGTGCTAGGTATCATTTAGCCTAATCTAGACAGTGACATTTGGGCCACTAACGGCATAATCATGGTTATTGCTACAAATTGCTTCATGTTTGAGTTTTAATGTTATAAGTAAATTATGCCACCAGATAAAATATATGTTTCTTTGGGAATTAAACATGTTTATTTCAGCAATGTGCGGGTGGAATAGCACAGAGCCGTTGGGGTTCTTTCATGTAGTCATACTGCCACCTTGTGAAGCAAAGAGGAATTGTCATCAAGGTCACCCGTCTTCCTCTGAAAGACTTTCCAGGTGGCCATTTGCAGTGATCTAACAGCAAGAAGAGAGACTTCATTCAAAAGCATCCAAGTCTAGGAACGGTCGTGGTTTTCATCATTTTAATTATTATTAGTTTGATTTTAACGCTCCACTTCTAATCATTGCAAGAGAATTCAAGAACCCATGATGAGTAAAATAATGCCATTTCCTCTTTCTGCTTTACCTCCGCACGCCTCCTCTTTTTAAACCAATTTAGAACTGTTTTGACGGATGGTGTGGAGCTTCCTGTCAAAAAGCTCAGTGCACATAAAGTTCATTCTGGTGTGGAAGTCACGCGGCAAGATCAGTGGCCTGGCAGAAGTGGGGCAGTAGTGGCACAGCTGGAATTGGGGAAGGAACGGCAAATGTTTTCCTATCATTCAATCAGACAGGATGCCCTTCAGCAGAACAGCAAGCGCTCCTGAAGCTCTAGAATTAGGGAGATTAGCATGAAGCACATAATGCAGGATGATGGAATTTGTCATAATTTGCATTGTCCTGGAAAAATGCGGGTTGATAGAGCGATGCATCTTGGAGCATGTCATGTCCCACGGGCAGGTCACGGAGGAAGCTTGGCAGAAATAATTTTGTGATATGTGCATCAGTTGCAAATGCTTCATAAGTGATTTGTCAAAATAAAATAAATAGGAAGAGGTTAGGAATATAATGTGGGGTCATTCAGAAAGTATCTCAAAGAACTGGGCATGCCGTCCTCCAATATCTCATTTTCAATATTAAATAAAAATACAGGCAGCGTATTTCACTAATATTCTCTCTGGTTCCGTGTTCCCAAAGCTTTGATGGTATTTCCTTTGTCTGCGGTCTAAAAGTAGAATCTTGGAAAACGCATGAGTGTTTCTGCCGAGATTATTTATGGAGGCCCCTCACAGAATGGTCAAACGTAGCCACACTAGAAGAGGCTATCTGGACAATTGTGCCTGACCTTCCCTTACTCATGCACCCCAATTGCAGATAGGAAAGCCTAATCAGTGCAGAGCTGACAAAATGGGCCCAACGGTGTTACTTATCTGCAGCAGCATTTCAGGAAATGGGCATGCAGGATTGGGACGGCCAGCGGAGCACGCTTGTTTAGCACAGCATTGCAGGACCGAGAGGCCCAGTGTCTGGCACTGTCCAGGTTTTGTTTATGGAGCATCACACGGTAATGCCACCATCTTTGATATTTAGAATTTTCTTCTATCCAAGAACATTACAACCAGTGTGTGTGGGGGGGGGAGGGATGTGTTAGTGCTATCTATCATGTCAGTGTCTACTTGTGCGCAGACATTGTGTAATGTCTCCTTTATTTGTCTTTATACGTCTCAAACAGAAGATTAATACTGGCAGTTCAGTAACACTGATCTTTCATGACAGTTGAACATTTGTGGGCTAAGGGTTTAATAAGAAAAAATTTAAAGTAAGGAGCTTAAAGGAAATGAAAAAATTATTTGCAAAGACCAGGCATATAGTAAAAATGTTTCTTCTTAACCACAGTGTTAGATAGGAAGAATGCTCATTTTTTTTCAGATAGTTATAAGTGTAGAATTAGACTTTATGAAAACTAAAATTACCCTAGGGTGCAGCTCAACACAAATAAATCTTTCAACGCACAGTATCTGAAAACATGATACACATGAAACTAATAATGCCCTTCAATTACAAGTAAATCAAGAAAAAGTGTGTGAAGTTTTTAAAAAGCATTATTTATTGAGTTCTATAACATGGAAGTGACTCCACATAATGTCAGTTCAGGCCGTTTTAAATCACTGGCTGTTTGTAGAATAATAGCCATTTATATAAGCTTCATAGGTTTTTTAACTTACCCTCCTGTTCGTCATCTTCAAAAATGATTGTTTTCAAACAAACTGTTTTACTAATCAGAGATAATAACTGTTTTTTGGTAGCAATTGTCAAAAACTTGTTTTTTATGAGAATTATTTCCCTAATATATCAGCTCAACTCGTAAATATATTTTAATGAAAATGTTTAGAGATTTTTGATGTTTTTTGCTACTTTGTAACAGTTCCTCTGGTTTCAGCACCCTGGCTGTGTAGGGTGACAGGCTGTATATCTGTTTCCTCCATTTTTATTGCCTATGCCATCTTTAGCTATTTTTCCATTGTTTTCCTTTTTGCTGATTATTGCAGTGCAAAAAAAAAAATCATTAAATTAAGAGACACCTGTTGCCTTCTCAGTAAGATCTCTTCCTCATAAGATTGTGCTTGCAGGGCCAGCTGCTAATTGTTGTGGTGGGAATTTCTCTAACATCTCTCCTAAATGGCAAAGCCACAGTACTCTGAGATCCTCAAAGGATACCGTAGCTTTTCTGGCAGGAAATGATGTTCAGTGATTTTACAAAGAGAAGAGAGAAGCTCCCCTTTTCCCCACTCCTGGAACTTGTGAGTATTTCTGGTTTTGCCCCAAGTGTTTTGAGCTGAACAAACAAGATAGCGTGGTCGGCTGTGCTGGTCTTCTCCTTGGTCAGGCCCCCTCCCTCCCGTGTCCCATGGGCTGTTCATTCCGTCTCTCCTGCACTCTCTCCGCCTGGGGTGCTGGAGACCAGGTGAGCGTCTGTTTCCCGTAGGGATGACAGAGCGCGATGTGAGCAGAGAAGGCTCCATCTAGGAATAACTTTCTGGGGCACAGAACCTCATCCAGAGATAACGCCACTGACGCTCTGAGATTGACTCAGAAAAATGCGGCGGTAGCTCCAAGAATTAGCTTACTCACATGCTATCAGCGCTTCTGGACCGGGTCCAGGAAAGCCCAGTGCCGTGGCCTAGCCCGAGCACGTGGTCATCTCCACACCGAGGGGCATGCCACGTGGGGTCTTTACCTCCTCTGTGACGCAACCCAAGGCTCTCACTCACCTGAGAGTCATGTGATGTGTTCTGCTCAGGGCAGGGGACTTGAGGATCTCTGTTCAGCTTGTTCTCCATCCTGCTTTCCATATCTTGTCTTCAATAAAGTAAGGCCTCAGGCAGGAGTAGCAGTGTTTGGATGCTTTCTCGCTACCTCCGTAAGTTCCTGCTTTCATTCCAGAGGTTCTGGGAATTCTACGTGGTGGACACCGAGTATTTAAAAAGAAGAAGAAGAAGACCCTTATAAGTCCCAGTGTGCTGTAGATATCTATTTTAGATATCCCAGGACAGTAAATAAGAATGTGGGCATCACACATCCTCAGTGAAATTTAATGCTTCATGTTTTCTTTCTAAATTTAAAGAAAATGGACTAATTACTTAATATGTGATGAAAATGTTAAGTTTTTAAATTATTACTTTAGGAAGGAGAACAGAAGAGGGTAAATATTGTACCCGTTGAGGTATAATTTGTGAAGGCTGGGAAAAAACATGGTAGCACAGTTGGGCACCTGTGGCTCACACCTGTCATCCTAGCTACTCAGGAGACTGAGATCTGAGGATCACGGTTCAAAGCAAGCACAGGCAGGAAAGTGTGAGAGACTCAACTCCAATGAACCACCAGAAAACTAGAAGTGGCGCTGTGACTCAAAGCTGTAGAGTGCTAGCCTTGAGCAAAAGAGCTCAGGGACAGCTCCCGGGCTTGGAGTTCAAGCCCTATGACCCACAACAACAACAAAAGTTGTAATACTTAGTCCTGATTACTTCTGTACAATATTTGGAAATCAACCCCCAAATGCTTCTGTTTGTCATTGATACTATCTTGCTTTTTTATTTAAATTTTATTTTCTTGCATAGATGCTGTTTAGTTTTTCCCACTATCCCTTCCCTCCCCTACCTCCTCCACTCCTTCCCCGCTAACAATATATAATAGCTGATAAGATTAATAGAGCTGGATGCTTTGGCACAACATAGACTGAAGATTATTATTAGGCCGAAAAACACAGATTCTGTATTCTGCAAACGCCAGAGTATTTCCACACCAAGTCCAAGAAATGGGAGTTCTTGGGATGTGCCGTTCAAGTAGGACTGAAGAAGACAGACATGACAGACATGGCCGGTGCCTAGGGAAGAGTAGGTGCCTTGAGATGGGTCCCTCTGCTCCGTGACGATGGGGAACTGCAGCAGCCCTGCGCTGCGACCCCAGAGGAAGCCCTGGGCTCTGCCGAGCTGGCCTCGGCCCCCAGCCGCAGCTGGTCAGAGCGGCTCACTCAGTCTGACCAGCAGCTCCTCCCTGCCCACTCAGCCCGGGCCCAGGCCCTTTGGGAACAGGCCCCGAGGCCTGGCTTTTCCCTGAACTCGCCCTGTCATTGCATTCTCACTGCATTTGATAGGTCCAGGCACATTTCCACCTCCTGGATTATAGCTTTTCCCTCCTCTCACCCTTGAAAAATCTAGTTCCGTGGTGCTCTTTCCACACGCGTGTGCGACCGGTCTCCCCACCCAAGTCCTCTTGTCGCTGCTGCTCACAGCTGATTTTATATTTTCCTGCATTTCTTTTTATTTTTTTTATCAGAAATTTTACCCAACTTAACACTTAACTGTTCCCTCTTCATTTTATTTGTACATGAATTTCGTATGTGTTACATATGTGTCTGTGTTTGCAAACTCCTTTGGCAATGAAAAAGTCTGTCTTTTTCAAGTGAAGTTTCTTGTATAATGTCTACTACAAGGTAAACAGAGTTAGAAAGAGAGAACAATTATAAATAATTCCTCTTATCTTTTTTAACTGTATATTTACAGTAGCATTGAATAGAATCCTAGGGAAAGTAGATGGCCTACTCTGCCTTCATTAGCCATTTGATAGCAACCAGGAGGGATCTCCAAGGCACTTTCTGACTGATTTTGAATGGATGTGGATCAATCCGATTGAATTCTGACTGGCCCAGTAGCAAATTTAAACTAATTGATTAATATTGGAAACTTCAACTGGTTCAGAACCATGTTTAATCTTTGGTTTGTTAGAGATTAACACTTGGTTGTTAACTATACGCTCTATGTTTTAAGCATTTTTGTTTCTTTTTTTTTCTGGGAGTACAGGGGCTTGGACTCAGGGCCTTAGACTTGGTAAGCACACACTTTACTTCTTGAGCCAGGCCTCCAGCCTTTTCTGTTTCAGTTATTTTTCAGCAGTGGTCTCACACATTGTGGGCCCACCTCAGCCTCACACTAGGCCAGACTCAAACTCCATCCTCCTCCCTCTACCCACCACGCAGCTAGGACTACAGACAGGACCACATGCCCACCTTGTTCTTTAAAATGTGGTCTCTCCACTTGTTTTGTTTTGTTGTTTTTTTTTTTGCTCAGGAAGGCATCAGATTAAAATCCTCTGCGTTCTAACATCCAAGGAGCTGAGAAGGAAGGAATGAGCCACTGGGCCTGGACATTTGTTTAATCTGATTTTATTATTAATTATTACAATTATCATTATTATATCTAACCTACAAATCCAATAAAAGCCAGTCAAGCTAAGTTAATGCTTCGCTGTGTTCCTGCCGCCATGGCTCCGTGTTTATGTGTACCGTCTATGATGGCCAGGTTCGCACACTGGTGCAAACTGTGATAGTTCATACTTGAAAAGTCATGATCCACCACCTAGGGTGAACATCTTCACTTCCCCTCCCTGCCCTCCCTCTCCCCCAGCAACAGGGCTGGCCAGAGGCAGGTGGCCTGTGCCCGTGACCGGTCTGGCTAAGTCCTCACAAATCCCTTCTCATGCACACGTTATTTGGGACCTAGATCTTTTTAGAGGCAAATTTTACAAAAATGCTTTTCTGTATTCAGACAGCTAGCTAAAATTAAACTGGATTCTTTGACTACAGGGCAGCCATCTCTGCCCTCCAACATCAAGAGGCAGTTCAGGATTTTCTCACCTTGAGTCAATTACAACTTAATGTTTCTTCAAAAGATGGCTAGCACCATGACTTGCCAATATGACACAAATAAGAGATTGTTAATATGGTCAATGTTTGGGTTTCTCAAATGAAATCCTCTGTGTGTGTGCGTGTGTGTGTGTGTGTGTGTGTGCATGTGTGCGTGTGTGTGTGTGTGTGCATGTGTGCGTGTGTGTGTGTGTGTGTGTGTGTGCATGTGTGTAAGGACAATATATTAGTCTCAATCTAAAGAAAAAAGCTATAGGACTTTTTTACCGAGAGCAGTGTCTGAGTGCTGAAGCTATGGTTACAGTGAGGCAGCCGAGGAGGACGCTTGCAGTTGGAGACTGTAAGTTAGGACTCACACCAGTCCTTGTCCTGCTAGGCCTTTGCGGCCTGTACAGAGGAATCTGTCAGATCACACTCCTTGCTTTGAAGACATGCCTAAAGAATGTCAGCTCAGTCTGGCTGCACTTAGGCATCATCTGGAACACTGTGGATGCCTCCAAGAGAAAGAGGCACCTTCTGAAAAACGTAATGCAGGGGTTACCCAGAGGAGGCGTTTTGTCTTTCTGTGACTGAGTTGAAAGTCTGTTCATTTCTCATAGTAATCGTTTCTTCTATGATGCGCTGTTTTTCCTTTTCAAAGTGTTCTAAGATGACGCATCTTGTTCGATTCTTGGTAGCCTAGCTTCAATTTGAAGTTATTCAACTCTCTTTATAATAAAAAAAGTGTTAGTTATTTTGCGTTTCTGGCCACTACACTAGAAAGAGTAGCCCGTGGTTGGTTATATTATTTCTGAATGTCTAGTCTCTTCAAATGCTGGTCTTTATGTCATGCCCATGGTCGGTCTTTTAGAAGCCATGGTTTTATCAGCAGAGCACCTTTGACTGCCCTTGCTGATCGCTCTCCAAGCAGGGTTGGTATCTGGGGTATTCAGTTCCAGCCCGCAGTCCTATTTGTCTCTGTGTTTTGGTATATCTCAGGAAGTGTTTGTTGAACCAAAGAATGAATGCACAAATTGATGCTGCATTGTGCTAAAATGACATCTTATTTATTTTTTAAATTTTTTATTATCTTTAAGTTGTTGTACCAAGAAGTTCCCATTCTGCAAAACAATATATGAATACACAGTGTCTGATAACATTCCACCATCGCTCCTAGCCCACCCCTCCCCTCACTTTTCTTTTCTTCTTCTTTTTTTTAATTGAGATGAGGCAATTACATAAATTTCACATATTTCACAGTATTGTGGAATAGTGGCACTTAAAGTCACAAGCACATTTCAGCCTTCACAGGGCAAATTTATCATTATCGTGGTCTATAAAGTTTGCAAATTCTATGAGCTTTGACAATACAATTATTTCTTCCACATCAGGTGATATGTACATTTCTTTCCTTTTGCTTAATATAAGCTGTTCCCTCTTTCCCTCTCATTCCTCCCTTCCCATCACTGTCTTTGAGTTGCTTAGTTCATTTTCATCAATGCCCATTGCAGCTGATGGGTCCCACTGTTGTATGTTTTCCCATTTCCCACTGATCTTGTATCCTCCTCCTAGTTTCCCTCCAGTGTGTGTATGTATATATATACATATATATACATATATATGTATATATATACATATATATACATACACACACACATATATATACCATATGATATATATGGAATATATATATAACATATATATATATACACCATATATGCGGTCAATAACGAGTCATTTAGCAATGATATGACAAAATGAGTGGCAGTCCTTTGTTTCTCGAGTCCTGTTTACTTTGTCATTTCTCCTTGCATTTTTGGCTTTAGCATCCACATATTAGGGAGACCATGTGCCACTTGTCTCTGCTCTTGGCTTACCTCACTCAAAATGATTTACTCTAGTTCCATCCATTTCCCTGCAAATGCCATTATTTTGTCCTTTCAGAAGGCTGCATAGTATTCCATTGTATATAGGTACCACAATTTTTGGATCCACTCATCAGTAGTGGGGCATCTGGTTGTTTCCATATCTTGGCTATTGTGAACAGTGCTGCAATGAACATGGAGGTGCATGTGTCCTTGTATCCTGGTTCCTGTTGCTTGGGGTATATTTAGCTTTCCAAGACTGTTTTCCAAAGTGGTTGTATTAGCATACATTCCCACCAACAATGCAGTAGAGTTCCACATAAAATGACATCTTATTTAAAGATCATTTGAATACTTGTAATTATTGTATGTAAACTAGAGATTTTTTATTAAAAACAGAAAAGGGCATTCCACATGACGATTGCTAGACTCCCATCTGCTCACTCTCAGGGAGCGGCCGGCACTGTGAGGGAGAGCTGGGGAGATACCCAAGGAACGTCCTCACCTTTGATTTCACATACTGCTTGTGCACGAGTACGTTCAGAAGAGAGGCCTCGCAGCAGAAGAGTGTTTGTTATAGTTTGCAGTGACCCATGGGATAACACAAAAAAAGACACTCAAGTGTTGGGTCAAGTTAGAGTACAAACTTTAAGTGCTATTTTGAGTAAAGCTTTGATAATATAGGGTGGAAGATTGACATTTCCTGTAGCAGAAAAAAAAATTTTAGGAGGGATGAAGGACAAATTGAATGTAATTTCTAATGAGAAGATGTTACTAAAGGAAACAAAAACTTTAGTCCTTTTCTTCAAAAAGCATTCAAGAAACACACAACTTAAATTCTTTGAAATAGATTTTTGCTCCTTGCTCTGGAGGCTAAAAAAAAGAATAAGTAAGAAATATTTGAACCTGTGTCCTTTTATTCTCCTTTGAATATAAAAAAAGAAGTCTTAAGTGAAATTTCTCTATGAAAAGTTGGCATAGACTAGATAAAAAGAAAGTCATTGAAATTATAGCTTGTATGTTCCATTTAAAATATTCTCTGGGCATTACCCTCTTAGGAATTCAGAGACACTATGGAAGAATCTGCTAGAGTCAGTTTGACACCTGTCTATTCCCATGTACACATCCTCACGGGTTTGTGGAGGTCAGGGAGGTGTCAGTACAGTGCCCATCGGAGACCCCTGGATTGCTTCTCATAGTTGTCGGTGTGACCGTCAGAGTCTGGACTTGGAATCAGCTGACTTGTGATGCTGAGGGGGAGGACACCATGTGTTCCTCAATACAGTGAGGAACTTACAGAGAGTAAGGTCTTGCCACGGACGCCTACGGGTAGAGCCTGTGCTCTGTCAGACTCCTGGTTCTCTCTGCGGGCCTCATTACTTCTTACCCTATAGCTGGAGTTCTCTACAGATCACGAGGATGTCCCATGGCCCTGGAAAGTAAACACAGACGGCGGCGGGGGGGGGGGGAACCTCTAAAGAAAAGGCTTTCCTTTAGAAAGGCTTTCTGAACTGGAGTGTTTGAGATCAGAAGCATAGATCTGGATGATGGCGTGGTTTCAAGGAAGGAACGCTTCCCTTGGCCTAGGGACTGAAGAAAGACAAAGAATTAGGTAAAAGAAAGGAACATTGGCTTCCAGAGTGTCATCAAAGAGAAAGTGAGTTCAGAAAACATTCGTTTGTCCCGAATTCTCAGGGAGAAGCATCCTTGTAAACAAAGTATTTAGATTACTGGTTATTTCAATGTTTTCATAGAAATCGTGCTAAGATACAGTTCGCTTGACCTGCATGTTGAAGAGAATACAGTAAAGAAGTCTGTTCTTAAAGATTTGTGGTGACATTGTGAGCATCAATTATTCTTCTCTAACGTAGATATTCTCCCACAGGCTGCTGAGATTAATTGGACAGTTCTTCCTGCTTGAGTTCCGTGTGTCCGTACTTGTTTAATAATGTGGCTCTGCTGTCTCTCCCTGGCTATTTGACTTGCTTCCTCCAGGAACTCCAGAATGGTGACCCCTCCCTGCATTTTTCAACTTGCTGCATTCACCACTACGTGTGGTGAACAACAACAAAAAAAGAAAGAAAGAAAAAAAAAACTAGATGGGAATTTGGTGCACCTGTAAGACAAACGTAAATAGCTCTTTTAAAACCTGTCTTGATTGCTCTGTGACCTTACTTGGGAGGGAGCTGACCTCAAGTTTCTGGACTTTGTTCTGTATAGCAAACACTGCGGCATTACTTATTTTCTGTATATCAGTTAAACGTGTTTGAAATTTTCTATTTCAACTATGAAAAAGTATCTGTAGAGCATGTTTCAGAAGCTGATCCTGTGAAGCTATGCTTTATAATTAAAAGCTCATCAGCTCTTTCATATTAGCTGCAATGGGTACAGTTATTAATTTTAGACATGTATTCTTTTTTCCATGCTTTGATGCAGATCAAACCCTTACATGTGAAGCCAATGTTCTCCTACTGAGCTATATCCCCAGCCCAGAAGATGTCCTTTCTCACATGATGGATTTCAGAAAGCACCTCCTGGTGGGAAGCACAGTGAACACATGTAGTCCCCCTTTAGAGATAATTCACAGTAGGCCGAGCCTCCTCATCTTTGAGTGGATGCAAAGATTTAGAGCAGATGGGACTGGAATGTTGGATCACGCCGGCCTCCGCAGAGGTGTGCTATAAACTAGGACACACCTAGCAGCTTCAGAAGGGTGCTTGTGCACTAGCAATCTCACGGGTGCCAGGGCCAGTGGAGGGGAAAGGATGAGCGGCTTGTAGGGGTTTTCAGCTAATCATTGGCATCCGTAGGAAACCATGAAAATATAGGTGGACAAATGTGGGAAATACATAAATAGCAGGGATGCTTCACAGAAATTGTTCTTGTTTCTAATAATAGCTTAAGTCTCCTTGCTAAACCTCGGAGATAGCCCATAGAGGAAAGACAGTGAGCTTCGATCCTTCCTGGCTAAAGGGCTTCCTCCCTGTCACAGGTACAGCCCCGTGTCACTGAGTCACATCAGAAGGCAGCCTTGTCACTGTGGGAACATGGCAGTGTACTGAATCAAGCCTAGATGATCCAGGAGGAGCACGCAGGGCAGCGTCTCGGTGCCAGCCAGGGGCAGGGCGACGGGATGGCTGCCCACGCGGCGCAGCACACGATTTTGAATTTTCACTGTTTGGTAGGAGCGTATTCTAAAATAATGATTAAAAATGTACTTAGTCAATACACCAGCCAGGACAGAGAAAAGGAAGGCTTTAGCCCTGATATGGGTGCAACCCTGCTCTGAGGCTGCCTTTCCTGCAGACAGTGGGTAACCCTGTGCATCGCCACCGCCGGGGCCCTGGCGTCGCTCCTGTCCAGACTCTGTCACCCCAGCGAGGCCCGCCAACCATGCTGAAGCAAGCAGGGTCCAGCTCTGGGGTGCGGCAGCCGCCTGGAAGTGACTCCAGGGCTGGTTGGGGTCTGCAGGTCCCCGGCCGACAGAAAACAAACCCCACATGGCTTGCCAAAAGGTGTCCCACACCACAAAGGGCCAGCTCACACTAACAGGGAAGACGGTTACACACTGCCAAGGACCGGCACACACCACCATGGAAGGTTTGGCACACTTACCCTCGTACCCCATGTTGCTCCCCCTTTCCTGGCTGGCTGTGTTCATGTCACTTTGAGAAGGTAATGCCGTTTCCCATTACGGACACAATGCCCAGTGTCGAGAATCCTACGTTCAATGACAATGGCAACCACTCCTGTCCCAGTCACCATCCTGCCACTATCAAACCCTAGCACCGTCCAATGCCTGTCATTTTATCAGTGCTGGACTGCTTGCCACCAGTGCCTACCTAGGCTGGCTTCAAACCTTGAACCTCAGATCTCAGCCTCTTGAGTAGCTAGGATTACAGGCATGAGCCACTGGCGCCCAGCTCAACAGAAATGTTCTATGTAGCCTTTCTTTGCTAAGAATACCAAAAAGTAATTCACACACCCAAAATTGTAGAGACTCAGTGAAATTCTAGAGGATTGTTCCATAAAACTTGAGCAACTGATACGTAACTGCCTAGTTACGTATCTGAGAATAAGCCAGGCTCCAGTGGCTCACACCTGTAATCCTAGCTACACAGGAGGCTGAGATCTGAGGATCGTGGTTCAAAGCCAGCCTGGGCAGGGAAGTCTGTGAGACTCTTATCTCCAATTAACCACCAGAAAACCAGAAGTGGCGCTGTGGTTCAAGTGATAGTACTCCAGCCCTGAGCGAAAAAGCTAAGGGACAGCTCACAGGCTCTGGGTTCAAGCCTCAGTACCAGCAGGGGCACGTGACGTATGCACTCCTATACACACACACACACACACACACACAGAGATCAGAGAATAGTATTGGATATAATAATATTTTAACTCTTTCTCTGAGGAAATAGTTTTTAGAAAAATCCGTGTAAATTCCTGAAGCGGTTATGGACACATTTGAAAGGCCATTGTTTATCTTCCCTTTCACACTATTGATGCCCAGGCCAATGGGTGATTACAGGTCTGAACTCAGCACGCACGGCAGGTCCCTCTGAGCATGCACAGCAAAGCTCCAGTGGCAGAACTTGCATGCAGCTTTCCTTTCATTATGGAAGTGATCTTTGCTAAATACCTTGTCCTAATGTGTCCTGGGCACCCTCAGAGAAGTGTGTTACTGCACAGTACTACAGTGTCTTGTTTCAAATGTGCCTTTCAAAAACTCCAAATAAGGGGCTGGGAAGGTGGCTCAGAGGTAGAGCGCTTGCCTTGCATGCATGAGGCCCTGGGTTCGATTCCTCAGCACCACATAAGCAAAAAGAAAAAAGCCGGAAGTGGCGCTATGGCTCAAGTGGTAGAGCGCTAGCCTTGAGCTGAAGAGCTGAGGGACAGCGCCCAGGCCCAGAGTTCAGGCCCCACGACCATAACCAAAAAACAAAAACAAAAAAAAAAACTCCAAATAAGTCAAAATCACTTTTTTTTTTTTGGTCGGTCGTGGGACTTGAACTCTGGGCCTGGGTACTGTCCCTGACCTTTTCAGCTCAAGGTGAGTGCTCTATCACTTGAGCCACAGTGCCACTTCTGGTTTTCTGGTGGTTTATTGGAGATAAGAGTCTCACGGACTTTCCTGCCTGGGCTGGCTTTGAACCATGATCCTCAGATCTCAGCCTCCTGAGTAGCCAGGATGACAGGCGTGAGCCACTGGCGCCCGGCTCAAAATCACTTTTGCATTGCCTCTTCTGCCTCTGTTTTCTAGACCAGTGATGGCACCAAAGTGTACAGTACAACACATGCAGGTGGAGTCACAAACAAATCTTGCTCCAGGCATGAACCGTAAATTAAAGTAATGATCACTTCAAGAGGAAACTTTTTTTTTTCTATCTTTTACAATCAGAATGAAAGTAGGTCAATGAATTTTGGGATATTTTAGAGAATTACAGTATTGTATTGTTTGCCAGTACCTAATTTACAATTACAGAGCTCCATGAATATTGAAAGGATTCCGTTTCCCATTATAAATGTATGTGGCAGTTTGGTTGTTGATCAGTTTATGAAGTGCATGCAAATGGAACTGTCTTCCTGTCAGCATTTGAAATCTATAATGCAGTCATGTTGTATACTCAGGGACAGGCCATTGACAGTCAATTAACAAGTTTGATGGGTATGTCAACTCATTCTTTTGAATTGTTAATAGTATGTTAATAGCATTCGTTTCTTTGTGCAGTCCCATTTGCAGCTTCACAGTTACAGCTATTTTTTATAATTCTGAGTAACCTAAAATAGTGCCTTAATAATAGATTATTAAACACCTGTCTAGTGTAGCTTAGGGAGGTTTTTCTAGACTGAGAGTTTGCAGTGGATCCCTTTGATATTCAAATCAACAAATGATAGCCTTTTTATTCAAAACGTAAATTCTTTTGATGGTTAGCTTGTTAAGAAATACTCAGCTCTAGTCTGACCTGATCTGGTTTCTCATGGAAAAGATCTGATGCCGTTTGAAGGTTCATAAATGGAATGCCAATGACAATTTGTTGTTGACGTTCAGCCGCCAGGCCCTCAGATGCCCCCGGTTGATGCACCGCCGCCTTAGACTCACCAAGTAACCCTTGCAGGTAAATGATCCGCGCAGATAGTTTCAAAGCGGAGAGGGCTCCGCTCTGGTCTGGAATTTTAGGCTTGGAGGGGTACTTTAAAAGAGGCGTCAGAATTGACAGATAAATCTTAAGGCATAGACTGATGGGGGAAAGCAGAACTGTGGGAATAGTTTTTAGTGACTAGCACATTACTGAGAGTTTTGGAAACCTTCAAGTGTCGATCATCATCTGTTTCCCATAGCATATGTATTCCTACCTTGGTTTGGTTATGGTTGTTTTGTCTGTATGCATAGGTTTACTCTCACTTTTCCGGGGAACCTGATGAGACATTCAATGTATTATTCCCGAATGGTGCTTTGGAATCAGGTTGTGAGTTCATTTGCACAGCCATGTTTTATTCATACCGTGCCTGTGCACCAGAATATAAGGCTCTGCCATTTCTCTAGCCTAAAAAAAGTGTCTACACCAAGGAAGCAGTAAAAATTTTATACCTTCCCCATTCCTCACTTCCTACTGTTTATATTACTTTCATTGGCAGAGTTTCTTTATAATGTAGGGGAAATCTACCAATGCAGTTTAGATATTTACTTAATGTCTTTCTGTTCTGTGCTTCAATGGATGTGTGGAGGGGTAATCTAGCTGCCTTTGTTTGAATTTTAGGAAACTGAGGTAAACGGTAAGATCTTAGGGAGGTGCTACAGACCAAGTCTCTCTGTTCTCAACCTTGTATGCACCCTGCTTGCTGCCTTTAGAAACCCATGGAAGTAAGTTTGAGTGCTGAGACAATGCTAATGTACGCTTCTCAACTGAGTATAGAAAATGGTAAAAGACTGCTGGCATTGAAGTATAAAACCTTCATACTGCAGTTTGAGAACTATACTGGATAACAGTAAAAAAAAAAAAAAAAGGAAAGTTATAAAGAATATGTACTTGTTAATCTGTAACTAACATGTGAGTAAGTTTTAAGAGGGAAAGAGCAATTGGTTATTGGTTATTGTCTTGCATAGCTTATTTGTTTACCGTGTGCCCTGGGCGGGGCCGTAGAACTCATGACAGATCACCAGACCGAGACCGAGGAAGACGAGCAGGAGGCAGCCAGCAAGCCAGCAAGTTGATAACAGGTTTTACTGCATCACGTTAAGTAACCCTCTGACAGTGTTTCTCAGATCACTCATCCTGCAGGCTGCTCCCCGCGACACGATTCTGTACCGGGGAGATCAGGGCACGTGTGCGCGAGGTAGACTCACAGCCCCACAGCACGGCCAGGAAGGGAAGGAAACTCGCTTCTCTCAGGTTGCCCACAACTAGTGTGAGTGCAAGAAACTCGTTTCACTCTGGTCCTCCAGAACTCCTGTGGATGCAAGGCATTCGCGTACTTGTATGCGTGTTTGTTCCACGTGAAGGCGCTTAGCACAATTTGCCACAGTCTGGAAGACACTGTGACCTGGGCCTGAGTGTGTGTGTGTGTGTGTGTGTGTGTGTGTGTGTGAGGGGAGGTAACCGTACTTCCCTATTGGTATGAGGTCCGAACAGGAAGAAGTATGTAAAGCACCTGGAAGAGTGTTTAGCACACTACATTAGTGCCTATTATTGGTATTATTTATGAATAGTAACCTTACTGGTGCTGATGTCATTCCGTGTGATTAGTGCCACTATTTTATTCGTGTGGGCTTACTAGAGACGCTTGTGTGGTACACAGTACCAGGTCTTAGACTGGAGTCTGAGATCTTGTGGGTTAATACGATAAATAATAGTAAGTAAGGGGAAGGGGCATCTGAGCTGACTGGTCACGGAGCAGAGTGGTAAGTGCGGTGCCGGGGGAGCAGCTGGGGGACTGTGGGAGTGAGGAGGTGCGAGTCCATTCCATAACCAGGAGACCCAAATGTTCCAAATGACAAACTCCTGGACGTTTCCAAAACTGACTGGGAAGGAATTAGGGAAATTCCAGAGAAGGAGAATCGTTTCACAGCTCCCGTGAAAGGGACCGATGTGTCTGTGGAATAAAAGTGTGAGTGGAATCCTAGCGAGACAAGGGAGGAGGCTTGGCGGCGCGGAAGGTTGGAGCCAACGCAAAGCCCTGCACCCGGGCTCAGAAGTTTCACGTTTATCCTGTAAGACAAACAAAACAAGCAAAGAACGTTCATGCAGGAGAAGGCCCACGCTGTGTTTTAGAAAGATAGCCTGTCCGCTAGTGGTCAGAAAGCATGAAAGAAAGGGAGGCGGGAGGCATGCTGGGAATATGGATGAGAGTGTTAGCCGTGAGAGTGAAGAGAATATTCCAGATGACAGAGACATCTCTCAAGTAGATTGACAAGAGACACGGGGAGGGGCGGGAGGAGGGTGGGAGCAGGGAACAGGAAAATGGAGGAGCCAGAAATTAAGATCGGCCGATAGCTTAGAAGACCGAATGGAAGGGAAACTCAGCTCACCTTTATAGAGTGAGACGGTTTTCCTAAACGCAGTAGTTCCTTGTGTCCACATCCTGCCAACAGTCTTGTAACAACGACCTTGCTCTCCAGCAATATTCCATTTAAAATATCACAGAAGAACTTTCGTGTTATATATGTTTCTTCCACCTTCAAACTCCTGAGGTTTTATTGGATATAGCATATATTTGATCTGCCACATTACATGAAAATTAAAAGAAAAATGAACCCAAACGCTTCATTTGATGTTTATTAAATGACAGTTTCTCTGGTTTATACGGCACATCACATTGTGGCAGAGACATTTTAAATCATCTATTTCCATAGTAAGTCTCTTCTCTCCTCTCTTGTGGGCCTCCTTATTGGCGTGGGCTTCTCTTTGGAGACAGGGCGAGCAGAGCAGTTAAGTCATATCTTACACAATTTTATCAGAAGTTGGTTGACTGCTCTTCCTCTTACTTCATGCTGTGCTTATAGGTATTTAAATTTACTTTTATGTTCTGCCAGTTTTACATTCCCTGACATATTGCACAAACTTAAGAGATAACAGAGAAAGCATTATCAGCTCAAATTTGGAACTAATGTGCTATTTTTGAAGTTCTTCTTGAGCTCTCAAATTGGATCCGTTTATTACCTCCTTCTTGCTACTCTAAGCAACACTAGGACCAGTCCCACCTGCAAAAAGGCAAGAAGTGAAAAATAAGAGCTGTAACAGCTGTGGAAGGTCCTTAAATTTCTAATAATTATTCATTTCACCATAAGGAATTTTACATAACATCATTCATTGATTCCTGTGCCACTCTCAGGAATATAGAACCGTGCTGTGTGTCTTCTACAGCGTCTTGAAGATTTCTTTTGCATTTTTTAGGGAAGAAACGCATGCTTTGACAAGGAAACGTGATCATGAAATTTCTCTTCTCCAGTGTGTTTTTGTTTAAACACCCAACTTCTTCAACCTAGATATTTTTCCCTGATCACATCCTTCCTAATTCTCTGTACGGTGCCAGGATTTCTTCAGGCAATAGAGTAAATTTATCCATGAGAATAAATAAAGGTTTATACAAGTATGCTTTTGAGAGAGTGGGGTGGAAACTATGGCGCCCCTGAAAGACCGTCTTATTGTTCAGACAACACGATGCACATCCTAATGCACCCAGACACTGTCCTGAGCTTTGCTTGCACTTCCCAGTTCCTCTGCAAACAAGTATAACATCTTCTACAAGTCTGGAGTTCCATGCTGCAACTCCAGCTTTCTCTAGTCCGCACGCTCTCCGCCTTCATTATGGTTAACTCTCTGATGCCTTACACACATTTTACTTAGAGATATTTGTGAGAGGAAAAACTTGATGGAAACTTTAAAACAGTGCTTTCCCTTTAAGCTCTATAATCATTACTGAGAATTATATCTGCAGCTCCCCTAGAACAGGTAAAATTCTAATCTCATTTCTATACCTGATTTGTTTCTATTAGCCACCTCCTGCCATTTAAATAGTAAGAAATGGTTTGTGACTCCCCTAGCATATGCCTTTAGTTATAGAATACACACCGGACTGTGTGTTCACTGACAAGCTGGCATTCTGTTATATCCTCTGCGCTGCTCACCATCACACATTTCTCACTTAGAATTTGTGATTTTTAATCGTTAGGTAGTTACACTTGGTCCTCTGGATATATGACAGCAGGGCACCCTAGCACACCAGACAACAAAACTCCACTGCTTTGTTCTTCTTTGTGGCTAATTTCTTATTTTTATAAAGAATTAATTAGCATACATTATTGCAAAAAAGGATTTCATTGTAATATTTACAGTCTACGTAGAATTACTTTAGTCCCACACACACTGGGTGTGTTATCCTGTCTTAGCTATCTTCTCTCCTGGCCCTCCTTTTAAACCTTTTAGTAGGTTCCATTATGCCATTTTACACACACACACACACACACACACACACACACACACACACACACACACACACACACACACACACACACACACACACACACACACACACACACACCACGCTTGCTGATTTGCTTTGACATTTTACCTGATTCCTATTTGTATTTGATGCACAGGTTGCTTTCTTTTTTGCTTTTATTGCCATTACTTTTTAATGAGTGCAGTAAAGCCAGTTGCGAGAATCTAAAGCCATGTTCAGGGACACAGTAGGACTATTAACTATACGTGTGTCACTTTATCTTTGGACATACTTGCAAAGCTGAGCAATAGTGGAAGGTCTGTGAGGGTGTTTCTCCTCCTCCCCCTGTAGTAGATCTTCTATAGTCCTGGGGTTCCTATTAATTACTGGAGGCTAAGTAGATGCATTTTCAGTGAGGAAAGAAATCCAGATTTACCGCTACAGAAGTTAGTAGGTGGCAAGACAGTGCGCTCCAGTAATGAGAGCTGGCGGCCAGTGCCTGGGCCTCTCTGTGCTGCCACAAACCACAGCACATCCCTCAAACAAAACCAATAATCCGACTTTTATGTCCTTTGCCAGGTACGTGAAAATCTTATTAGTCTGTGATCGCTGGATTCTCACAGGATTAGGCCATGTGCAGCAGTGCTAAGAAGCAGCTCAAGTAGACAGAATATGCAAGATCAACACTTGGCTATTTGCTGACTTGCTGTAATGATCACAGACTGTCCAAGGGAAAATGCGATAAAACTTAAACTCTGAGTGCCAAGCGCTGGTAGCTCATGCCTGTAATCTTAGCTACTCAGGAGGCTGAGATCTGAGGATCATGGTTCAAAACCAGCCCGGGCAGGAAAGCCCATGAGACTTTTATTGCCAATAAACCACCAGAAAACCGGAAGTGGCACTGTGGCTCAAGTGATAGAGCACTAGCCTTGAGCTGAAGAGCTGAGGGACAGTGCCCAGGCCCAGAGTTCAAGCCCCATGACTGACCAAAAACAAAACAAACAAAAAAAGACCCCTCAAACTCGTATTTTCTTAAACCATACCTTAGTTTCCTGAATAATATTAAAAAGTGAGATTTACCTAAAGAAAGGAAGTTTACTACTCATTTATAAACTGTGGTATTCTTTAATTGAGACAAATGAAATAACAATCTTTTAACATTAAAAAAAAATTGCTTTGCCTGGACAAGGAGAGAAAATGTGGTCGTGTTGCTGTTTTGAATAACGTCTTGAGGCTCACTTGTCTTCCGTGGAACAAGAGTCTTTCTGTAGAAAGGGAACTTGTTCTTAGGGAAGGCCTATAGAACCATAAAAGCTAAGCAATAAATTTCCTTGAAAACATGAGCTCCTAAAGTATGTTTGCATAGTGAAGTATGGGCCGGGCCCAACTCCAGGCTCCAACGTTTTCTCCTTGTTATCACCTCGTTAAGCGCCCGGGCCTCCCACAGTCACAGGTGTGGTGCCACTAATTAAGAAGAAGGGCTCATTACCAACTCCCATTAACATCAATTGGAGTTTTAAGGCCAAATCCCTGGACTGAAAATGTACCCCCTTAATGTTCAACACAGGTGAACGAATAAAATCATTTAAACGCCCGTGTCATGGGGTGGTGCAAATGTGCTGCTCTCCGAGGATGAGCAAACTGTTTACTGCAGTCTGGCACAAAGCCTACTGTTCTGTGAAAGGCTGGCAGGGCTTGGAAGAAAATGCTATGGCAAAGAAAGACAGGGGGAAAAGAAGAGGGGAGCAGGGCCGGACAGAACCCCCGGATTATGGTCTGAATGCATGTGGTCTCCAGTCAGAGTACTTGGAAACACGGAAGAGTGCTTGACACAGTGCGCGCCAGATTAAGTGTTCCACAGACACTATTTGCATTAAAAGATAAAAAGTAAACGCTGGCCAGCATGTTCTAGCCTGCTGATGGAATTCAGACTCAGCATTTGTTTGGAAGCGTCCTGGTCAGCCTCCCGCAGCCCCCGTGTCCTGTGCACGGTGCCCTGTGCGGCTTTTCTGTGGGAGGCTCCTGCGTTAAGGGGTTTTACTTGCACTGGACGCCCAGGCTCACGGGCGTGGAGAGCCCCCCTTGGCATGGTGGTACCCCGCGCCCGTCTCTCAGCCCAGGTACTAACAGTGACGGAAGACAGCTCCCTGTGCCTTCAGGTCTCCTCCCAAGCTGTCTTCCTTCACACTCCAGATTGTCTTAAGTTTGTCATTAATGAGGGCAAAAGAAACCTGGAAGAAATACTCCTATGGCTGTATGGGAAGATCATTTCTTGTACTTACGCTAGGCTTGCCTTACCATCTTACATGCATTAACTTTTCATCTCTCTTCACCTGCTTAAAGATTGAAAGACAGTGACAATAGGTGTATAAATGCATCATGGGATGAATAAATTGTGGGAGTTGGGGGAGAGAGAATGAACGCGTTCGTGAGAGAGTGAGCACATCCATCAGTGGCTACATGGTGTATGCACCACGCGTCCAGGGACCCCGCACCGATCAATCATTCGGGGAGCCCGCTCCAGCTCCCAGAAGGGAAAAAGAGAGAAGAAAAAGCATTGACACTCCAGTGCTATGGAGAAAGCTTAGCATTCCAAGAGGGACTCTGCTAGTTCCGGGAGGGGTGGCACACGGCTCCGTTTCTGTCTGAACTGATTCCACAGTATTAACGAATATCATCTGGAACAGCCCGGTCTTATCTGAGATACACTGTTAACAGTGGCCTTGGTAAAAGACGGTGACGTGGGGCACGCCAGGCTCTGGGAGGACCGAGCACAGGGCAGGCCGCAGCCCAGCCCCGCGAGCTAGGGAAGGAGACGCAGGCGGCAGCTGCAGCGCGAAGCTGGCACTTGGCTAGCAGCGGACTTCCAGCCACGTAGTCTGTGACTGGCTGTCCTCTCCTCAGGCCAGGCCAGGGCCCTTGACACCACTAGAACATTCTATAAACTTGACCAAGACCAATGGTCTGTCTTCCACAAACGTAACTCCTTTTCCTTGGATAGGTTTTTCTTCTTGAATATTTTTACTTTTTCTGTTTTATTTAAATATTTATTATACAAGCTCATACAATTCATGATTGTTAAAACCGATAGAACACATGCCATTTTATGTCTCCCCCCCTGCATATCTGTACCGTTAATAACCATTGGTCTTTTTTAATGGCTGCGTGGTTTTTTAAATCAGTAGATATATGATAATTTATTTCACCGGATATATTGATAGATATCAAATATGGCTCTCCACTGTGATAAACACTTCGGCAGTTGACACTCCACACAAAATGTCTTTTCATTCTTGCTCAACTATGTAGAATAAATTCCCCATTATGGAATGGCTGCAAGTACGAGAAGATAAATATTGCTAGACCGCTTATGAGAGTGTTGTACCATACTCCTCCTACACTTGGCGAAAACTGGAACCTGTCAATCTTTTTTAGCTTTGCAAATCTTATAGAAAAAAAAAAGAGTCATAGAAGTTCTTATTTTAGTCATCTACAGACTGCGGTTGCTCCCTCTCGTTCCCCTGCGTGCTCACGCCACATTCTCCTTCAGTCCCTGATCACGGGGCTTCCTCCCTGGTGCGCCCCCCTGCCCTGCCCCCCCCGCCCCGCCCCACGCTGCCTTTCACACACTCACTCCCCCAGCACGCCCCTGACCTGGCTCCCTGATCTTCAGTCCCACCATCTTGTCGTGCCTGTACCTCCCCCGCCCTACCTTCCTCTCCTTGAACACCCCTCCCTTACGCATCTGCCACGTTGTTCTTTCCCTTGCTGCTCCCTCCTTTACGCTCACTCAGCAAAGCCCTCACCCCCAGTTAAAACCACTAACGCCGCTCTTTCACCTGCTGGTCAACTAAGATGGCAAGGGAAAATAGTCCCGCAGTCCTCCTCTATTTCATTCATTCACATAAAGCATAAGGTAATATTGTGTAGCAGTAAAAAGGGTGGGGTGAAGCTAGGTCCCAGTTACTGATGGGAACACATCTCCTGCCAGCTTGCCCGTGAGTGCAGCGGATCGTACAGGGCCGCTTGTGGCAGAGCCGTGGTCCACAAAGTTGGGCATATAGTTCGCTTTACAGTGAAGCTGTCCTGTTCTATTGCCCATCCTGGCCGGGTGCAAATAAAAAAACACTGAAAAGACCGAAAATTGTTACCTCTAGGTATTGGAATTTCACAGGACTTGGACTCTCCTGGCTATATATTTACAAGCTATTTGAATTTTCCCTTTAACAGCCATGTTTTACACACATGCACAAACGTAGAATTTCCCAGGTTTTCTGAGTCTTAAGAAAGTTACCTTTTCACTCAAAGTAAGAATGGACCATTTTGATTGGCAGTTAGGGCTTTCTACATAACTACAACTGCATTGTCCTTTGCTCCTTCTTATGCGTGTAGGCAGCATGACCGCTCACAGACAGGAGTTCAAAAGGGAGCAATTAACCTTCAGTATCCTCCATAAAGGAGCACGGAGGAAAGATGTTCACAAGTACAAGTGGAAACCAAGTAGCAGTGCAGAGAAATACACCAGCTAACCCAAAGATTCTAGCTGGAAGTAAGCAAGCAGAGAGCCCCGCCACCACGAGACACGCAGCGAGCAGATAGCAGACACCGCTAGCTGTCCCTGAGGCTCTGGTCATTTCCATAGCATATTTCTCTTTATAAAGATCCAAATGGGGCTGGTTAAAATCTCAAGTAAAAAGAGTTCAAAGATAGTATGGTTTTCCTAAGACATAAGCAAGCTATTTCAAGGTAGCTTGCTGACTTAACGCTTTCCTAGTATTTAAATTTAAGAAAAGCTGACTTTCAAACTGTACCCCCTCATATTATATTATGAGTTTAAAAAATGGTAATGCAACAGTGGTAATTCCTAGATCTTCATCCCCAAATAGCATTCCACAGTAAAAACAAGGTCTCCTTGAAGAAGTAGCTGGCTGCACTCTGGGGAGGGGAGGGGACAGGACGGGCTGAAAGCTGTGAGCATAAGAAAGGAAGGACAGCGCCAGGCCGAGGAAGGGGAGCCAACCGCATGCAGGGGATTGCACCCCTGCAAAACAGCTGTCATGGACATGCCAGGTAGATGGGGCCGTCTGGAGTGAGCCCCTGGAGCCAAAGCTAGGACCATTCCACAGCCAAGTCCAAAGAGTGAGAGAAACATGTCTGAGCTCACACAGACACTAATAATCCCCTGCACTTAAGGTGTAGCATTAGCTATTACTAAGGTGTAGACTTAGTTCTTCCATTCCCAAAACTGGGATGTTTAAAAAAAAAAAAAAAAAGGTACTACTAGTTGGGTGCTGGTGGCTCACGCCTGTAATCCTAGCCACTCAGGAGGCTGAGATCTGAGGATCCCAGTTCAAAGCCAGCCCAGGAGAGACTCTTATCTCCGTTAACCACCAGGAAACCAGAAGCCAAAGAGCTCAGGCCAGGCCCTGAGTTCAAGCCCCACGACCACCACCACCACCAACAACAAAAGCAATACTACTCTATTATCTTTACAGTTAAAACAGAGTGGAGCTTGCTTTCAATGATCAAGGTCAGCACGAGAACTTATGTCCATTGACCACACGGTCTGATGTGATGGGAACGAACATCCCCTGGATGAGCATTCTTCCCCCAAACCCAAATGTCCAGTCTAATACTGAGTAACTAATACTAGAGAAACCCAGACAGAGGGGCCTTCTATGAAGTCGCTGGCCAGTGAACTTCAGAGGTGTCCGGATCTTGGAGAAGGATAGAAGGCTGAGAAGTCTGTCACAGACAGAAGAGACCAGGGGCACAAACGGGTGCCCACGGCGGCTGGGCTGCGTGCTCAGAACAAGCAGGGCCTCTCGGGGAGATGGCTCCCCTGTGAGCCTGCTGGGGCTCAGCCACCAGGCGGGCACACCAGGCACGCGCACGGCACTTCTACCCAGGCTGACAGTGGGGCTACAGAGGAAATCTCTGGATCTTTTCTGGAACTTTTCTGTAAATCTAAAATAACTCCAAAACAAAACATTTCTTCACGCTGCTGCACCCACGTTAGAGCAGCTCAGCTTCAGAACCCTGAGGCACCGAGGACTGGCAAAGGGGAACAGCAAGAGGAGCGCCCATTTGTCTCCCGCGGGAAGGCAAAAGGCACCGAGTTTGGAAGAGGGTTTGGCCATTTCCTACCAAACTCAGCATGCTCTTAGCATTCAGTGCTGTGGCTGCCCACCTGGCTACTGACCCAGATGAGTTTGGGTAAATCACACCCATAAAAGCCACCATTAACACTCCGAGGATTCATAATTGTATTCATAATTGCTCACTCTTGGAAGCAGTGCTGAAACCCTTCAGTGAAGTTGTTGGGATCATACAGCATATAGTGTCAACAAACAGACCTCACTTTCATTTACTAATAGACGGAAAAGAGCTATCAAGCCACAGAAAGACACAGATGAACATCAAATGTGTATTGCTAAGCAAAAGAAAGCCAATCTGAAAACACGATATGTTGTATGATCCCAACAATTTGACATTCTTGAAATGGCAAAACTGGAAAAACAGCAAGAAAAAGAAAAGGGTGCCAGGATTTCCAGAAGAAGGCAGCAGGGATAAATAGGTGAGTCACGGTAGGTAGACGCATGATAAATTAAACACACGGTGAATTGTAATGAACTGCGTCCTTCAGTTAATAATCAGGTATCAATGGAGCCATCAGTTGTAGGAAAAACCAGGCCTCACGAACCCAGCATATTAGCAGAACTAAGAGGGGTCCCGGGACACCATAGGAACTCTGCATTTTGCACGCTGTATTTCTGTACTCATTCTCTGTACTTATTTCTGTTTTTATTACGGTTTTTCTGTAACACTAAAAGTGTTCCCCCAAATAAATTCTACTTTTAGAAATGCAATGGAAAAAAAAAAACATAAAAGGAAAAGCTTCGATAGACGGACACATGGTACAGCAAACAGAGTAAAAATGTCAATCGTGGTGGACCACGATCGAAAAAGCTGTGAGACCCCAGCACAAGAACGTCCAAACGAATCAAATTTGTTTAAAAAAAAAAAAAAAAGATTCAACATAAAACAATAGAAGGTGACTTCTCTGCGTTCAGTGACTGGTCTTCACCCCGAGGTCAGTCCGCTCCGTCTTCCAAGCCAGGAGTCTGGATAGAAGCACGCCGTTGAGACACACAGCGAGGTGCTAGCCGTGCGTCCCGTCCCGTCACTGGGGCGCCACAGGTGGCGCCCCGGGCCTCTGCAAGGCTGGCGGTGGACTCCGTCTGTGCTCTTGTTCCCCTTTAGCTCACCGTCCCTTAGCATCCACAAAGTATAGTTTGTGTGACTTGCCACGACGTGATGATAACGCCAGTCCTGAGGGGTGCAGATTTCCCATGAGACACCTAAATACACAGAACGCTTGCTCTGTTCTCAGTCACTACACTGTGTAAAATGACATATTAAAAATAGCTTGACATCGTTGCATTTTTGTCTGTATTAAACGCCTTATGAAACAGTTATCACAGACACATGGCTGTTGTGTTTTAATCATTTTGAAGGGAACCATGTCTGTCTCCTATATAAAATGCATACTTTCATTCTTTTTTATATATATTTTTTATTGTAGAAATACTGTACAGAGGGATTACAGTTACACGAGTAAGGTAATGAGTCTATTTCGTATCGAGCATGGTTACCCCCTCCTTTGTTTTTCCCCTACCATCCCTTCCCTCCCCACCTCCCCACCTCCCCTGCCCCCAAGTTGTAAAGTTCGTTTTCAACATGGTATCCTGTACATCTCATTGTTGCAGTGGGTCATCCTAGCCAAAAGACTTGCAAACTTATTCTGAGAAGAGAATTATAAATCCTAAGTCACGGAGTTTTAACCCCAAGTGATGAGCAGGTTGCTTTGTCCAGTCAGATATCACGCATTGTAGAGGGCGGGCTGAGGGCACCCTACATTGGGTTTATAGCGGCGTTCCGCATGGACAGTGTTTACTGCTCACAGCGCGCGTGGAAGTGCGTGAGGGTCCTCAGCTCTGTGACTCCAGCGGTACCTTCCCTCCTGAGGAGCCCTTCTGCTTCAGACCACTCCTCACGTCCTCATGAAGGCTAATAGTGATGTCTTCCCTTCTAATTAAAAAAGGAAGCATTATGCCTCTTGAATGCTAGTGACTGTCTTTATGGTATTTGCCAGAAGATAAACCCAAAAGGAAAACAATTCTATTAAATGACACTGTTTTATTCTAGAATTTTAGTGTAGGCTCATTTTAAAATACGTATGTGGGGCTGGGAAAGTGGCTCAGTGGTAGAGCGCTTGCCTGACATGCCTGAGGCCCTGGGTTCGATTCCTCAGCCCCACATAAGCAGAAAAGGCCAGAAGTGGTGCTGTGGCTCAAGTGGTAGAGTGCTAGCTTTGAGCAAAAGAAACTCAGGGACAGTGCCCAGGCCAGGTCTGGCAAAAAGAAAAAAAAAAAACACCTGGATGGTTTTTCAACTCAGTGGAATCATATTCAGCTAATTATCAAATAATTCTCATTTTAGTCTCAGAATTACACTGATTATTTGAATCTTTAAAGCTTTTATCTACAGTTGAATCACAAATCTAATATTTCATAGTTTGGTTTCTTAATGTTAACTAAATAATTAGGTCCTAAAATGAAAGGATTGTCATATATTAAAAGTTTGTCTTGTAGCATTAATCCTGCTAGGAAAAAAAATGATTTCTGTCCAACTTAATCAGCCAGAGGTCTTTATCGGTGGCAGCGCTAATTGATTAGGTTCTCATCAAGGTCAAACGTACACTTTGTGGCCAGAGGCAGCTAATTAGCAAATTGTCAGTCGTGTATATTTACACTGACGGCACATAATGCCTGTTATTTGACTGTAAAGTCAGAAGGTCGTCGAATCTTTTGTGCACTTTGCCCTCGAAAAGGGCAGCCATCACCCAGGCACCAGAATGCATTCATAACAGAGATTTAGCTTATTACTTATTGACCTCAATCCCTCTTAGAAACAGGTGTCTCGCTCCTTTTGGGCAAATAATACATCATTTCTTTGTGAAATACTTGAGCTTCCATTGAAATCCTATACTTACTGTGTCAGGGTTTTTGTTCAGCAAGCAGTTCACACTTTCAACGCTAAATAGCTTTTCAAGGGGCAAACCAGTCCCAGGACTGCACCCTGTGCGAGGTGATCTCTCCCGCCCAGTGGCTTGTGGTAATGGCGGCAGGTGGGTGTGGGGGTGCTGGGGAGGCTGGGGAAGTCAGTCCCATGGCCGACCGCTGGGCTGTGTCCCAGCCTCAGCGCGGGGAGCATGGGGTCGGGCCTTCTGGAGACAGGGGAGGTTGGATGTGTGTGCACGGGTCACAGGCAAAATGGAAATTTGAGGTCATTCGTCATAAGCCAGTCATGAAAAAGCTCTGCCTATTTTACCAGTAATTTTTGTGATCATAAAACACTATACGGAACTTACAGGGTGGTGATGTTGCTAGCAATCGTCGTTAGCATTTTGCTTCATTTTTTTCCTGCGAATCCTCTTATACTTTAAGGTAACATTATCACCCCTCCTTTATTAACTATTCAACCATTACCAGTAATTCCATAATGTTAGATTCTGTGGACAAAAGACGTCATTGTTACAAAGTGTGCCTCTAGATCAGCCTAGAAACTCATGGATCAACATAGATTCTTTCCTTTACACTGCCCTGCTAAAATGCATCCCTCCCACCTAAAATTTAAAAAAAAAAAAAAACCCCAGTCCAAAGCTCTGTGTTAGTGGCTTGGGCAATTAATCCTAGCTGCTTGGGGTCCTCCAATGGAGGAAGCAGGCTTGAGAGCAGCCAGGGCAGGGAAAGTTTGTGAGCTCCGTACCGGCCGGAGAAGCTGGCCATGGGGGTGTACACCCCTGCCCTCAGCAGTAACGGCTGCCTGCAGGAGGCAGACCAGGGCTCAGCCACATGCCCAGAAAGGAAGTGAGGCCTTGTCCTAAAAATAACCTGTGAAAAATAGACCTGGAAGCTGGACGCTGATCACTCACGCCTGTCATCCCAGCGACTCAGGAGGCTGAGATCTGAGGATCAGAGTCCAAAGCCAGCCTGGGTAGGAAAGTCCAAAGACCAAAAAGCTGGAAAGGGAGCTGTGGTTCAAGTGGTAGTACACTAGCTTTGAGCATAAAATCTCAGAGACAGCCCTGGGTGGGTGCAAGCCCTGGAACCAGCACAAAAATAAATAGGCCTGGAGCTATGGCTCAGTGGTACTGTACCAGCAACCAGCATAGCAAGTACCGGCCTAGAGTTCACGCTCCAGAGCTACACAAAATTAATGAAGGAAAAATCCAACCTATCAGTTCACTACTGAATATCGTCAGTGGATGCAGGGCCTTCTGCTGCACTCGGGAGCCTGGCCAAGGAAGCACTCAGTGAGCGCTGAGTGTGTGGCACAGGAAGCACTCCGAGACAGCTGATTGAGTGTGAGTGACAGCCACAGGCACATCTGCATGTGAACGCTAGCAGGACACTATCCTCTGTTCCCATGGAAGAACTGGGTGTGTCGGCTTTTTAACTTGTTAAACATCAAACAAAGAGTAGCTAGCTGTAATTCTTTCCCAGATCAGATTTTTATAAGCATTTTCTTGGTTTTTGAGGGGAGGTGATAAATTATATTCCCTTAACACGTTACACATCCACTGCTAGTATCAAAATAAACTAGTTGCAATGCTTTGTTTTGGATATTCTTTTCTCTTTTCCTTGATACTAGAACAAATAACAATTGTTGTAGGCCATCAAGTTATAAGGCCCCAGTAATCACCCACATTAGCTCTAAAAAAAAAAATTAGAGGAAAATACAAAGACCAGCATAAGAAGTTCTTAAGAAATAAACTTTCAGAGACCAGATGGCCCCAGCTTTAAAAAGGTTGTAAGGGGGCACTTGCTGTTCAATTGTAGAAGGGAAGGAAGAGAAGCCACATAATTTGGCAGTGACTGAGATTTTACTACAAAGAAATATTATTTCAGTTATTTTCGTAATTGACTTAATAACCTTTTCTCATTAGCAAAAAGCATTGAGGTGCTTCTGGCCCTCTCTCCTCTTCTCTGCAGATCCCCAATCCTTTCTGCCTCTGTCTTTCCCTTCCTCCAGGATCCCTGGTCCTCGTCCGCTCTGGGTAATTGTTCCCTTTCTCTCTGGGCCTTTTCTAACCTCTTTCTCTCCACCTTCCCCCTCTCTCTGTACCTCTCCTTCTCAGGGCCTCTGAAGGTACTTCCTTGACCCCCAGAAAAATGACTTCTGAAAGGGAGATTGAACTGAAGAAGTTTTCAACTCTCCAGTGCTGGAGATCAAACCCAGAGCCTCGTTCATGCTAGGAAAGCCCTCAGTTTCCCAGCTGCACCCCCACTCCTGCTCACCCCCTTCAAAGACCCGTCCTGTGCATGCACCAGAAACCGGAGCCAGCCCTGGGCGCTCTGAGCCTGCTTGGGCTGGTTTGTTTTATTTATTTATTTTTAGTTAGTTTTTGCTTTGCTATTGTTTTAACTATAGAGAACAGATGCATAATCCCAGACCAAAAACATTGGAATCTCATTCTATTGGTTTCTCAAGTTGACCTCTAACAAAATTCTGACTGTTTTTCTTACTATTTGTCTGTAAAGAGAGGGCTTAAAAACAAAATTCTAATTTAACAGGAAGGCAGGTTAAAAAGAAAATCAGCCCCCCCCCCCTTCAAAAAAGAAATCCACAGCTTCCCATTGAATTGGAGCCAGAAACTCTGCCAGTTTTATTCTGGTGTCTCGGAGCTGTGCCCTGACCCTTCTGACTGGAGAATCTTCATGCACTTGATCTCTCCGGGCACCTTTCTAAAAGTGCCATCTTCCTTCGTATCGAAAAGCCCTCCACGATCTTGTGTCATTAATTAGTATTCGTATTATGTCTTGCACAATCTGTTGGGGAGCTGGGGAAGTGAGCAGGTCGAACAGCTCTTCTGTTTGTTTGGTCATTCACGTGACAGTGTGTGCCCTGCCCGGCTGCCCCTCGGGGTGAGGGGTCAAACGCTGAGTGAGGTAGAGACGCACTTACGTGTCTAAACACATAAAAATAAATGGCACTTGGCAAACCGGGCGGGGAGACACAGGCCCCTTTAAAAATAGACCCAGGATGGCTCTCTGATTCACAGCAGCCCGGGTTGGCTTTCCGTCAGGTGGCCATGCCGCTTGAGACGGGCCGGCCCCTCGCTCCGTGACGCACATTTCATCGTGTTTTTTTTTCCAACCATTTGTTCTATCAACCACAACATGCTTTGAACATCTCTTTCAAACGGAGGGTGTGTGTATAGATTGATCAAAACAATGTTTTTAACATTCCAAACAATGTAAGAAGATAGTGGATGGGTGTCAGTTCGCCTATTATGCCCCTCTCCTCCTCTCCTCCCTCGTCGTCTGCTGATCTGAGAACTTGTGTGCCAAGTTGTGTGAGATGCGCTTCCAATGGCTGCATGTGACAGCAAGGAGGACAGATTTGGAGTTGCATATGGGACTGTCACATGGTTTGATTTTCTTGTCTTCCAGGCACTGAGATTTCTTTCCACTGAGCTTTACTATGACAAATTTTCAGTTGTGACAAAAGTTCAGCAAAGTTTCTATTAAGGAATTTACACACCATGGGTATGAGGAAGGAAAAAAAGTTTTCACCCATTACTGTCGTATTTACGTACGCTAGATACTTCCAATATTTTACACACATACACACACACACACACTCACACACTCAATTTTGGAAAAAAATAATTCTTGGCTTTCTCGGAGAGGTTTTGTGAAAATTTGAGGAGACATGGAGCTTTGATACCCTCCTTGCCCTTTTGGAACCAACGGCTCAGCGGAGGAAAGCAGCAGATGCTTTGTATAAAGGTTTCTTCTGCTTAGGTACAACCGCAGAGATTAATAGAAGGAGAACACGACCCGCCCATCCCCCATGCCCATCTCCTGCGAAACAGACAAGGTCAAATATGGTTTTTGCTTTGAAGATGCACACTTGGAGTGATCCTTTCATGACCTTTCGTGACCTGGTACCTCCTTCCCCCACCCCACCCAGTGGATCACCATCAAGGGCTCTCTCAGGACTCCACCGGAGGTGACTTGGAAGGATAAAGCTCTAGCGATTTCTGTGTCCAGTGAGTTAGGACCAGACCGTGCTGTACGCAAGTGTGAATTATACAAACTCAGACCCAGTTCCTGTAAAGCCCGGTACACATGGTGCTGGCTCTTGTGTTACTTTCCCCCTGTACAATACAGGTATGGCTTATTTTTAAGTGTCCATGAATAAATAAAGTCAGCTTTGTGGCACAGGAGGGTTTTTTTAAAAAAACATAATTTAGAAATAATGATCCCCTGCTTTGAGCCTAAATTCTACATAATAGATGTTTTGTGTACCTCCAATCCCCAGAATAACTCCGCAAAGTCGATATCATTATTGTCTCCATTTTTCCAGGGCCCAAGAGCCTGGCATGAAGAGAGCAGTGATTTCCTGTTTGAGATTTTAATTCCTTTTCCTGAGTGAGCTTGGAGACGTCGTGTGCCTGATTAGGTAGTCGGCACTGGCATCCTGCACAATGAGGTCTGTGCGTGGCAGGTCCAAGCCCAGACTGCCCTGTCTCCAAGCCACGCTTCCAATCCCAGAGGCACGGACGCCATACCCAGCGTCCATTGCCATGGCTCAAGATCCTGTGCATAGAATTCAGTGCATAGAAAGGTACCTGTGACTTGTACGTTGTCTCTCTTTCCCTTCCAAAGAGAAACTTCTGCTAAAGCTTTCTTCAGACGATATCGCATCTTTGCCATGCACTTCATGGGAGTTTGAACTAAATCTGGTATAATAAGGTTTGATTGGGCTGTTATATTCTACCTCATAAGTCGCTCTGTACAGTTGAGAAGGAAAATTGCTTAATAGAAAGTTATATTCATCACTAACTTTACCTTAATTCCCCAAAGCAATTTGTTAACAATTCTATAAGATAAGTGTACAGCTCTCAGAAAATGATAAAAAGCACTGTTTAGAAATATTTCTGTCCATGAATCATGCTATATTTTGGGGAATGGAGGAAGGAGTTTTACTCTTTCTATAATTTTTTTCTTTTGAGATAAGTTTCATTGTATTTCTCCAAGAACATTAAATAGGGTCACATCTTTCCGGTTTTCTAAAAAAGTCTATTTCTTAAGTTTTTTTTATTGTTCTTAGAAAGGTGATGTTCAGAGGAGTTGCAGTTACATAAGTCAGGTAATGAGTACATTTCTTTTTGGACAGTGTCACTCTTTCCCTGGGGAGTCTGTTTCTAAAGCACATACCTGAACCTAGGTCTAAGGTTGGAACTTTTATTTATTCCACGCTTTTCCCAGGTAGTTACTGGATATATTGAATTTAAATCATACTGTTATGTGTACTCTATCTCATCTGAAGTTAAAAACTTTAACACAAATAATAGAGTAAGTCAATGACTGGAATTTGTTCTGAGAAGAACAAGAATCCATTTGCTGTTGATGTTAATGTCGCAGAGGCAGTACAGTGACTAATGATAGATATTATTGTCTGCCAACTAAACTCAAGAGACACTGGCAATCAGCAAAACTAATTACTTTGGTAAGTTGCTAAGTGCAAAGGAAATATAAAAAAAACCTTTTGCTTCTGTCAGCAGTAACCAATTTAAAAAGATAATGGGGTGATTCGTACATAGTATCATCAGAACGAGAAACTGAGGATCGCTATAAAGAAAACTGCAGATCGCACGACATCACTCACGCTGGGAAATGTGGACAGACACAGGACGTTGCTGTAGAAGACGGCTTAGAGAGGTCTGTTGTCAACAATTTTACTGAAGAAGCAAATTTGAGTTGATTACAATTTCACCTTACCGGTACCAAACCAGGCGCGACAATGGTGAAGTCGATGGAGAGGCGTAACACGGGTGAGGAACAGCCTAGAAACATAGACGAGAAAGACGGGAGGGGAGAGCAAGGAAGCGATTGACAGACACCAAAATGCGAATGATAGACAATGAAATTCCTCTGCCATGGGAAGCGTGGCCACATGGGGAAATGTCTCCCGTAATCATGCGGTTGGGCGTTCTGTGGCTGGGCTGGCAAGTCCTTCCTGGAGACACCTTGTTCTCTTCCGGAAGCGGCCTGGCCCAGCACTGCCCACCGCTCTGCCCAGCGCGTTGTTGATTCCCAACATGGTCTGTGAAGCGCAGCTATCCTGGAGCCGCTTCTCCCCTTCCAGACTCGTGCTGTGTTTACATCCATTTTTGCTGAGGCTGACACCTTGGCACTTGAGCTGTTTCACAGACGCCCCGCCCCCAGCAGCTCCATTTGGAATTCACGACGAGCTAAAAGTCAGATAATAGAAACTTGAAATTATGTAAGCTAAACTTAGGGCTTCTGCTTTGGTTTTGGTTTCTGTCTGTTTGCTCTTGCCCTCTAAGACCCACGCTAAGCCCATGCGGGGCCTGAACCTGCTCAGTAGCCAAGGCTGGCCTCGAACACGACTCTTTCATCTCAGCCTATAAAGGGTTGAGTTACAGGCATGCACCACCATGCCCAGCAGTGAACTTCAGTTTTTATGCAGAGTAAGCGTAATTATTTACAATATATTTTCTTTTTACTTGTCTACATTGGTGGGTTTTCCACCAAAGGAACAATTTCTAGAATATTTCCAGTGAAGCTTAATAGACACGGTATGCACTGGTCACAATAATAGAGCTTGAAGAAGGTAAAGTGTAGGTATAATGGCTATGCTCACTCCACAACTAAGTGTAGGAAGAATTACCTCATCATGCAGGTCATCAGAGGTCTTGCAAGTAATATTAGCTTTCTATTTAGTTCATTACATTTATAGTAATTTACTACAGAACCATCATTATGGCATTATTTTGTTGTAAGAAAGTGCACTTATAGCTACAAGAAAGTTAGTTTGGAAAGATTATTTTGCTAAGTTGAAATTTATAGTCTTTATTAAGTATATAAGCAATGCATCTAGTTTTTCTTTAAGATTAACTTGATACCAAAAGCTTAGCAATCTTATAATTTTGTAAAAGCGGAAAGAAAAGTATTTCTAATTTAATTACTCATGTCTGAAAGGATACTTGAGTATATGCTTATTGGGGATAACTACTAATCAGACATATACTAAGCCCTATTCTCTTCCCAGAATTTTTCTTAGTTCTTCAGTGATCTATAAAGGCAGGAGGACCAACACAAGATCACTCAGCGTACTCATAGTGTTGGTTTTTTAAGTCACTTTACTAAAGGGACTTGACAGTTTCAGATTACGTATCATCTTGTGTTTCTCCATCTCTCCTTGGTGACAGTCATGTGACTGGATGGACTGTAGGGCCCCGCTGCCTAGTGCCCAGAGACCTCACCGGGACGAGAGCTATCTGGGCTGCGGTCCAACACGGAAATACGCCAGATATTTATTGGATAGTGGTATCACAGGACTCTGAATTTAAAAATCAGAAGAATTAATTTCTAGGAACTACCAGGTTAAGAAACATTTATTCATTTGAGAGCTATCCATTTGAGAGCTACGGCATGAATCCCATTTTATGTGATGGGCATTTTTCTTTCAAGGCAGTATGTTGACTTATCTGACTACCACCCAAGTTATCCTTTTAGTCTTGAAGGTTATAAAGCCGTAAGAATGTTGGAGTGGACGGTAAGTTAGAGACAGGATCCAATCGTGAAGAAGCAGAGATTCTGCCCCAGCCCCTTCCTCCCCTTCCTCCCCTTCCCAGAGGGAACAGAGGGGCCCAGCTAAGTGCAGACTCTTTACATTTTCCTACCGCATTGGTCTAAAGTCATATTCCCCTAGAATTGTAGACACAGGACATCGTGATGAGACTTAGGCTGTAATTATATTGTATTTTCTCAATTTCAAATTAAGTCACTCAAGCAGGAGTTGCTGGTGGCGTAGAGTTTTTAGTGCAGTGTCCTCTCAAATTATTTGAGCACTAGTGGGAACAAGTTAAACCCTAGGGAAGGCTGGCTTCACTTTTTACTGCACATGCATCTCCAGTGGGTAAATACTTGTGGAAAGGAGGTTGGCTTCAATTCTAACCATCTCAGGACTAAATTCAGAAATTCACTGCTGATACCTCTGTATTAGTTCTTCTGTAGGAATACAACCCTGCCAAGGGAGATCAGTTAATAAACATTCAAGACTCTTTATTTTCACACATAAGTTGCCCAATACCCTTACTTGTCTTAAAACTGGAGAGACCTTATAAATTTTGGGGAATATAAATTAAGTGCTTGATTTTGGAGATTATATGAGCCTTTTGGGGAAGTTGGATGTGAATAAGAACTTTGGAGGGGGGACTGGGAAGATGGCTCAGTGGTAGAGCGCTTGCCGTGCATGCCTGAGGCCCTGGGTTTGATTCCTCAGCACCACATAAACAAAAAGAAAAAAGCCGGAAGTGGTGCTGTGGCTCAAGTGGTGGAGCGCTAGCCTTGAGCTGAAGAGCTGAGGGACAGCGCCCAGTCCCAGAGTTCAGGCCCCACGACCGGACCCAAAAAAAAAAAAAAAAGAACTTTGAGGGGAAAACTCATAGCAAGATGCAATGAACAGAGCTAAGCTTTCAATGGAAATACAATCAAACTGCTCAATGTTAGCATTTTCTTCTTTCCATCAATGAAATGACAACAAAAAAATGTTGAAGCCTTGATTTCTGAAGATAGGATAGCAGTAATTGATCATGCCAGCAAATCAAGCAATAATTTTTAGCGTCCTAAAGTGGGGTATATGCTGAGGGTTTTCTTCTTTAAACAAAAGCAGCCTGTCAGCTGTGGTGTGCATTTAAGTACAGGAGAGGTTGATGTTTCCCAAATGTACAATCAGAGGGAGAAGAAAAATATGTTTTCAAGCTTAGGAGATTGCCAACAATGAAATAGAAAATAAATAGAATTTAAATGTACAATATTGTTATACCTTGTCAAGGAAACGTTCATTAAAATCAGACTTCCTTTTTAAAAACATAACATAAGATTTCTACCAAAAGACTCCTCAAGAGTCTGACAATTAATGTAAAAGAAATTTTAAAGTGCCAGGATATGACTGACATGAAAAAATTGAGCTGTTACATTTTCAAAGAGCTATTCCACAGATCTTAGTAGCAGTGGTCTCCCGCTGATTAATTAATACAATCAGTTACACTACTCAAGGGGGCCTAAGAGTTTTGAACACTATTGATAAGAACCATTATTTCCAAAGTTAAAATATGCAGGTTTCTGTTTATTTCTTCTGTATCATCAGGCTTACGACATTTGTTTGGTAGCTGTGCATGGTTTTGGAGGCGCAATTATGCGTTTGGGCTGTTAAAATACAGTCCACTGCGATCTGTGTGAGGAGCGTGCGGTACGTTCAGATGAGTAGTGGTGCCCAGTCCCCCACCCCACCCCGAGCTGGACATCCCGGTTCCCTGGAGCTGCGATGGCATCCAGACCCTCCACATGTTTGGAGTAGTCCTGATGAGAATACGCAGGGAAGGAGGTGCCCTGGAAGTGCTTAGAGATAACCTGCTGTCTTTAAACCTGTTTGCTGTGGATAGAAAAACTTCACCTTGCCTTGTTTGAAGATGTCGTGTTGTTTTACTTGTAAATCCAGTGAAGTATATGGCGGAAAAGAATCAAATCAAAAGATCAATCTCAGAAAACAGGAAGGCATCTGAATCAAATGATGACACATTTCAAAGGTGTAAGATTCTCCTCCCAACCTTTATCTACAGAACAACAGACATATGTAAACATTTCAAACTTTCAATGTTTTCTTTTTATTCCCATAATGGAAAATGAGGGAAATTGTTAGTTATCTGCCCACAGGCTTAGAAAACGATTGCCCAGCAGATAGCTGCGTGGGCAAGCTGAGTTTCCCACCCTTTCCCCCCTCAAGGAGAGTCCCAGACATGGCTTCTCTGTCTCCCTCACCAAAGTGCTCAGATGCATTAACTCCATTCTCCCACTCAACTGTCTACCACACCGAAGGTCCACCGTCCAAACACTAGTACCAGAGGAAGTGGGGAGGAGAGGAAGGTCAGAAGGGAGGGAGGATTCAGATGACACAAAATCCATGCCTTCTCCATGAAATAGTGAGGGAGAGGATGATTCTATAACCAGCTGAGATCTTTAATCTCGATTTCTGAGTGAGCTTACGAGGCAGGAACTTTTAAAAACCAGGATATTACATTCCGTCGTGTCCTCCAATCCAGAAAGCAGCAAGTCGCTGGCAGTCACGTCTGCATGCGGAGCACGGCTCTTTGTGGAGCGGCGTTCTGTCATCTTGCTGCCCGTGCGGGGTGTGGCCTCACCGACACACCCCGGTACCAGTGGCTGGGGGTCAGGCACCGTTCTTCCACAGTTTCTCAGATAATGAGTTCTGAGCTTGCTGTGATCCTTTGTACCCTTCAGGACCAAAAAACAACACATTTCCTGTTTGTTCAGCAGACCAAACTGATTTTAAAAAGGAAAGAATAGCCGGATGGCTTTCTGAGCTAAATAGTACAACTGCGCACTGGACTCAAGGGGTAGAATAAGTGAATAATTCTATATGCAAGTTTCCTGGTATGCTCACAACTCTCTGCTAAGACTTTGAAGCTAAGGATTCCACCAACCACATTTGTTGTGTGTATGTGTACATTTTTCAGGAAGCATATGTTAGTAGGGCTATTAAGCAATTAGCTTCATGCATATAGATAGTTCACTTTGCACCAAACCATATGATGTGATTGGAATTTATAGAAAACCATCTTCCTTGCCAGAAAAATGAAGTGAGTTAATTCTCTAGTTTGGAGAAATATGGTTTCATGGCTGCAATCTGTAGCCTTAAAAATTAGGAACTTCGTATTCTATGTTCGATAGCTTAGGAAAACATAAAAAGTACCGAAGTTTTGTTTTATTAAAAGGAGAGATGAGGAAGAGATATATTTCCTGTTTACTGAATAGTTGTTAACTTCCAATAGAAATTGAGATTTCAAGTATACATGTCATATAAATAGATGTGTATGTGTGTCTATATCACATGTATAGATGATGTGCCATGAGGTCATATCTCCTTGTCAGAAGTGGTTCTGTGCTTTTTAGCAATCTATGTGAGAGAGACATGCAGTCAACAAGAGAATGTGCAATGCCCAGGCAGTAAAAGCGAACTGGCTTCTTTGGGGAGGAGGGAAGTAAGGGAGTGTTGGGGAGAGAGTCAACAGAGTGTGGTGTAAGGGTGAGAAGATGTACCAGTGGAATCCTCGCCGGTCAAATTCATATACACCAAAAGGATAAAAGCCAGAACTGGGTGGTCAGTGGAAGCCCAGCTGTTTCTAAGGACTTAAACAGTAACCCTTCTGGGATGAAAGGCCAAGACTGACATCTGAGAACATTTCAGAGTCACCTTGGCTTTTTGCATTCCCAGAAAACACAACAGAACCACCCACACCCAAAAGCAGGGCAGACAAGTAGCACAGTAACCCAGAGATGCGCCCGAGGTTTTGAGTGTCCTGCGCCAGCTCATGCGTTTTGGCACGTGTGCAGAAGGAGGTGTCGCCACCTTTGAACCGTGGACTTGCGCTTTGCAGAAAGAGCCTCGTTTCTTCTTGTCTTGCCTCTTTTTAGGGCATGCATATACATTCTTGGCCATATCCATTCGTCACTTTCTCTTCTCAGGAGAAAGGGGGAATTTGCTAAACGTCCACGCAGCGTCTGCTACAAGATGTAAAATTTTACATGATTGGTCTTTTATAAATAATAAGCAAAACCAGTAAATCGAAGTGCTCAAATTAGCGTGTGTTCGCCGCCGATCCCTGAGAAAGGAAGGGGTTGATGTTCTTTATGAAAGCTGCTTTTTCTCTTAACTGCTGCCATTTTTATTGAGGATTTCCCTGTTCAGCACTTAGTTCCAATTTTTTCAATGATCCATTTCGACATAGACAGCAATATTCTTACAGTCGTATGAGTTTGGGTTGCATTTTATTGCACTGAAGATTCTTCCAGAGCACTATTGTGAGTTACCGCATTCACACCCTGGGATTGTAGAGCTCTGTGCTCACAAGAGTCGTCAGGAGCGGGTCCAGGAAGTCCTGGGCCGGCCTTGGAAGTGAAAACCCCGGTGGAATCCAGCCTTCAGTAGGAGCGGCTGGCATGTGGGACCCCTCTCCACAGCAAGGCCCGCCCTGCAGGCTGGGGAGGGCAGCAGAGGACCCCTCCCCACAGCAAGGCCCGCCCTGCAGGCTGGGGAGGGCAGCAGGGGACCCCTCCCCACAGCAAGGCCCGCCCTGCAGGCTGGGGAGGGCAGCAGGGGACCCCTCCCCACAGCAAGGCCTGCCCTGCAGGCTGGAGGAACACCTGCCGTGGCAGCCTGGACCCTCCGAGTAGAGGTGGTGGAGAGGGACCCAGCAGGCTCTGGTTCACCCCACCCCTCCCCTGAGTGTGGGCCTCACGCCCACAAGACTTCCAGTCTGTCTGATTTCTTTTTTCCCTTCGTCGCCTCAGTTTCCTCTTTGGTAAAATGTCTGTGCTGTGTCTTGACCTGATGTTCCTGTGAGGTTTAAATGAGCCTGTAAGAATTGGAATGCCTGAAATACAGCGGTTGCTCTCCCTTGTCTGTGGGTGGACGGGCACTTGGTATAAGTGCCCGTAAGACATCCTCAGCATCGTGTTCCGTAAGACCGTGGCTGGGAAGTAAGCGTCACTGCGTCTGCGCTCCCTGCTTGCGTGCAGGGGCTGCTGGTGGCTTCTAGGCTTTCCTTTGTCATTAGGAAGGATATCCCCCCTCCCCTCTCTCCTTCCTTCTCCCTCCCTCTCTCTTTCCCCTCCCCTTTTCCTTTTCTATTCTTTCCTCTTTCTCCCTCTCACCTCTTCTCTCTCTCTCTCTCTCTCTGTCTGTCTCTCTGTCTGTCTCTGTCAAGTTTCAGGTCTCCTTGTGCTCATATGTTATGTTTTCCTTTGACTTTGACTCAGAACTGGGGAATTGAACATTTCTTAAAAAGAACCAAAGTCAGGAAACCGCGGGCTCTTTCGTTTCTGGACAACATGAATAAGAAGACTGTCATAAAAAATATGGAGCCTCAGGAGGAAATAAATGAAAGTGAACCCTAGAGGGCAGCATTAAAAGGCACGCAGGGAAACTCTGTGAAGAAGTGAGTATTTTTAACAAGGGTTTCTTATCATCCTTGGCTGGCATCAGAGTCTTCATCCTGCGTCATACTAAGTGCTCTGAGCAAAAGTCAATTATAACCTAGACTCCTGGTGAAGGCCAAACAGGAAAACAGCACTGTGACCCAGCTCGGTGGGTGCTCAGGGTCCCCCAGCCGCTTCCTCTCCCGGTGGGGGGTCTGTCTACCTCAGTACTGCGTGCACCTCCCTCTCCCCCCCCCCCCCCGCCTCCAATCCTGCGAATGTGCTCCCGCTTTATTCCTCCACTTGCAGGTCTGTTCAGCATGGATCATTACTTAGCCTTCTCTGATATTTCCTCTGAAGCATTTAGAATTAGCACTGAGCTAATTCTCTAGTTGTGACTTCTACATCAAAACTGTTTTCAGCATTCTGATTCTGAAGTTTCTTCGCCTGAGAAATGCATTATATATACATATACATATACATACATATACATATACACACACATTATAGGGAGAGCAAGAGACAGAGCATGCTTGAGACAATCTTTGAAAATGGCCGTCCTTTGAATACTATTAGACTAGAAAGGTGTTCAATCTTCATGTTACAATAAAAAGCACAGTTTTTAAATCATTTGTTGTGAATTGAGCTTTCTTTCTGTCTTGAAGATATATATATATATTTTCTTTTTCTTGGTCAATCATAGAGCTTGAACTCAGGGCCTAGGCTTTGTCCCTTTGTCCTTTTGCTCAAGTCTAGCATTCCACCACTTGAGCCACAGCACCACGTCAGGCTTTCCTGTGATTTAATTGGAGGTAAGAGTCTCACAGACTTTGCTGCCTGGGCTGGCTTTGAACTGCGATCATCAGATCTCAGCCAGGATGACAGGCGTGAGCCGCCAGCACCCAGGAGATATATATTTTATCTATCTACTCATTTTAATTCAACTCTACTCTTTCTAGTCAATTTCCAGTTAAACATAAAAGCAGAATTCACTGGGAGTTTTCAATGTCAGACTTCCAGGAGAAAACCTTAGGAGATCCCTTAAAAGTGGAACTGGTGCAGAGCCCCGTCTGGGAGCTATGAAGCTGCGCAGTGAAAATGACCGTGCTCGCACATCCTGGGCTGCCGGCCCACCCTCGCTCCTGAGGAGTGAGCCGGCCCTGGGGCCCGGCCTCCCACACACGCTGGGCACTGGGCACATGGGAGGAGGCACACACTGGTCTGCGCTACACGAGACATTAACACCCCGCTGTGCCCCTTTTACAACGGACAGTGGCGGAGCAGCTCTGAGCAGCCATGCGACCTCAGGACACAGGAGAGCCGCCTTCAAGACACCGCTTTCGCCATGCCACAAGGCTCTTGACTTTGCCCGTGGCACTTTCACGAAAAGGGAAAGTTTAACGCCTAAACGTTGAGTCCAATTACCACCTTTCTAAGGAAGAATTATGAGTTTATGTAGGAAGACAAAAGACTCAGAAAATGCCTTCCTGCTCGGCCAGTCATTTCACTCCTAAGAAGCACCTCTTTTTTTCCTGGTGCGATTTAGAGCAGCTTCGCCGAGCCTCCGCGCGTCATCCTTGTGGAAGTGTCCCGTCAGACCTGGCTGGATGAATCAACTGCCAAGACTAAATCTCCACAGACACAGCAAACAAACACACGGCACCCGTCTTGAGGATAACTTACAAAGTTGTGAGAACGAGCCCATGGATGTATTGACTGTTATAGTTACGCCAGCTTCAGGCTGATCTGTTGGAACCCCCATGAATTGAATTCTACCATGCATGTTCATTTTTCTGAATAAGTGAGGTCCCAGCCATCTGCCCTGGATGTCCAGCTGGCCAGTGAGCTCACATCCTGGTCATCTCTTCAACAGCATTTTATAACATACAGGTAGACCTTTGGCCACAGAAAAGGATTTTAATGTCTTAGAAATAATTTTTTAATAAAGCCTGGTTGGCGTTTGCATCTTTATGCATCTTACCATGGTCAAAACCGCGATGTCTGCTCCAACATGAAGAAAGAAATCCTGTTCTGGTCATTAGAAGCTACGTTCTTCATAATCAGAGCACTTCTCTGATCCTCCCCCTTCTATGTCATGCAACAAGCACTCTGCTGGGTGCTAAGTATTACATGATATCTCCACAAAGTTATACTGGAGCAGTGACTGGTTTCATCTGGATGCAGGAGCCTCCGTTTCTGGGGAAGTTGATATTTGTAAGGATAAAATGACTTTACACAGCTATAATTATTTTCTTACCAATTACAGTTTATAGTCTCCTGATTAGCCGGCCCTCGATGCGTCACTGTGCACTGGCGCTCTGCAGGGTCCTTTTAGGCATTATTATTGCAAAGAAAAGTCAGAAATCAAAGTGAGTGCACTTGAAGCCACGGAGGTGCGTGGCAGTGCCGGCAGCCAGGGCTTGCTGGAGAAGCTAGGCGCAGCGTGGCGCCGGCCCCGCTGAGGCGGAAATGGAGGGGAACTGACAGTTCCACTCCATCTGCTCCCTGCTGCTAATGAGCTTCAACCTGTTTCACTCTTATTATGCTCACTGTTTAGATAGTTTGCTTGCAAAATTAAACCTTTAGCTGGGAGAACACATGAAAGGGGATATGATTTGTAAAAGAGGACTGTTTAAAAATTGAAAGGCGTCAGCCAGGGAGATGAAAGGCTGTGAGGAGTGATGTGGTTACTTAATATCCACTCCAGGGCGGAGGCTCAGGTGGCGGCCTGCCTGCGTCCTTTTACTTCCTTTCACTTGCCGCTTTTCCCGCCGCGTGGCCGTGGCTGTAGGAGGCAGGGTCTTTGTTTGGCATTGTGCATCAATACCTAGATCCCTACGGTTTTTGTCAGAGGTAAAGTGGTATTCTTGGCTTTTTTTTTTCTTTTTTTTGGTCGGTCATGGGGCCTGAACTCTGGGCCTGGGCACTGTCCCTCAGCTCTTCAGCTCAAGGCTAGCGCTCTACCACTTGAGCCACAGTGCCACTTCTGGTTTTCTGGTGGTTAATTGGAGATAAGAGTCTCACAGTCTTTCCTGCTGGCTTTGAACCTTGATCCTCAGATCTCAGCCTCCTGAGTAGCTAGGATGACAGGCGTGAGCCACCAGCGCCCGGCTGTTCTTGGCTTTTTGAAGGTGTATGGTACCCCTAAATTGTGCCAAATTTTTAGTGGTATATAGTTTCTGAAAACACAGAGATTTCAGCAACAGTATTTCATTACAAAACCAAGGCTTCTTGTCACTTAGACCCTGTCACTGGACAGAACCGAAAGGACTCAGAGTATAGATCCTGAGATGGTTCTTAACAAAATGATGTTCCCAAAGCCATGAAACCATCGGTTTAAATAACTCCCAGCCATTCCTTCCCAGCCAAGCAGGTAAGTGTTATCTGCTTTATGGATTCAAAACTGAACACCTGCGTGGGCTGTGATGTATCACAACTGAGCAGCAGTTACACATGGGCCAGTGTAAACCAGCACGCTTCCTGTCAGTGAGGAGTTAGACCCGCAGGGTTCGATCTGAGACAGTCCTCACGACCATCACCATCTTCTTCATCCACAATAATGAAGCCCACAGAGCTGTCTTAGTTCTGGAATGGAAACCAAATTATCAAATTTTCAGCCGAAATTGCACATTACTTTTGGTAATAATACAACTTGAAACACTCAGCAAAGCAAAGGCTCCTCCAGTACAACATTTCTCAAATGTTTTACCCTTCAAATCAGAAAAAATGATTGCAGAAATTCAGTTTTTTTCTAGCTACGAACACCTTTACTAAATGAAATAAAGCTCTACAAACACTACTTCCCAAAACTAAATGAAATTAAACTCTACAAAACCAACACAACTGTAAGTAAAAGCCCTAAATTATTGTGATGGTATAATTTAGCCACAAATATATGCATCTTTACTGAGAAAGACAATCATTTAATAATTCTGTTTATGATCCTGATTAATAAAGGAATGTTTGACGAACACCTCTGAATGCGCGCTTACCTTTGTGCGCTGCTGATACCTGCTGCCCCGCGGAGCAGAAGACTCACCCGACGCCTCTCACCAGGAAGCCTGGCCGCTGGGCCCACCCTTCTTTGCTGGTCGGTGCAGCTATTTCTCCCTCTCTGGACCTTTCTTTTTGCTTCTTACCATTTTTAAGGATTGGAAAAATCTCAAGGAGAAGCTTCTGGAAGGACCACTCACTCTCGTCGGCCTTACATCTTTCTGCCAACTGGACCCTGGCTTCCCTCTGCACGTAGGAGGTCAATTTCTGAAGACACACGTGGCCCCACCGACGCCTGTGGGAGCCGAGGTGGCCAGTTTCAACTTTCACAAGGACTTGATCTCCGACCTCTGTGGGGACAGCGGTCAGGAGGCAGAGCATGGCCACCAGGGCCTCTGACAGGCTGTGGTCATTCGGCTTTGCCCTCGAGGACTGGAGGGCCGGGAGCGTCCCTGGAGTGTCTCCTCTCCCAGAGCACTGGAGCCCAGCGCCTCATCTCCGGTGCGGCCGCCTCTCATTGGTGCACTCTCCTCCCACCTGCGTGGGGCGTGGACCTCATTCTAAGCCCTGCAGTGTCACTCCCCGACGCAAACCTAATGTCAGCTTATTACATAAGCCAGAGGACGTACGCCCGTTCCACTCAAACACATCGATTTAAGAAGTTCTTTTTAAAATCAAAAGTTGTATATAAGATTATTTTACTCCTGCATCTTCTCAATTGTTTCTTCCTTGTATTTGCCCTTTTCCTTTCCTACTTTGGCTTTCCGTTCCAGGATCTTCTGGCAGTCTTTGTCCAGTTTCAGCCTGGTGATTACCACCTTGCTGGGGTGTATGCCCACGTGGACAGTGGTGCCATCGGCCTTTTCCTGCTGCGCCCGTTCAATGTAGATGACATACTTCTTCCTGTAAACCTGAACCACTTTGCCAATCTGCTGGCCTTTACAGCGTCCTCATACAACCTGCCCCTCATCATCCTTCCGGATGGGCATAGACCGCACATTGTACTTTTGTCTCAGCTCTTTGGAAAGAGGGGAAGGCATAATCTTCCTGCGAATGTGGGAAGGTGCATTGAAACACCTTTTCCGGTTCTTGCTTCCGTCAGAAGTGACAAAGGGATTGAACTTCATTTTGGCCTTTCATGCTTCAGCTCAAATACATCTAAATGGCAAGCTTTTACTTCAAAACAGAATACGGTTTCTATAACTGACAAAGAATCTGACCTGAAGGCAGTGATGGTGAACACAGGAACAGTTCCTTGTAAGGTTTCTTTCCCATGGTTGGATGTATTGGTGCCAAATTAACACCTTAACCGAGGAAAGTGAGAAATCTGTTGAGGTTCTTGGGAAGAGGCAAATTGGAAAGACATTTGGGGATAAGTGTGTGTCTGTGCCTGATGTAAGGTGATGATCCAGACAGGTCAAACGCGCTTACGATGTTGTGCTCACAACGCTGAGGTCAGAGCTAGTGAGGAGCTGGAGGAGTTAGGTGACTGAACTCAGACCCCTGTGCCAGCAGTGATCCGACCCTCGGTCTCAGTCCAGGAGGGACGGCTGGGACCCTCGCCAGGTACTGCACACTCGCGCTTCACACGGCTGCTTGCGACGCTCTGCCGTGGACCTGCTTTCATCCCACTCGCCTCCCGGGACCCTCTCTGCTCCCCTCCTACGGCGCCTGCCTTTTCCCCGTCGCTCCTCATTGTTCCCTCAGAACTTTTTGTCTAAATCTAGACCCTGCATATGAGAGAAACCATCCTTGTCCTCCTGAATCTGGCCTACTCTGTCTACCAGGATGAAACCTTGTTCTATTTTCACACTAACGACATTCCATTCTTCTTTATGGCCACCTATACCTCACCTCCGTATGGATGGGTCTCCTGACAAGGCCCCAGGCCAATAAACAGGAGTGTGCAGGTATCTATTTTGAATGGGGACTTAGATTTCTATATATCACCTTTGAAAAAAAGAAAATACATAGGATAGAATTTTATAAATACTTCCAATGCCTATTCATTGTATCAGTAATATGTGAGTGTGTGTGTTTATGAAAATATTTACTTCAGAGAACAAGATACATGTCTATTTACTGTTTTATTAATCTGGCATTATATAATTAATTGGATAAATGTATGTGTGTGTATCCACTCGTATACACCTATTCGAGAACCAAATGTTTTGTCTCAAATAGTGAAGGAATCTTTGACAATTCTTACATTCAGAACAAATTAGAGCAACTTCCCTTTAACAATACATTTAAGTCTCTCAGAATTACCATTTTGGTTCATTGATTTATTTACTTATTAATTCCACTCAGGTCAACTCATTTTTTCAAAAATAACTGTACGTTAGTTGCAGGAACATGGAAAACTTCATTCTAGCACAAAGAGGGAAATGAACATAATTTTCTTCTCTCACTATCCTTAGTAACAGTTTGATCTTCCTGGGCATTTTTTTTTTTTTTGCTAATATTATCCCAGGGGCAGCTGGGCTGCATAGGACCCTTGCTTTTTGCTCCCAAGCAAGAGTTGACACTTGATCACCTCCCTTCAAAGCAAATCTATCTCCACAAATTGTAAAAAGTGAGCATGAGAGTGGTGCTAGAGTTTTTGGGATGTAACAAAAGACGAAGGTAGAACACACAGTGCACATCAGGACTGTCAGACGAGCCCTTCCTGCAGCCCCAGCTTGCCCACCAGTACCTCACCGCATAGAGCAGCCCCTATCCTGGTGCTGTTCTCTTCTCTCTCCACCATCACAGAATCCCAGTATTCAGTAAACAAAGGACTCAGCGTCCTTCTATCGCTACAAGCCAGCCAAGGTTTGCAAGAAGGCAATTGTCTTTTCTGCCTAAAGCTCGCATTTTCTGTCTCATTCAGATATGCATGTGTGTAAACATCCGCATAGGTATACCTATAGAAGCACATATGCATCTTCTTATAACAAGATTTCATTGAGTCCAATCGTCTTTATCTGCTTTTTCTCCCCAGAAATACATTTTATTTTCCCTTAAAATTAAATTTGTAATCAGGTGTTTTTGAAAACCATGGCTTTGGATAGTTGCCTAGTACTTTCATATCTGATATACTGTAATGTACTTGAAAGGTATCCTGCCATTTGATAAGTTGGTTATTTTTTTTATCAGTTTTGCCCTATCTGTGGTAAATAATATATTTCTAATTATTTTCTTTGAGGATATTTCCAATTATTTTCTTAGCATACATTTCTAAATTTGAATTTTGGGGGACAAATTGAATAAGCATTTAGAAATTTTAGATAAATTGCTCCCTCCAAAAAAAATGTTAGCATGAAATATTTAGTGAGTACTTACTAGATTTCAGTTCAAAGCTGTGAGATGTCTTCACTAGGAGCGAGGAGCTCATTCTTGGCACTCACTTTTATTGATAGGTTCCATACCCCTTGAAAAGTCCACTTAAATTTGTACCTAAACTTGTAAATTTGTACCTAACGGTAGCTACTGGCGATGACACTGAATTTATTTTTAATCACACAAGTCTAACAAAACATCCCTAATTCTTAAAGCCAACCAAAAACTCCTAATGTACAGTATCTGCTGGTATATTAGATTGGAAATGCATACCGTCGTTTTTATTCTCTCTCCAATATTATGTTCTGTGAAGAATCATCTCTGCATTCAAAGTTAGCTCAAATTGGTCCTGAAAAAGAAAGGGTTCCTGTTCGTCTGGAGGTGACATATCAAAGCCACTATTTTTAAAACGTGGCTGCAGGGAGCATCTGCTAAACCCATGATTCTGAAGTCTCTGTGGAAATGTGCTTCACACCTCTTTTTTTTCCCCCCTAAGTCTGGCCACAGCAAGCAATTACAGGCCATTTTCAGGATGATCAGAATGCCAGGGCTGAAGGGGGGGGGGGGGAATGAAAGAACGGCTGAATGACAGTAATTTCCCAGTTTAGCACAACATCAGCCCCAGTTGACAAATAGAAACACGGCCAATCCCATTGCTGCCACCTTCCCCCAGCCGGCGTCTGCAGGCCCAGGCACGCCCTCCGGCCCAGGTCACTGCCTCCTGTCCACACCCCTGACACTCCACCACACTCGAAAACATCAGGGTCTGAATACAGCAGGCAACATTGACAAGGCTGTGCAGTGAAGATGACTGATCTTAGTGACTTCTCGTGAGTCGTAATTGTTGCATGGGGGTATGGTAAAGAAGTGACCATCCAGAGAGAAAAAACAAAAAGATTAATGGTGTAATTAGGCCAAGCAGTAGCCAGGCTGTGGCTCACAGCCCCCTCCCTTCCTTGTGATCCACTCTGGATTAAATAGTTCTCATTTCTCCAAATGGAACGGCCTGAAATTAGGAGTCGAAGCTACAAGGCAGAGGGATGAGGCTCATGACAGACACACACTTAATTTTAGTAGCTCTATCACGATGCTATACAAAATACTTTATATTTCTAAAGGACTTTCCATATCGCAGCATTTAAGTAGGTGGGAATTGTATGCACAGTAGTTCACAGAATAATTACCATTTGCTCTCTGGGAATGAACTCTGTCTTAGGCTTATTATTTCTTCTTCACGGTCGAAATGTGAAATTTGGAGCAGGGAAAAAGAGAACATGTCTGAAAGTGTGTCTACGTGTAAGACTGGACCTGAGAGGCTCTCCTGGACTTAGCTTGGGCCCAGAGCGCAGCCTTCAAGCTTGAATGGGCAAGGTGTTTCTTTTCCACTAGTTCAAACCTTCACTATTTCATCTTTTCAAACTCTTTGACTGCACTCAGTGGAGAATTATATTGACAAGGGTAGAATTTATCTCCTAGAGGAGAATGCTGTGCTTCTGTTAAGTGCTAATATAACATTTATGTGCTGTACCTTAATAACAGCCCCAGCTCACCTAATGAAAGTTGAAAGCAAACACTACTCCCTGAGATTTTATTATGACTGAAGTGACTGCAATTTGAGGCAAATTATCCCTATTTTTGTTCCCATATCAAAAACAGAGATGCTAAAGCAATTGCTACATGTTTGGTGTGGAATTAGGTTCCCCTCTCATTAATCTACAAGGACAGGCATTTTTCATGTAAACAGCCCACGAGGGTCAGAGAGAAGAGCTGTTTCTGGGAAAAATGCCTGTCAATAACTTTGTGAGTGAATTTTGAAATAAAGTGCCTGTAACCTGTCATTATTCCCTCCTCTCAAAGTCGAGAGTGAGTGGATGAAAATTGAGCGTGTGAATTGAAAGCAGGGCGAGTGTTATGGCCTTATCGACTGCAGGTAGGATGGTTACTGTGGCTTGTTATTACTTCTCCGTCCAGAGGTCAGGCGATGCGCAGCGTGACCAGCACAGACTGCAGTGTAAGCAAATTGGTATACAAAAAGGCAACCGCCCCGCCCACAGGCCAGGAGCCGCTGGTCCCTCCACAGGAGCCAAGTAACAACCGCGCTCGCTCGGGAAAGGGCCAGTGCAGTACGTGAGGAGGCAGAAAACACACCCTGCCTGAACACAGACGCGAGCGTGGAGAAGGCAGGCGATAAATGCATCTTCAGTGATCGTTTATAAAAGCATATATTGGTACTTGTTTTGCAAAGGAACTGTAGGACCGTACCAAATGTGAGAAGTCAACTGTACACGGTGCCGTAAAGTTCTTTCCCTAGATTGCCTTAAAAGTAAGTTGCTGCTGGATTTTCCAGGCTAGCTGACATATTATTTTCAAAAGCAAAATATTTCTGGGGTCTTCCTTTCCTTAAAAACCCCTGTTGTTGATCTCTGGATGTTTGCTTCTGGTTCTGAAGAGCGTCTGAAAGAGTCACACACTAGTGTGTAAGACAAGCATCTTCCTCTCCAAAGTATACATCTATACCTAGTGTTCAAACACGTTTTTTTTTTTTTTCCTTTCAGGCCCCTGCGATTCTGTCTGTGGTACTGATTTCATTTTGTTCCACTATAGATGGGCAGATAAGCGCAGAAACCAAAGGTTATGGAAGGATTCAAGTAAAGCTCTGGGAGAAGGCCATTACATATCATCGTAGCTACACATTCACATGTTAACCCTTAAGATTCGGTTCTTTCACTCTAAACAAGTTTTTCTCCTGGTTCAGAGTAATCAGAATGACCTAAGCTGAAAGAAATACATTGCTTCCCGTTTGTTCCGTTTTTCTTCTTTCATTGAACATATATGGTAGACATTTTGCCAAACAAACAATAACCCTAGGAGAGTCCTGGCTGCCATCCGGTGAGGAGTAGAATCAGCAAAGCAGTAAGATAAATGATGGTGGCAGTGCTAATAACCAGGTGGAGGATGGGCTGCAGGTGTGCTGGGAGTGCCAGCCGCACAAGGGGCCCAGAGAGCACGCGCCCGAGCTGAGAACCACCGCATGGGCAGAAAGTATACAGCCCTCTGTATTATATCCCAAACCATGCCAAGCACACGTCAGTCACATATGCACGTGTATTAGCAGAGCCACGGACAGCATACGTCAGAGCTGACATGACCCACGCCAGCCCCAGTGGAAATGCCCCTCATCCGTGCACACCGATGAGAGTGAAGCCCCCTCACCCAGCTCTGCCGCCCAGAGCAGGCCCGCCACTCCTGTTCCCAGAACCTTCTATGACAGGGACAAGACGGAAGGCTCCTGTGTGCACTTGGGTGGTTCTGCTGTGTGGCTGGCGTCCGAGCCAGGGGCCCGCGCACTCTCCTGCACAGACCCGCTTCAAGAAGCAGCAGGATGGGTGAGCCGCTGGTGTGAGCAGTGCGGGGGTTCCCGTGTGAGCGGCTGGTGTGAGTAGTGTGTGGAGTTCCCGTGTGAGTGGCTGGTGTGAGTAGTGCGGGGGGTTCCCGTGTGAGCAGCTGGTGTGAGTAGTGTGAGGAGTTCCTGTGTGAGCGGCTGGTGTGAGTAGTTCAGGGGTTCCCGTGTGAGCGGCTGGTGTGAGTAGGGTGGGGGTTCCCGTGTGAGCGGCTGGTGTGAGTAGGGCGGGGGTTCCCGTGTGAGCGGCTGGTGTGAGTAGTTCAGGGGTTCCCTGTGAGCGGCTGGTGTGAGTAGTTCAGGGGTTCCCTGTGAGCGGCTGGTGTGAGTAGTTCAGGGGTTCCCGTGTGAGCGGCTGGTGTGAGTAGTTCAGGGGTTCCCGTGTGAGTGGCTGGTGTGAGTAGTTCAGGGGTTCCCGTGTGAGCGGCTGGTGTGAGCAGTGCAGGGGTTCCCGTGTGAGCAGCTGGACAAACGATGCCGAGCCGACAGGCTGTTACCCCACACGATGTCAGGCTTAGCGAGGACTGCTCTGCGGGCCTCAGTCCGGCACCTTTGAATCGGCATCTGCACGCTGAACTGTATTTGGAAGGTCCCGGGGAAGTTAGCTTTCAATGGTCCTTCACAGACTGGTTGATCGGTGACCCCCTCAGACCACGGCTTAACGATAAGGAAGATAGTTTAGCATTTTCCTGTGTCCATTTGTCTCTCACGAGGAAGGCTGCCTGCTGACTCAGCTTCGCTTACATGCAGATTTCAATGGTGTGTATCTCTGTTAATACAAGAACCCTCCTGAAGCCCACTCTCAGTCTCTCGCTTCTTGGTGGTGGTCTCCTCGCCAACTCCATGGTGGGGAGCGGCCCGCGGGCCCGGCGCGGGGTCCCCCCTGCTCCACCGTGTGCTGCAAGAAGACCAGGAAGCGAACCCAGGAACCGAGCAACTGCGGCCCACGTGCGCACTTCAAAGGCTGCCCCGGCCCTCTGCAGCCAGCAGCCCGCCGTCGAGGAAGAGGCCATGTAACCCGCGGTGCCCCGGGGCCGCACCCTACCCTTTCCAGCCTTGGTTTCTGTCCATTGGTCTTTTGTGAGATAGAGTGCTCCACCGAGTCTCCCAGCACACCGTCCGCCCCCTCCAGCTCCAGGGAACGGCACGTGTGTTTGTAAAGAGAATGGCAGGCACGTCTGTCCCGACCTGCGTGCCGGTCTGTGGGAGCAGAGTGTCCACATTCACACTCTGTGAGTATGATGCAAATGTGTATCCGTGCGAATCAATTAAACCAATGGAAAAGTCAGTGCTGTGAGACCCCAGTCCCTCCACTCAACCTGCAGCAACAGAAGAAGGAAACTCCAGTGCACACTGTCTAATAGATTTAAAGTGTCACACGCAGCAAGCGTGAAAATGTGGCGAAGAACAAGCGGCCGTCATCCGGGAGTGAAGGGACGGACCAGCCTGGCAGGCTGGAACTCATTCCACTAGGACTAATTTTAGAGAAAAGTCAGCCTGGGGAAAAAGTGCATTTCCTCTTTTGCAGCTTGCCTACTTGATTGCTGGCATTCTGCGCGCTCATAATACTCTCTGAATAAATTACACTCATTTTGTTTAAAAAAGAAATGTAGCATACATCTGAAAGCGCGCCGTTTGTGCCGTTTGTGCGGAAGAGCTGTGCTGAGCTGAGCCTTACGCCCGTGCACTGGGCGCGGAATGAGTTCCGGCTTTTATTTATTCATCCCTGGGTCTCTCCACGCGCCTCTGAGGCTCTAATGACCATCATCATTATCATCAGCAAGAACTGCTTTCTGCAAAAAGGCAATTGGCATGGAATTTAGAGCCAGCGTTAAATTATCAATATAGAGGGACGAAATAGCAGCAGTGCGCGCTCCTCGATGCAACACGCCCGAAGCCCACTCCAGAGCAGTCAGGCGGCCTTCCTTGCGAAGCTGTGGCTACTACGTTCCCTTCTCCACACAGGGCAGTGCCATCTGGCTCAGGAGAAAAATGAAGGCCAATCCAGTGGCCGCCATGCGGGCTTCAACACCGGAAGTCAGGGGTGCCAGGCAGAAGAACATTCGCCACTGTAAATAAAGCATGAAAAATTATCTCAGAAAAGTGCTTTCCCTGCCTGCCATAGTTCCCTATGCGTTGTGAATAAACAGTTCAGCATGTAGGTGACAAAGGTGAAATCGGGGGAAACGGGCTGAACCGAATCTTATGTCCTTTCTGTCTCTGAAATATCCCAGTGTCATTCTAAAGCGCAATAGGATCTTGGTTTTCTGTGTCACCTCCAGCAGCAGAATCAGAACTATGCACAGGGGCAGAGTGCCATCCCTGGGGATGAGCCCTGTCACACGAGAGGGTACAGGACCGCTGTCGCCCGCTGTCCCCCGCGCCCTCCACACGCCGGGCGATCAGCGCCCTTCAGAACAGCATCAGGAAGATGGCCAAGATGGCTTTTTTCCTGTGCGTGCATTGTAGGCTAGCACCCGGTGTTCTGGATTTGTGGCAAGGCCGGTCCGTGTCCACAAACCATCCGCCTAAATTGCCGGTGTCCGAAGTGGATGGGCAGGTGCGTGCCGTTGATCTTCCATGCAGAAAGAGCCGGCGCTGAACTCCTAGCGTGGAAGAGAATGAGGCCTGTGCGGGGTGTAAAGCGACCTCCGTGAGTGTGGGCGGCAGCCGGCCGCCCCTTCCCAGCCGCCCGGTGCGCCTGGGTCTTACTGGGACGCCGGCCACGGCGTTGGTGTCATCATCCAAGTAGAGGGAAGGCAGGTGGTTCCCCCGTCCTTGCTGCCGCTCTGAGACCCCCAGTGGCTTCCAAAGTGCATAGATGTGGTTTTTCTCTTGGTCACGGTCTGTGGACTACTAATGTGGAAGAAGACCCCCTATTTCTAAGGCATCCATTTAAGTACATCTAGCTCAGTGGGTGCTCGTTATAAATGGGGTTCCTTCACCTGAGGGAGCTCCCCGGGGGCCTCCACACCACGAGCAGCCGCTGTGGATGCCCTGGCCGCCGGCGAAGGGCAGCACCGTCCCCGCCACGCTGCTGCTGAGGTTTACGTCTTCCGAGCTGCAGAAAAATTCTTAACTCTTGGTTTCCTTCCGTCCTCCCTTCCTTAACCCTCCTCCCTTCCTTCCTCCCCTTCTTCTTTCCTCCCCTTCTCCCTTCCTTCCTCCCTTCCTTCCTCCCTTGCTTCCTTGCTTCCTTGCTTCCTTTTCTCCCTCCCTTCCTTCCTTCCTCCCCTCCTTCCTTCCCTCCCTTTGCACTCTTGGCTGGGCCCTGGTGATCAAAAAAAGAAAAGTTCACAGGAGAAAAGCATACATGTAGATTTATATTTGAATACATGTAGATTTATACATGAATTTTATATGACAGAGGGGGCTTTCATAAGGAAACATGTTTGAAGAACTGGCTAAGCCAGTTCTTTGCTACTGCAAAGTCAGTAGGATAGCACAGAGAAGACCAGGTCAGCGGGTGGACAGGGAGGGAGGGCGTCCATCCCAGGAGAGGCTTGTGGCCTACCTCAGTGGAGGAGGCCCGGGAAGTCCGAAAATCTACCCCATCCTTCTTCCAGCCACCATATTTCAAGGTAGTAGATCGTGAATGCCAGCCATTTCAGACGTAGCGAAGGGCTGGCCGTCTCTCGCAGGGCCGTGCTTCAGGGAGGAAGGGCGGGAGGGCGGCAGCAACGTGCAGGTGTTCGTTAGCAAATCTGAATCCTCTTAATGTTGTTTTCTGTAGTAACTTGATTGTTCCCCAAATTACTTGACATGAGCTGAATCTCAAAGATGCTAAGATATAGAAAGCATTTCCAATGTTGAATGCCATCTGGCAGTTTCTGGACATTTCAACGCTTTCTAAGTCTTGTGTAGTCCACAGACTTCGGAAGTGACCACCCTGACAGGTTGATTGTTCAGCTTTATATACTAAGAGTTGCTGGGCAGGCAGACTGAGTCTTCCACCTTTATCACAATGACTTAAAGCTTTATGTTAATTAAAGGTTTAGGCAGCATTTGCGTTTGAAATAACTTCTGGAGGGGCTGGGAATGTGGCTCAGTGGTAGAGCGCTTGCCTTGCATGCATGAGGCCCTGGGTTCGATTCCTCAGCACCACATAAGCAGAAAAAGCCAGAAGTGGCGCTGTGGCTCAAGTGGTAGAGTGCTAGCCTTGAGCTGAAGAGCTGAGGGACAGCGCTCAGGCCCAGAGTTCAAGCCCCATAACTGACAAAAAAAAAGAAAAGAAAGAAAGAAAGAACTTCTGGATTTGCCATTTGCTGTCGAATAATAGGAACAAAATATTCTGATTCCTCTGTGTATATGTCTCCGTGTGTGAGCATGTGTACCTGTGTATCAGCACTGGGTTTTGAATTCAGGGCCTCAAGTTCTTACTTGGCTTCTTCACTGAAGGCCAGTGCTCTACCATGTGAGCCATGCCTCCCGTCCTCAAAAGATACTAAATTTAATACCTCAAAAGCTACTAAATCCAATGCTAGGAAATTCGATTTTATACAGCACAGAAGCATATTTATATAGAACCAAAACTAATTATGTAGAACAATTTGAGCTTTAATACCTTTAGTTATGAAACTTGCAAGAAAAAAACAGAGCTTTTATTGTTATTAATATACTTAAGAGCTTCCCCGTTCTTGTCCTGTTTTAAAAGGTGCTTCCTTTGAAATTAGCATTCGTTTCCTATATGTAAATCGGAGGATGCTAGCAGAGCATTCACATAGTAAGCAAAGGCAGCATGTCACCTGCACAGAGCTAAGACTCTTATTGAACACTGAGTGTTGGGCTCACAGCTTGCTTGGATCTCAGAGTAAAGGGTTCCACTGGGGCTCCACTGTGCGCGGCCCCATCGGGGCATCCCGCCAGCCCCCGTGGCTCGTGGGACGGAAGACCCCGGCGCATCCCTTCCTGGTCCCCGTCCCCATTTGTGAACTTGCTAAGCAAGTAAGCTAGCCTACAGAACAAAGATTCATTGTTAAGGTCATCTAACTAGCATACACCTGTATGACTGACATTAACATAGAACCAATTTTGCAAAATTCAATTTATGTTCAGTTCTCTGAAGGTAACAGCCCAGGAGAGCAAAACCTAGAACGGTGAGGACCGCGGAGCGGACATTTTATAATAAGAGGGCATCTTTCAAAAGCTGACACCTTTGGTTGGCATTAGCTGCTAGCTGACAGTGTGTCCGATCTCCCTCACCAGGGCCAGCCATGGGGGAGAATCCAGCCCGCGACCCTTCTACAGCAGCCTTCCCTCCACCCGTCCACATCACCCGGATGACTGTTAAAGACCATGTCCCAACAAACGAATCTGATATTAAACTGCCAGCTCAGGATGGAAAAATAGACACATATGTGTGTGTATTTACATAGGTTTTAAATATATATGTCTGTATACATATGCATATTTAAAACCCTCCGCAGTTGCTGGCTAAAGGAGAAAATTTCACTGTTGACACAGGAGTGCTGTGGGGAAGAAATCAATGATTTTTTGCCACATTTCACACTGCAGGCATTAGAACTCCGCTGCCATCCCCCAAAAATAAAAAATAAAAAATAGTTAAATGAGTGTTTGGGGACGTGGATTAGGTTGTAATCTATGCAAGCAATTAAGCAACACCGACTTGATTCACTGTGATGTCTAAAATGGCATTTTAAAAAATGAAAGTAGCTAAATTTGGCCCTGATAAAATATATAGCAGCCCTGGGTTAGGAATTTTGCAGTTTTGCCCAAAGAGTCCAATCAAACAACCCATATATTAGGTGGCCGTTAACATGCTGGCAGCTGAATTTTTTATACCAGTTTCCAAGGTTGCACGGTAATTACATCGACTGTGAGTCATTTTTGCAGCATATTTTATAAAACTTTTACAGGTTTTCCGGGAAGAGATTATTCAAAGTCGCCTTTTATAGATTCCGCCATGAATATTAGACAATTCTTTGAAAATGTTAGTGTTTACCACTCGCACGGCTCGGCCGGCAGCAGAGGTGTGGAACGGCACACGCACACACACACACACACACACGCACACACACAGACGGACGGCTCCACTTCCTGTCTTCACGGGCCTTCTGCTCCCCGGCTCCGCTGGTTTATGTTCCCACTGAGCTGCCTCCAGAAGAAAATAAATCCAGTTGCCTTTTGCTGCCCAAGGCCAACCTAGGAGCCATGAAAAGCGTGGGCCCGAGCGTGTCGTTAGCAGATGCTGCTGTGCGCACAGTGCCACGTCCCGGCCTCCGCGTGTGCCCCTGTCCCCCCCTCCCCTGCGGCGACCGGAGGCCTTGCCCCGAGCCCCCCCCACCCCCTGTGACCGGAGGCCCTGCCCCGAGCCCCCCCCAACCCCCCAGTGACCGGAGGCCCTGCCCCGAGCCCCCCCCCACCCCCTGTGACCGGAGGCCCTGCCCCGAGCCCCCCCCCCATGACTGGAGGCCCTGCCCCGAGCCCCCCCCACCCCCCAGTGACTGGAGGCCCTGCCCCGAGCCCCACACCCCCACCCCCCAGTGACTAGAGGCCCTGCCCCGAGCCCCATGCCCCCACCCCCAGTGACCGGAGGCCCTGCCCTGAGCCCCACATCCCCCCCCCAGTGACTGGAGGCCCTGCCCCGAGCCCCATGCCCCCCCAGTGACTGGAGGCCCTGCCCCAAGCCCCACGCCCCCCCCCAGTGACCGGAGGCCCTGCCCCGAGCCCCCCCCACCCCTAGTGACCAGAGGCCCTGCCCCGAGCCCCCCCCACCCCTAGTGACCAGAGGCCCTGCCCCGAGCCCCACGCCCCACCCCCAGTGACCGGAGGTCCTGCCCCGAGCCCCACGCCCCCCCCCAGTGACTGGAGGCCCTGCCCTGAGACGGATTTGCACCACCTGCTGTGACTTGTGAACCGGCTTGTCGAGCTGGAGGTGCTGCCACCAGCACACTTTCACAGCTGAGTGGGAAGTCCCGACCAGTCCTCCACGTGAATGGTTCTCAAAGTAATTCGGGGCTGGCGCTGCGTTTCTCTAGAGGAGCCCCGGGAAAGGGCTGCGGGGTGGCACGTCGGTGGGGGTGGCACTGGTCTCGGTAAGGCTGATGGCAGCATTGGCACTCAAGACAAAGGCAGATAAAGGGCAGGAAAACCTGGGCTCAGGACAGCGCTAAAGGCTATGAGACAACCAACTGTCCTCGCAGGCTTGGGTGGCAGGTGCCTGGCAGCCTTCTGGGCAGAGGTGGCCACTTGGTTCAGACGGCACAGGCGGGAAGAAGATGGCGTCCGGCAGCGGAGAGCCGCCTCTTTCCTGCCTGTCACCATGACTTTCTCAGCAGAGCTGCGGTCTGCCGACAACACCCCTGGCCACTCTGAAAGGAGTCGGCGCTGGCCGTGGCCATCTTCGCCGATAGGTCTGTGAGTTAGTCCGCCATCTTTCCTAACTCACAAAACACATGTTTTAGCTGATTTTCACACCATCAAAGTGTGCTATCATGTACAGAATGAGATGGAGGTATAGATGAAGAGTATTTTAGTGGAAGAGATTATAGCCTGTAATATAGCCTCTGATGAGGTTGGTCTGTGTCTTCTCTGATGATTCAGAAGAGTGGTGGATTCTCTGTGGAAGTGAAGGTCTGACATGACCCTAGGGAAGAGAGACCACTGAGAGAGTGGTAGGGTTGCCTCACAAGGGAGCACACACCCCTGGTGTGAGCACCACACGCCCCTGGGGTGGGCACCACACTCCCCTGGTGTGAGCACCACACTCCCCTGGTGTGAGCACACGCCCCTGGTGTGAGGAGCACACGCCCCTGGTGTGAGCACACTCCCCTGGTGTGAGCACCACACTCCCCTGGGATGAGCACACTTCCCCCCCCCACCCCCAGCATGAAGAGCATCAAGGCAAAGTGCATGCAGTAGATTTGGCAGTGGGAAGATGGAAAATGCTTCCTGATTTCTCCATCTTGAATTGAAATAAGAAGGCCACCAGCTGATGGGAGGAGACAGAAGTGCTGTGAGTTGGAGCAGCGTTGGAGGGAAGGGGTGGGGAGGCTGGGGTGTAAACACCCCTGGGCAGAAGGCATTGAGGGCCTCCACATAATTGGATGCTGGCGGCCCACATAAGCCTGGAGAAGAGGGTGAGTGAGGAGCCCAGTGCGTGAGGCTGCCCTGGGCTTGGTCCCAGCCCTCCTTGGTCTGTGGTGTAGGCAGCGAGTAGGTGGAGAATTGGATTGTTAAGAGGTGGAGGGGTTTGCTCAGAAAAATAAAGGTACAGAAAGGCTTTTTTTCCCTTAAAATCGTTTCAATTTGCCTTTAGCTCAAACTGAATTTCCCTACCTGAAACCCATTGTGTGTGCTGGTCTGTGGGCGTATGATTTTTTTCTTAGTCATACCATCACAAAAATTCAAAAGCTGCAAAATAGCTTTTCTAACATAAGTGCTGTAATTTGTTCTATCTCTCACTTATTTAATTCAAGTTGAGGACTTTTTTATTTGGCCTTCTCACTAGTTTTCTTACATAATACATAGCAGCATAAGTTGTATAGAAATAATTGTGGATGTTATTAACATTGGTACCCTTGTGCTGCAAAACAAATCATTATAAGAATGTTCAGAAAAACATGTTATTCATATGAAGAAGCTTATTTTCAATGAATCAGATACTATTTAGTGAATACATATAAGTCCTTAATTCTATGAAAATCATTTGTGGATTTAGTGTTCTAAAGGCTAGGATGAAAGTAGCAATCCAAATGCTAATAAAGTAAATCCCAGACCACTTATAGAGCTCAATCGAGAGGTAAAGCTAAACAAAACAAACAACAAATGCTGGAGATCTTGGTCCATTTGAACTGCAGCCTTCCATCTCCTCCCTCCCTCCGCCATTCCCTCCCCATAGACTATATAACTCTAGAAGATATGGTATGGTGTCAGGGGTTCGTTCTGTTTTGCTGAGTAGATTTACATACCTTTGAGATTGACCATGATAGCTCCAAATCTAGGCCTAAAATTTTAGGCTTTTCACTTGAGAGTAGAGAAGAAGAAATTTCAAGCCTTTCCCGTATGTCCAGCTAGCTCACAAGAGTAGGAACTAAGATTCAAGAGCCATGCCTTACTCAGAATTGAAGAGGAAGATTCCATAGAAACAGCCCTCCTGAATTTTCTTATTTTAAGCTGAGATCCTGGTGTCTCTCCACACTGGCTGCTGTGGACAGTGGTGAAAAGAAGGGACCAGAAGTGGGAGATACAGGTACTAAACCTTGGTCTCAGGTCCCTCCCTGTATTCTAATGGCCTTGTGAAAACAAGGCTGCGTGGTCATCATCAGCGGTTCTCCTGAATGGAAGACTGTCAACTGCTGACAATCTAATGAAAGCCGAGGTGCACACACACAGAAAGTGTTTATCCAAGCACATACGACCTTGAAACTCATATCAAATGTTCATGTCTCAAAAATTAGGACTCTGCATTACATACTCTTAAAAGTACATGCAGCCAGTCTATTATTTATGATACTAAGTTTTAAATTTGATGTGGAGGTGTAGTGATATCTAAGGGTGTGTGTGTGTGTGTGTGTGTGTGTGTGTGTGTGTGTGTGTCTGTGTGTGTCTGTGTGTGTATCTGTGTGTGTGTGTCTGTGTGTGAGCGTTTTCTCCTCATCGATCCGAAAGGCTTATGAACTAAGGCATAAAAATTAGGACAGCCATTAACTAAAAAGACAATCGTGTAGTAGAAGAATACTGTGTGAAACGGCTTCTCTGAAAGCTCCCCTTGTCTTTCTGCTCACTCATCTGATCTCCCTTACCTCAGACACACGCATGCACACACAGGAAACGCACATGTTCACACGCATATTAAACAGCAGGGAAAATTTAACTCAATGTGCAGAAAAACACAGCGGGCTTAGCCATGCTGTTTTAACCTTAAATCACAAAAGAATATTATTAAACTCCTTTCTCTCATGTACTATTCTAGCTAACAGGACTTAAGTACTAGTGTTTTAGACGTTTACAAAAAATGGACATTTAGCTTATGCTTTCAAATATTTATTATCCTTTATTTTTAAAAACTTACCAAACTTTATTTAATTTTGCCATTGATGTTTATGGTTTCCTTTCATATAGCGTAATCTGAAAACAAGTGTAAAACTCCAACCTCACAGTCAACTTTTGTGGTTCCTGGCTTTGAAAAAGGAAATAAGTGGGTAGATATATGTACACACACAGTGTATGTTTCGTACTTCACATGGGAATCTAGGCTGGGTTTTTTCTGAAAGCAACCCCCAGAGCTGTTGAATCTTTGAGACTGCATTCATCTCACCGGAGAGACCCGGACAGACACCCAGACGCCCTCTGGAAAGTCCTCCAGAGAAACTTGATTGAATCGCTTGCAGACTGGCCCGCAGAAGATGAACACTCACCAGCAGTGCAGGTCTAACTCGTTTTCAACAAAACCCTGGTAATGTGATCACCGTAGTGACAACGGCGACTCACAAACAGTTCCTTGTCTTGCTGGAACACGTGATTCAGACCAAACTGAACTTCACCTCCGCTCACCTCGCCGAGCATTGACCCAGCCCTCTCGAGCCGCGTGTCACTTCTGCACGAACGCCCGACATGATAAATGTCACCCCGGCCGGTGCCTCACCAGGTCAGCAGGCCCGTGGCCAGCACCGTGCACGCCGGGGGGGGGGGGGGGGGGCAGAGGCTCCCGTGCGCTTTGCAGCTTGCCCCCGGGGGACTCCTGGCCCAGGAGAGCGGGGTGTGGCGGAAAGGGCCGGAGACCAGGCCGGCAGAGGCCTCCTCCGGCTCAGGCTCGGCGCTGCGGTGGATGCACACGCTGCAGCGTGGAAGCCGGGCCCCGCCTGCACACATCTCTGCCTCTTGTTCCAGTTGTCAGGGGTCCTATGAATCCACTCCTTTGTCACATTCTCATGGTGGGAGAAGACCTGCTTTTCCTTTGCTGTCCAAGACCTTCCCGGTGACGCCCCGGTGAGGGCGTGGGTCCGACGCAGCCAAAGGTCTGTGTTTCCTTTCGGGCCTGTCTTGCCTTCAGACACAAGGGAAAGGCGGCCAGTGGAAGGACACAGATTTCTGGAAGGGTCTCTTCTTGCCCGTGGTCTTCTGAAGCGCAGATTTGGTTCCTGCTACCTTCTTGGCCTCTGTCTCCATCAGACTTGTGAGGGTCTGATTAGGATCGCTTCTGTGTCATGTTGTGCCATGGCGCGGGCCGCGTATCTCCAGGTCACCGTGAGCGTAGAAACTGCCGGAAACTTCCCAACCCACACTGGCTCCACAGACCAACTCATCGACGCCTCACACTGGGCTGGCATTCATTATGGAGAGAAATATTGTCTTTTCTATAGAACAGATGTCCCCAGAATGACGGAGGTAACAGCTCTGTCCTGCTGAGGCCCTGGCCCCGGCTTCCGGGCCTCATGCTGGCCTGAGAGGACCAGAGGGCAGGCGTGCCAGCCGCCACGGCGACCCCGCCGGGCAGCACTCGCTGGGCCACACAGCCACACAGAAGTCCTGCTACCTCTCTCGTCTCTGCTCGCCTCCTTGCTGTCCAGCCGGTTCTCCTCTTAGGGGGTGAAACTGCCCTCTAAACCCCCACATTAAACCCTCACCTCGTTTTCAGACTTGGGAGGTCTTGAGGGATTCCCCCACCCCCCAAAAAAGGGTCACATTGGAAGGTCTTGAGGGATTCCCCCCCAAAAAAGGGTCACATAGGAAGGTCTTGAGGGATTCCCCACCACCCCCCAAAAAAGGGTCACACTCGCGCTGCCGTAGGGCTCTTCTCTCCACACCGGCGGGGGGGGGGGGCGCTGGGGTGGTCCCCCCCTGGCGGCCCCCCCTCCCTCCCCACAGTAGGAGTCCTCTCTCTCTTCCTAGCAGGTGCCACCCAGTGGTGAGTCTGAAAAACTTTCTCAAGCAGTATAATTAGATATGAGGATGTCTTACTTCTGATTCTTAGGCAATAAACAATTGCTATTCTTTTTTCTTTTGTCGGTCGTGGGGCTTGAACTCTGGGCCTGGGCGCTGTCCCTGCGCTCTTCAGCTCAAGGCCAATGCTCTACCGCTTAAGCCACAGCACCTCGTCATCATTTGTGAAAATCTGGTTTCCAATTTACTTATGAACAAAAGACAAAGATTTTAAAAGCCGTGAGACTCCCCGTGAACAGTCTTCTATTCCCCTGGGAGAAAGCCAGGGCAAGCTCTCGGTCCCCCCCCTCCCCCACTGACCTGAGACCCCACTTCCCCACGCTTAGCACGCACTGAGTTCTAGTAGGTGTTTTGAGTCTGTTTCCTCTGTCAGCCTGATGTCACTCAAGGCTTTGGAGTTGGTCTCACTACCTGAGGAGTAGAGTCCTCCCCAGACCAATCTTTAGGACCAGCTGATACACTGTGAAGGTGGGAATGGGGGCGGTGAGATGTGGTGTGGATGCGGGGTCTGCAGGTGTCTCTGCAGTGCTGAGTCGCCTCATCTGGCTGGTGTTTGTCCTTGCGTGGTCCCAGATTCACTTGCACATGCATCGGAAGTGTTCGCCATTTCCCTTGCACTTACATCGGGAGTGTTCTTCACGTGAGGCTCTCGCACACTCCATGGAATTTATTCCTAAATAGCCTTTTTATTGCCTTCTTCACACTTCTTTTCTTCTACTCTAGCTTATGACTGGATATTTATAAGCGTGGAGTTTGTTTTCCAACTGTCTTTCTAATCAGTCCTAACCGTATACATTTGTTTAGTAGCTGGTTTTCTTCCGTTCTCAAGGCATATAATTACATGATCTCTGCAGCCCCACTTCCCATGTCTGTCTTTTGATACTGGTCCTGGGGCACTGACTGCTGACCACCAGTGTGACGGTGGGCTGCCTGGTCCCAGTTTAGGCAGCGGCTCAGGACTTGTTGGGCTGATTAACTTGATGAAGGGTCAGCAGGATTCCGGTGGCTCACGTCAGTCACCCTAGCTGCTCAGGAGGCTGAGATCTGGGCAAGCCTGGCCCAGAGGGACTCTTCTCTACAAATAGCCACCAAAAAAGCCAGAAGTGGAGCTGTGGCTCATATGATAGAGTGCCAGTCTTGAGCAAAGAAGCAAAGCTCAGGTGCAATGTACAGTGCCCATGCCCTGAGTCCCAGCCCAGGACTGGCACCCACACAGAATAATTCATGAAGCATCTTTGGGCTCCTTTTGTATTATATTCTCTGAAAGAACCCATGTTCAGTTTTGTTAAATGCCACCTTAGAATCTGTGGAGATCATTTCATGATTTTTGCCTTGAGGTTTATAAGACGATGAATTCCGTTAAACCAGATCCTAGTATTGACCCATTCTTACAGCTCTGGCATGACTCTCCTGTCTTGAATGAACAGTTGAATTTTGTTTGCTAGTACTTTTATAATTGTTGTAGCAGCATTGGTAAGTGAACTTGTTCTGTAGCTTTTTGGTTATAATCACTGCCTTGACCCTCATGCCATCAAGGGTTAGCAAAACAATGAGCACTTACCACTTAACCTTTACAATCATTAGTTCCTGCTTAGTAGTAGATGAAATATATTCATAAGAAGAAGCCTTTGATTACACCGAGGTCCAGCTGGAACTGAAAGGTTAAATGCTTCATTTCCATCTTCTGAAGATAATGAGTTGCTTCCCCTGTGTCCTCCACGTATAGCCAACGAGGTTTTGTGGATGCTCTTCATTCTCCTGTGAACTCATGGACTAATATGCCTGGTCTGTGTTACTCACTGCCATTATTTTTCTCATTAATATTCAAGTTGGCCCAATTCAGTCTGGGGAAATTTGGCTCAGAGCTTTGGAAGGTGTCCCCAAGTTCTTCTTGTGCATTGCGAGGTTTCCAGAATGGTCCGCATGGGATTCTCACACTTGCTCACACCCTCGCCCATCGCTGTGTCTGGCTACGCTCTGCAGGCTTGTCCGGCCGGGCTCGCTGGGGCTGACCCTGGGGAGGCCTGCCCCTCCCCACGGTGGCCCGCGTGGGTCCCTCCGGGGAGGACCTCTGGGAACTGTGGCCAGGCGCAATGCGTGGAGATGTTTTGCCACAGGCAGGAGGCCTCCAGAAGCATGCCCAGGACATAGCCAGCCAACGGCACAGAGGAAAGCGGGGTGGGGCGGGGGGGGGGGGGGAGGCGCAGGAAGGCTGCAGTGCTGCCGAAGTCTGCCGAGACGCTGTGGAGTCTCCTGAGCACTTAGTGCCATGTCTGCCCCAGAGAAGGGCCTAAGTAGCTCATTGGCTGAATGACTGGGTCGTTTGTGTCAAATTCTACCAATGGCCCGGGGGGGGGGGGGGGGGGAGACACACATACACACACACAGAAGAGTATCCATCACACACACAGAAGAGTATCCACTGACTTTGACAAAATACGGTGAGGGCGGTCATGTGTTGGCTGAGAGCGTGTAGGGCCAGGCTGGGGGGGGGGGGGGGGGGGGGCGGACACGGCTCCGGGTAGCTGGAGGGAGAGAAAGCTCTCCCGGAAGGGTTTTCGTTGTTTTGCTGTTTCTAAAGTTGGAAGAAACCTAAAGACACATATCTTTTCAGTCTATAAAGCTATGTATGGGCTGAAAGGAAAGCGCAAAAACGGAGGAAGGATTGCCAAAGCAAGATTCCCGAGGACTCAAGCCCTCTGCTGAGGGTGGGACCCAAATCACAGGTGAAGAAACCCACCCAGAGGGCACTCAGCCCAGCGCTCGCCAGTACAGCGGAAGCATGATTCGTGGAGATAAGGGTCATCCGGGGTATCACCAGTGCTTTATAGGCATCCATGGTTTTCTTCTGTGCCTTGTCCTGGCTTTGTGCAAGGAGTTACATTTGTAGGTATTTGTGGAGAAAGGTCAGATGAGAGTTAAAAGAAAGACCCTGTCCTAAAAGTGTCACAGCGCAGAGGCAAGGCTGAGCCAGGAATCAGAGCACTGGGATTCTCTGGGCGACAGAAATAACCACACACCGCTAGAAGGTACTTAAGAAGCAGGATCAAGATCGCGTGCTAACTAGATGTGAGCTGAAAAGAGAAGAGATCCAAGAATGAGTCCCAGATCTGTAGTTTGGAGAGAGTAGACATACTGAAAACAATATTAGTATCTATTGAAATAGTCTATATATTTGATTGATACGCAAATTAGACAGCTCTATGAGCAACATGAACGTTAAGTAACACATCCCCTAAAACTATGGGATTTATGGAACACACTGAACTTGGATAATGAGCTACATCTTACTGCATGTGAGACGAGTGGAAGAAAAAAAAAACACCAATGATTTCTTTTAACTTACAAGAGACGGCAGGAACAAATATACAGGATTTTGAACAATTTAAATTTTCCTGTAGCCTTATTTATCCTGAGGTGCCATTGGTCTTGTTATTTCCCTTACCCATTATGTCTGCTGCAACAATTGCATTACAGTAAGAGTAAATAAATACAGCCCCGGAGTGCACTCGATCACGGGAATGCTGGTTGCTTTAAACAAAAAGAAGCATCAAATCAAGTCAGGTCCTGACTGCTGCTCTCCTGGGCACTGGCTCATCGTTCAGAGCTGTCAGAGGGCGGTGTCACCCCCAAGCTTCTGAGACATGCAGGACTAATTGTTTGCAGCCCAAGGCATCGCGTGCCCTACTTTTAAAGACATCAAGGCGGCGTCGTTTAAATTATCTGCTCACCCTAATTCTTCTATATTAATGGCACAATAATGGTATTTTAAATCCCTTTGTTTTGTATTAGGGATTCTCACTCACCTGCTGGGGTTTAATCAAGTACTCCCTCTACCCACAGATGATTCAAATTGCTTCAGACCATCTGTCTTAGTGAGCTAGAGATGCATTTTTAAACTATCCATATTTCAGATGACTCTTACGGGGTAAGAAGCATCTTTATCTTTGGGCTAAATGTCTCAAAAAAAAAATCCAGATATGTAAAGTCTTCCCAGATCTTCTCCACCGTACATAACCTGACCACCCTGGAGTTCCAGGAGAACGCACTGAATGTCTCCTGGAACCACATCTGAGTGCTGGGTACGGTTTACAGTTTTATGCTGCGGATCCACCTTTCTGACTTTATTGAAGACGACCCCCCCCCCCCGCCCCGGAAGTGGAAACTGCCTCGTGCTTTCCTCTTTTACCTCCCGTGTGCATAGGCTCATACTCCATGTTTGTAAATGGTCAAACATCGAAGGAACATACAATACACTTGAGTAGCCCTGGGATTGACACGAGAAGGGCCTCCAGAGGTCAACCCTGTGGTGCCAAACCCCACCTTGGCTACTCAGGAGCCACGTGGCCTGGGACAAGTGTGCTCACCTGCCAGTTCCTCAGATTTCTCATCTGCGCCTCCCCTTGGATTTCCAGAAGAACAGACGCATTGCGTACAAAGCATTCAGAGCACGTTCTCCATATAGAAGTCCTGTGTACGGACTTACTGAACGGGGAACGGCCTCTCCACTCACACGAGCAAGCACCGCGTCCATAACCTTTACCACCTCCAGAGGCATTTTGAGGGCCATCTTTGAATGCTCTGGGGGTTCTGTTTCCTTTTGGCATACAACAACAAAACATGACCCCACAAATGTTATTACAAAGAGAACCTGAATGTTGCTTTGTGCCGTTTGTTTTTTTAGTCAGTTCTCTTTTTTCAAAATGGATCTGCTGAGGAGGAGCACTGTTCAGTGCTCCAGAGAGGACAGACGGGCCGGAGAGCGGCAGCCACGGAGGAGGAGACCGGGGGACGCACGTGCGCACCATCGTCCCCTGCCTCTTAGAAACCAGAATCTCCCCCACTCTTGGGGAGCCTGGGTGACAGATGGTGTCCACAAACCATTGTTCTTCTAATTCTCAGATCTTCCCCATTCTCCTTGAGAAGCTGGGCCATCAGAGCATCACTGTGTCTACCTGTACACGCCTCTCCCTACACAGAGGTACACCTGCGTACCTCACAGATCGGGGCTGTCTCGAGCGCCCGGCCTCATTACCTGTGTCTGCCGTGGCACGCACCCCTGAGCCCTGCTCTCTGCGTCCAGCCTGGATTGCAGCCCCCAGGCAGCAGAGCTTGCCCATCTTGGGAAGGCTGGGAAAACAGCCCATGGCAAGCGGCAGGGGCCCCGGCCACACCCGAGCACCGGGACAGGTGGTCACCCGGAACGTGGCACATCCACCCAGCGCCGCAGGCCCCCTCTGCTCCCGATCGCAGCCACCTCCAGTCTCAGCCGCTTTAAACTCACACTGGCACCTCAGCAACACTGACCCAGCTTCATAACCTTCCTAAATGCACAGTTTTCGTGGATTTTTTTGCCTTTGAGGAGTACATGTATTGAAATTGCTGTTTAGCTTCTTCACACAGTAATAAACAGCATTGGTAAAAGAAATGTTTAAGATGGATCGTCTGCAAAACTCCAGAATTATTGTGAAATCGCATTTTTATCTAGCATTTTTAGAGCCCATTTGATTTATCCCCACTTGGCATATTAGAATAGACATGGGGGATACAAACAGCCTGATAGTTAAAATTTTGTCTGCATATGAATCTCCTCCGGCTTCCTCCACTGCCAGGAAAATGTTTCCTGTTGTCAGTCAACTGATCCTAATATCCTCTTGGAACAGAGCAAACATTTTAAAGTGCAGAGTAAAAGTCCTCCCCAGCCCCAGGGCGGACACGCTTTTCCCTCGAGTGGTCGAAAGAAGTGACTTTTCGTTGGTTGAGTCAGATGACAGAGGACACAGCTAATTCCATGTAAAGAAAAATGTTGGATTCAAGTGAAGTGGTTTGGTAGCATTGTTAGAAGAGACAACCTGAGTCACAAATTGTGGGATAAACCTCTCGTAAGCAACAGCAGAAGACTGGTTTTGTAGTTTAACTGTTTTTCAGCTTGGCTTTCAAATCAACTCCCATATTAATATGGCCTGTGAAATACATTTCTCGATTTAGAAAGGCGCTTGGGCCTGCCGGCCGTGGCCAGCATCGGCTTTATAAACGATGTGTGTCCAGGTCTCGCTGGGACTCTCAGAATCCGTTTCTTGGAGCCAAAAGAAGAAAATGGGAACCCGACCTCATCCTAAACACTTCAGAAGGGCCTCGTGCTTGAGTAGCCCTGGGATTCACATGAGAAGGGCCTCCAGAGGTCAACCATGTGGTGCCAAACCCCACCTTGGCTACTCAGGAGCCACATGGCCTGGGACAAGTGTGCTCACCTACCGGTTCCTCAGATTTCTCATCTGTTAAATAAGAGCTGTCCTGTGCCTCTCCCTTGGATTTCCAGAAGAACAGACGCATCGTACAAAGCATTCAGAGCACGTTCTCCATACAGAAGTCCTGTGTACGCACTTACTAAACGGGGGACGGTCTCTCCACACACAGGAGCAAGCACCGCGTCCATAACCTTCACAGCCTCCAGACGCACTTTGAGGGCCACCTTTGAGTGTTCTGGGGGTTCTGTCTGCTTTCGGCATTGAACCACAAAACGTGAAACTCACTGTCACACAGAATTCAAGGACCGCTTTAGAGACCACATGCAGGGCCCCTTTGTACGTGGGGTTTTGTCCGTTTGACTTTCTCGCAATATGCCTGAAGACGGACATGAGTGTCGGATGTGAGGTATGAAGGGGGTGGCTGTGTGCCCCCTGTGGAAGCTGGTGCTGTGTTCCCGGTGAATTCCTGGTGTCCGCTCCCCCTCTGCCCTCCCCTCCTCTACTCCCTTTCCCTTTCATTTTCTTGGGAGACAGGCTCTTCATATGCAGCCCCGGCTGGCTGCACACTTGACATCCGTCTGTCTTTGCCTTCCGAGTACTGGAGTTACACGAGTGAACCACCACATTTGGCTCCGACTTACACTTTCAAAGCAAGAGTATGCTTCCACAGAACTTCCCCTGCACGTTTTCAAAGGAATATAATCTGTACTTTGAATGTACTTTCAATACTAACATTTGGTAAAACCTCCCTTCAGATTCTGAATTTTATGGCTAGATGTCTGAAAGAAGAAAGGCTTTAAACATAAAAGAAATAGATGTGCCGTTAGTAATCTCAACATTGATCTTTTTTCCTTTGCTCTAACACTAACTAGCAGGATAAAAATATATAACATGAGAAATCTCATTCAGGCCATTTGCATCAATTTTCAAAAGTTACTGCTTATAAATTTTAATTTATTCATTTTGCTCAATTTTTTGTCTTTGCTTTTTTATGTCTGTGGAGTGGGTTATTCTTTTGGTTGAGTAATTAGTTGTTAGTTGGTTTTGGACTCAAACTAAATTATTATTTACCAACACTGGAAAAGAGAACCTATGAATATAAATGGAAATTTAGAGAATGATTTTGAAAAAATGGTCATAGATTTTTAATTGGATTTATTGCAAATAATAAATCTTACTAAGTCTAAACAATCTCAGTAGCTTTATAAAATAGTATATTTATCTCCCCACTATTTGCCTTTTTGTTAATCTGGGATGACAAATAGCATGTGAAGGCAAGCCATCAGAAGCAATCACCATAAATACATTTTAGTTAGCCAGACTGTCTAATTTACAATTTAAGAAATGGAGATAAGCAGTTTAGCACAATTGGTAAAGACCAGAGCAATGGGTTCCAATTGCTTAAATAATTAATAAAACTAATCATAGTAGCAATTTTAAGTATCTGCTTAGCTTTAGGCAGCGTATATTCAACTCTCTTACAGATACTCAGATACAGCTCTGTTACAGTAAAAACTCTACAAATTCAATCATTGTCTTTCTTTTCTAAGGTTGTAGATACTTGAAAACTAACCAAAGAAATTCCTATCTGTAACCTTAAGGATTCATTCTTTCTTCTTTCTACCAAAAAAAGAAAAAAGAACGAAAGAAATTACCACAGACCTGGAGGCTTTAGAGAGCGCGGCCTTGTTACCTGACGGTTGCGTTGGTCGGATGTTTGAAAGGGGCCTTGCAAGCCTGTGTCCCTGAGGGGGCTCCAGCCGAGAGTGCTCCTTCCCGGCATCTCCGCCCAGGCCGGCCCTGCTCCCAGCGTGAGCGGGCAGCGGCCGCCCGCCATCCACGGACCCGTGTGGTCCGGTGGGCCTGGCCTGGCCACTCACGGGTTTAGGACAGGGACATTCCTCCACCCTGTAACGTAACAACTGTCAACAACTGTGGCCGTCAGGTGATGGGCAGTAAGGAGTCATCCTATTACTCTGTGAATTGTTACAAATGTAACTTTTCCAAAAGCGAACAAGGGAAGGTAGAGTCGCCCAGCCAATGGGAAAGCCAGATTCCAGATTCAATTCCAGCCCCGTCCACGCGCTCCACCTCTTAGGAAATTCCCACATTTACGTCTAGTAGGACCTCTGAAAAACAGATAAAATAATACGAGGTTTTAAAAATGTAAAGCTTCAGCGCAGTAAACACCCTGCCTCCAGTTAAAGCCCCCAGAGACTTTTATGCCAAAGGAAAAGTTTGAAGCAAAACTTACAGTAGCAATCACAGTTCTCTAGAACGCTCAGCTCTGGAGAGACTTCCTGGGCCGTGTGTCATTGCCAATGTCCCGTGTGCTCTGCACGTGTGTGCGGTGTGTCCCGTGGCCTCTGACCGCATCCCCAGCCGCAGGGTATGGGGGAGAGTCGGTGCTCATCATCCTGCCACAAAGCTAGCTGCCCCGGCGTCCCGGGCCGCTGGAGAACCCCGGAGGCCCACGCAGTCCCCCGGAGCCGCCCCCTCGCTCCACGCACCGCCGGCTCCTCTTCACGGCTGGTTATAAACGTTGACTGACTAAACCCGTTTGCTCCATTTTCAGGAAGGCTCCCCATCTGTTCCCTGAAACCACAGCCTGGCCACAGCCCTGACAGCTCACCTCAGCCAGCCGTGGCCAACTCTTGGCCTTCGTCACTCAGGACGATTTCCCCACGGGGGGCCGGCAGCCTTCACCCCGGGGTTGTGCCGTGGACTCGTACCACACTGCCATGCTTTCCCTACTTCGTAGAAACAGCTTCCCGGAGCTCTTTCAGACCATGTGCAGCTGTTACTAACGCTCCTCTCCGTGAACAGGAACAGGAATGGACGCCCTGCCCTCGGGGTCACCTTGCCAGCCTGCTCTTCTTAGGGACACGTGTTTAACATGGCCGCCTTACACGGCTTTTCACGGGTTGTGTTCTGTCTCTCATTCATTTCATTTGTTTCTATTTTTTTTACAGTGCTCAGGACCAAAGCTAAGGCCACATGCAAACGAGGCAAGTACTCCACCAACTCAGCCTCTCTCCAGCCCTATGAAATAATCATATAAAGGCATCTGGATATACGTGTTAAGATTCCTTCATCAGAGGCGCTTCAGGCTGAGACAATTCATCCTGCAAACCTAACGGTAACTTGCACGGGCAGCCCCACCCCCACCCACAAGCTAAGCACTGTCAAAGAGTCTAAAACGAAAGTGAAGGTATTTGTTAGGCGGCCACATCTTTTTAATTGGTTTAAAAATAACAAGACAACCCCAGCAAGTTGGCTTCTTTAATTGGGCTGGTATAAATGTCATAAGTCATTCTGGCAAATCATCAGGCCGTGGAATTTCTAAACAGAGACATTATGTGAGCGCTTTGTTCAGGTTGTGTTCTGGTTCAGGTGCGTCTGATTCCATCTCCTCCAAAACTTTTCAAACTGAAAATCACATCAACTGAAACAAGACGTCAGGACGTTTGTCACCCACCTGTCCGTCTGAGCAAATGGGTTCAGCAAGCTCTATTTCCAAAAAGCCTGGCCTCTCCGGGGCGCTGGGGTTGGGGGGTGCTTCTGCGCGGGTAGCACGGGAGGGTGCGCGGCGGCTCCAGCTCCCGCCGGGACCCGTGGGCGTCCACGGAGCTGGCTTGCGCCTAACACTGTCGCATTTCCTCTCTCATCTTTGCCCGTGGGCCTCATTTCTACCTAGTCTATGGGACTGTTTTGTGGAGGCTCTGGCAGACTCTCTGCGTGGCGGGGGGGGGGGGGGGTTTGCAGAGAAACAGGCTCGCCGTTCCTTCTTGAGGACGGGTCTCAGCTCGGCCCTGGGGTGCGGCCCCCGCGCGGCCCCCGCGTTCCCTCCAGCTGGGCCTCTCCGGCCCCCACCGGCTCTCCTCCACCACAGCCCCCTCGCCACACGCCAAGGGGCCACACACGGCCAGTTCTCTGCCATGTCTGTGAGAGCATGCCAGGGAGGCCTCCCGGGCCAGGAGGAGCGGGGGGGGGGGGGGGGGGGGCGTGCCTGGCCAGGACGCGCCCCGAGAAGGCCGTCACGGCACAGGTGCGTTGCCCCGCAGATCCACGGCTCTGTGCATGTGTAGTCCGCTTCACATGCCGCCTGTGTGCCTGCCCAGGTTTTGGTTTTCTTGGGGAGGCCGTTCTGACCCCCAGAAGGCCCCGGAAAGCCTTGGGAAGCACCTGAAAGCACCTGGCTATACTGCTACACTCCGTGCGGTCCCGTGCCTTCACGTGATTGCTTCCCTCGGTGAAGGGTTAAAGCTGGAGATATGATCCTCCTGAGGATCTCCCTGATGCTTACCACAGAAGATACTGGAGGAAGCGGGGAGGCAGGAGACGGGGAGGCAGGAGACGGGGAGGCAGGAGACAGGGGGGCAGGAGACGGGGGGGCAGGAGACGGGGGGGCAGGAGACGGGGGGAGGCAGGAGACGGGGGGGCAGGAGACGGGGAGGCAGGAGACGGGGGGCAGGAGACGGGGGGGCAGGAGACGGGGAGGCAGGAGACGGGGGGGCAGGAGACGGGGAGGCAGGAGACGGGGGGGCAGGAGACGGGGGGGGCAGGAGATGGGAGGAGCAAGGTGGGAGGGAAGGAGAGAAAACAGAGTAGATGGAGGAAAGAAAAGAATTTAAAAAAATGAGCAATCCAACAAGTGAATCCATCTTTTGGACCCATCTTGCTCTCCTGTCCACCCCCATTACAGAAAGATCCCCAGGGGTGAAGCACTGGACCCATTCGTAAGTTCTGTCCGGACACTGATGAGCAAACAGCTCCCAAGTTTATCCCTCAAGGCAAAAATACATTTGCTTCTTCACGATTCTGCCCATCCGCAGGGGCTTTGCTTCCTGTTTGATGATAATGAGAACTATGGACTGAGGGTGAATCCCTGGGCCTGCCCCCCTCACCCCCACCTCCACCCCCGCCCTCACCCCCCCACCCCCCCCCACCCCCCCACCCCCACCTCCATGCACTTCAGAAACCGCTCATTCTGGAATGAGCGCTTGGCTGTCAACATGCACAAGCCATTTGCGGTTCTTTATGAAAAAGTCAATTCTAGTGCCTCGTTCCACTCCAGTGGTCAGGCTTTGATTAAGATAAGAAGAGTAGAAAATTAAAGATTAAAAGAGAAACACACTGCAGGTAAGCACATGGACTTTCTCCATCCCAGGCTTTCTCTTTGGTGATTTTTTTGGAGGGTAGGGCTGAGATGGACTTCTGTGTCGCCCAGCTGGCTTTGAACTCACAGAGCAGTGGCACCACCACGTCAGGTTACTAGTGCTTCTATGCATTAAATCAAAGACTGGGGTTTTCTGTTTGCGTTTGGCCTGACCTCGTTTCCTAGATCTGTGTGGCTGTTCTATAAGTACTTGTGTGTCTTCGGACTCCTTTTGTCTCCTATGGAACTGAGAGCGTTGTGTTAGAAGGAAGATGTCTACCTGTTGGGCCTTCCGGCTGGGCTCCTTTCCTACAGGGTCTTGGTGTAGCTGGGGTAACAGGTGTGGGCCACCACGCCCTGCCTTCGGCTTAGTTTCCTTCCTGTGATTGATTTCCATCTTGTTCCCTGCTGTGTTACTTCACAGCTAGAACAGTATCTGTGTGTGTGTGTGTGTGTGTGTGTGTGTGTGTGTGTGTGTGTGTGTGTGTGTAACAGTAGATGGGCCCCGCCTCCCCTGGGCATGCCTGTGAACATGGTTAGACAGCGTTTCTGATAGATCTACGAACGGAACCAGCCCAGAGGTGTGCTGAGCCGTCCCACAGAAAGCTAAGAACAGGAACAGTCAGCTGACGAGAGGAGAATATGCTTCTCACATGACAGAAATAAGCCAGTAAGACCTTCGCCATCAAAACGATGTTGGAAATCACAACATCAAGATGTCAGGAAAGTCCAAAAGCAGAATCTATATCTAAGAGGTTTGAAGATGTTGCCAGAACCTTAGGAAGTAGAGGATGGATCCAAATCACCGGGTCTCCGGGCTGCTGGCAGAGAAGGTGGCGCCGCACTGTGGACACAGGAAGCGTGGGCCTGGCTAGGAAAAGGCCTCATCCTAAAAAACAGACAAACAAACCAACACAAAGCTTGGGATCCATTTTTGCCTTCTGGAAGACAGTGCGAGGCTAGCTCTCCGTGAGGTGCGATGGGAGTCAGGGTTCAAACACAAACCAAGTCCTTCCAAAGCCCTGCGGGGTACGGTGCAGTGCTGTAACGGACAGACACGCACAGGTGCGGCCCTCAGGACAAAGCCCCTGCCAGAGCCCTGTGATCGCCCAGGGAAGGCCTGCGTTTGCCTTTGTGCGACGGATTTTTGAACTCGGCAGATACGGAGCTGGAGCAAGGCTAGAAAGCAGGAGAGCGTGCCAGCAATCTAATTTGAGGGGAAAAATCTGAATGCAAATGTCTCTGGTAAACAGTAACATTTAAAAAAGTTGTTCACTTTCCACAGTTCAGAGTTTATTTATAATTCTTCGCCTTTAGAATATAGAATCTATACTTAGAACCAGAACGTCTCATGTCAGGGTGGACCGGAGCCAGTAAATGCTACTTAGAAGGGGGGAAAAAAGCCTCTTTAAATGTGGAACTCCTTTTGGCCCATCAGTGTCCGTTTTTGAGTTATGGGGAACCTGACATCTGGAATGCCCAGTGGTGTGAACACCCCGAGTGAGTTACGGTAAATTAATGTTTAACATATACTTATAGAATGTTCATCCTCAAACCCCAAATTCCTCTTGTCAGGTCCCAATGAATGACCGCCACTTGAGAAAAGAAGCAAAAAGGAGGGCTGGCTATTAGCAGCCGTACCACACAGGCCTGTGAGCATCCTCACAAGACGCCTCCTGCATCACAAGGGCTTGGGGGGGGGGGGTTGTTTTAATTCAAATGTGATGCAAAGCTAAAAGCAATATGTCCAGAGATGCTACGTGACTGGCTCTACATACAATGCTGTTTTCAATTCTAAGCTACACAAGAATCCTGTGAGCCTCGACCGTGTTTAAAAAATAAAAGACAGAAGAAAAACGAAACCACTGGGAAATGCGTGCAAAAAGTTCTGGTTCCACAAGACAAGGGACGGGGCCCTGCTGACAAGCATTTCACTGCTCCCATCGAGGAAGGGAGACGCTGTCCTAAGTTTTTAGCCAAGCAAGGCAGTGTGCGCGCCGTTCACCGCTGCCTGTGGTCATGGAAGAGGGACACACAGAGGGCCGAGTCTCCCTGGTGGCCCTCCTAGAGCTCCTCCTCAGAGAAATCCCACGCATCACACCCAGGGCCGACAGCATTTCTAACTCCATGGCGAATGCCGGCACGCGCTGCGTAACAAACCCAGTGCTAGACATGGAAAGGGAAAGCTGAGGGAGCGGATGTGGTCAGTGGACGGCCAAGAAGCGGGGTCCAACTTCACACCTGCACCATGGAGCCGACCCCTGGAGCCGGGCTGAGCTTGACCCAGCTGTGAGAAGAGAGCAAGCTGGCTTCTCCCTGAGACCCTCAGGTGTCCCCGGCCTCAAACCATACCCCAGCACTGCCCTCTCCACGCCGCGCAGGGCCCAATGCTGAGCTGAGGTGCTGCTCGGGAGGGGAACGGCTCTGGGGTCCCAGGTGTACACAGATGGCCAATGGTAGAGGTGCTGAGGTCTGCTCCCTGCACCCGGGGGCCATCACACTTCTATCATCTTCATTTCTTCTTCCCACGTGGATAAAGAAAGAAAAATGTGTATATTTTTGTGAGTTTTCTACACGTCCAGGACAATGGAGCTCAGAAGGCATAACTTAGATTGACTTAGAGTCTGAATTTACAAAAGACCAAATTGCAATATTACATTTCCACCTTGCGTTGGCCTCGCAACTGGGCCACTTTGTTCCGAAGCTGTATTTTTCAGTTTCGCAGGTAGGGTTTATAGACCTGTGGTGAGTCAGAGGTAACCTTAAACTTCAGCCTACTTTAATCTTTTAGCAAAAGGCCAATAACCAACTACATATAACAAATGAGTGTTCTTTAAAACACTTCAAAATTGACTCCCTTTGAATCTTCTGTGTTGTTATTTGCCTTTATTCTTCAGAATAATTGCGCTTTGATTACCTAAAGTAATAGCTACCTCTCTTCCTCTTTTCAACAATAACCAATCAGATACATGCAGACAGCAAAAATAAAAGTAAATTCTATTCTTTATAGCCAACAACTACAAAAATGCCTTTTTGTTCTGATGATTAGAATGCTTTTCTTTTACAACACATTAAAAAATATACCAGAGATGTAAATATGAGAGGAACAAAGCACTCCCAATAATTTAGTTTAAAAACAACTCACAGAGAGTCACTTCTCAAAGTCCATCTCCCAGGTCAGGCACATCGAGAGTCACTTAGAGAGGCACAATAAATAGTACCTTTGACAAGAGTCAGCAGTGGGCAGCCTTCAGCCATCAGGCTGCAAGGAGAGAGCTCCTTGGAGACCTCCCCCCCCCCCCCGCCACTTCCCCTGCCCCCTCCAACTGCCCGTGATCAGAGCTGCACCTGCTCGCCGCCCTCGGCTAGCCCCGTGCACAGCGCCTCTCACTGGCTCTCCTCTATCCCTGCCATCTCTGTTTTGATCTCTAAGGAGAGAGTGCACCAGGTAGGCACAGCCCGCAGCCCATGCCGCTGATTGGATCTTTTCCATGACCAAGGTCTCTGGTGTTCACACACACACACACACACACACCCCGCCCGGGCTGCCCATCCCAGCACTCCGCCCCGTCCCAAACCGGTGCTGTCCAGCTGCCCCCTACCCCCCCCCCCTTCCTCTTTCCCCAGCTTTCTCTGTCTTCTCCAGGACTGCGGACAGCCTTGCCGCAGGTGTCCACCAGAGGGAGCTAGGTGGGCGCCGCAGGGCGGGGCAGGAGAGGGAGGGCCAGGTTCTCTGTCGCCACCTTGGGGTTCGGTCCGGGCCCCTGGACTCTTCCTCAGCGGCTTCTTTCCCCTTCTCGCATTCCATTTTGGAATTTTAAAAAAAATTGCCTCACTCGTGACTGATAGGGATTAAAATAGCGTCGGGAGCTCTGATCGTAAGTACATAGCATTCACGCTTAGAAAGGAAGGGGTATGTGATTTTTAAATCTCAGAATGTGTGTGAGTCTCTCCGCGGCCACGTCCATGCATCTCTTTATCCCCTACGCTTACACCTTTCCTCGCGACAGAGGTGAGCGGGTTTGTGGTTCTTTACTTTCTTGATTCAGTTTCACGATGTGCCTCGTGGCTTTTACTGCTACACCATTCCCGACGGCCGCTTGTTCCTTTCGGACGTGAGGCTCTTGCCGCCCTTGGGTTCCAGGGCCCCCCGGGCTGGCCCGTCCACTCCATGCCACCCTCCCGGCATTTGGGGATAGGAGTGCATTTCCCACTGCTACCGGCCTGGAAGCGCTTTGGAAACTTAGATGCCCGAGATCGGGAAAGTCGACAGCTCAGGTTTAAGTTACTCAACATTTGCTGAGCGGTGTGTCAGAATCGGTGCCCGGCTCTGCAGATGGGCGTGAGATGAGTCAGCTCTCTGCCTGCAGGAAGTGCATGGTGGATGCACAGACGTTGCTTTGTGAAAAGACAGGCTCTAGGCCCTCAGTCTCAGGGAGGGTCCTCAGGCTCCCTGCCTCTGAGAAGCACAATAGCACAAGAAACGTTTGATTTCGTTTGCTTCCTTAGATGCTCATTTCAGATCTGTATCTCCAATAATGACTTTCTTTGTAAGGATCATCTCTACATCTTAAAGACGTTTTTAATATTTTGTAACACTATGTCGCTGTTTTACACAATTGATCCTTGAAAGTATTTCTCAAATGACATGCTTGCTTCATGGCCCTTTTGTCAGAGACGCAGGAGATGAGATCTGGGTGCTTTCACGCGGTCCCATTGGCTGAGGCCAGATCTGGGTGCTTTCACGGGGTCCCATTGGCTGACTTCCACCAGGGAGGAGAAAAGACAATTAACTGGAGGTGTGTGGGGTTCAGCAGCACACAGTCCTGAGCGTATGGGGGGGGGGGAGAAGGAGGGGATGATGTTTTAATCAGATCATAATAGTTCTTAGCAACTAATGGATGTATCTGTATAACAGACTTTGTCCATTAATGACAGAAAGGTTGCTGAAGGTCTTCCAACACAAGATGACGCAGTGGATCAACAGACGGTGGCTGCCCTGTAGTGTAGCCACTTTGGCCGGGCTGTTTAAGGTAATGACGGTCCTGTCCCCCGGGAGTGGTGGGAGGCTCCAAAGGCCCGGGCTAAAGAACGGAAGCTTCTCTAGCTCTAGTAGAGAAGGTCCCTCAGCGCCCTGTGTCGCTGCCTTAAATCAAGTGCCATGTTTTCACCTCTGCAGTTCACTGATTATTTTTCTAAGGATAACTTTTAAACCCTGTCCATCATGCAAAACACTAGCAAAACACTAGATTCTGGGTGGGTTTTCTTTCCACACGAAACCTTCCTGGTGTGGAGGTAGCTTGCGCCGCTGATAACGCCCTCACGTCATCAGTTTGTGCGTTTTTTGCCCTCTGATTTAAGTCCATGTATGCTTTGTAACTGGACTAACTGTAGAATGTCATTCTGTGAAACCGTTCACACCATCCAGGGAACAACATTGGATGAAGTGTAATTTTTGTGAAGGAGCTTACGGGTGTTGACACTTGGCACTTGAACAGAGGGAGGCGCATGCTCCTTCCTTACAGCGTGCCCATCCTTGGCCGGGTCTCCTTGGGGTCTGAGCACCTCCCCTGCAGACACGGGCCCAGGCAGCGGCGCAGCGATCCGCAATCCGCACGCAGTGTCGGCTGCGGGGCACAGGAGACCCCGGAGCTTCCTGTGTCGGGCTGCAGGGGCGCCAGAAGACGGCCCCCATCGCGCACAAGGCCAGCCACAGCGCCGCTTCTGGCTTTATCTGTGTATGCGGTACCAAGCTTCGGGCGTGTTGGTCAGGCACTCTACCACGAAGCCACCTTCCCGGCCCTCAAACGCTTTGGTATACCTGGCCTCACTACCGTTGCACGCCGTGACCTGGCACTTGGCTCTGCTGTGCCGCCGGCCGGGAGGGAGACACAGGCCGCTCCCTGTCCTCAGGAATCTTGCTGCTGTCGTCCTTTCCTAGTGCATTTATCCTGTTCCTTGGGTTTGGGGTTTGGGGCCCCTGAACGCAGAGTGGAAATTGCTGGGCTGATTGAAATGCATTTTAAAGTAACTTACACCCGTGGGCCGGAACCCTGCATGATGGGTTCCAGCCCAGGCAATGCCGTGTGGCCCGGCACCGAATCTGGGGAGCGAGAGAGGAGGGGCAGGCTTGCCAGCAGCGTCCATGCACTCTGCGTGGGGCGCTTCCCACCCGAACAAGGTGCCTGTGTCCGCACAGACACCGACTACATCTTCCTTGTCCGAGCTGAGCACACAAATTTTGTAATCAGGGCCAAGGTGTCTCGTACCATGGGCTTGAATGAAAGTGGCATGGGAAGAGCATCACCCAGGCAGGCCAGGCCCTGAGCAGCAGCAGGGCTACCCCCTCGGGGCCGCCCCTGCTCACAAGGGGAGTGTGTGCAGCATGAGTAAGTCCCCGCGGATCTATTTGAGAGAATAACCTAAATTTCTTTTTAAATAGGCATATGAAATACGGCTTCTAATGCTGTAAAGGACAAGCCATGAGCCACGTAAAAATAAAGCACAGGCTCCCCATTTTTAACGCTGTATCCAGTTTGCCCATCCAGCAGCTTGTCCGTGCGGCTATCAGTAACACACAGACTTGATCTAATAATGGCTAATTATGCAGTTGTTTATCAGCTCATTTGAAACATTTTGAGATTCAGTCTAGCTCAGCAAATTACTGTGCTTAAGGCAGTTTCACATTCTAGAAAATTATAATATCCCCAGAAGGCAAAGAATTAATAATAAAAATCCTCTTTTGTAAAAGATTATCATTGCAGAGCAAATGGAGCACATCTTCCCTCTCCTAGTGCATTTAATATTCTCATTTCCCCTGGAACTTTGATGGAGAGGCAATGAGAAGATCTCTGTTTTATTAACTTATTAAGAGGCACGTTTATAGAACCCATGCCCTGCATTGACTCCCAAAGTGGTGCTGCTGCAAAGAGCCAAGAATCCCTGAAGAGCAAAGCGATTGGATTCGTTAGCCCTGGAACTTTCCAGAACTCAGCGGAGCTCAAAGCTCCACCCACCTCAGAGAGCCTGGAGCTGCTCACCTGTAAAACGGAGCCGTTGCAAAGACAGCCTGTGATGCTGTCAGGATGAAACGCGGTAACTCGAGGGAAGGCAGACGCCCATTAAACAATGTCATTAATGCAGTGACGATCTGTGCACTTAATTAACCACGTGCCTGCGTCGTTATGCAGCTTCTCGGGGTAGCGGAGGTCGGGTGAAAGACCAGAATGCGCTCCGGGCTCCGGCATGGCCCTCTTACTGCCAGGGTGACCTGAAGCCAGCCAGCGCCGGGTCCCCGGTGGGAAGGCCGAGCCCTGGGCCGGGCCTGGGGGCCACCGCGGCCTCCTCACCCCTGCGCCGGGCAATCCACCGTGGTGGAGAGCGTCCAGCGCGCCTACTGAACCGCGCCAGAGAGGCTGGAATTCTTCCTCTTCGTGACTCAGCTATCACCACAGGTGTTGCCACCTTTGCTGCCCTGCATTACATCTCTGAGTCAAAAAGAAAGAGACAGGCTGGGAAGGTGGCTCAGTGGTAAAGCGCTTGCCTTGCATGCCTGAGGCCCTGGGTTCGATTCCTCAGCACCACATAAGCAAAAAGAAAAAAGCCGGAAGTGGCGCTGTGGCTCAAGTGGTAGGGCACTAGCCTTGAGCTGAAGAGCTGAGGGACAGTGCTCAGGCCCAGAGTTCAGGCCCCACAACTGGACCAAAAAAAAAAAAAAAAAAGAAAGAGACAACAACGTAATCAGATGACACCAGCTGACTTACAAAATAACTTGCACAGGACAGATGTATCACCTCCTTTATCTGGAAGAGCACAATGACTTACTGTCCCCAGTAAAACCCACGGTGCCACCTTTAGTTTGCGAATATGGCCGAGCCCAAATGTTTGGGTACCAACCGCGTCTTCCTCTGTATGTTAAGGAATTCAGTGAGTAAGTGCTCCCAAAACAACCTAACAGGGAGGCCTGGAGGCTGACCATAGCTCAGTTTACCCTTGCCGATCTCTCTATATTCCAACTGGAACTGCTCCATGGTCCGAGCGTAGCAGGCCTGCTGTGGTGAGAAGGGAGCTCCGCCCGGCGCTTCCCCGGAAGGCCCCGACGGTGAGCCAGCAACACGGCAGGGCCCCGGCGGAAAATTCCATCACCCAGCCCTGCAGTTCATCTCTCATCAGCCGTATTGAGAAAATCCAGCTCTTCACCTTCGTCAAACCGTCCGTGATTCTCATCCTGGGAGGATTTATAAAGGGTTCTATACAACGTCACTCTGCGATACAAATACAATAGGCAAAGAGGCATTGTTAATAGAAAGACAACGCTGCCAACATCACTGGTGCGTTGGCTGCATGTCGGACATGTCAGGAGCTGTTGTGAATCTGCTGGTCTTCATCTTAGCCTGAAGTCCGTGCAGAATGCCAAGACCGCTGAATGACGGCGTTTGGCAGGAAGTACAAACAAGCAGCTATTCTGTCTTCCTAAGGGAACACATTTCCTCCCATGCTAGAGTCCTAAGTCTGAAAGAAACATTGTTGATCATACACACTGCAGGAACCATAGACTCAATTAGTGGGAATTTTAAAACCTTACTTCCTGACAGCTAATGTGACAGGAAGCAAAGTGATACACCATTGATTTTAAAATACATGAAATATAGACATTTATAGGATGCTGCTACCTATCGTTCCTGCACTGGGGATGAGACTGACAATAAGTAGGATGACAAGTTAAATGTTCTTCTGCACAGTACAAAATCTGTGCAATTTTTCTAATTACCGCTTCCTGGGAGTCAGCACAAAGAGAAAGGGAGCCACTTGGTTCTGCTCAGTTTCCACAGCCTGACAGCCATCGATATCAAAACTAATTCCAAGATGAAACTTCATCGAAGAACGATTGGGCTTCATATGCCGCCCCCTTTGCATTGTGAAGCCGGTTTTTTACTGTGTGTAGCATAACGCCGAGGGGGCCAGGGAGTGTCCGCGGACGCTCCCCGCGAGCCTCCTGACAGTACCCGCCTCACACAAGCAAGGCAGAGACGTTTTTACGACACCTCGAGAACCCAAAGATTGAATTACCGTTTTAGTCATCATCAGTCCCCCTTCTCTAGTGTCACTTTTTGGTAATATATTGCGTAGAAAAGACTTATGGCACCTGTTTTATAAGCTTGCAATAAAAGTATAACAACTATTGTATTAAATTATTTAAGTTGTAAACCATTGTGAACAGGGAGAAAAAGTTTTATCGGCATGGAGAGTGGAAAAACTGATGATGATGGAGAGAAAAATGTGTTGTACTGATCACCCCCCGGTTCCCCGCCGCTGAGCGAATTGTAAATCTTCAACGCAAGGTCTGGGGATGGGACGATCTTCCTTTTTTATGATCATTATTTAGAACTAACCAAGTTGGCAAGAGGAAAGAGAAACGTACCTAGCTCCTGGTTACCAATTTATTTTTGCACGATAGAGCACAAAGTAAGGGAAAGGGTGATTAAAAAAAAAAAAAAGTAAGCGAAAGATACTGACAAACAGAAGGCGGTTTTATTCCCAGGGGGAGCAGGAACTAGGGAGTTCCTGATCTTTCTGGGCTGCTTTCCTCATTTTGCATTGGTGTGTGGGCCCTTTCTTTTTCTTTCTTTATTTTTTTCTTTCTTTCTTTCTTTCTTTTGTTTCTTTGGATCCGGTCATGGGGCCTGAACTCTGGGCCTGGGTGCTGTCCCTCAGCTCTTCAGCTCAAGGCTAGCGCTCTACCACTTGAGCCACAGCACCACTTCCGGCTTTTTTCTTTTTGCATATGTGGTGCTGAGGAATCGAACCCAGGGCCTCATGCATGCAAGGCAAGCGCTCTACCACTGAGCCACCTTCCCAGCCCGATGTGCGGGCCTTCTCGCAGACTGCCCTTTTACTGCTAGATCTGAGTTTCCTCTTCCACCACGTCGCTGTGTTCACTCCGCTAGGGGTGTGGTCTGCTCTTCCGGCGCCAGATTCCTTCTGGAAATTTCCACCCTCCTCTTGTGTTTCTCGGCCCTTGCCTCAGGAATACTGGCACATCCTGGGCTCAGCCGGGCCGCTCCCCACGCTGCCTCCACCGTGGTGGAGAATCCTTCGCCGAAAGCACGGCCGTCGCACGGGGAGGCAGGCACACTCACGTTCCGTCCAGACTGGCTGGAGCTGCTTTTCCTTAATCCAGGGCACACAGGGCTCTGCCAGCATTACTAATGTTCCCACCCCCAGAGGAAAACACAAAGTAGGATTTGTTTTTTCCCCTTTGACTGACAGATTCCATGGGACTGGAATCTGGGAGTCTTTAGAACAAGACTCCCTCCTGCCCCTCCGCTGAGCGAAACTGTTAGAGCTCCAGCAGCCGAAGGTGAAGGGCAAAGAGATCTTGTGCCGGAGAGCCGATGGCCCAGACGAATGTCCAGTATGGACGGCGGGCTAACCAGCAGGCTCACGTCGGAGCCCAGGAAACCGGCTACGACCTGTCCCTGGAGTGTGGCTGCAATGAGAAAAGATCAGAACGTTACAGCCCCAGACTTCAGAAAAGACCTGAAAGGCCAAGAAAGAAGATGCACACACACACGCGTGTGCGCGCACACACACACACACACACACACACACACACACACACACACACACACACACGGCCTGGAAAAGAAATAATCCCGCCATTTGTTTCACAGATGAAAGCACCGCCATGGGCAGCCAGTCGGAGGCAGGCTGGCTTGGACTGCAGACAGACATCACACAGAGACAGATACTCCATAGCCAGACGCCGGGCCTCGCGGAGAGTAACTGCTGCCGCTTCCCACGGGAGAAGATAAATATGGACATATCTATGGATAATGACCAGGGCTGCTGATAATGTAATAACTTGTTGCCTCACACGGCACTCAGACCGTAAGGGTAATGTCTTCGAATATAAGGAGCAATGACTCTCTGCCAGGGATGTAGTTGAAAGCCCTGCTTGTTCAATACCAGCTGTCATACAGGCCCCTCAAAACCCCTTGAAGTATTGGAAACAGTGACCTGGGGCCTAGCCTAGGACCCGGTCCCTCGAGCCACCTAGATCGCAATATTGGTCATTCTGATTCATCCATGCCGACAAACCCAATCTGAATCAGTAGAAACTATGGTAACAAGAAGCTCATTGTGTGGTTAGCAAGTCCCACAAAGTCTTCATTGGCTTTCAGTGCATATGGAAAGGATCCTTTTGATTCTGAAATAAAAATTCATACCACTAAAGGCTACTTTTGCCGTGGTTTATAACCAGGTTTGGCCATCTACGCTCTCTCTTGGGTAAGGTGTGTTCAGAAGGCTCTGACCTGTTTACCGTGTATACCTTGAGTATTCTTCAGTATTTGCAGAGACCTCAAACCTATTTACATAAAGTACAGAAGCACAGAACAATCACCTCTTATGCTATTTCCATACCCATCCGTGTTTAAATGGAGCAGCAAATCACAGCCAATTTCAAGCCACGTTACTGGCTCAGCTCAAATTATGCAGTGGCTCAGAACGGTGAAAGGCGTCCCTGAAGTTGCGCGTCGCCGGCGTTGGGGCCGCCCTGGTGTCTCAGAGCTGCCGGGAGCAGAGCGGATGAGCCAATGGACCAGCGCTGGATTTATATTGTACTTTTCACACAGGAAGATTATCTAGGCCTTGCAAACACCTCGCCGGGAATCCAAGTGTGACGCCTAACTCTTTTCACTTAATTTCCTTATGGACCATTTTTCTAGAAAGGAAGATGGAAAATTTCAGCCAGCCACAAATGGAGTGAGACCCGCCAATCTCATTTCACAATGAGCAGGTGTCCCACACGGGGTTTGAATCGGAGCCACCAAGGTGGGGGGAAAAAAGAAAAAGGAAAGGCCATTAGAACAAAACGCGTGCGCCGCCCTTCCATCGGGCTGGCCTCGGCCCCCAGGGGCGAGCCCTGCCGGTCTTTACTAAAACCCTGTCCCTCGAGGGAACTGCTCACACACCGGCTAGAAGGGTCTCTTGAAGTTGTTCTCCGGAGGGAGAAGGTCTCGAGGGGAGTCCTTTGGCCGCAGGTCTGAGGGAGTGCGGCGAGGTTGGCGCTTAACTGGGCCCCGAACGCAAGCCCTCATGCAGTTAGTTCTCGGCATCAAGTGGGATCAAGCCCTGCTGGCTGTGCATTAAAGCTCTCCAGCGTTCGTTACGTTAGTGTGTGATCTGTGTCGGGGCCGCACGGTGCCAAACACGCACAGGGCCACGGGGCAGGGGACAGACTGTAGTTAACAGAACTTACGTGCTGCGGGTGCCTCGTTGCTCAGCCGCCGGGTGGAGTGTTTATAAAGCCTACACTACATATCCATAAACCTAATGGGTCCGGAGGAGAGCTGAAACACCACTCATTTTGCTTCCGCAAAGGTCAGGCTTTTTTTCCCCATGACATACAGCAAATAGCATGATAAAACACCTCCACTGTACCGTACATGATGGGAGTAGTCGTCGACTTCTTAGGACAGTTTGCAATATAAATACTTTGAGATTAATCTTGTGGACGTTCACATGCAAGCAAGAAATATCGCCAGACTCAAAACTGTTCAACTACATCATGAAGGTGATGCGAATTAAAAGTGAGAATGGTATTAGCCACCATCAGGAAAATGCATGTAGAATGTACTCGCAGACTGCATCGAGCTGGTGTTTCACAGATCTGGAAAGCACTGGTCTGGTGCACCTCTGCGTCTGATCCTCTGTGTGCCTCTGTCCTCTGTACATTGAGAGGCCCTCCGTTCTGTGGGTCTACCCTGTGGACCCCAGTCGTCCCCAGTTACCCTAACAACATTCAAAAGGAACAGTGAGCTAGAAACAAGAAGGTACACCACAGTACACGTCTCCCAGAATATTCTCCAGTGGTGGGTCACAGATCCCCATTCTTGCAGCCTGCCAGCACTTGCTCAGCCGTCAGAAACCCGGGGTCATCCAGCCGTTGGCCAGCCCGAGTCCCAGGCAACAGTGTCTGTAACTAAAATGTCTTGAAACTTGGCTACATCACCCATGCACGTGGCGCGGTGGCTTCTTCGCCCTGTAATAGAGTTGAGTAGTGGCAGGAGACGCCATGTGTCTCTCAAAGCCCAAAGTGGTTACAGAGAAAACACAAACACACAAAAGAGAACGCTAGATCTTCCCCCCAAAAACACGTGGCTCATCTCCATCCTGCTGCCCCAAAGTGTCCGTGCCATGGCCCGGCTGCCCTTCCAGTCAGCCATTCCTGTGACAGAGCAAGTACTCAGCACCACCCAGCCACTGCATTATGCCTAACAACGCCGGGCTAAGAGATGTGTGTGTTCCGTGGTCCATCTGACAGCCGGCCGGCCGGGCCTCACGGCTGCAGGACCGACACCGCGCAGGTGTCTGGCTCCCGGAGGAGCCCCGCCTGGCCCTCCTTCCCACTTAGCCAGGAAGGTGCCAAAATGGAATCTGCCCTAAGCTGTCTCAGAATTGGCACAGCATTGCTCTTCCCCGGGCCGGCCTGGACCACAGGGGACAGAAGAGAAGGCCACGTGTCAAGGAGGAGGGTCGGGCTAGCAGCCACCTTGGGCTTGTGGTCACTTCCCAACTGCCTTGACTTCACTTCGTGCTCTGGCCATAGATTCCCAAAGCACCCATTGTATTTACCCCCGTGCCCAAAAGCCTAAAATGCCTGTTTCCTACATGATTGCTTTAAGTTTCTCTCCCTGAGATTCAGCCCGGAGTCCTTTGGTCACAGCCTCCCGTGTTTCCGGTGGATTTCCTTGCTGGCCGTGACCTGGGAGGGCCTGTCCCAGGGGGGGCTGGACGCGGGCAGCGGGGACACGGGGCGGCGGGGACACGAGGCGGCGGGCAGGAAGAGGGCAGGCTGCGTCCCCCTCCTCTCCGCAGAGATTCACCTGTCCTCCTCGCTTCAGCTAGCTGGCCCGCTCTGCCTCCATTGTGTGACTCAGTGGCCCTGTATCCCAGCTCCAGAAGCACCGCCTTCCTGTCATTCCAAACCGAAGGTTGCTGGCAAGCCCCTGGAGTTACTAACCTCTGAATCCCCGACGTTGTACGTTGTGTGCGGTTTGCCGCCCTAGCCCTTCCCCTTCGTTAAGCCGATTTCCTGTATTAAATTCCTTCTGAACAAGGTCAACTGCGGTTTCTCCTGATCAGACTGCCGCTGACGCAACCTCCGCACAGCTGTCCACGGTGAAACTGCACCGCGGTCGCTGCGTCACAGGTGTCCGGCACGCGTGGCCCAGGCGTCTGGCCTCCGAAGCCTTTCCAGCCTCTTGCCTCCACTCCCCCAGTGCCATCCACGTCTCCTTGGTTTCCTCCCCGTTTGTAAGATCACAGAGGAAACTAGACCTTGTTTCCTCCTGCCCACTTCCCACCGCGGTGTCAGCCCACGACTCCAGTATGACGTCGGCCAGGCTTGACTCATGGCCACCTGACCGCAGGACTGAACCACCGCGTCTCCCCGCAAGCACCCTGTGTAGGGTCAGGAGTGCTCCTTTGGTTTAGTGCTCCTTTGGTTAAATTCCCACATGCCCGGACACACGTGTGGAGAGAGACGTAGTCTTTCTGGAGAGAGAGAAGGACCAGGTACAGAAAATAACGCGTGGCCCAGAGACAGCTCTCTCCCACAAACACGGCGTGAGGAGCTGCCGGTGGTACGGGGCGGCTCTGCGGGCCGGGGCCGAGCCCGAGGGGCGCAAGCCTCACGAAGCACGGTCGGTCCCAGGGTGGAGAACACGCACAGTTTGGTTCAGGTATTTTAATCAAAGCTTGATAAAGGGGAGGGAATGGCGCAGACCATGCGTCACGCAGGGCCCCCGTGTGTCCCCTCCATCACCCTGCATCACGCAGGGCCCCCGTGTCTCCCCTCCGTCCCGTGCGTCACGCAGGGCCCCTGTGTCTCCCTCTGTCCTGCACACCCTGTGTCACGCAGGGCCCCCGTGTCTCCCCTCCGTCCTGTGCGTCACGCAGGGCCCCCGTGTGTCCCCTCCGTCCTGTGCGTCACGCAGGGCCCCCGTGTCTCCCCTCCGTCCTGCAGATCTTGCGTCACGCAGGGCCCCCGTGTCTCCCCTCCGTCCTGTGCGTCACGCAGGGCCCCCGTGTGTCCCCTCCGTCACCATGCATCACGCAGGGCCCCCGTGTGTCCCCTCCGTCCGGCATGCAGACCTCGCTCGCTCTGTCTCCTGGCGCCGAGCACACCGCAGTCTCACAGGTGTTGAGCAGAGCCTTCGCAGTCTCACAGGTGTTGAGCAGAGCCTTCGCCGTCCGAAGCCTCCCCTGGCCCGCTGTTCATCTGCGGACGACAAAACCAGTTTAAATAGACGCGACTCCTGCTGCAGAGCCGCGAACGCATCCCACAGGACGGTTTTAAGCAAACATGTTCATCTTGGGGTTGAACAACTAGTTATTGGACAATTAGCTATTTGCAAACAAATAACAAATAGGATAGTTTTATGCCACATTCTTCTAGGAATCATTTTTTTTGGGGGGGGGGCTGTCATGGGACCTGAACTCTGGGCCTGGGCGCTGTCCCTCAGCTCTTCAGCTCAAGGCTAGCACTCTACCACTTGAGCCACAGCGCCACTTCCGTCTTTTTCTGCTTATGTGGTGCTGAGGAATCGAACCCAGGGTCTCATGCATGCAAGGTGAGCACTCTACACTGAGCCACCTTCCCAGCCCTAGGAATCATCTTTAAGTGTGTTTGTTGTAGACCAGAGCCCAGTTCCCTCTGAGCTGATAAGATCAGGAGTGCTCCCCCTCGGCCTCCGGTGTTCCCCGGTGATGGGAGGAGAGGCCGGCGGCGGGGCCTGGCCGGGCTGGCGGGCGGCTGACGTGACAGCACGTGTCTCTGCCCGCTGTCTAAACTGCAGAGACAGCCCCTCCTGCCTCCCCTTGGGCAGACCTGTTCCAGACAGCTTTGATTAACCCACACCAGGGCTGCCGAGAGGTCACTGCGGAGAACTCAGGGCGCAAGGGGCCCGCTTCACAGCGCTCCGTCCAGTTCAGCCCCCTAGCACCACAGTCACGTGGCAGAGACTCGACTTGTGTGTGTGCGTGTGTGTGTGTGTGTGTGCGCGCGCGCGCGCCTGCGTGCGCCATTAGTTACCAGCAGATACAAGAGTCATCTACAATCTGCCAGGGATGTGGGAATATCAGTACTTGGTGAACAGTCATGCTGGTGCTGGGCGCAGGGTTAAGTGCCTCCGTGGGGATTTGAACTCTCCGCTGACATCAGACCCCTCACCCCCCACAGGCCTGTGCTGGCTGCTCACAGAAGCATCTGGCCCCACCGGCAGCCACGCCGGCTCTGGGGCCTGGGGGAGGGGCCGTGTACGGGGCTTGGAGAATGGCGTCTGTGAGGTAAACGGCAGCGACCGGACACGGGGCCACCCCAGCAGGTCTCATGGTCAGTGGGGAGCACACTTCGCTCTTTTTGTGTATAAACTACACCACATTCTTTTTAGAGTTATATTCGAGCATTTGTTCCTAGAACTTACTGACAAATTAGATCTTAACCAAAGCTGGAAAGTAAGTGTCTCCTGAAAAATAAGAGAAGTTTTGAAGGTAACAGGAATGATTTTTGAAGTAATTCATGTACTGGTCATTGATTAAAATTTCCCAAAGATGATTGTTTTAATGCAAACAGCAACAATAAGCATGTAAGGCTAACCTTAACTTCCCATTGATCTAACTTTGTCTGTCTGGAATGGTAACTGGAAGAAGTATTTAATGAATGTTTGCTGGATGGATAGGTGGGTAGATGGATGGAGGGGTAGATGGGTCGACAGGTGGATTAATGGATGGTGGGTGGATGGATGGATGGATGGATGAATGAGTAGGTGTATGCATGTGTGGTAGGATGGGTGGATGGATGGATGGGTGGATGGATGGGGGTAGATGGGTGGATGGATGGGTGGGTGGATGGGTGGATGGGTGGATGGGTGGATGGATGGATGGATGCGTGTATGAATGGATGCATGGATGGATGAGAGGGAGGAAGGAAGCAATGGAAAAAATAAAGGGGAAAAAAGGAAGAAAGCATTTGAAAAAAAGCAAGGTAGTCAGTGTGACTGTGTGTTAGTAGTTGATCTCAGTGATTATTTTCCAGAAACTGTTTGGGATGTGACACATATTGTGGCAGTTCAGTGGACATGGACCTCACATTTGTTGTTATCACCTGTTAGTACTTCTAGCATTTTGTTTCCCTGCTGGTTGAGTGAGGAACAGTCATGGTGTGAGGCAGACCCCCCCCAGGGCTTTTCACACCCCACGTCTAGAAGTGATCTCGTTTTAATGTGACTGAACACTTCTGTGCTCAAGCACAGGGCGTTTTCCTCATGGAAAGCATTGACTACAAAGAAGAGTTCTCTTTCTTTAATCTTCATATCCTTGGACACCTAATGGATCATCAAGATTGTCTGCTCTTCAGTCCCCTTCCAGTGTGCTTGTTTCCAGTAATTCCAGCCTTCTTGGGGGGGGGGCAGTTTTACCCATTGCGTAATTGTCACTCGCTGACGCCTAGAAGGTCTCCTTAAAGTTCTTAACCGCACAGTGAGGCCTCGGTGGACACCTAGATTGTGTCTGCTTGGGAAAATGCCAAGCGCTAATGAGTATTTTGTTTAATGCAATGGAAATGGAGAGCGCCGGCCTCTTTCCTGACTGATCAATGCCCGCCTCTGCTGTTTGAATGAATCTGTACATTCTAAATTCAAGAGCAAAGGTCACGGGAGGGGAGAGCACTTAGTGGCTGCCCAGGAAGGGCTTGAAGAGCTGAACTTTATTTAATTGGACCCATTAGGGATTTTTTTTTAAAGTACTGGAGTTAGTACTTTAGCAACATACCAGCCTCGGCAAAGATGCATCCTTTCTTCCAAATTTAAAAATCTATACTCTTAATTTTTTCATATTGATTTTGAAAAACAGTAACAATAAGGAAATAAATGATGTCGTTGAATTCTAAGCCAGGCAATAGCTACATGAACATAACTACCTTTTTACTTTCTTATTTTATGATGTGGTACAGGCCTATTTGTACACGTGGGCATCAGTACATATAAAGTGTACATATCATATTTGTTTTATTTGTCTGCAGTTCAAATCACAATTTATCCAGTGCAAAATAACAAATGCTTTTAGTTAGTTAAGTGAAATGTAAGATTTTCTTTAAAACACACACCCACATTTAGTAATTGAGTAGTGTGCTGGAGCGAGGTGTCCACGCGGTACCAAGGTCCCCGGGAACCACGGGAGACTCAGGGCCGAGCCAGCCGGCGGGTCTGGTTGAATTGATACAGAGCAGCCTTGGTCAGTATTCATCATTTATAGCTCACTTAGAGGTGCCAGATCATTTTCAAAAGAAAAAATTTTCAAGGTATTTAAATTTTTTTTTAATGCTATAAAGGCCAGAGAGGTGGTAAGAAAAGATAAGCGTGAATCTGGACAGCGCGCGTGTACCTGCAGTGCCTTCACCGATTCCACTCGGTCTCACGTGTTTGCAGACTGGGTGATACAGACCCGGAATCAGAGTTTACAACAGAACCCTCGTCTGACCCTCATAGTTATTACTCTACTGAACATTTCAATACCCAGCCTAAGTTGCTCCTGACATCAAACAAGAGCTCCTCTGACCCCTAGGACCCGCAACTGATCATCGTCCTGACTGCTCGCAGTATTTACTTCTAGTGTCAACAAGTTTTCACTGTGCAACAAAACAAACCCGGGGATGGGCAGTCTTAATCCACACACACTGAACTACTTAATTCCTGTAGATGACACTCCCTCGCTCTCATTTTCTCATTTCTTCTATATTCTTAATTAATCGTTGTGAGCATATCATCGAATGTGATTATAGTAAGAAGTCAGCTATAAATTAACCACATACGGGAGACAGAATTCACTTAAAATGTTCACTGATGAAATTAGTCTGAAGGATATTTAAAACAAACATCTATTACAAATTCAACAAAGGTGGCTAAGCTATGGCTTTCATCCTGAGCTCACAAAAGCAAAGCTGCTTTTAGAAAAAAAACACTCAAGTGCTTTCTTGCCCTTGGATCATGCGATAGAGAGTTCTTATTTTTTCTTTTTAGCCATGGTATTTTTCAAATTGTCAAATGCGAACCAAAGAGTTATTCTCTTGGCAAATTTTGTGAATTTCATTCCATCTCTTGACCAATTAAAATTCAGTCATCCAATTAGAACTAAAGGTCGTTAGCCTAATGTGACAGCTTAGCCATGGTCTCTGTCAGTAGAGAATTTTCTCTGTTTACAGCGGAAACTGCTATCTGAGGAATTTCGCTGGATGCTATTGTGAAGATAATTTCGGTGGCTTTCTTGTTGCTTTATAACTTACTAACAAAATATGTACTTCTTATTCCTCCGGCCATATCTTTACGGTGTGCACTGCTTCACGTTTTACCCTCTCCTGTCATCCGAGGGACAACAGACGCCTGCCCAGACCCAGCCAGGTCTTCACCGTCTCTTTGGGGCTGCTTTCCTTTGTTGGAAGTAGCCCTATCGGAATTTCACTTCTTGCTCTTAGAAAAGGCATTCTTATGTCAGTTATCATACAAGTAGGATTTCTGCTAAGATTAAAAAAAGAAAAACAATGAAATTGAGGACCTGACGAGGCTTTTCACATTCATTTTCATTGGTTTGAAGATGGGAGACTCAGGCAAAGCCTGAGCCCGGCTCAGCAGACGCTCTCCCGGCTGGAGTCAGCCCATCCAACGACAGTGCTTGAGTAAAACCTTGATTTCAGACCACGAATACATCGATTTAATAAGGGAATGGTACTGCACGCTGCTCTCGTTCCCTAAATGAGCACTGAAATCATAAAGTAGGAAGACTTACCATTGGCTGAGTTAAACCATTGCCACTTCTGAACTGCATACTGGTACCAACCCATTTCATACGTAAAACAAGTCTGTTGTGTAAGTACTTACCGCTTCTTACATTGGGCAAATAGGTTACAGCCATGGAATCTGACTAATTTATGATGGGTTTTTTTTTATGCCTTTATTTTTTTTATTTTTTTGGGTCCAGTCATGGGGCCTGAACTCTGGGCCTGGGTGCTGTCCCTCAGCTCTTCAGCTCAAGGCTAGCGCTCTGCCACTTGAGCCACAGCACCACTTCTGGCTTTTTTCTTTTTGTTTGTGTGGTGCTGAGGAATCGAACCCAGGACCTCAGTCATGCAAGGCAAGTGCTCTACCACTGAGCCACCTTCCCAGCCCCATTTATGATGTTTTTATACTTTTGGGGGGGGGGGAGGCAGAGTAACCTTTGTTGATATATTAGCCTGGATTCCAGAACTGAATCTTGAAATATTCTACTCTAGCAACCTTTTTATCCTTTTCTCTTCCAAATGCTAGAAGATTTTTGGAATGGCCTAAAATTTCATTAGAAAACAAAAACAAGGAGCAAGAATTTGAGCCCTTATATTTGGCTATCTAGTGACTATAGAACTACCTCCCTAGAATTAACTTCCCAGGAATTTGTTGCACCTAATGTTGATTTGAACTTTGTGCTTTCATTCACTCTCTCTCAGGTTCACAAGGCACACTGTACTTGAGTTTGCACCCCATTTTGAGAATTGTATTTTGTCTAGACATAATGGGAATCAGAGGTGGTAGGGGCTGTCCTTGGTTTGAGCTCAGGGCTGGGTGCTGTCCCTGAGCTTTTTTGCTCAAGGCTAGCATTCCACCACTTGAGCCACAGCGCTACTTCTGGTTTTCTGATGCTTTGTTGGAGATAAGAGTCTCACAGACTTTCCTGCCCGGGCTGGCTTTGCACTCGGATCCTCAGATCTCAGCCTCCTGAGTAGCTAGGATGACAGGTGTGAGCCACCGGCGCCCTGCTGATAGTGGGAATTTCACCTTTCAAGAAGAGGGTTGAAGTTTTGCTGCACAGGACTGGAGGCAGAACGGTCTTGTGTGCAGTCGAGACTGAAAGGCCGTGCCCACTCGCCCAGCCTTCTCAGAGTCCATGGTGACCTGTCCGTCACGCGAGCTGGCCCGCTGCCCGGCCTGCTGCCCAGCCCACTGCCCCACCCGCTGTCCGCTGCCCGTTGCCCCGCCTGCTGCTCCGCCCGCTGCTCGGCCCACTGCTCGGCCCGCTGCCCCACCCGCTGCCCGCTGCCCGCTGCCCAGCCTGCTGCTTGGCCCGCTGCTCACCTGCTATACGCTGTCCGCTGCCCAGCCTGCTGCCTGGCCCGCTGCCCCGCCCACTGCCCACTGCCTGGCCCGCTGCCCCGCCCACTACCCACTGCCTGGCCCGCTGCCCCGCCCGCTGCCCACTGCCTGGCCCGCTGCCCCGCCCGCTGCCCACTGCCTGGCCCGCTGCCCTGCCCGCTGCCCACTGCCTGGCCCGCTGCCCTGCCCGCTGCCCACTGCCTGGCCCGCTGCCCAGCCCGCTGCCCACTGCCCCGCCCGCTGCCCCACCCGCTGCCCCGCCCGCTGCCCGGCCTGCTGCCCCGGCCTGCTGCCCCACCCGCTGCCCGCTGCCCCGCCCACTGCCCGGCCCACTGCCCGGCCCGCTGGGGCGCTGGTGGTGCTCTCCTTCACTCATCCACCCAAGGGCCTCGGTAACACATCTCCCACATAAGTCATTCATCAGACAGACTTCAAAATGGAATACCCTGCAAGAGTCATTGGAGAATTTTCTCTTTTTCTTTCAGACATGCAACCCAGCTAGGTAAAGGTGTGTCAACTCACTCCTGAGGTGAGGGACGGCAGGATGCTGCGTGGACTGAAAGCCAGGGAGACGGAGGCCCAGCCCGGTGCGCACTGACGGCAGTGATGTGTATGACTTACCCCTGACTACTCTGTCCTCGGGCTAAAAACCAGGAAAGTGGTCATAGAGGATGCTGCTGAACTTCTAAGGAAGCATCTCTGAGAAATTCAGATGGCAGCAGTGAAGCCTTGCGTTTGTAAGCGCGGTGAGTTTGCTTCCCACCCCGGCCCTGCCCAGCGAGCTTTGGCGGGCAGGATGGGCCTTCCACGCTCCCACCGCACGCCCAGGCTCAGGCCACCTCCGCACGCGCAGGTGTGTTTCTTACCTGGGTGGCTATAGCAGCAGAGAGAGTTCCTAAAAGCCAGCCTCCTCAACCTAAAATTAAGTCGGTTTCAGGTCTTCAAGTGCATGGCCTAATAGTCCTCTGAGCCACAAATGAGAAATGTGTATTCCTGCCAAGGGGCACAGCCTCGGCCCCACCCCCAAGCCCACACCGATCACCGGCAATGCCAACTTCAGAGGTCGTGGGGCCTGAACTCTGGGTCTGGGCGCCGTCCCTCAGCTCTTCGGCTCAAGGCTAGTGCTCTACCACTTGAGCCACAGCGCCACTTCTGGCTTTTTCTGCTTATGTGGTGCTGAGGAATCGAACCCAGGGCCTCATGCATGCAAGGCAAGCGCTCTACCACCGAGCCACCTTCCCAGCCCCTAATTTTCAGGTTTTTTAAAAATGTAGATGAAGACTAGAGACCTTTTCATATTTTGGTGGCTATTCATTAACTTACCTATACTCCATTTTTAATGTTCTATTGGAGAGTTGTGTTTTGCTTGCTGGTTTATAAAGCGCTCAGTAGTGAAGACATTCGTAACGACAGACAGTTGAAAAGGCAATTCTGGGTTCGCTTGTTAGTTTTGGATTAAATTGGACTCGTCTGTGAGGGGCGGCACCCGGTGCAAGGGCCGCACGGGCTGGTACGGAAGCAGCTTCACGTTGTGCAGCCGTTACCACAGTCACAGCCACAGCCAGGAATGCCACGGGGGGGCGGGGAGGGGGGGCGCCAGGGCTGGTACGGAAGCAGCTTCACGTTGTGCAGCCGTTACCACAGCCACAGCCACAGCCAGGAATGCCACGGGGGGCGCCAGGCTCTGCCTCTCACCCACAGGCCCTAAACTTGTCGTTCAACCTGAACAGTGTGTAAAGCTCCTGCCAGCCCCCTCTGTCTCACCCGGACAGGAATCCCACCTGGCCCGGTGTGTCTGCCCTGTGTGCACTGCTATCCGTCTGTCCATCCGGGGAGTCCACCTGGGGGACCCACCCCACAGTCACGGAGCTCCTGCTCAAGGAAGCCTTGCACCCCAAAGCCACTCAGGCGTGCCGGAGGGAAGTTGGGAAGGAGAAAGTAATGGAATTCTCAAGAAAAGAAATCCGGTGCCAGGCGCCGGTGGCTCACACCTGTCATCCTACCTGCTCGGGAGGCTGAGGTCTGACTCTTATCTCCAATAAACCACCAGAAAACTGGAAGTGGCATTGTGGCTCAAGTGGTAGAGCGCTCACCTTGAGCTGAAGAGCTGAGGGACAGCGCCCAGGCCCAGAGTTCAAGCCCCGTGACCAACAAGAAAAAAAGAGAAAAAAATCCTGGACAAGCACAGTCAGTATAATCAAATACTTTGAGAGAGAGATAAAGAGCCCAGGACCTAATAAATCATCCTGTTTTATTAGCTGTCGTTAGTATCTTACTGTGCCTCGTTGGCAATTCCATTTTATCATCAGTCTTTTTATATAGGCGATCTGTCCCTGACTCCTTGCGGTGCGTGGTTCCGGAACCTACTGGGGATCTTGGAAGATACTCCAAGAGTGAAGAGACCACCCAGCCCCAGAGTGAGCAGAGCGCCCAGCCCCAGAGCGAGCAGAACACCCAGCCCCAGAGTGAGCAGAGCACCCAGCCCCAGAGTGAACAGACCACCCAGCCCCAGAGCGAACAGAACACCCGGCCCCAGAGTGAGCAGAACACCCGGCCCCAGAGTGAGCAGAACACCCGGCCCCAGAGTGAGCAGAACACCCGGCCCCAGAGCGAGCAGAACACCCAGCCCCAGAGCAAGCAGAACACCCAGCCCCAGAGTGAGCAGAGCACCCGGCCCCAGAGCGAGCAGAGCACCCAGCCCCAGAGCGAGCAGAACACCCAGCCCCAGAGCAAGCAGAACACCCGGCCCCAGAGTGAGCAGAACACCCAGCCCCAGAGCGAGCAGAACACCCAGCCCCAGAGCGAGCAGAGCACCCAGCCCCAGAGTGAGCAGAGCACCCAGCCCCAGAGTGAGCAGAGCGCCCAGCCCCAGAGTGAGCAGAGCACCCAGCCCCAGAGTGAGCAGAACACCCGGCCCCAGAGTGAGCAGAACACCCGGCCCCAGAGCGAGCAGAACACCCAGCCCCAGAGTGAGCAGAACACCCGGCCCCAGAGTGAGCAGAACACCCGGCCCCAGAGTGAGCAGAACACCCGGCCCCAGAGCAAGCAGAACACCCAGCCCCAGAGGGAGCAGAACACCCAGCCCCAGAGTGAGCAGAACACCCGGCCCCAGAGCGAGCAGAGCACCCGGCCCCAGAGTGAGCAGAACACCCGGCCCCAGAGTGAGCAGAACACCCGGCCCCAGAGTGAGCAGAGCACCCGGCCCCAGAGCGAGCAGAACACCCAGCCCCAGAGGGAGCAGAACACCCAGCCCCAGAGTGAGCAGAACACCCGGCCCCAGAGTGAGCAGAACACCCGGCCCCAGAGCAAGCAGAACACCCGGCCCCAGAGGGAGCAGAACACCCAGCCCCAGAGTGAGCAGAACACCCGGCCCCAGAGTGAGCAGAACACCCGGCCCCAGAGCAAGCAGAACACCCAGCCCCAGAGGGAGCAGAACACCCAGCCCCAGAGTGAGCAGAACACCCGGCCCCAGAGCGAGCAGAACACCCGGCCCCAGAGCAAGCAGAACACCCAGCCCCAGAGCAAGCAGAACACCCAGCCCCAGAGCAAGCAGAACACCCAGCCCACCCAGCCCCAGAGCGAGCAGAGCACCCAGCCCCAAGGCAGCAGCCTGCCCCAGAGTGAGTAGAGCACCCAGCCCCAGAGCAAGCAGAGCACCCAGCCCCAGAGCGAGCAGAGCACCCAGACCCAGAGTGAGCAGAGCGCCCAGCCCCAGAGCGAGCAGAGCACCCAGCCCCAAGGCAGCAGCCCGCCCCACACAAGCAGCAAGAAGCCCTGGCTGTGTGCTGTCCACTCATGGCCACAATCATCGCTGGAATGACCCACATTGTTGTCAGGAAAGCAGAATGCAGAGTGCAAGATGTGAGCCTGGACTGTGAGGAGTCATTGTGAGGACACAGAGCACCCAGTGTGAGCTGAGCCAGCCCACGGACCCACAGCTCACCATGAATTTCCCTGCAAACCTCAGCCCCATGCAAGGTCCTGAGCATTTGATGGGCAACACTGCCCTCTGGTGGCCACACAGGGTAAACACAGGCTTCAAGCCAATCCCCTTAAAGCTTAGTTCTTGTTACCTTGGCCTTGGCATTTCGTGTTTGGATGCCCTCTTTTGAATGTCAAGGTAAACAGGTATTTTACCCAAAGCATAACTCACCACGAAGGAGCGTGTGCTCTGCCTTCTCTTTCTTCCTCGCACGTTTTCTCGGTGATAGGCCTTCTCGGTAAGCCACAAGGCCCGGGCCGTGGGAAGACTTCCCGGCCACCCAGCTCTTCTCCATCACCCAGAGGCTCTGGTAGAGCCAGACTCCAGCGCCTCTCTGGACGCCGCCATCGCTCGCTGACACCTTGTTTGCTTGAGCTCTGGCTTCCTCTCTCCAGACCGCGCCCACCTTTCTCCTGGACGTACCTCGAACCCCAGAAGCCCTTCCCGTGCACACACGGGGTCCACCCCAAGTCTGCCTGCCATGAGCAAGTGGGTGGGGATGGGGGGCCCGGCCCCCGGCTCCCCCCACTGCCCACGCTGGAGCCAGGGCATGAGCGATGCTGTCTCCACCACTGGTGCCTGGCCCTGAGCGCAACAAAAAGCCATAATAATCAAGTCTCCTGTGTGCAGGGTCCTTGAGCACACTAGCAGCACACGTGCACGTGCCCTTCCACGGGCCTCCACCAGGGAGGCCCCCGCACGCCGGCCAGCCCCAACGCACCGTCTCCGCCAGCCTCCACTTGCTCAGAGCCTTCACCGGCCCGCAGCCTTACTGAATTTAAAGAACAGGTGAGTGTGTTCATTTTGAAAGCCTGGAGCAAGTCTTCACACTTGATCAACACTATCACCATATCAAAATAGGAGCCTCCAGCACCCGGCTCTAGATATCTTATATAATGTATTATATATTTATTATATATTAATAATATATTTTCCCCCTGATCCTGAGACTTGAACTCAGGGCCTGGGCACTGTCCCTGAGCCTCTCTGTGCTCAAAGCCAGCACTCTACCACATTGAGCCACCATGCCACTTCCAGCTTTTTCTGAGTAGTTTATTGGAGATTAGAGTCTCACAGACTTTCCTGCCCAGGCTGGCTTTGAACCGAGATCCTCAGCTCTCAGCCCCCTGAGTAGCTAGGACGACAGGCGTGAGCCACCGGCGCCCGGTTCCTGTTTTTAAAAGAGTGAATATTGGCCCAGAAGTTCCGAGGTGCCCCCTTTTCTTGACGGTGCAGAAGTGTCTGACCTGAGTCAGGGCCCCTTGCGTTCCTCGCCAGCTCAGCAACCGCGTCGCGCGCCACAGAGAAGGCCCACCGGAAGCCCAGGACGCAGCAAAGAAAACCTCTGCCCTCTGAGGCCCTGGGTTCGATTCCTCAGCACCACATAAGCAAAAAGAAAAAAGCCAGAAGTGGTGCTGTGGCTCAAGTGGTAGAGCGCTAGCCTTGAGCTGAAGAGCTGAGGGACAGCGCCCAGGCCCAGAGTTCAGGCCCCACGACCAGACCCCCCCCCCAAAAAAAAAAGAAAAAGAAAACCTCTGCCCTATTTTGTTATACACGGGAGGGCACCGTGTGGCAGATGAGCATGCTCCCTGCTCTACAGTCCTTATCAGTGTTTCACTCCATAGTTTAAGGAGTTGAACAACCAACACCTCCGTCCCTCCCTCCAAGGCCAGCCCTGGGAGCCAAGCTACCCTCAAAGCTGCAAATCCGCTCCGGGCAGCAGTGCCATCATTAGCTGATTTTCTCCTCTGTTCTTCTCACTTGCCAGAACAACACCTATACATTTCTTCTTTCCCTCAAATAGCTAGGTTTTCTCCATTTGCTTCATGCTCATTTCTGTGTGTGTGTGTGTGTGTGTGTGTGTGTGTGTGTGTGTGTGTGTCTGTCTGTCTGTCTGTCTGTGTGTCTGTCTGTCTGTCTGTCTGTCTCTGGATCCTGAGACTTGAACTCAGGGTTTGGGCACTGCCCATGAGGTTTTTTTTTTTTTTTACTCTCTACCACTTGAGCCACAGCTCCTCTTTTGGTTTTCTGGTGGTTGATTGAAAGTAAGAGTCTCACGGCCTTTCCTGCCCCAGCCGGCTTTGAACCACAACCCTCAGATCCTGGCTTCTATTGACTCTTTTCCTCTCTGAGGTGTGATGGTGCAGAAAGCCCCGGATGCCAGAGGCCGAGGGAGGCAGAGCAGAATGGGGATGTCCTGGCGTGGGCCGGGGCCACAGCCCCGGGAACGTCGAGGCAGCGTGGTGCCGGCCGGCTGAGGAGGGGAGCACGGCTCCCGCCACACAGAGGGGCCAGCGAGGCCGAGGGCCGGCCAGAGAGAATGGCGGACACAGGCCCCGGGCCCGGACAGCTGGCAACACTTGCAGGCTGCCTTCAGCTCGGGGTGTTGGTTCCAGCCTGGAACCCGGGAGGTTTATGAGACCCATCTTGTCCCGGCAGCTTAGAGAAAATGGCTTTGCCAAAGGCATTCATCAAGCATTTTTTTTTTTAATAGAAGAAAGGTGTACCTTTAACCTGCGGCATTTTATAGATATTATGAAATGTGGTAAGAACAGAAATGATTAAAAGAAAGGAATACATTTGTCCAGCTATCATATTTCTCAAATCCTGCAACCCTCTTCTAAGTTAAGAAGTACTTTGTAACTTTATTCCAAAGAAGCTAGCCACCTTAAATCAAATGTCAGGTGAAAACCATTATTTTAGAGCAAAAAAAGGGATAACTTTTTGGCATAAGTCATATTCTCATAGGGAAAAAATTGTCCTAAACCTAATCTGGGGGTGGAATTTTTGTGCAAGGTAATCCGTAGCCTCCTCTGGGTATGAACTGGCATGGCTGTGGCAGTGTTCCAGAGGCTTCTGGGAGCCACGTTACCCACCAGCCGGCTGGCCGGCCCCGTGGTCTCCAACCAGGCTTTAGTTTCCTCGTCTCCTGTCTGAGTGTCCCCCCTGCGCCGTTTACCCATGGGGAGTGGTGGATCGGCCGTCACAACCCTTGTGATGGGACTGAAATTCAGCTTTGTCCCCGGCTTCCCAGTGGCTTGCTGAACAGTTGTTTTTGAGATATTTGGGAAGAAACACTAACCTTTTTTTTTTTCTAATTCAGATGGCTAAGGAATAATCACTACAAGGTATTATATGTGTAGAGAAGATCACTAAAAGCCTAGGAAATTGGTTTCCTTGAAACTGAGCGCTTTGATTTGGCTAACAGAGGGAAATGTCTTCTGTGGATGATAGGAATCGGACTGAGCCAAGTTAAAAAGAAAATGTAAGTCTTCCTTAGGATTCTTCCATGAGCAAATCGTGCGTGAGACATAGCGTCGTGAGGGAGCTGCGTCCATTGACGAATGACAGATGTTTGAGACCAGTCTTAATTGCTCTGTCACCTGCGTTGCGTCTACGACGCAGGTAACAAATCCGATGGGGACCTGTTGAATTGCTAAGAAACGAACTCCCCTTCCACCTTAAAAAATGCATTTAATTCAGCGGGGCATGAAAGATGACTGCTGGAGATGATTCCTAACTTTTTTAGTGTCCGAGGAACCGTATGTGGATTCTGGGGCCTTCCGGAAGGCCGGGTCACATCCGTGGCAGGGCCCACGCGGGCAGGGACCAGCAGTGGCTTCCAGCCCCAAACAACCTTGAGCTGCCTGCCCTTCCCCAAGATGCGCCTTCCAGAAGTCTCCACACTGGGCGAGGGTGAATCGCGCACAGCGGGCGTCCTCCGGAGCGGCCGGGAACAGACCTGGCTGGGCTCCTACCGCCCCGACGGCCAGCACAGAAGGGGACTGGGCCCTGGGACGCTCGGGGACGCATGGAGGCGCAGTGCGGCGCTGCCCAGCGCGGCGCTGCCCGGGGGTGTTCACGCGGTCAGCACGCAGCTGGCCAGAGGGTGGACCTCTGATGCCCTTCCCTCCGGCCGGGTCAGGGCAGGGCTCATCTCTGGCAGAGGGGCGGCACACGCCATCGCCCTCACCCCAGGGGCCCCGCCCCCCCCCCCCGCGGGTTCTGACCGCCTTGCAAGACCCTTAAGAGGGTGACTGTGGGAAAAAGCCCAGGATGGGACCCTTCCAGTGTCCAAACCAGAGGAGCCAGGACGGAGAGCGTTTCCACTGCCAGAGACCCCGGACGGCCGCCAGCGGCCAGACTGCTTTCCCGGGGGACCGTCGCGTCCTTGCTGTCCTGGTCTGTGTGTCCTGATTTCAAAAATGCAAAGCAAGCCTGGTGCTGGGGCTCATGCCTGTCATCCCAGCTACTCAGGAGGCTGAGACCCGAGGATCATGGTTCAAAGCCAGCCCAGACAGGAAAGTCCGTGAGACTCTAATCCCCAAGTAACCACCAGAGAACTGGAAGTGGCGCTGTGGCTCAAGTGGTAGAGCGCTCGCCTTGAGCTGAAGAGCTGAGGGACAGCGCCCAGGCTCAGAGTTCAGGCCCCACGACCGACAAAACAAAAACAAACATACAAAGCAATGGCCGCATGGTGAAGTCTCTGAGTTGGAAATCATGTTCATTGGGGTTTTGCTGAGATTGTCCTCTGACGCGGGTGGCAGCTGAGCATCGTTGTGGGAAGCCGTGTGGGTAGGAGGCGTGAGAGCTGACTGGAGGGGAGAGGGAAGGGGAGTATGGAGGGGAGAGGAGGAGAGGAGAGGGAAGGAGAGAGGGGAGGGAAAGGGAGGAGAGCGGAGGGGAAGAGGGGGGAGGGGGGAGGAATCACTGTGCTGGGGTGACTTTCATGAGGCCGACCCTCTGCGGGCGTGGAGGGGAGGCTGGAGTGGAGCAGCGGCCCTGCCAGGCCCTCAGCCCACCAGCCCGGCCACCGTCCGCAAGGGGCCCCTGGCTGGCAGATCCTATTAGATAGGATCCTTGGCCTTGGCAAGGGGGCTGTGGACAGTTACCGAATCACTGTACGGAAGACAACCTCTCTCTATGTCCTTTCTTGTGGGGCCTAACGTGAAGCTGGGCTCCTGCGGGCCGGGCCTGTGCCGGTCAGTGTTCTGGAAAGGGAAGCGGGTGCGAGGTGGCGTGTCCGGCGTGCCCACACCGTGGCTGGGCGCGGGTCAGCAGACCGCCAGCCGACGTGCTCCTGCAATTCCCCGAGGAGTGTGCGCGTCCACGGAGCCGTGCACACGGTAGCCCCCGCGGCTACTCCACCTGCTTAAGTCCGGCTCTGTGCCGGCAGTTACGTGACCTTCGAAAAGTCACCAAGAAGAGACTGAAGTCACCAGCCATCCGGCTGCCTAGAATGGCTGCAGGCGTTTCGCTGTGCACCTTGTGGGCATTTCACACACACACGCTCACTCCCACACGTGTGTTCACACATGCACACAATTCACACCCACACGCCCGGCGTCATTGCCATTTGGTAATGGCGTGGTTGGTGGTTCACACCGTTCACCATGTGTCTAACCGTCACACTTTAGCCTGGTCTGAAATGGACAGGACTCAGGGAGAGCCGCCTGCATCGCAAGCTGTTTCCACGTATCTCGCGCTCATTGTTAGTGTGTATATTTAGAAGAATAACAGTAGCCAGTTGTTTGCCAAACATGCGAGTTTCCGTGTGTGCCTGAATTTTGCGTTTGCTCCCTGCAGGTCCCCCCCACACACACCTGTTCCTATCGGTGTTCTGGGGACCATGGGAGCCGCACAGCCCCCCGTCCCCCCCCTTCCTCCTGTCGGTGTCCTGGGGACCACGGGGGCCACACAACCACTGTGGGGCGCAGGAGGGCGCTGAGGACCATGGAGCTCAGAACCCATCCGGAACGCCAGCCAGCCCGGCAGAGGGCATGTGTGCGTGGGCTGCACAGCTTCCAGTTGACAGGACAGAGCGGGCGCTCTGGGTGAGCGGGACCGCCGTGGACTACAGGAATCAGAGCCACCGAGCTGGATGCCTCCACGTGGCTGAGACAGCAGATCTCACATGCAGTGTACGCTGCCCCAACTAAAAACTGGAGGAAAATGAAGTCTCCACCAAGAGCGCTGCCGGAAGCGTATTTAGAAAACAAAAAGACACGTGCTGGCGATGCCCCACGGACGCGTGCGTGAGGCCCCGGGCGTAACTGACCTCCCGAGACCCGTTCGGGCTTGCTGCAATCGCGGGTCACGAGGTCCTTGGCCGAAGCCGCCGTGACCACCCGCACGTCACACAGGAGGGCACGTGAACCTACAGTCACGTGACCTCCCAGGAGGCCCGGCTGGCACTCAGGAAAGCAGGAGCGCGGCGCGTGCCAGGTCCCGACCCTGGGCCGCCCCGAGGCAGCCAGCGCGGGGCTCCTGAGCACGGAGCGGTCACACGCTTCCAACCACATCCACGAAGATGCCTCGGGTTTGGAAACAGCTTCCTCTTCTGCCGGCTTTAGATCCGTGAACGCAGTGCCCGCTCGGCCGTGGATCCTTCCTCTCTGGCTTGCTGCATTTCAGGTGTCGACTTACAAGGAAAAACCCGTGTCATGCCAACAGGAGTCGCGTGGCTGGACGCGTGCCCAGCCGCCGTGGGCCAGTTGAGCCTGAGCGGGGTCGGGACGGAGAAACTTCTAACAGGTCAGTCGTGAGTCACGCTCTCCACGAACCACGCACCTGGCACCACAGAGAGGGCCTGGCGAGGCCAGACCCAGAGCAGAGACCAAGAGACCAGGGAGGAGTGAAGGGAGGGGGGGAGGGAGAAGAGGAGAGGCGGAGCGGGCAGGGCAGGGCAGCGCAGGGCAGGACAGGGCAGGGAAAAGTGAATTTCACTTTTCCAAATCAAGTTACAATCGTAGAAGATTTTTTTAAGTGTATTCTCTCCCCCTGCTTCCCAGGTTTTCTTTGCCCAATTACTTTTTGAGCCAAGGTTGTTCGTGGCGTCTGTTCTCACTGAGTATCATTTGCATGATGATGCGCTGTGTGCTTCTCTCCCTCTCCCGCGTCTCGTGGAGTGCTCCCCTTAGACCGTCCACTCAGAGAGCCCTTAGACCGTCCACTCAGAGAACCCTTAGACCGTCCACTCAGAGAGCCCTTAGACCGTCCACTCAGAGAGCCCTTAGACCGTCCACTCAGAGAGCCCTTAGACCGTCCACTCAGAGAGCCCTTAGACCGTCCACTCAGAGAGCCCTTAGACCGTCCACTCAGAGAGCCCTTAGACCGTCCACTCAGAGAACCCTTAGACCGTCCACTCAGAGAACCCTTAGACCGTCCACTCAGAGAACCCTTAGACCGTCCACTCAGAGAACCCTTAGACCGTCCACTCAGAGAGCCCTTAGACCGTCCACTCAGAGAGAACCCTTAGACCGTCTACTCAGAGAGCCCTTAGACCGTCCACTCAGAGAGCCCTTAGACCATCCACTCAGCTGATCTGACCCGCAGGGGCTTGTCACATGCTCGGTGCTTCCACGCCGAGAGGTGTGCGAGTCCTCCTGCCTGTCAGCTGTTTTTCTTCGGGATTACAAGCAGCATACCCCTGAGCGTTCCTCGTTTTCCTGTAGTCGACCCTCTGCCTGCTTTCCATGTTCATTCTAGAGACGGCACCCGCCCAGAGCTAGAGAAGTAAACAGGGAATCCCATCATATTAATAAACAGAGGAACTGACACACGGGTAAGGATTACGTGGCGGTGAACAATGTGTGTATATTCTGGGCCACAGAAGTGTTATTTTTGCCTCTGCATAAGATGTAACTTTCTGGAGAAGGGATTACCTGAGTTGAGACTAAAAGGAAAGATATGAGAAAGGTATTACTGCATCCCTTGCTTAATAATGAGATGCTTCTTCTCTGTGATCACACAGTAGCAGGTGCTTTCACAGTAGCTTTTATTAAAAGCATCTTCGGATTCCATAAATCGGTTTACTGCCCTTCATAGATTCCACATTCCCTTGAAATTAATGAAATGGTCTGCCTTCTTCCACTATATCTGCCATTGGGTGCACTGATAACAAGTTGGTCACCAGTGCCGTCCGTGTGGTCGTCAGTGCCAGCCATATGGTCAGCGCCATCCGTGTGGTCAGTGCCGTCCGTGTGGTCAGTGCCATCCATGTGGTCGTCAGTGCCATCCGTGTGGTCAGTGCCATCTGTGTGGTCAGTGCCATCCGTGTAATCCGTGTGGTCAGTGCCGTCCGTGTGGTCAGCGCCATCCGTGTAATCCGTGTGGTCAGTGCCATCCATGTGGTCAGTGCCATCCGTGTAATCCGTGTGGTCAGTGCCGTCCGTGTGGTCAGCGCCATCCGTGTGGTCAGCGCCATCCGTGTAATCCGTGTGGTCAGTGCCGTCCGTGTGGTCAGCGCCATCCGTGTAATCCGTGTGGTCAGTGCCATCCATGTGGTCAGTGCCATCCGTGTAATCCGTGTGGTCAGTGCCGTCCGTGTGGTCAGTGCCATCCGTGTGGTCAGTGCCGTCAGTGAGGTCATCAGAGCCATCTGTGTGATCACCAGTGCCATCCATGTGGGTTGCCGCGTGTGGGTTGTTGCTGTCCATGTGGTCACCAGTGCCGTCCACATGGCGTTGGACCTGGAGCGTGAGGTCCGCCACCAGACCCAGCGGGCCTCAGGTCCCAGGGCCCAGCACACAGCCACGGAGTGACCAGGCAGGGCACCGCGGCATGGGGTGGGAGTTTGTTTGAAATGCTGACTGGACTCCTGTGGCAGTGGTGTCCGTGTCCTCACGTGACGGTGGTGTCCATGTCCTCACGTGACGGTGGTGTCCGCGTCCTCGCGTGACAGTGGTGTCCGTGTCCTCGCATGGCGGTGGTGTCTGTGTCACATGACAGTGGTGTCCATGTCCTCACATGACAATGGTGTCTGTGTCCTCGCGTGATGGTGGTGTCCGTGTCCTCGCGTGGCAGTGGTGTCTGTGTCGCGTGACGGTGGTGTCTATGTCCTCGCATGACGGTGGTGTCCGTGTCCTTGCGTGACGGTGGTGTCTGTGTCACATGACAGTGGTGTCTGTGTCCTCGTGTGACAGTGGTGTCTGTGTCCTCACGTGACGATGGTGTCCGTGTCCTCGCGTGGCGGTGGTGTCTGTGTCACGTGACGGTGGTGTCTGTGTCCTCGCGTGACGATGGTGTCTGTGTCCTCGCGTGGCGGTGGTGTGTCACGTGACAGTGGTGTCCGTGTCCTCGCGTGACGATGGTGTCTGTGTCCTCACGTGATGTGGCATCCGGTGTCCGCCAAGGAGCCAGGAAGTGGAAGACTTCCCACCCCCGCGCCATCCGTGGAGAACACAGACTGGGAGGAGGTTTTTTCAGAAAGCAGGAGAGCCGCGTGGAATCGCGTGTGCTCAGTGTGGGTCCCTCAGACACCCACGTTTATCGCCACAATGTGAGTTTGAAACCAACTTGCGTAGCTCAGCTAAAAACTGCTCCACGCGGACTCGTTCATAATAAAAATGCTAGCGTGACCTTAGTTCCAGAGGTGCAAAGAGTAATTGAAATAGGAACAATGTATCTCACATCCCCCCGTGGAGCCATTAACTAGCTGCGAGTGATGTGACGCACTTGGGACGTGCTACTCACAAGTGGTTAACAATGCAATGCAAATAAAATGAGCCTTCATTCCCAGCGCCGCGTTGTCAAACACAACCTGCGTCCCAATGCCCTCCTGCAGGAACGGTGTGGGAAATGTTTCCGGTGTGTCTGCACCGGTGCCAGCGTGCAGAGAGAGCAGCGGGGACCTGCGGACCATGCGGAGGGCCTGGGTATCCTTCAGACAGCTGAGGCTGGCAGTGGAGAGAATCAAAGCTCATCACAAATAGCGCGTGGTACCCCCGGCCCTGGGATTGCCTGGTGGTTGTGGAGCATCCGGGAGGCTCCTCAGCCCACACCCAGGCCGGCGCGTTCCTCGGCACAGACGCATGCTTGGCGCCGTCCGAGAAGGAACAGCACCTGGGTGTTTGCCATTGCGCAACGCCCAGCACCAGCGTGAGTGAGCGCGGCCGGGATCCCCACGCCGCGTCCGGCTGGGCCGAGCCTAGCTCAGAGAAAGCAACACAAGGCACAGCGCGCCTCTGTCCAGGGCAGGGCACAGGCCTGGCCCTCCCGGGGGCTCTGAGTCAGTTCTCCACTGAGACGCATGTTTGCGCGGTCACTGGCGGGGTGTCCCGATAACCTCGGTTCCACAGGCAGCGCAGGGCTGGGCTTGTGCCTCCGAAGCTCCATCCACAGCACCCGGAAAATAAAACACCCGTCAGACAGTCCTGCACAGCACGCTGAGCCGCAGTCTCAACCAGCACTCTGATCAGATGTCCTGTTTTCCTGTGTAAATATTAACAAAGCAGGTAGCCGACAAGAGCATATGCAATAGATCCCCAGAGGATCATCATTTAAATGCTCTATTTCGGGCAGGGAGCCGTGGCTACAAACAGGTGCGGATATAAAAGGATCTATCGCGCAGGGACTTAAAAGATGAAAACGTCCAGCAATAGCAGGGCTTTGGACACAGCGAAGGGTTTGCATGGAAGCCCGTGCCTCCCATACTCTCGGCCCCGGTGGCGTGTCCGGGGTTTCTCGGTGAGGCTCCCAGACACTGCGGAGACGGGCTCATGGGGCCGAAGCCAGTTCTGCATTCCGTCCCCGCTGAGGCCTGAGCCAGCTTCCCTGAGAGATGGTGGTAGGACTGAACCTCGCACTCTGCGTTTAGGAACCTCGCGCAGGGGCTGATGCCACCCCCACCATCCAGCCTCCGCCCCGGGAGCGGCGGCGAGGACTGCAGCACTCATCATGGTGGGGCAGGGGCAGGGGAAACGGCTTCTCAACAAACCAGTGAAAGATTCCGAACGTACACGTCTTTACACTGAGACAACCGCTGAACAGTCGATGATAATTAAAAAAGTCAATGGGTCTTCTGTAGTAATTAAATTCGTCCACTTAGGTATAATGGATATTGTTCACAACTAATTATCCCACAAAGGCTCAGAGGGCCGTGGAGAGATGAAAGGAGCTGAGCCAGAGAGTCTTCCTAATTTGAAACTGGACCCAATGCCACGTTTTCTCAAACCCTGATTAAGCCCTCCCTGGAAACACAGAGTTGAACAGACGCAGGCGCAGTCAGCAAGTCAGGACTTCACTAGGGACAGCTTAGCACAGTCCCCAACGGGGGGGACGAGGGGGGGGGCGACTGGGACACAGGCCGGCTCCTCAAGTTCAGAAGAAATGCTTCCATTGGCACGTGGCACTATTCTGGAGGGGACATGCTAAGCCAGTGAGTGAGCCCACGGTTGGAATCTCCCTTGCACCTGTTCAGGTGCAAAACCTTGTCTTCCTTTTAAGGAAAAGCTAGCTGGAATGGAAGATGGGAAGCCCACGCCGTTTCCCAGAGTAGCTTCTCTGGTTCCGGCGATGAAGCCAGTGGTCCCTTCCTTCTCCAGAGCCGTTCATTTCTCAGCAGCAGAGAGGGATGCTGATAAAGCAAAGCGCTGATGCTTAGCTTTTGTATATTCACTTTCAAAGGAAGCAAAGCAAGTTATTGCAGCCCTCAGGCAGCCTAAATGACCATGGGAAGTTGTATGGATATGCCGTTACCTGTTGATTCTCCTATTCAACACAGCAGTGTCAGAGAGTTCCCGACTTAAGCACCCTTACGCCGGATGAGGGGAACTGGACCGGGACTTTGGGCAGCAGTGAACGTGATGCTCGCCAGCACACCGACAGTGACATGGCTGAGAGAATTTCAAAACACGGCAGCAAGAAGGACCTGTTTCAAAATGGCAGACTGAGTTGAGGGCAACCTCCGTTTCTTCCCAGTTTCGTTCAGAAAGTCATACTTCTGGATCCCCCTGAACCAGAAAACAAAGAAGGAGCCACTGTCAGACCAGAAAGCTGAAGAAAGATTAGAGGGCCGGCGCCAGCACTCATAGCTGCCACCCTAGCTTCTCAGAAGGCTGAGATCTGAGGATCACAGTTTGAAGCCAGCTGGGGCAGGAACGTCATAAGACTATCTCCGATTAACAACCAGACAAAGTCCAGAAGTGGAGCCCTGGCTCACGTGGTGGAGTGCCAGCCTTGAACTAAAACACTCAGGGACATCCAACAAACAGGTCCAGAGTTCAAGCCCCAGGATTTGAGGGATGAAGACTCCGCAGACCCCACCCTCCCGGTGGCCCTGTCAGCCCCCCTCCCTCCCTCCTCCCCCTCCCTCTACCATTGCCCTCAGAGCCCGGTCACTTTCCTGTCATTCACTTAAAAAGCCCGTCACTGGCATGCATGTGTTGGTCAAGCTGAGGGGTTTCCACACACACACGTGGGTAACTCAGCTGCTTGCGCTCGGCCCTTCCCGCTTTCTTACGCTTGTCTTCCCCTAGCCCCTACCTGTGCTAACTTCCTTGCAGGTTGTTAACATGGGTTTTGTGACCACCTTTTTGTATGTGCATTCAGTGTACTTCCACATTTTTCTCTCCCTCCCTCCAGTTCCTCCCTGGTGGGGACCCCCCACCCCCCCTCCGTGTTCATTTCCTTTGAAACCACAAGAAGAAAAGATTGGTAAATTGAATGTTTTAAATAAAAACAATTAAGTAACATGTTTTTAAACTGGGACAAGGCCAAAATGTACAACACAAATGGGCCAAAGGACCACAGGAGATTTACAACTTTCATCCGAGGGGTCAAACTTTCACACCTCTCTCCTCTCACAGGGTTGAAATTCAAACACAGCTTCTGCGCAGATTTTTGCAAATACATAGACCAACTATTATGTTAAAAAAAAAAAAAGAAAGAAAGAAAAAGGGACCGGCAATATGAGCAGACATTTTACAGGAAATAAAACGCAAATTGCTTCCAACCGTTTAAAGGATGTTTAATTTCACTCGCTACGAAACAAACGCCAATTAAAACTACAATGGAACGCCAGTTCTTCTCACTTTGCTGCTGGCAAACATCCAAATGTTTGACAACACGTTCTGGAGACACTATGGGAGGAGCCGCGCGCACTGTTGATTGAAACACAAAATACGACAACCCCAGTGGAGGGGAACTTGGCAATCTGAACCAAAACACACGCTCGTTTACACCACGCCTCCGCAGTATCTTATCTCTGAGTCTATCCCAAATGTACATTCTCGGGAATACAAAAACAAAAGAAATACACGTGCAGTGCTATTCATCGTACCGTGATTTGCAGTAGCAGAGATGGGGAACAACCCAAATACCCGCTGATGAACCAGCCTCAAGAGAGGTCGAGAACGGAGTTAAGACGTTGGGAAATGTATTTCTTTAAAGGAGGATGAGATCTAGAGGATTGAGGTTTGAGGCCAATTCCTAGCATAAAGTCCTTGAGAACCCTCCTCCAAACTAACAAAACCTGGGCTGGAGGCATGGTTCAAGCCCTAGCCAGGAGTGAACAAGCTAAGCAAACACAAGGCCCCAGGTTCAAACCCAGTTACCACACACACACACACACACACACACACACACACATACACACACACAGATAGATCTAAAGCTCAAATGAGGAATCACCAAGGTAAGTTAAGCCCCAATATTCCATATGAACAGATGAGTGAAAAAGAATGTCTATTTTGAAATGTAATGTAACTTGCAAACACAAAGCAATAGTACTCATTTAAGAATGAATATTTCTTTAGAACAGACTTTTTTTTCCTACAGACATTTAATTTGCAATGGAATAACTAGAACAGAACCATGGGGAAAGAAAGGAGGTAGCCTTTAGCAAGGGTTGCCAAACACAAGGCCTCGCATTAAATTTGAATCTCAGACCATGGATAATGCTTTTGTTCTATGTCTCAAGTCTGTGGATTGGCTAAATCTGGTCGTCCTCTGTCAGTGCTTGGCTTGTGTTTTCCTGGCTGCCCATTTCCTCTCTCGGCGCTGACCCGGGCTTGGAAGTCACGGGTCACCCCGGCCCCGCACTCCATGTTCACCACGCTCCGCCGTCATCATCCCAGAAAAACTCACTGGATGGACATGGCGGCCAGTCCTCAGCCTCGGGCTGGAGCCCCGGGCCTGGCGTGGGGATGTGGGGATGTGGGGGTGCACAGTGGTCTGAGAGGTGGCGGGGCGCTGGCTCTCCAGCCCCGCTGTGCTGTGCGCTCTGGAAAGGCCCGGATGAGGAGACGTGCCCCTAAAGCCATGTCAGGAGTCAGGCTGGGGAGGGGGCTCCAGGGTAGAGCGCTCCCTTGAGCTCAGGGACAGCGCCCAGGCCCCGAGTTCAGGCCCACGACCAACCAAAACAAAAAACAACACAAAACAGTTTTAGGAGTGAATTCTGTTGGGAAAACTCTACTCCATCTCCAATCTGGGTGACACTGAACCAGCCGATCATCCTCCTGGGGACCTGGGTTCTAGCTGTAGACGGAGAGCACTGGGCCTGCGCGCGGTCTCCAAGGCTCCTCATGAACTCAGGCCTCGGGGTGGTCACAATCTTAGCAGCAGAGAAGACTGCAGAGCCATGAAAAAGCAAAGAAATGAAAAGACCACTCATGGGGAAATGGGGTGGAGGGAGGTAACGCGGGCAGCTGCCCCCGCGGCCGGGCCCACGGCCGTGGGACCCTGGGGAGGAGTTCACCTGCGTGTGTGCCACAGACATACACACGTACAGATACACACACGTGATACCGCCTGTGTGCTCGAGGCCAGCTGCTGCATGCCAGCAGCAGAGATTCACACGCAAAACCTGGCTGAGGTTTTGTGACCAGTGTTTTGGTGCGCTGGGCCGGGGAGGCATTGGCTCCCGGGCAGGGGTAGGAATTCCCTTCCTGAGGCGGGATGAGCTGGGCTGGGGGCAGGGGCCGTGTGTGGGACCGAAGCCAGGGCGCGCCGGCAGGCGGTGGGCAGGGCCGTCGGCACCGACTTGGAGGACGTTCCAGTCACCTTATCTGAGACCACATTAAACACATTTTTTCAGCCTCTCAGAAGGCAGCTTTTAGTAATTCTGAAAGAATCTTGTTGTTTAATGACCTAAGTTCCTTTTAAATGAGGATGTATGAAATGTAAGCCGCTGTCAGGAAAGTGGGAAACAATTGTTGCTTCCCTGGGGGACGGAGCAATGCTTTTCATAAGATATTAATAAAGATCCATGTTTCTTGTAGAAGTTTAAGGAAAGCAATGCAATCTATGAGGCGGGGTGGGAGGTTTTTTGGTGTGTATAAAGACTGCATTACATCTGACCCGAATAAGAAAAAAATATTTTAATTAGATCCTTGCTTGCTCCAAGATGAATATCTACTCGTTTTGCTGTCCTTAGGAAAAGGCGTTAATTATGGGATACCGAGCCTTTGTGATTAACGCCGTCTGCTTGTGATAACCAGTCCAGGTGGATAGTGCTGATCTCTTCTGCAAAGCTCCTGGAGTGGTAACCCACACTGGCCTTCGGCAGGATGACTGCAGAGGGGCATTATCTTATGTTCAATAAATGCCAAAAGAACCGGACCCAGGCAGATAACACTGCCATTTTCTGCCAGCACTGGAAGCAGGGTCTTCTGCTCGCTAGGCTGGCAGTCTACCACCTGAACCTCGCTGGGCTGGTAGTCTTCTACCACTTGAACCATGGCGCCACTCCTGGCATTTGGCTGATCATTTGGTGAGAGTTTCATCAGCCTGGGCTGACGTGGAATTGCGATTCTCAGCTCTCAGCCCTGAGTAGTTGGGATTACAGGGGTGAGCCGCCAGCACCCAGCTCACTTTCCTCTTGTTCTCCTTCACTGGCTCGATGGGACACTCGGAATCATTCAGGGTGGGGACAGAAGATAGATGTACACATGTGTAAAACTATACAGCAACTATAGACTATCATATATCATATATCACATTGTCATATATTTTATGCACAAATGGAAGCACATCTTTAACTATAAAAGATCTTAAATATACAATATAAATGTATATGTTTACTTAGAATATACCTAATTGTATTTTACGTAGTTATGTAAATACTAAGGGTCAGAGAAGCTGCTGTGAGCCTTGTCTTACCAGAAAGGACTTCCGAGCAGACAGGAAGTGTAGTGAATGGGGTATTGAAGTTTAACAGGAAAAGAACACAGTGTGTGGAGGCTGACTGGGGCCTCTCTGGGTGGCAAGACGCAGCCTTCAGGTCAGGAGGCGCTCAAGGAGCTCCCGCGCATGCCTCTGCCGCGTGGCGTGTGGACCCGGGTCTATCATCCCAGCCCCCGTCTGTGGCTGACTCACCTGAGTGTGGAACACAGCCTTCTGTGAATGCGTACGTAGGTGGGGGACTGGGAAACATCCTAGGCCACCCCGTGATCTTCGTAGACAGAGGGGGGTCATCTGTGCCTCGGTGTGTGTGTGTGTGTGTGTGTGTGTGTGTGTGTGCGTGTGCTTTGTTGTTCTTGAGGCTTGAACTCAGGGCCTGGGCACTGTCTCTGAGCTCAAGGCTAGCACTATACCACTTCAGCCACAGCGCCACTTCCAGCTTTTTCTGTGTATGTGGTGCTGAGGAATCGAACTCAGGGCCTCATGCATGCTAGGCAAGCATCTACCACTGAGCCACATTTCTGGTCCTACTCTTTATTCTTAAAGAAGTTATTCAAGGGTAGGTCGGCAGCCAGAGAACTCAGCAGTGGAGGAGAGGCGCTATCCAGCTGTTCAGAGCCAGCAGTAGGGAGTGGGGTTAGCCACCAGACTTCGTCTTTCTGCTCGCCTCTCATGGGTAATTTTGATCTCCAACTTAAGGAATGGCCGGGCGATGAGTGACACAGGACGCTGGGTGTGTCTGGATGCTTGTTTGAGACAATTAGACTGAGGAGTCTGACTTAATGGCGGATTCACCCTGGTGACTCACGGCGAGGCCTGGGGCGGGCCCGGTTGTAGGAAGTAGGTCACCCGGGAGGGCGAGTGGGTGCCCGGATGTGAACAGCTCTGGGCCTTCTGCCCTCCCCACCCTCATGGCTGGCGCCTCAAAAACCAGAGCCGGCCGGAGTCACTGCTCCTTTCCTTCTGTGTGTCGGGTTCTCTGTCACCACCACCCAACAGTAATTGACATTGCCCAAAGCCCCGATCACAGGAGAAACAGGGTCCTCACTTTGGGCAACAGTGCACAATGCAACATCTCTGGGTTCTGGAACAAAACCCTTGAGCAGGACCCCTGACGGCCTGGTTGCAAAGCCAGGTCCCGAGGGGATGGGTTGGATGGCACACACCTCCTGAAGGGACGGGCAGCCCCCACACACGGGCAAACAGGAAATCCGTGAAGCTAAGCAACAGTGTCCTCTCCAACAGACAATCGACTAAGAACTTAAAAAAGGAATTAAGTTTTTCCTTAAAACAAACAAAAATGGGGCTGGGAAGGTGGCTCAGTGGTAGAACGCTTGCCTTGCATGCCTGAGGCCCTGGGTTCGATTCCTCAGCACCACATAAGCAAAAAGAAAAAAGCCGGAAGTGGCGCTGTGGCTCAAGTGGTAGAGCGCTAGCCTTGAGCTGAAGAGCTGAGGGACAGCGCCCAGGCCCAGAGTTCAGGCCCCACGACCGGACCCAAAAAAAAAAAAAAAAAACAACAAACAAACAAAAATGGAAGGTGGCTTAGTGGTAGAGCGCTTGCCCAGCATGCATGAAGCCCTGGGTTCCATTCCTCAGTACCACATACACAGAAAAAGCTGCAAGTGGTAGAGTGCTAGCCTTGAGCAAAAACAAAAACAAAAACAAAAACAAACCCCAAACCTGAAGGACAGTGCCCAGGCCCTGAGTTCAAGCCCCAGGACTGGCAAAAAAAAAAAAAAAAAAAAAAAAAAAAAAAGCAGCACACCATTGCCCATTAAGGAAACAAAACCAAAATGAACCCCAAATCAGTACAATGGAAGAAATGAAAAGCTCATAGCAGAAAACCCAAAACGGAATGAGCCTAAAAACATGTGAGGTGCTTATGAACAGCGTTTTTCCTCCCTCAGAAGCATGGACTACTTGCTGAGCACCGTGAACTCACCAAGAGCAGGAGAAAAAGCGAGCACCCCTTCCCCATGCTGTGTGTCTTTGCTCTGAGCCATTCCATCCGCAGTGACTTTGCAGTGACCTTGGAATGTGGGAGGAACAGGACTTGCCACAGATGAACCAGCTCTTTGTGGGGGCCCCTGGAAGGAGCCCTCAGGAACAGCCGTGCTTCCTCGGGACAAGCCACCCTCCGGCCTCACCAGCCCTGCCACTGACGCAAGGGCCAGCCAGGCACAGGCTGTGGCCTGAGCTGGTCACTGCCCTGCTTCTCACTCGCTGACCCTCGCTCCCTTCCTATTTGGGCACAGAGTTCCCCTGTACCTGGGAAGGCAGCGGATGCTGTACCAAATGCTGTCTTCCCATAGCTACCACATCATAAATCTCTGCTCTCCGCTTTTCCCGATGTCTGTATCTTCAGTATCAAAGCAGGTGCCAGACCTGATCTGTGGAACTTCATGCACCTAGGATCTAAACACTCTGGTTTTATAAGTACAAAAACATCCACAGAACAAATAGTTGGCTTTTCTTTTCCTTTTTTTTCAAAAAGGATAAACAAGCCAGGCACTGGTGGCTCACACCTGTCATCCCAGCTACTCAGGAGTTTGAGATCTGAGGACTTGGGTTCAAAGCCAGCCTGGGCAGGAAAGTCTGTGAGATCTCCAATAAAAAGATAGGAGTGGCACTGTGGCTCAGGTGGTAGAGCGCTTACCCTGAGCTGAAGAGCTGAGGGACAGCGCCCAGGCCCAGAGTTCAAGCCCCAGGACCGGCAAAATACAAAATAAAATAAAAAATGTAAACAAAATTGATACTTTAAGCTAGATCAACTAAGAAAACCAGAGAGAAACTCAAGAAAACTCGAGATTTAAAACACATTACAACACAGACAAATGCAAAAGATCATTACAGAGCAAGATGAACAAGTCCATGCCATGGATTTGCTAACCTAGCAGAAAGGAACAAATCCCTGGCTGTCCATCTTGTGGGCAGGGAGAGCCTGCCCGGTCTGGATGGGCCTGCGAGAATTCCACCACCATCCTTCACAAACTGAGATGAAAGAAAATCACCACAAGCATAAAAGGAGAAAGTGAAGTATTGTCAGTGGAAAAAAAAAGTCTCAAGAAATCCCACCCAGGGCCCCTCGCTCGGTCCCATCCCTCTGTGGCTGCTGCGTGCAGGGTTGGTGCAGGGCTGCCCCGTGGGCTTGGGGAGGTCGATTCCAGGGCTGAGCATTAGCCGAGTGCTCCCTCCTCCTTCCTAGTTAACTATGGGACTTCAGTGCTTGCTATTCGGTTTTCTTTGCTTTCCTTTTTTTCTGGGGGTGGGGGGGGGGTGGGTGTGGCTCTGGGAATGGAACCCAGGGAACCGTGCTGGGCAAGCTTTCCACCACTGGGCCACTCCTCCCACCGGAGCCTCTGAATTTGCGGTGGGCTGGGTGACCCAGAAATCCAGAGGTGTCCTCACCAACGGAGCTACAGAAATTCCCAGCAGCCCTTGGGAAGGGGGTCCGCGGCGAGGAGGCCAGTGGCAGAGAGGGACACATGGCTGCGCTGTGCTCTAACATTGGGCCTCCTCCATGCGCCCCTCTCCAGCTCACCCCCGAACTGGTGCAGGAAGGTGTACGTCAGTGCTGCAAGAAACCACTGAGAACGAAAGGGCTGCATCTGTTGGGAGATCTTTGTACCCTTAGAAGTAAACACCTAGCATCTGCTCATGATGCAGTTTGAAAAATGAGTGATTACTCGTGTGCCCATTTTGGCAGGAAACCCCCGAGGACACCAGGTCTCCAACGCCAACACAGGCCAGGCCGGTCCTTCTAGTCTGCCTTGAACCAGGACCCTGGCTGCCCCCCACCCTGGGCCCCACACCTCTCCCTGCTGAATGAGAGCTGGGTGACAAGATGCTGCACAGTCACCCCTTATCTTGGTGGTCCCCCCTCCCTCCTCCCTCCTTCCCTCCCTCCCTCCTCCCTCCTTCCCTCCCTCCCCTCTCCCCCTCCCTCCCTCCTTCCCTCCCTCCCCTCTCCCCCCTCCCCCTCCCTCCTCTCTCCCCCCTCCCCACCCTCCTTCCCTCCCCTCTCCCCCCTCCCTCCCTCTCTCCCCCCTCCCCCCTCCTTCCCTCCCTCCCTCCCCCCTCCCTCCCTCCCTCCCCCAAGTGGAGTACTGAGTGAGCCAAGCCCGACCCAAAGGGGCGCCCTGTTGGCTACAAGGAGTCCCCGTCTAGGGTCAGAGTCAGAGGAGCAGGAAAGGTCAAAGGCCACACACACACACACGTGACCCCGCAAGGTGCTCGGTGTGCAGTCCCCGGGCCCGGCGGGCCGATCCGAGTGTGAGCGCGGCCTCGGCCTTAGGGCCGCGAGTTCAGATCCCGCCTGGGAAGGTGGGCGGGGCTCCGGCCGTCCCCACCCAGGGGCCCCCACGGGGGTCAGGCCCGGACCGCCGCTCACACTCACACTCACACTCACACACGCTCACTCGCGCTCAGCCCCGTCCGCGCGGCCCGGTAACCTCACGGCTCCCAGAGGCCAGCGGGGCGACGGGCGGCGGCGGGGCTCGAGCGCGGGCCCGTGCGTGCGTCCGAACGCGACCCGGGCGCGCGGCGGCGGCGTGCCCGGTAACCATGGCGACCGCTGGGGGCGGGGCGCGCGCGACTTCCGGTCCCAGGGCGCGCGCGGCCCTGAGTTCCGGGGAGCCGGTTTCCACCCGGACCTCGTCCCGGGCGCCCCCACGCGCCGCGCCTGCGCGCTCCGCCCGACGCCGTCGCCCTGCGGACGCGCTCGCTGCCCGCGGCGCCCGGGCCTTGCTGCGGGGTCTCCGGCCGCCCGCCGGCCGCAGGTGCGTGCGGGGAGCGGGGCCGGGGCAGGTGCGGGCGCCGGGGGAGGGCCGGGCCGGGCGGGCCGCGGCCAGCTCCGCTCCTCCCTCCCGCCGCCCCGGCGGGCGCGCGGGGCCTCCGGGCCCGGCGGAGGGGGCTGGGAGACGCCCCACCACCGCGCGGCCGGGCCCCTCGAATCCGGGGCCCCTCGGAACCAGGGCCCCTCGGAACCGGGGTCTCCTCAGAACCGGGGTCCCCTCGGAACCGGGGTCCCTCAGAATCGGGGTCTCCAGAATCGGGGTCCCCTAGGAACCGGGGTCCCCTCAGAATCGGGGTCTCCTCAGAATCGGGGTCTCCTCAGAATCGGGGTCACCTCAGAATCGGGGTCCCCTTGGAACCGAGGTCCCCTTAGAACCGGGGTCCCCTCAGAATCGGGGTCTCTCAGAATCGGGGTCCCCTCAGAATCGGGGTCTAATCAGAACCGAGGTCCCCTCAGAATCGGGGTCCCCTCAGAATCGGGGTCCCTCAGAATCGGGGTCCCTCAGAATCGGGGTCCCCTCGGAATCGGGGTCCCCTCAGAATCAGGTCTCTCAGGATCGGGATCCCCTTAGAACCAGGGTCCCTTCAGAACCGGGGTCCCGTCGGAATCGGAGTTCCCTCAGAATTGGGGTTCTGGGGCCTCTCGGAATCGGGGTCCCCCTGTCTCCTTCCTGGCCGGGCCTCCAGGTGTGGGCTCTCCGGGCCTCCCTGCGACCCGAGCTCGTGCTCCTCCGACGCCCAGCCCAGCCTTCCGCCGGGGCGCTGGTTTGGTGAGGTCACGCCGGGAGGGAGATAGGGGTCAAAGGCCGGGGCGGGGGAGGGGGCAAAGGCCACCCTGGATGATTTACCTGCTCCCCAGCTTTCCATGCGCACGCACCTGGCTGTGTGGCAGGTTCTCTGCAGCTCCCATGCTTGAACCCAGGGCCTGGTTGCTGGCCCTGAGATTTTTCAGTCAAGGCTGGTGCTCTGTCACTTGGGCCCCAGCTCCATTCCGGTTAACTGGAGATAAGAGTCTCGGCCTTTCCCGCCTGGGGCTGGCTTTGAACTGCTGCAATCCTCAGATCTCAGTCTCCCACGTAGGAGGATTACAGGCTTGAGCATCGGGCCTTCTTAAGGGTATTAAGATCTGAAGCCAATGTCGTTATTGAGGCCAGCTCAAAGGTCTTCTCAATTTATCTTGTCAACATAAATTCAGAGGTGAACCATTGAGCACACTTATTTTTATTTCAACTTCATGTAACAATTGCAGTCTTAGCTTTTTGTTGTTTTTGTTGTTACAGACCAAAAAACAAAAACCAGTGGGAGAACACAAAATCTGTAAGAGAGAGCTGTGAGTGCCGCCATGTGTAAGTCCAGGGATGGGTGTGCCCTTGGCCTGTGGGAATCCCTGACCTCTTAATTATAAATAGGAGCTGAGATCACTGCGTGCCACCCGTGGTCCCAACAGTGCGGGATTCTTGGTAAATGCTCTAGCACATGATGCAAAGGCAGGTGACACAAAATAAGTGTTGGGGATAGTAGTAATCAACCGTAGACCTTTTGTCCAGGAGGTATACAGGATAGCCAATTCCTGTTACCGTGGGAGATCATTGCCCTGTGTGAGTGTAGTGGAACCCCCCACCCCATTCCACAGAAATGGTTATTAAATGGAAGAAGTATGCAAATAAGAAAGTAGAAGTTCCAATCTGCATCCTGTGTTCAGACCTTCGGCAGTTGGTAGGCTTTGCCTGCCCAGCCTGGGCGAAGGGCAGAGCTGCCCTCCCTAGAGACCAAATGCATGGCCAGGGCATTGTTGCACTTGGAGAGAGGTGGAGTAGGGCTGCCCTCATTTTGCCAGGCCTGCTGGCCTAGGTGCCTCTGGATACTCCGCTGTCAGGACTCTGCTCGAGACCTTCCCAGCAGCCTCACTGCTCAGCTCTCTGTCTTGGCCTCAGCTCCTTTCTTTTACTCCTGGCCCACAGTCCTGCGGGAAGCAAGGGTCTGGTATTAACAGTCTCTGCACAAGGCTTCCTCTGATGCACTGTGTTCACTTGGCCCTCCCTTGGAATCCTGCTTAGTAGGCCACAGCGAACCAAAGCTTCTCTTTGCCCCTTGTAGACCCTGTCATAGTAGTAAAGGCTTGATGGTTGCTTTGAGTTTGTTTGGCTGGTTTTCCTGATTGCCCACCTTGACACCTGATTGCTCAACAGGAATTAAATGAGTTGCCCAATAGGAATTAAATAAATTACTGGGTTCTTGGCAGTTCACTGGATTTACGACTTAATTTAAATCCTCCGACTCTTGCTCTGTGTCAGCATGTTTGGGATTTTGGACGTGCACTATGACTTCTCTAGCTCAGGGTAGTAAAAATGGCAGATTCATCGCAGCAGCGACTGAGTTTTGCTGCAGTTGCTGGTGTCTGCTGTTACACGGTGCGTTCTTACATTTGTATAATTGGTTTTCCCCCCATTTGGCTCTAGTTAGACAGTTACTTAAGTATTTTAAAATAAAATGATGAAGGAAAGAAAAGCAGGCATTGCTTTGCTTGATACTCGTCTTCTTCTGTGAGTGCACTCTTGTCACCCAGGTCGATTACTTGGCCATGCTGAGGTCCCACAGGATGTGATGCATGGAAAGCTGTCAGGAACCTTATCCCTTCCTACAAAAGCAGCATCTACCCTTGCTGTGTGCTGTGTGTGCTGGTACTCTGCACTCAGTTTTATTAAACAGAACTACTGAGTTGGCCTCACAGTTTGAACAATGAGTAGTGACTTTTCCATTTCCAGTTGCTGAAAATGGGAACAGTGCCTGGGTCCCAGTCTGTGTTTACTCTGTCCTCTAGGAGAAGACCATAACCAGCAAATACATGGCTTGTTTGCCAGATCTGCTGACCAAGGCACTCTTGGGTTTCAGGTAGTTTTTGCTTTCATATAGAAGGTACAAGTATTAGGCTGAGAGAGTGTAGCATTATATATACTTTTAATCTCTAACTCCTTAAAGTAATACAGCAAGAGAAGAAAATTAGATTCTTTAATAAAACAGAAGGTAGTGCCATGCACTGCTGGCTCACCCCTGTAATCCTAGCTACTCAGGAGGCTAAGATCCAAGGATCATGGTTCAAAACCAGCCTGTGCAGGAACATCTATGAGACTCTTTATCTCCAGTTAGCCACCAGGAAACCGGAAGTGGCGCTGTGGCTCGAGTGATAGAGCACTAGCCTTAAGCTGAAGAGCTGAGTGACAGAGCCTAGGCCCAGAGTTCAAGCCCTATGACCAACAAAAAAGAGAGAGAGAGAGAGAGAAGGTAGTTGTGAAACTGTTGAACTTTCGCATGTGCTATGGATGACGTGTCTGTCTTCATGTTCAAGTCCATCCGTCCTTCTGTCCGTCCCAGTCCCCTCCCTCCCATGTCATCCTCTCCCCCTGCACCCAGCTCCCTGGATCTTGACCTCAGGGCCTGTTCTTGAACTCAGGGCCTATTCATTGTCTCTGACATTTTTATTTATTTATTTTTGGGTCCGGTTATGGGGCCTGAACTCTGGGCTTGGGCGCCATCCCTCAGCTCTTCAGCTCAAAGCTAGCGCTCTACCACTTGAGCCACAGCGCCACTTCCGGCTTTTTTCTTTTTTGCTTATGTGGTGCTGAGGAATCGAACCCAGGGCCTCATGCGTGCAAGGAAAGCGCTCTACCACGGAGCCACCTTCCCAGCCCTGTCTCTGATATTTTTGCTCAAGGTTAGTGCCCTACCAATTGAGCCACAGCTCCACTTCTGGCTTTCTGGTGGTTAATAAGTTTCATGGAGGGGCTGGGAATATGGCCTAGTGGTAGAGTGCTTGCCTAACATGCATGAAGACCTGGGTTTCAGTCCTCAGTACCATATAAACAGAAAAGGCTGGTAGTGGTGCAGTAGCTCAAGTGGTAGAGTGCTAGCCTTGAGCAAAAGAAACTCAGGGACAGTGTCCAGGCCCTGAGTTCAAGCCCCAAGGCTGGCAAAAAAAAAAAAAGTTTAGTGGCAATGAGTTTCCTTCCTAGGCTGGCTTCCAATTATGATCCTCAGATCTCAACCTCTTGAGTAGCAAGGATTATAGGTATGAGCTATGGTACCTGGTCTCATGTTAACTAAGACCAAAATGATTAATTTTTTAATGATGTTTGAATAGTGGACTCAACATTATTTATAATAAGTTATTCATAAGTATATAACAATGCAATTTGTCAGCTTCATCTTTCTGTACTATTTATTTGGAATGCACAACACAGTAAAAAGAAATAAAACTATAAACAAATATGTTTATATTAGTTAGAAAGCCAAAAAATGTAATCAAGGAGATAGAAATTTTATTTTATTGCCAGTCCTGGTGCTTGAACTCAGGGCCTGGGTGCTATCTCTGAAGGTAACCCTTTACCATTTGAGCCACAGCTCACTTCCAGCTTTTTTTGGTAGTTTAGTGGAAGTAAGAGTCTCACAGCTTTCCTGCCTAGATTGGCTTTGAACCATGACCCTCAGTATCAGCCTCCTGAGTAGCTAGGATTACAGGTGTGAGCCCCAGTGTCCAGCTAGAAATAAAAAAAATTTAAGTTTGATCAATATTGAGTTAAGTAATACTTAGCTCGTAATTCTTCACGATTTTTCTGCCCTGATTTGCACAACAGTTTGCCATGGAGACAGTTTAGGAGATAGCTCCGCTGTTAAAAGAATCTCATTTCCTTCATATTGTCACCAAGAACAGAGTAACAAGTCCAGGACTAACACCATGCCTTGGAATCTTTTTCACAGTCATCCTTGTTGATCTAAAGTAATTGAAGGGGCTGGGAAGGTGGCTCAGTGGTAGAGCGCTTGCCTTGCATGCATAAGGCCGTGGGTTCGATTCCTCAGCATCACATAAGCAGAAAAAAAAAAAGACTGGAAGTGGCATTGTGGCTCAAGTGGTAGAGTGCTAGCCTTGAGCTGAAGAGCTGAGGGACAGCGCCCAGGCCCAGAGTTCAGGCCACCCGGCCAGACTCTCCCCCCCCCCCCCAAAAAAAAAAAAGTAATTGAAAGCAATTATTTATTTTGCTTAAAAAAAAACTTAAGGAAATGGAAACATTATGATGAAGAGTATATGTACATTATGTGCTGTAACTAAGTGCAGACACATGTTTTAATTCATGTTTCTTTTTGGTTTTTTTTTGGTCAGTTGTGGAGCCTGAACTCTGGGCCTGGGTGCTGTCCCTGAGTTCTTCAGCTCAAGGCTAGTACTCTACCACTTGAGCCACAGCGCCACCTCCGGCTTTTTCTGCTTATGTGGTGATGAGAAATAGAACCCAGGACCTTATGCATGCAAGGCAAGCGCTCTACCACGGAGCCACCTTCTCAGCCCTAAACGTTTTTAATGACAAAACCATTGACAAATTTAGTAATGAAATAGGAAAGATGTATTTAATATTAGGGGATTCCTAGTGTGATTTTAATGTAGTTTCTTAAGTAGAAAATAGCTTAAAGCTATACAGCTTTAGGTATTTCTTCTAGAGAGTCCTATCTCTGTGTGAAATTAGTTTTATGATTCTAAAGAGTTCATCTAAAGTGATTATTAGTTTACTTGTAAGCAAAAGAAAAGCCCAAATTTTATTTTATTTTTATTTTTTTTTAATTTTATTTTATTTGTGAACATACTGTACAGAGGGGTTACAATTACATGGGCAGGATAATGCGTACATTTCTTTTTTTTTGTCTGTCGTGGGGCTAATGCGTACATTTCTTACCAAGCATTGCAGCCTCCTCCTTTGTTTACCCTTCACATCCCTTCCCAGCCTCCCCCCTCCCCCCCATCCTTCCTCCCCCCCCCCGACGTTGTAAAGCTTGTTTTCAACATGACAACTTGTACTTCTCATTGTTGCAACAGGTCCACCTGTATCCTTAAACGACTTGTTTTTCCCCATCTCCTCCACAAGTTATAGCCCAAATTTTATTATACTTAGTATCTTCAGCTAAAGAACAAATTAAATTATTTCCATATGAAGAAATAATTTTTACATTAAATGTAAAGCAGGAAGGTTTTGAAATGGTGGTGTGGGTGAATCTGAGGCGAATAACTCACCTGATGTTCACTCTATTGATACCATCCCTTCTCAGTGTTCTGAGTGTGAAGAATGCTTTGAATCAGAGCAGATTCTCAAAGGACACAGTGGTGTTTTGTCTTTCTTTTTTCTTTTCTTTTTTTTTTTTTGCCAGATGCCAGTGGCTCATGTTTGTAATTCTAGCTACTCAGGAGGCTGAGGATCAGAGTTTGAAGCCAGCCAGGGCAGGAAAGTCCGTGAGACTCTTATCTCCAATTAACCACCAGAAAAGCCAGAAGTAGAGCTGTGGCTCAAGTGATAGAGTGCCAGCCTTGAGCAGAAAAGCTGAGGGACAGAGTTCAAGCCCCAGGACCAGACTCCCCAAAAAGTAACAATTTTTTGTTTAACTTTTAGACCTGCATGGCATTGAGAACACTATGAAGCTCGTGCAAGTGTATTCCTGAAGAATATGATGGCTGAAAACAGTCTAAAAGTGCTAAAGATTCAGCAGTGTGTAGCAGCCAGCAAACTCCCTAGAAGCAAGCCATATATTTGCAATATTTGCTTCAAGCACTTTGAAACACCATCGAAATTAGGTAGGCATTATCTCATTCATACTGGTCAAAAGCCATTTGAATGTGATGTGTGTCATAAGACCTTCAGGCAACTAGTTCACCTGGAGCGGCATCAGTTAACTCACAATATGCCTTTTAAATGTAGCATTTGTCAGCGCCACTTTAAACATCTGAAGACATTTATGAAGCACCAACAGCGCCACAGTGAGACCTATCAGAATGATGTCAAGCAGGCCCGAAGATTGATGGAGGCCAAACAGGAAAAGCCAGCGAGTGGTGTGTTTGGGACTTTACCCCCAGAGGACAGATGGGCCTTAACACCATGCGCCAAATCTGATCCTGCGTACAGCACTGGGAAAAGAAGGAAGAACGTTCATGCGTGCGCCATCTGTGGCAAGATATTTCCGTCACAGTCAAAACTCGATAGGCATTCACTTATTCATACTGGGCAGAAGCCTTTTAAATGCCTCCTGTGCAGTAAGTCTTTCCGGCAGTCAGGTCATTTAAAAATCCACCAGCTCACCCATTCAGAAGAAAGACCTTTTCAGTGTTGTTTCTGTCAAAAAGGATTTAAGGTTCAAAGCAAACTTCTGAAGCATAAACAAATCCATACTAAGAGCAAGACTTTTCAGGCACTTGCATCAAAGTTGAGGAGTTCAGAGTCATACTTCCTGCCCCATATGTTAAATATAAATCAGGAAAGTTTTGAAAATGGTGGTGTGAGTGAATCTGAGGTGAATAACCCACCTGACGTCCACTCTATTTATATCGTCCCTTTCCAGTGTTCGGAGTGTGAAGAATGCTTTGAATCCGAGCAGATTCTCAAAGGACACAAGTGTTTTCCTGCCAGAGGTGGCAGCAAAACCCCGAGCAGGCTCAAAAAACCTTACAACTATAAAATCATTGTAAAAAAAATCTTGGCTAAGCTTAAACGTGCGGGGGGTAAAAAAATAGGTAACTGTCGGTCAGAGAGAAAAGCATTTAAAAGTAGTTTGTTGAAAAATTGTCGCCAGTCTAGTCAGCAGAATTCTGAACAAACTAAGAGAAGAACTCTGGGTTCTGGAAAGCAGGGATCGTATAAGCGAATTGGCAGTAAGAAGAAGAAAACACCGACGTTGCCATTTTCTTGGCAAAAGCAGTTCCAGAGTCAGAATAGGGGGAAAAGTTTGAAAGATATCCTTACATCCTCAGAGAGCCGGTTAGCTGTGGACAGCACTGCGACTAACAGAGACCTGCCAACCTATGGTTCATCAGGTGAGGGGTTCTTCAATAACTGTCAAGTGTTCCAGCATTGTGGTTTCCCAGTTCCAAGTGAGAACATACTGACTGGACATAAGATCTACCCCTGTGATAAATGTGAGAAAGCCTTCCCTTCTCTCTCTAAGCTACAGAGACACTACTTAATCCATACCGGACAGAGGCCTTTTGGCTGTAATGTTTGTGGGAAATCTTTCCGACAGTCTGCTCACTTAAAAAGACATCAAGAAACTCATATTGAAAAGAATCTCTATAGAAGATCATTTTACCAGCTAGACTTTGAAAATGTGAACAGTTTTATCCCGCCAAGTGGTGACAGCTATAATGCTTCTCAACATCAGGCTTTTGGTTTTCAGAAATACGAGGTTTCGCAGTCGAATCAGTTATCAGAGATGGGAGTGAAGCCAGAAACGGAGGATTTCATTCTAGGTGCTTATGGCGGGGGTGAGCGGCCTTTCCTCCCCAGTGCGCTGCTGGGAGCCGAGCAGGGTCACTTCAGTGGCTACCCAGGCTACCCTGAGAAAAACGATGGTCTCCTGTACCCGTGCAGTGTGTGCTGCAAGAGCTTCCGCTCTCCTTCCAAACTCGAGAGACACTATCTCATCCACGCGGGGGAGAAGCCATTTGAATGCTCAGTTTGTGGCAAAAGGTTCAGACAGGCTCCACACTGGAAGAGACACCAGCTCACACACTTTAAAGAACGCTCACAGGAGAAGGTAGCTGCCGGAGATCCAGTTGTGTAACTGGAGACCCCTGCCCAGCGTGCACACTCGCGCCGGCCTCTCAGAAGGCCCACATTAGATTGATTTCACAGGCAGTCATCTGCCCTGCATAGTAAGAGTAAGGTAGCTAGAGAAAATAGTGTTTTAGGAATCACAGTTGAAATCATAGAGGGAAGGGTATGGTTTGGTGTCATTAAGCATTTGTTTTCATACTATAAGCATACTTTGGCTCTGTTGGAAGCCCGTGGTGTTGGAGCTGCTCAGCCTTGTCTGACTCCTCGAGCCACCCGCCTCCCAGCGGATGCGCGTGCTGCAGGTGAGCTGCGCCAGGCCACTGCGCTTTCTCTTACACGGGAGCCTAACTTTCATCTGTGGCTCAAGTTTTATCGCCAGACTTCTTTTTTCTCCGTAAGTTTAAAAGTCATAGCGATACATGTGAAGAGGAGAACTATTTGCACTGGTCTTTTCAAAGCTGGGCTTGGGACTGGCTGTGTTACCAGTGATCTACCAGGTGATTTTTTTGTTTTTCTTCTTTCTTTTTTGTCAGGGTTGCTGTTGCCTTCCCAAAAGAATGTAAAAGTAGGAGAGAGGCTAGTTTGCGCTCACACCCATTTCCCATAATTCTTACCAGGAGTGTTTTCTGAGTGTCATAATTGTCTTGAAAATGTGTTTGCAGTTCTACTTTTTTGGAGGAAAATTTGCAGTTCATCTGTTTGCTTACTGGTTGGGAGCCATGGCATAGACAAGCCTGCCTAGAAAATGGCGTTTCTGTAAGCCTTTGCTTTACTTGGGAGCATTTTGACTTACCTAAGCCTATCCTACTGAGCCTATCCTACTGAGAAGGGCATGAATTATCTAGTTTTAGGTTTCATTCCTCCTGTTATCGCAAGATGCTAAAGAGTTTATTTGATCCTTACAGCATTTTTATTTGCATTAATAAGGTAATCATCCCAGTGTAGGAATTAGATGCTTATAGAGTCCAAGGTATCATTTTTCTTAATAGAATGGTCATGATCTGGAAAACGTTTAATCCTAAGAGACTTTCTTCATAATCACACAATCGAACTTCGTGTTTGCCATACTTTAAGAAATCTTCAAGAATGACTTCCTAGCAATAAAAAAGTTTACCATTGTGTTTGTAACGTGAAGAGAACAGCATACTTCAGTCTGGAGGAAACCCTCCATTGAGATTTGAGTAAGTGGATGATTGTACGTTTGCATCATGTTCTGAAAACTGTCTTGTGAAGGGGGCGGGGGGAGGGAAGAGGAAGGGTTTGGTCTGCTTGCGTTATTACAAGTGGTTTTTTAAGTAAGTTGGGTTTCATTTATAGAGTAGAAATATGACAGTATGACTAAATTGCCCAAATGATGTACAAATACCTGGGTTTTTGTTTTGTTTTGTTTTTTAGGAGAGGCATTTAGCTAAAACAGAGGAAAATCACGTTTTAATTTCCCTGTTTCTTTGAGATATGTTTCTCCAATATGAGCAAGACATGGTTAACAGTGTTTGCTTTGCACAAAATTCTCCAAGAATACATCTGTTACATAAGGGCAAAGAATCACTAGTTCATATTTTTCCGAGAATAAAAGCTGAAGAATTATTTGCTTCGTGTATCAGAAGTTACGGATTTTGGCATTTTCCTAAGCTATTTATATAATTTTATTCCAAGAACCTGTCTTACTCGGGTCCTGGCTGGACAGGGGCAGCCCAGTGTTGTTTGTGTGACTATGGGACTTTGTTTGCCTAAGTGATGCGCTTTTCTTTGGCCCGTGCCTATTTAAGCTGTTTCATATTGAAAGTTGGAATACTGTAAAAATTTTGTCAGAGATGTACTGTAGTGCTATTTGAAGTACCTGTAACAAAATGCTTATTTTCCTTTATTATCATTGCAAGCTTCGTATGGACATTTTATAGGGTTGGACAGAAAGCAGATGTTAAGTGACAGTTCGCTGTGTGCTGGAGCTGTGGGTGCTGTGGATCAACTCCTTTGGTTTTCTGGAAGAAAATAAAATAAAGATAACTTGGACGTCTTGTTTGGATGACCCCAGGCTGGCGCACGGCCGCGTGTCTGTTTTGTCTGCGGTAAGGTGTGTGCGCGCAGGCGCGTGCCCAGGTGTGTGCGTGCCTAGGCGTGTGAGTGCGTGTGCGCGCGCAGGCGCGTGCCCAGGTGTGTGCGCGCGCAGGCGCGTGCCCGTCGGGGCGGGAGCTCGGGCCCGCGTGCCGACCTCGCTCGCTGGCGCTCCGCCCTCGGGCCGGCCGACCACGCTCTCGCGGCTTCCACTCCTGAGCTCCGACCGCAGCCTCCTCCGTGGGGCGGGGCAGGGCAAGGCGCTCGCGGGGCAGGGCGCGGGGCCGGCCCTGGGCTCCGAGGGGACGGCCGGGAGGGAGCGGGGCCAGCCGGGCCGCCCGCGCCGCGCGTTCCCCCGCCGGCCGCTCGGGGGCGCGCGCAGGAGCCGCGGGCGTCGCCTCTGGCCGAACTTGGCGCCTGCTCCGACTTCCGGCCGCGCGCGCCACTTCCGGGGGACGCGCGTACGGCGCGGCGCGCGGGCTTCCGGCGGGCCCCGGGCTCCCCTCCCGCACCCGCGCGGCCGCCCGGCCCGGCTCCTCCGAGACCCGCGGAGACCCGCGCGGCCATGGCGGCCCCCGCGCAGCCCAAGAAGATCGTGGCCCCGACGGTGTCCCAGATCAACGCGGAGTTCGTGACCCAGGTGAGCGGGGCCTGCGGGCCGGGGCGCGGGGGGAGAAGGGCCTGCGGGCCGGGGCCCGGGGGGCCGGGGCGCGGGGGGCCGGGGCGCGGGGGGCCGGGGCGCCGGGGGAGAAGGGTCTGCGGGCGGGGGCCGGGGCGCGGGGGGAGAAGGGCCTGCGGGCCGGGGCCCGGGGGGCCGGGGCGCGGGGGGCCGGGGCGCGGGGGGCCGGGGCGCCGGGGGAGAAGGGTCTGCGGGCGGGGGCCGGGGCGCGGGGGGAGAAGGGTCTGTGGGCCGCGGCGCGGGGGGAGAAGGGCCTGCGGGCCGGGGCGCGGGGGGCCGGGGCCTGCGGGCCGGGGCGCGGGGGGCCGGGGCCTGCGGGCCGGGGGGCCGGGGCCTGCGGGCCGGGGTCCCGCGGGGCAGAGGCCGGGGAGGAGCCGGGAAGCGGCCCGGGCGTCCGGTTGCCGCAGCCGTGCGGTGTGCGCGGGGCTCGGGCGAGGCCGGGGCTGTGCGAGCGCGCGCCGGCCGCACCCCGGGGCCTTGGGTTTGTGCGTTTCTCTCACGGAAGGGCTCGACCCCTGGAGCCGCCTTTTTCTGGTTAACGGTGATGAGCATGTCATGGCCGGGGCTGCCCGGCCTGGCCTCAGTCTGCCATCCTCACACCCGGCCTCCTGAGGAGCCAGGACGACAGCCACGCGCCCCTGGCTCCTTTTTTTTTTTTTTTTGGTCGGTCATGGGCTTGAACTCTGGGCCTGGGTGCTGTCCCTCAGCTCTTCAGCTCAAGGCTAGCGCTCTACCACTGAGCCATAGCGCCACTTCTGGCTTTTTCTGCTTATGTAGTGCTGAGGAATCTAACTGAGCCACCTTCCCAGCCCCCTCAGTGGCTTTTAATTGCGGTCTGGTGGATGATGCGTTTGGAGGTCCCCTGGCTAAGTGTGACATTGGGTAGGAGCAAGGGAGGAAGACTGGAGCGGCCTGGTGGTAATGGTGGTGGAGAAAACAGGAATTAAGACCAGATTGAACAGCAGCGTGAATGCTTTGGGCGTCTCCTCGGTGGGGATCCGGGGAGGACGTCCCTGTTGGGCCCTGGTAACTGACATGCCCAGCAGACATTCAGGGAAGTGGTTGGCAAGGCACTGGAGCCTACTAAGCCGGGCCATGTGCCTTGAATATAAGTGGGAATCATGAGCTAAGGTGATACTGCAGGAGTGATCAAGACACAGCTTTTACGGTTTTCCACGCTGGCTGTGAGAGCCGAGGCAGGGCGCCCAGCACTTGGCGTGGAATGAAACACAGGTGGCCAAGGTTACAAAGCACTGATTGATCGGAGGGCGAGTGAATTAATGAGCAAACATCCCAGGCGTTCTGAGCTGGTGGAGGGGTCCTGGGCTGTGGTCACAGCCAAAGCCTGAGGTCCACCGGGTGCTCCTGGGTACTTGATCCTTCCAGAAGCTCAAAAAGGGGATTTTAGGGGACTTTGAAACAGCAGAATGGAGATGTGGGGGGTGGGCTTTGATGAAGAATTTGAAACTACTCGTGTGTCTTTTGAAAGAATCTCCAGAAGTGATTTTATTGAGAAAGTGCATTCTAGGGAAGAGAGACACTGGAGTTGAATACCTCCAGTTTTTCCTTTAAAGAAAGAAAATGAAGAGCAGCACATCTGGCTGGAGAATGTGCTGTGAATTACTTGTTGAGAGAATGGCTGAGATCGAGATGAAAGACATGTACTTTATGACGTTTTTTTTTTTTTTTTTTTTGGTCGGTCATGGGGCCTGAACTCTGGGCCTGGGCGCTGTCCCTCAGCTCTTCAGCTCAAGGCTAGCATTCTACCACTTGAGCCACAGCACCACTTCAGGCTCTTTTTTTCCTGCTTATATGGTGCTGGGGAATCGAACTCAGGGCCTCAGGCATGCCAGGCAAGCGCTCTACCACGGAGCCACCTTACCAGCCCCATGACCACATGTTTTATGCTTTTGTGTTTTTCCTTTCAGGAAGGTGTATTTTGAGCACACTAAGCTGTTGTGCTAAAGAAGAGTGGTTTTGATTTACCTGTGACTGGGAGTTTGAGGGCAGGCAGCATATGTTTGAATATGGTGATGTCTGAAAGATTGAATGTTAAGCCTCAAGGAAAAAAGTAACTCAGAAAAGAGAGTTGATGTTTTCAGAATGTTTAGCACGTGTTTAATCAGCTCGGATGAACAGTAAGGAGTTTAAGACATGTACTTTTAGTTGTAAGTTCTCAAGTCCTTCAAAGCAGACCAGACTTAGATCTGTTAAGGATTTGTTTTTTTCAAGGTAGTTAGCTTTTCTGTGATGTCCTTAAAGATCAGAGAGAGGAAGTAAGGCCGGTCACAGGAGTTCCCAAGGCAGCTGGGGACTTTCTGTTTAGTATGTAGGGTAACTTCAGAAAATGTCATTTAAGGGCTGGGAAGTTGGCTCAGTGGTAGAGCGCTTGCCTTGCATGCATGAGGCCCTGGGTTCGATTCTTCAGCACCACATAAGCAAAAAGCAAAAAAACCGGAAATGACGTTGTGGCTCAAGTGGTAGAGCACTAGCCTTGAGCTGAAGAGCTGAGGGACAGCGCTCAGTGCCAGAGTACAGGCCCCACAACTAGACCCCCCCCCCCAAAGAAAAGAAAATGTCATATAAAATAGGTGGTTACTACAATAATTTTAAGCCTTTCTGTTGTTGTTTTTCTGATCCCAGGGCTTGAACTCAGGGCCTGGACTCTGTCCCTGAGCCTCTTTGTGCTCAAGACTAGCACTTGAGCCACAGCGCCACTTCTGGCTTTTTCTGTGTATGTGGAACTGGGGAACCGAACTCAGGGCTTCGCTCTACCGCTGAGCCGCACTCTCAGCCCTAAACTTTTTTTTTTTTTTTTTGAGGGCTTTTTAATGGAGTATTAGGTTTCTTGCTATAAAAGCAAAGAAGACAGGTTCCATGTTTGAAGAATTTCAGTTAAGTGAGTAGTAGTCAGATGATTACACAGGCTAGTGATGAAGTTATTTACTAAACAGTGGAAGCAATTATAGTCTTTAGATAGAGTTGAAGAAAGCCTGGCAGAAACAGTGCCATCTCAGATTTTACCACCCGCCCGTCCAACATTGACTGTCTCCATTGTGCCAACTACCTGTACAAGCCCCTTCTTCTGAATATATTGAGTCCTTGTGGTTATTAGAGATTCCTAGGTGTTGTCCTGAGAAAGGATCTCATTATGTAGTCTGGGCTGGCCAGGAACTCACAACCCTGCTTCAGCTCTTGAGGGATGGGATTATAGGCACCGACAACCAGGCCCGGCTGAGTTTTCTATTTTTTCAGAGATTGCATTTTAGTTTGAAAAGCATTTGCAGGGTTCTGCTATTCCTTGAACATTATAAATTCATTTAAGTTTCTGGAGAGATTGTGTGTGTGTATACACACAATGTTTTGTTCACAATTTTTATGTGTTTTTGGTGTATGGTAATGTAAAGGTTTCTTATTTTACATATCAGCCTACATGAAGATTTTGAATTTGGTTTTTAGTGCTTGTTTGGCTGTTGATTGACTGTGACACTGGGTAAATAATGTCATTTTTAAAACCCGAGTCCCTCATCACTTTTCCAAAGATGCTTGCGGTCCTGCTTCCCTCGGGAGTGCTGGGAAGGGGTGCGCTGTGCTTTCACGTCATGGCTAGCTGCGGTGCCAGGCACTCCTGGCCTTTTGTGGTGAGCACGGTGCACGGCTGCGTAGCTCTGCAGCTGTGCGCTGTCCTCCGGTTCAAGCCCTGCTGCGTGTGTGAGACGCCGTGGCCGGGCACCGTGTCTCTCCACAGGGCACCAACAGTGACTTGCAATTTGTGCTGTTCCCTTTTGCAGTTAGCCTGTAAGTACTGGGCGCCCCACATCAAGAAGAAGTCTCCTTTTGATATAAAGGTAAGGTTTTTGGTTGCGGCTTGCTCTCTAATGTTATAAACATAAGGAAAACAAAAATGCGCTCTCTCTCTCTGTCTCTCTCTCTCTCATTTTTTTTTTAAGTTAGACAGTTTTACTCATGGTAGGAAATTTGGAAAATAAACTACACATAATAATCATTAAATTAATAATCAGCAGAGATAACTTCAGTTATTTAATTTCCTGAGAGCGTTACACAAATACATTTGTACATACGTTACTTAACCGTTCTCTTTACAAAATCTTAGATTATTTAAAATGTATGTTATGTGAAATATTTTTGCAAGTATGAAATTTTCATGCCAGCGTTCCAGCCGTTTATTTAGGGTGGAATCTGTTCTCTTGTGGTGTGAGATTGGAAACCGAGATTCTACCACTTGAGCCACTGCGGTACTTCTGGCTTTACGTTGGTTGGAAGTAAGAGTCTCATGGGCTTTTCTACCCAGGCTGGCTTGGATCTGCAGTCCGTATGTCTCCGCCTCCTGAGCAGCTGAACTGAACTGCATGGGATGCACCAGCACCCTGATGAAAAAATACTGAAGTGTCATTTTGATATTAATATCTGAAAGTCCCAAACCTGCTCATTTTGTGTAATCTCAGAAATTGGAATCCATCTGTTTAAGGTTTGAAATAGTAAACATTTTCATATTTTTGGTACAGGTTATTGAAGATATATATGAGAAGGAGATCGTCAAATCAAGGTAGGCATGACTTACACAACAGAGTTTGTAGGTCAAGTGTGATCTGTTTCTGGCTGTCTTCTGCATGACAGGCTAGTTGAATGCTGGGGAGACTGCGCAGCAGGGGCTGTGGAGCCACTGTGGGGAGCGCCGGCGGTGCCTTCCGGCTGGGTGTGAAAGCGCCCCGGGCGGGTATGGAAGTACACCGCTGCCTCTGAAGCGGATTTGGGGATCCTCAAATGCACTTAAACTTAAGAACTCTGAAGCATTTACACATCTTAAAAAGTTACTTTTCTATGTTTTTAGGTTTGCCATCAGAAAGATAATGCTGCTGGAATTTAGGTAAGTTAAAAGGCATCAGTTTGATGACCTGCAAGATTTAACTGTGCGTTGTGTAATTCTAAGTAGTGGTTAGGTGTGGCTCCATGTGAGAGAGCATGTAATGAGCACGCCGAGACCCTGGGTTCAGTCCTCAGCACCAGCAACCAGAGTCTATAAATCTGTGGACATATTATCCTATATTAGTTACACAGAGAGCATTCCATCATTAATGTGTTTTCTTTGTATATGTGATTTGCTTATTTACACAAACACACACACAGGGTTTTTTTTTTAATTTATTTATTTTTTGGGTTGATCATGGGGCTTGAGCTCTGCACTTGGGAGCTGTCTCTTCAGTTCAAGGCGAGCTCTCTACCACTTGAGCCCCAGTGCCACTTCTGCTTTTCTGGTGGTTCATGACTTTCCTGCCCGGGCTGTCTTTGAACCGTGATCCCCAGATCTCACCCTCCTGAGTAGAAAGGATTACAGGCATGAGCCACGGGTGCCTGGCTTTATGATGTATTTTCTGCTTTTAAAGATAATGCTATGTGAAGGATATTTTGTACCTGAGGTTTTTCTCTTTCTCACTGGTTAGTAACATTGCTGAGCAGTTTCTGTCCTTGATGTTTCTAGTGACCTGTGGGAATAATTAGGTACATCCTCAATACCTCTGGCAGCCTGGCCCCAGAGGCCCTGAGGATGTGGTGGACCAGTGCGGCCTGGAATCCCTGCCCTCTGGTCCAGAGCAGGAAATGTCAGGGCCTTGAAATCTGACTTCACGTTGAATCCCACCGTCCTTAGGTCTCAGCCTCCTGAGTAGCTGGGATTGCAGTGTGAGCCACTGTTGCCCTACGCTAAACCTTAGCATTTCTGAAAGATACTTTTCCTGTGGTTTAGGGCCACTGCCTCCAATCGCTTTCTTCCTAACCATGCTTGTGATACTAACCATGCTTGTTGATTTAAAGCTGATAATTTGTCACATAACTTTCATTTGTACTTAGTGAGTTGTGGGTAAGAGACTTTATTGGGGCCTTTGATCTCTTACTCTGTGACAGTGCGTGACTGCCGCCTCCCACAGGTGCATTGTGTGCATGCACACCGGTAGCACTCCCTTAGACTGTGGCTAACTCCGAAGGAATCGCAGATACGCAGATTTTCAATGCACTTTTAGGAAGTTAAGGGTATGTTTTTCTAGATGAGGGCTGCAGTACGGTGACTGATGGTGAGATGTTGGGTGCTGTTTTGCTCTTCACAGCCAATACCTCGAGAACTATCTCTGGATGAATTATTCTCCAGAGGTGTCCAGCAAGGCCTACTTGATGTCCATCTGCTGCATGGTGAACGAGAAGTTCAGAGAAAACGTCCCTGCGTGGGAGGTAATGGATGACCTGCCCCTGGCCTTCCTCCCGGGGTGAATAAGTACACTTGGGAGCGGAGCTCTATCCAGTAGTAAGGGAAGGAATGTGAACCAGACATTGAGGCTCATGGCTGAAACCCTAGCTACAGGAGACCAAGATCTGGAGGATTGAGGTTCCAGACTCCGTCTCCAAAATAACCAGCAAAAATAGGACTAGGGTTGTGGCTAAAACGAATAGATACATGAAAGCCAGGGCTAGTTTTCTTTTGATTTCAGTACTTTTTTCCAAGTTCCTGTGACTAAAAAGTGATCAAGATGAAGTTAGTTTTGAGTGTTCTGGAAACAGTGAGTGGCCTGGCTGAACGTAAAGCTGGGGACTTTGAATAGAGCCGGGTGAGGTCTGATGTGGGGGTGGTGCTGTTCTCAGTCCACGGAGCACAGGGTGAAGTGGGGGTCTTGCATGTTGGGATGAGTTGTGCCACATGCTTGTCGGAGAGCACAGAGGTGCGTCATCAACTTGGATGCTGTAAAGGTGGTTTGGTGATTAGGATTTGATAGAGGGAAAGGACAAAGGAGATTTGCCTGGTCCACAGGGGTGTGTCCAAGACCCCCGGTGGACAACTGGCTTGGACCATACTGAGCCTGCATGTACTCCATCCTTCTCTGTACACACACGTGTGTGGTGATCACTGGGTAGATGGGCACAGGGAGAGATGAACAGAACTCATGGTGAGCGTGTACTCCATCCTTCCCTGTACACATACGTGTAGGTGATCGCATGTACTCCATCCTTCACTGTACACACACGTGTGTGGTGATCGCATGTACTCCATCCTTCCCTGTACACACACGTGTGTGGTGATCACTGGGTAGATGGGCACAGGGAGAGATGAACAGAACTCATGGTGAGCATGTACTCCATCCTTCCCTGTACACGTGTGTGTGTGCATGTGTGAGTGATGATCAGTGGATCGGGGTGAGCAGAGGAGAAGCCCACGGATGTGGGGGAAGAGACCAGCACCAGAGACGCTGCTGGTTAAGCACAGGGAGACAAGGCACAAAGGAGAGAAGAGCATGAGGGTTGCAGGGGTGTGTCCGACTTGGCCTGGGGTGCAGGTGGAAGCGTGGGGAGAGCGTGCACCCCGGGACCTGGGGGGAGGCTGGGAAGACCGGCGCTCTTCACTGCTCATGTGAAGAGCTCATGCAAGATGCAAGCCGGAAACGCTGCTCCTCGCATGAGTTGCAGTTAAAAGAATTTGTTTTCCAAAACAGTTCGTTTTGTTTAGATCAGAGCAGTGAACACATTTCCAATTGTTAGGGGATCAGCTGTGGTGCGGTGCAGACATGTCTGCGGGGGCGTCCACGGGCCGCTGGCCTCTGCCACCGGTGTGGCCGCGCGCTCGTTTGTGCTCAGGTGATGCTCCTCCCAGACGCTCGGGAGGCGGCTCTGACTTCAGGGAAAAGCCGGATGAGCGGCAGGTCAAGGCAGGCTGCTGTTCTTTCTTGTCAGACGTTTAAGAAGAAGCCAGATCACTTCCAGTTCTTTTTCAAGCGCATCCTGACAGCGGCGCTGGCCGAGACGGACGGCGACTTCTCCCTCCACGAGCAGACGGTGCTGCTGCTGTTCCTGGACCACTGCTTCAACAGCCTGGTGACTGCCCTTCTCTCCAGGGGCTTGGTGGGGGGAGTTCTGCTTGAGGGTAGTTTGGGGGTGACCGCTAGGCCCATGGCTGCGCCGCAGTAAGAGACACCATAGCGTGTACCACGGAAAGGGAGTCCTCGAGCAGCATGAGATGCTAGCTGATGTGCGTATACAGCAGCGGCAGTGAGGCTGTGCGCTTCCTCTCCTCTGCTCGGCCTCGGCTCGGGCCTGGCCAGTTAGCCAGCAGCAGAACCAGAGCCCTTTCCCACCCAGGCCAGTCTGTGTGTCCCTTCATCCTTCCTCAGATTATCTTCTCAGTGACTATTCACTCGAGCTCTTCAGGGTGGCTGTCTGAAGCGTGACACACATGTGGTAGAGTGAAGACCGTGGCGGTGCCAGAGACCTGGGTCTGTGAAAGCCACTGTCCTCACTGGTCCTTAGCATTGACGAGCCCCGAGCTCACGGTGAGGACGCTCACCCCGTCCTGAACGTCTGGCTCACACAGGCACTGTGTCAGTAAGACACAGCACGGCCCCACGCTGCCAGGAACATTGGGACGCTCTTGCCTTGTATTGGAGCCTGTCATAAACAGGAACCACCAGAAAGAGTACACGAGCAGGAACGAGCGGCATCCTCCCGGGCACAGCGAGGGCCGTGGCCTGTAGATGCAGCTCCCGCCGTGCACAGCACAGCTGTGGGGAGCGTGCGTGCTGGGCACTGCCCGCATGCCGGGCGTCTGCCTGCTGCCCTGCCTCGGGGCGGCGGGCGTCTCTGTGAGTGGGAAGCACTGCAGGCTGGAGTCCTCACGGGACCACATCAGCGCACACGGAAGCCCTGGGGCGATCGTGAGCTTGTCTTCTTTATGCTTAACAGGAAGTGGACCTGATCCGAAGCCAGGTTCAGCAGCTCATCTCCCTCCCCATGTGGCTGAGCCTGCAGCCCGTGAGTATGCGCGTGGGCAGCAGCTGTGGGGGCGCGTGGAAGTCATCGCTGTGCGGCCAGGGCACTGGGGAGGAGCTGCGGACGGCACCACCAGGCTGCCATCCTCCCGGGTGACAGGTGCACAAAACCAGCGTGAAGACGGTGAGGTGTGGCTCACACATCTGTTCCTGTTGGACACTGTGGCTCACACCTCTAACCTTAGCTCCTCCAGAGAGTGAGAGCTAGTGGGTCTCAGTTCAAAGCCAGCCTAGGCAGAATAGTCCAAAAACCTCATCTTCAGAAGAAGGTCAGATGTTCCGGTGGCAGTGGGTGCGTAGCACGCAGGGAGGGGGGGAGGCCACAGACAGATGGGGAGCAGAGTCTCTCCCACCCTGCCCCTCCCACGGGTTCCAGAGGGCGCACACACCGCGCATACAGGCAGCACGCGGGGAGGGGGGGAGGCCACAGACAGACGGGGAGCAGAGTCTCTCCCACCCTGCCCCTCCCACAGGTTCCAGAGGGCGCACACACTGCGCGTACAGGCAGCACGCAGGGGGGGGGGGGAGGCCACAGACAGACGGGGAGCAGAGTCTCTCCCACCCTGCCCCTCCCACGGGTTCCAGAGGGCGCACACAGGCAGCGCTGGACGACGTGGCAGCAGCCACGGCCCCTTCACTGAGACCTGCTGCTTCATAGTGTGTGTGTGAGGCTGGCAATCCTCCTGCCTCCCCGGGGAGGCTGGGGCTGCAGGCCTGTCCCACTGCGCTTGGCCTGCATCAGTTACGGGGGTGAGAGTATTGTTGCGGCTCTACATGGGGTCACTCACCCCTCTCCCCCCCCCCCAAGCAGTTTTATCAGATTTCCTTGTCCCATTAACCCAGTCACAGATCAGCTGTTCTGACGATCCAACCCTTACTTAATTTTTGGTAGTTGTCTACGGATTTGGGATTTCAGTGATTCTGTCGATAAATGTTTTTATTTTTTTAGATATTTCATAGTTTCAGGAATGAGCAGTTCAGGAATGAGTTGTTTTAGTGGAGTTACTCGTTTCCTAGTTGTCCAAGTCTCTCATTCCCTCCCTGGCAGTCCTGTCCTAGGACCCTTTCAAGCATTGGCATCATCTTCGTTGTAAAGCTGAGCTTCCGGTGGTCTAATACCACATCTGTCTTTCAGGCACGGCTGGAACTGGAATTAAAGAAGACACCTAAGCTCAGGAAATTCTGGAACCTGATTAGAAAGAATGATGAGAAGATGTCTGAGGAAGCGAGGGAACAGTAGGTGGCCACACCCGCTGGGCGGGGCTGGGGCGGGCTGGGGCGGGGCTTGGTGCGAGTAGAGGGTCCAGCATCGTTCGGCTTTGGGCTTCAGTGCTGGTGGCTAGACCTGGGCCTGTCAGGTTTGGGCTCTACCGCCGAGCCGCCGCCTCACCCCTTACCAAGGCCTCCCCGGCCTGCGCCTGACCTCCCACTCTGCCGGCCCTGAAAGGGTCCCTGTGGCTCGGTCTCTCAGGCCACCCTGCTGCACAGACGTCTCTGTGCCGTTTTGGTTTTGCACCTCCTCTAGCCTGATGAGATCCGAGTGCCCACCCTTCCCACTGCATGCGCTTCCTTCACATTTCCTCCAGCCCTTCTCCCCAGGGGCCGCCTCCCTCCATTCCAGCCAGGGCAGCCTGGCGCCACCCTCTGGACACCTGCTGCGCTCTGAGCTGAGACTGCCGCTCACCGCTGTGGTCAGGCCACCGCTGTGGTCAGGCCGGCACGGCCGGCAAGGTTCCGCTCTGGGTGCTGTGTGATGGGCGGGGCTCCATGTGAAACGGGAGCCACTCTGGCTCCCGCAGGGCGGAGCTCAGCGTGAGGACTGGGCACAGGCTGCGGCCCACAGCGATGAGTCGGTCCTGCAGGCGCGTCTTGACTCAGTGCTGCGCACAGTGCGGTTCACGGCTCAGATGGATCTTAATGGTTTCCCTCCTGTATTTCCCGCAGGACTGGCACACTCGTCCGCACTGTCCAGTACCTAAGAAATGTTGGGAAAAATAGAAATGAGCAGAAAACCGGTTTTTGAGAAAAGGTTGAATTTTAGCCATTGCAGTACTCAGTGTAACTGCATTTAAATGGTAAATGTTCAGTGGCCGAGGTCAGCGGAAGCATGGCTGCGGTGTGCAGTTAGCGCTGGCCCCGCAGCCCGCAGCCAGGCCCTTCCTCTCGTGTAGCACTGAAGTGACAAAGACGCCCTGTGTTCCATTTATCGTCTCAGTGTCAGAAAAATAGAACATGAGCAGTGTCAGAAAGGCACGTTCAACATTTAACTTGGTTTCAAAATAATTTGGTGCGTGTTCTTTGGTTTTAGGGCCTACCGAGAAAGGAGATTTCTTTCACAGCTCATCCAGAAGTTCATCTCCGTGCTGAAGTCAATCCCACTTTCTGGTAACTGTTCTCTCTGTGGCTCATCTGGGAACTGAGGGGAGATGTTGTTCTGGAACTTTCTCACTCATCTAAACATGTCCCTCAGGATGATTTTAGAATGTGAGGACAATGTCCTGGCTGCTCACCAGGACTGCCTGGCGCAGGTCTCCAGTGGCACCAGAGGCTCGCGGGAAGGTCCTTAGAGCTAGCAAATCCTTGCTGTATTTGCTTCCTGGAGTCAGGTTCTGAACCAGGCGCTGGAATACAGTTCTGGAAAGACGTCTCTGACCACCGTGTCATGTGTGCGGGAGAGAAGGCCTTGTCAGGTTTCAGCTGTACATGAGGGACAGTTACATGGATGGTAAAACCACCGTTAGACAATGCTCCTTTGCTGTCCTTAAACAGCCGTGCAGCCTAGGTGAAGATAGCCACACACTTCACAGATGCACATCGTCATTCCCATCAGAATCCACGCAGCACAGATGCGCATCGTCATTCTTATCTAGGGTCTGAGCTTTAGGTAGAATGTTAACAGAAAAAGTTGAAGGAGGAGAGTCCAGCTGTCATTTCCATATGAAAGTCAGGGAGGTATTCGCGTTCCTTTTACGTCAAGACTTCCATTCTCCCATGCATTATAAATAAATACGAGTCATGAAGGTACTTGCAGGGTGCACTTACGGGGTGCTAAAAGCCAAGCCCCCCCCCCCAGGACCAACGGCTGCAGGCCCTCAGAGCTTGTCTGCGCAGCAGTGGCGGTTCCTTTTTTTTTTTTTCGGTGATAGTCCTGGCACTCTAACTCCTGGGCGCTGTCCCTGAATCTCTTTATACTCAAGGCTAGCGCTCTACCACTTGAGCCACAGCGCCACTTCAGGCTTTTTCTGAGTAGTTTATTGGAGATAAGAGGTTCACAGACCTTTCTTCCTGGGCTGGCTTCAAACCAGGTCCTCAGATTTCAGCCTCCTTAGTAGATAGGATTACAGGTGTATGCCAACAGTGCCTGACCTAAAGTTGCTATTTTTATTGTACTACAAGAAAACAAAATTCTTAGACTAGTGCTGAACGTTAATCAAGCAATCTCAATTTGTTGGCAATATACCAACACAATGGTGATTTTTAAGGTGTACAGAGAAGTCAAAAAAGATAATTATTTTGAATATTTAAAGTATAATACTCGGAGCTTTTCGTAGGGAGAGGCTTGGGAGAGGATGTGTTAGGCGAGGTAAGCTGTACTCAGGCACAAGTTGCATGGTTCCCTTATTCGTGGAAACCAAAACGTGCATATAATTTAGAAGTGAGTGCAGGGTGGCACCCAAGCCATTGCACATGAATTAACTGACGTGTAATCTGTGGAAAACAAATAGTATAATTCTTTGGAAGGACTAAGTCAAGGCCTAACAAGATGAGTACTAGGAAATGGGTACTTGCAAGCAGGGAGGATCGAGAGGATAGGGAAGAAGAATGAGCAGGGAAGCCAGTGGAGTGCAGACGGGAAGGCTCTGTCTACACTGCAGGATGCAGGCCCGAAGGCCCTGTCTACACTGCAGAATGCAGGCCAGAAGGCTCTGTCTACACTGCAGGATGCAGGCCCAAAGGTTCTATCTACACTGCAGAATGCAGGCCCGAAGGTTCTGTCTACACTGCAGGATGCAGGCCCGAAGGCCCTGTCTACACTGCAGGATGCAGGCCCGAAGGCCCTGTCTACACTGCAGGATGCAGGCCGGAAGGCTCTGTCTACACTGCAGAATGCAGGCCCGAAGGCTCTGTCTACACTGCAGGATGCAGGCCCGAAGGCTCTGTCTACACTGCAGAATGCAGGCCGGAAGGCATTGTACAGAATGGGGAAGGGAAGGGGTGGGGTGAAAGGGCAGGAGGCATGGTACACCGAAACTGCTTTGTTAACTGGAAAAACTCAATACACCACCTAAACATTAAGAAAAGCGAGGGGTGGGGAGACATCGCTCAGGAGCCCTGTGTTCGTTAACTGCGCTGTCCAATGGCAGCTCCTTGACCAGTCCCTAAAAATAGAAGTGTTAAAAAATTATACGCTCACAAGAGCACAGATGTGTTCTCAAAAGTTCTCAGCAGGTCTGTGTGTCACTGGCATTTGACTGTCAGAGTAGTGCACTGCTCTTGTAAGCCGTTGTGTTAAATCCCCTTATGCATGGTAGAAGAGGCAGTGCACGCGCAGCCGGGAGGGTGTTGTGAAGGAGTCTCGCTGGTGTGCCCCTTCCCGCCAGCCTGTGCACCTTCATGGTGTTTGTGCAGTGAGGTGAGGCGCAGGGGCTTTGTAGGTGCTTGGCAGCTTTGCAGCAGCACTCCTGGCTAGTGACGTTCTGACACGTTCCCCCCTCGCCTAGAGCCTGTCACAATGGACAAAGTTCATTACTGCGAGCGGTTCCTCGAGCTGATGATCGATCTGGAGGTGAGCATGCGCACCGACTCCACGTCGTCCCCTGGTCCCCATGGGGCGCCCTGCCCCCGCTGGCCTCGGCCTCCTCGCGGCTTGCCGGCGCCTGGCAGGTGGCACGGGCTGCCGCTTATTGTCAGTTTGGGTCTTTTTTTTTTTCTTCTAAGATTTTTGAAGGTGTTTTTGCCCTGTGAGGTGCCATCCCCCTCCGCAGTCCATTTCCTTCCTGTCTAACAGGAGCTGGTGTGGTGGTGTCGGTGGGGCCGTGACCCAGGAGCGCTCGTGTGGCTGTGTGCTTGCACCGTGCTCTATCTCATTATTTCAGTGACTTGCCTGGGCTTTCCCACCTTGGCAGTCGTAGCCGCGTGGCCCAGCGCGGCTGAGCATGCAGGGGAGGGGAAGTGGCCACGGCCAGGGCCGGCTTCACTGGACATTGAGCACCTTCCCCCTGCTGCTTGCAGTGGCCCTGCCCCGGGTGCCTTGCAACGTCTGGGTGGGCACACTGCGGGGTACAGGCCGCGCCCTGACATGTCTGCTCCCCCAGGCCCTGCTCCCCACCAGGCGCTGGTTCAACACCGTCCTGGACGACTCCCACCTCCTGGTTCACTGCTACCTGTCCAACCTCGTGCGCAGGGAGGAGGACGGCCACCTCTTCTCCCAGGTGAGTGCCCGTGGGCCACCCGAGTACCGGGCTGCCACGGGCAGAGCAGACACCGCACTGACGCCGTCAGGAGCCCCAGTTAGTCACCCCAAAGGAAACTCGCAGATCTTACCTTTCTCAGCTGTCACCCAGTGGTGACAGAACCCCAGGCTAACCACACACGTGCCCGCGTGTTCACAGATGCAGGAGTTCTGTTCCCGTCTCACTTCCGTGTCTGTCTGTGACAGGCCCGTTCCTCTTCTGTCTCCAGACGGTCCCGTCCCATTCCGCGCGCGTCTCCATGACGGGCTTCCGCCTCACGCCATGTCTCAGCAGGCATCGGTGTCGACAGTGTGGAGGTGTCTCACCCGGTCTGTGTCCTTGATTGGCAAGGCAAATGAACGCTGAGTTGGTTACTCTGGGTATGAAGGCAAATAGTATTGCACACTTCTACAAAGTTAAGACAAACTTGCAATTCTTTTTTGTTTTTGTTTCTGTGCTTTTTGTGGGTTTGTGTAGGGGGTGGGTACAGTAGGATTTGAACACATAGCCTCATAACTTTTAAACAAGAGGACTAGCACCTGAGCCCCCAGCCCCGGCCTCCCAGCACCTCTGCCACCTCTCTGGCTATTTATGCTCAGGCTTCAGTTGATGCTGCCCCCCTCCCCAAACACCCCCCCCCTCCCCTGCGCACTTTCTCCTGGCCTGGAACCACAGTCCTGTCACTGCCTCCCATGTAGCTGGGACCACAGACATGCACCATCACACCTAACCTGTTACCTCAGGTCTCACTGTGTGTGTGACCTCAGATTGTGATCCTCTTATCTCTGCCTCTCAAGTGGCTGCACAGATCGAGCCATGTGTCTGTTTCACAAATTTGTCATTCTAGCTTTGAATGAGTATACAAATTGCAGTTTTGTGTGCTACAACTTCTGTTATCTTACAACTAGAAATGTTCATCCTCTTGAGATTCCACCCAGTGATTTGCATATGTATCGTATATATAGAAATCTTAGTGCGTACTCTTCCATGGGTGGGTCAGAACTATGGAGCCACAGATGGCTGGTGGCTGCAGAGACTGCCAGGAGTAACTCAGCTTTCCCACTGGCTGGGTTTTCCTTATGAAGAGAGCAGATACTCCCAAGCCCCCTGAGGCAGGTCTGGCAAGGTGGCCCAAGCAGCAGCCCTGGCGCTGGTCTGATGGTGTAGACCATGTGCGCGCAGTAGACTGAGCACTCAGTGTGGACGATGTGGACCGTGTGTGCAGAGTGGACTGAGCACTCGGTGTGGACGGTGTGGACCGTGTGTGCAGAGTGGACTGAGCATCGGTGTGGACCGTGTGTGCAGAGTGGATTGAGCACTCGGTGTGGACCTTGTGTGCACAGTGGACTGAGCATCGGTGTGGACCGCGTATGCGCAGTGGACTGAGCACTCGGTGTGGACCGTGTGTGCAGAGTGGACTGAGCACTCGGTGTGGACCTTGTGTGCACAGTGGACTGAGCATCGGTGTGGACCGCATATGCGCAGTGGACTGAGCACTCGGTGTGGACTGTGTATGTGCAGAGTGGACTGAGCACTCGGTGTGGACTGTGTGTCCAGAGTAGACTGAGCACTCAGTGTGGACCATGTGTGTGCAGAGTAGACTGAGCATCGGTGTGGACTGTGTGTGCAGAGTAGACTGAGCATCAGTGTGGACTGTGTGTCCTGAGTAGACTGAGCATCAGTGTGGACCATGTGTGCGCAGTGGACTGAGCATCGGTGTGGACCATGTGTGCGCAGTGGACCGAGCACTCGGTGTGGACTGTGTGTGTGCAGTGGACTGAGCATCAGTGTGGACCATGTGTACGCAGTGGACTGAGCATCGGTGTGGATTGTGTGTGCGCAGTGGACCGAGCACTCGGTGTGGACCGCGTGTGCACAGTGGACTGCGCACTTGGTGGTCAGGCTCCTGCCTTGGTGTGGTGGCTCAGGCCTGTCATCCAGCTAGATCTGCCCAGGCACTAACGAGGCGCCGAGGTGCGTGCCTATTGCCCAGTGTCAGGGGAGCAGGAGTAGCGGGGTGCAGCCCTGCACTGAAAGAGCTGGAGACAGGGCTCTGCGCAGGCACAGCCCTGGTTGAGTCCCCAGTACCACGAGGGGAAAGGGAGACACATCCCTCATCTTAGAAGAGTTGGACCTGTTCTGGTTTGTTCTGAAATCTCAAAAATGTACAGTGTTACATTGCAAATGTTTTTTAGCACTTTTTTCCCCCCAGTCATGCAGCTTGAACTCGGGGCCTGGACACTCCCTAAGCTCTTTTTGCTCAAGCCTAGCACTTTACTACTTTGAGCCACAGCGCCACTTGAGGTTTCCTAATGGTTACCTAGAGGTGAGAGTCTCATGGACTTTCCTGCCTGACTTTGAACTGCGATCCTCAGATCTCAGCCTCCTGAGTAGCTAGGATGACGGCGTGAGCACCAGCGCCAGGCTAGCACTTATAACTAGGTCCTACGTTCACAGCTGTTCACTGGCACGTATCCTTTCAGCTTTTAGACATGCTTAAGTTCTATACCGGGTTTGAGATTAATGACCAGACGGGAAATGCGCTTACTGAGAACGAGATGACCACAATTCACTACGACCGAATCACTTCCCTGCAGGTAGAGTGCTGCTTTCCTCCCCGCGTCCGTGGGGTCCGCGCTGGCTGTTTGGCTTTCCTGGGGGTCCTCGGGCCAGGCTCACGGGAGGCACGTGAGATAGGACACACATGCCGTGTGCTGTGGGCCTCCCGGGGCCGGCTGGCCAGGGGCTTGACTGCCCACACTGCCCTTCTCCCCAGAGAGCCGCCTTTGCACACTTCCCAGAGCTCTACGACTTCGCCCTCTCCAACGTGGCAGAAGTGGACACGCGCGAGTCCTTGGTCCGGCTCTTCAGCCCCCTAAGGTACGGCCGTGTGGGATGGCCTTGAGTGAGCCTTCCATGTCTAACGTGGGCTTCACCTCCGCTCACACCGGGAGGCTGCCCTCCCCCCGGCAGCCCACTCTTTCATTCTGTGGGGAGTAGAGTTTCCGAGATCCCTGCTGCAGCCTTGCCTGTGCACACGCCGTGCTGGGTACCGCATGTTCACGCGCCGTGCTTGGTACTGCATGTTCACACACGTGAACACCTGTGCACGCACCGTGTGGCTCCACAATGCACGTGCTGCCCGCTGCTCCCAGACTGCTTGAGTCCAACTTCCAGGGATCTAGTACCAGGGTGTTGCTGTGAGTCCTGTACCGGAGTCGTGTGTGTGTGTGTGTGTGTGTGTGTGTGTGTGTGTGTGTGTGTGTGTGTGTGTGTGTGTGTGTGTGTGTGTGTTGTGTAGTGAGTCCTGTACCAGAGTCTGTACATGAATGTGTTTGTGTACTGTAGTGTGTCCTGTACCTACCAGTCATGTGTGTGTGTGTGTGTGTGTGTTGTGTAGTGAGTCCTGCACCAGAGTCTGTATATGAATGTGTGTGTGTGTACTGTGGTGTGTCCTGTACCTACCAGAGTCTGTGTGTGTGTGTGTGTGTGTGTGTGTGTCCGTCCATCCGTGTCCTGTACGCATGCATGTTATGTAACCTGGCATATGCAAAGTGTGAATCTTGACTTGTAATTTGTATCCTACACACAAATGAACTTGGAACTAATGGTGAACTTAGATGTCAGCCCCCAAGCCTTTGTCGTGGTGGATTGTACCAAGACTCCATGGACACCAAAGCATAATGAAGAAAACACACCGTTAAGAGATGAGAGTTAGGACAAACTAGAAGAAAACATGACCATCCGTGTCTGCAGGCAGCGTGGGCCGTTCAGGGTTTCAGCCTCAGTGCTGAGAAAGTACCTCGCATTGAGGTGACAAAGATAGACAGCAATCCTTTACCAGGGAGGCAGCGCAAGGCCGACGCGTCGCAGCGGTGCACAGCATCCTCAGGCGTTAGAGATACGCATGTTTCAGTCCTAAGACAGCCACTACATGGGACTAGAACCGTGTGAAGGCTTGCGAGAACGTTCCTCACTGCTGTGGGAAGCCACTGGGGAGACGTTGAAACAGGTTACTGTGTGCTCACATCTCCCTCTTAGTGACGGACAGCACAGGGTGCACACCGGTGGTCCCGGCATTCAGAGGGCTCAGCCTGGAGGGCTGTAAATTTGGAACAGCATGAAGTACAGAGCAGGTTCAAGGCCAGTTTGTGCTACAAAGCAAAACTGGCTCAAATAAATGGGAGAATTGAGCAAAGATGTACCCAGGGGAAATGAGAGAGAGAATTTGCACAAAACCTTGTAAAACTACGCTGTGTGCTGTGGCTCACACCTGTAATCCTAGCTACTTGGGAGGCTGAATCTGAGGGTCACGGTTGGAAGCCAACCCAGGTGGGAAAGGCCTTGAGACTTAACTAAAAAGAACTATGAAAACCTGGCAAGTGGAGCTATGGCTCAAGTGATAGAACACTAGCCTTGAGCAAGAAGAAGCTCCAGGACAGAACTGAGGCCCTGAGTCCAAGCCCCAGGTCCAGCACGCACTCACCTGAGAACAGAGGAGCTACGTCCAGGGCCGGGTGGCGGAGGGGGCTTGGGAGAAGGGCCGGGAGTCCTAGCAGTGGAGTGGCGTGGCTCGCTGGCTTTCCCGTGCTCAGCTCCAGACAGAGGCTTGGATCTTACAGTCTTTCTCCATTCCTATTTTGTAAAAATCATTTTTTCTCAAAGCAAAGAGTTACCCTTTCAAGCACTGTGTGCATTTAGCACACACACTTTTTAAGAAACTGGTATTGAAAGTCCACATTTAAAAAGCAAGCAGGCCCAGGCTTTCTCGGGGGTGGGGGTTGCTGGCGATTGGCCCAGGGCTGTGCCAGAGGGGGAGGGGGAGGGAAGTCATGCTCCCAGTCCTGAAGGGATGGAGAGCCCACCAGAGCCTGCAGGAATGCTGTGGGAGTCCACATCCAAGCGAAACGCAGGATGTTCCCTGGCCCTGCTGTAGCATTGTATTTACTTGTTAACAACCATCTGTAGAAATGCTTGTTGAAGTGAATGTTCTTTGTCCTGCAGTTCCAACACTCTCCACCAGGTGGCATCATACCTCTGCTTGTTACCAACCCTTCCTAAGAACGAAGACACCACCTTTGATAAAGAATTTCTTCTGGAATTGCTGGTGAGTACAGAGCCAGTGTTGCCATTCTACGTAGATGAACACTGAGAGTCCTGCGAGGAGACTGGGGATTGCTCCTGTCATTTGTAAGGAGGAGGTTGCATTCACGCATTCACTTGTTTACCTTTCCTCCATTCCTCGGTCCCCTGTGCCACCATCCACCCCCTCCCGAAAAGCTAGTGCAACAATGAAAAGTAACCTGGATTCTGCCTGTAGTCTTTGTTTTTGTTGTTGTTGTCAGTGGTGGTAGTAGTACTTGGTTGGGCTTGAACTCTGGGCCTGGGCGCTGTCCCTCAGCTCTTCATCTCAAGGCTAGCGCTCTACCACTTGAGCCACAGCGCCACTTCTGATTTTCTGGTGGTTTACTGGAGATAAAAGTCTCACAGACTTTCCTGCCTGGGCTGGCTTTGAACTGTGATCCTCAGATCTCGGCCTCCTGAGTAGCTAGGATGACAGGCGTGAGCCACCGGCGCCCGGCCTCTTTTTTTTTTTAAATCATAGTAGCATTCCTGAGGTCTCTAGTGTGTGTTGACAGTATTTCACAACATGCCATCCCGTGCTTTATGAGAAACCTGAGAGGTGAGTGCCACTTGGCCTGCATTGCTGGGGCGGGAGCCCGGTCTTGGAAGGCTGTGTGTGCTCCTGCTGCACAGGGAGGAGCTGGGCGGCTTCCCTCCCAAAACAGATAACACGCTCTCCCCAGGTACACCTCTGACGGTAGCTCAGACCCCCTGCGGATGAGGTCCTTGGTTGGTGGCTTCGATGAGATAAGCATGCTGCTCATTTTCTTCATAGCTCTTTTCCTTTTCCTTTTCTGTTATCATTGAGGAGTTTTACAAAGGAGTTACCATTCTGTAAGTCAGGTTGTGAGTGCAAGGCTTCTTGAATGACATCACCCCTCATTGTCCCCTTCCCATCCGACCCACAAGCTCCTTAGTCCAGTGTTTCACAGTGCTCGCTGAATGCAGAGATGGCGTTTCCCACGCCTCCCTCATTCCCATCTGCTCCTTTGCCTCCCCCAAACAACGTGTTTTTGTTTTCTGCTATTGGTTGTGATGCAGAGGGGGCTGTGGCTCAGCCTCCGCTGAGCACGCCCTCCTGCGGTTGGTGGGTGTGCGCGGGCGTGCCCTCCTGCGGTTGGTGGGTGTGTGCTGGCGTGCCCTGCGGTTGGTTGGTGTGCGTGGGCATGCCCTCCTGCGGTTGGTGGGTGTGTGCGGGCGTGTCCTGCGGTTGCTGGGTGGGTGTGCACAGACATACCCTCCTGCGGTTGGTGGGTGTGTGCGGGCGTGTCCTGCGGTTGCTGGGTGGGTGTGCACAGACATACCCTCCTGCGGTTGGTGGGTGTGTGCGGGCGTGTCCTGCGGTTGCTGGGTGGGTGTGCACAGACATGCCCTCCTGCGGTTGCTGGGTGGGTGTGCACAGACATGCCCTGCGGTTGGTGGGTGTGTGCGGTCGTGCCCTCCTGTGGTTGGTGGGTGTGTGAGGTCGTGCCCTCCTGCGGTTGGTGGGTGTGTGCGGGCGTGCCCTCCTGCGGTTGGTGGGTGTGTGCGGGTGTGCCCTCCTGCGGTTGGTGGGTGTGTGTGGGCGTGCCCTCCTGCGGTTGGTGGGTGTGTGAGGGCGTGCCCTCCTGCGGTTGGTGGGTGTGTGTGGGCGTGCCCTCCTGCGGTTGGTGGGTGTGTGCGGGCGTGCCCTCCTGCGTTTGATGGGTGTGTGCGGGCGTGCCCTCCTGCGGTTGATGGGTGTGTGTGGGCATGTCCTGCGGTTGGTGGGTGTGTGCGGGCGTGCCCTCCTGCGGTTGGTGGGTGTGTGCGGGCGTGCCCTCCTGAGGTTGGTGGGTGTGCGTGGGCACGCCTTCCTGCGGTTGGCTCATCGGGTCCTCTCCCCATAACCACTGCTCTCCCAGGTCTCTCGCCACGAGCGCCGGATCTCCCAGATTCAGCAGCTGAATCGGATGCCCCTGTACCCAACGGAGAGAATCGCATGGGACGAGAACATCGTCCCAACCGAGTACTACTCTGGGGAAGGTAGGCTAAAAGTTCAGACCTCCAGGGTGACCTCACACGGAACCTGAAAACGTTCCCCTGTCTTTTCTATGTCCTGAAGTCCACCTGCAGCAGCTAGACCACATTCAGAATGAGGAGGTCCGAGCACAAACACTTGGTTAATCATGCCCCGGCACGCATCTCACCCCACATGGCACGGTGGCAGAACACAGCTGCGTGTCAAGGAGGAAGAAAGTGCGGCCTTCGTGTGGGCATGGGCTGCAGTGGGAGCAGTTGGCTTTTGAAGTTTGATTTAGAAGCTCTTGGATTTTGTGGTGTCAAACAATGAACACCAAAAAGACGCTGCCAGCTGGACGCCACCAGTGACACTCAGGAGGCAGAGATCTAGAGGGTCTTGGTTCAAAGCCAGCCTGGGCAGAAAAGTCCCTACGATTCCATCTCCAAAATGACCAGCCAAAGCAGCACAAGGCCTTGAGTTCAAACCCTCATAGTTGAAAAAAATAAATATGCAAACAATATCACCAGTTGTTGATGTCCCTTAGCTGTGATCTACAAAGATACTATGTGTTTGTTCACCTCCTGTTTGATGAGACGCAGTAAGACACTTTTGTTCCTCCTCAGAGGAGAGAGAGCCTGTCACAAGAAGGCATATTTCAGACAAATTTCAGGAATATTCTGAACGGTAGATTATTATTAGAAGTCTATTTTAAAGACATCATTTATCTAAGAGAAGAATCGTCTCACAGTTGTGTCCCAGGTTGTGGTCAGTCCGTAGCTCACGTATTTCCCCGCGTGGGGGTCTGTGTGGGGTCCGTGCATGGAGGGGAATGTGAACGGCCATGCTGTGCAGTTACTTGCTTTCAGGTGGAGCAAAGAAGGTGCAGCCAGTGCTGGGCTGGGGACAGACGGGGTCAGGTTCATTTGTAAAGGCCCTTACAGCATCTGTTGTGAGTCCTTTTCTTTTTCTCTTGTTTAAGAAGCTGGATGGTTCATTGCTCTTTTCCAGACTATTATTTCTTTTTTTTTTTTTCCCAGTGTGGGGATTGAACTCAGGGCTTGGGTGCTATCCCTGAGCTTTTGTGTTCAAGTGTAGTCTTCTGCTACTTTGAGCCACAGCTCCAGTTCCAGTTTCCTGGTGGTTAATAGGAAATAAGAGTCTCACAGACTTTCCTGCCTGGACTGGCTTTGAACCACAGTCCTCAGATCTCAGCCTCCTGCGTACCTGGGGTTCTAGCGTGAGCCACGCCACCCAGCTTGGACTGATATTCTTGCCCCGTGCAACCTTGTTGCAGGCTGACACCCGCATGCGGAGCATGACGCGGTGGAGCCCATGGGCTGGGCGCTCGCTTCTTTCACGAAGGCACACGTCTGAGATGCCAGCCATGACTGGTTCTTCGTGTTTACATGTGCTAACTCAGTTGAGGGTTTCAAGATGGTGACATTTTAATTGTTGAAATGATAATTTGCTATCTAAAGAGTCCAGTTACAGGTTAGAATTTACTAAAATAAGTGATGTGGAAAGTGTGTACCTTGGTGCTTCTTGCCTCGGAGTTCTGGTTATGGTTTGATAACGTGGTAAGGATCATGAAGGGTGGACTCAGGCATCAGGTAAACCGAGGCAGTGTTGTATGGATGAAGCTGCACAGTGGGGTGCATGTCTGAGAAGAGGGGCTGGGCAGCAGCGCCACAGCTGCCTGGCAGTGATCTGGCCTGGAGGCGGTGTGGCGGGGGCGGGGGACAGTGACATGGTGTGTCACGCGATCCCCAGGAGGCACCCAGCCGGGGGCCATGGTACATTTTGTCTTGAGCTCAGTTTACAGTACAGTTACTCATTTCAACATTTTTCCAGTGCACACTGGACATTCATTGTATAATATCTCAAATGCTTTTAATAAGCACTGTTTGTGTATGAATCAGTGATACCCATACTACATACATGAATAAACTTTGTCCTTTATCCTCAGTTTTTAATAGACTATATTTGTCAACCTGATTTTAATTTCTGTGTGCAAATAAAGATGATATCAAGTTAATTGTTTTCAGACGTTAGATTCACGTGAGTGCTGTTTTTAATACATAGGGTGAATGACTGATTAAAAGAATTAATTCAGCCAGAAATCAGTGGCTGTCATTCTAGCTACTCAAGAGGCTGAGATCTGAGGATCGCAGTTTGAAGCCAGACCAGGGAAGAAAGTCCATGAGACACTTATCTAGTTAACCACCAAAATATCACTAGAAGTGTTGCTATGGCTCTTAAGTGGTAGAGTTCTATCTAGCCTTGAACAAACGTGGTGCGGGACAGCACCCAGGCCCTAAAGCCCCATGACTGACGAAGAATCACTCACCTACTGATGCTTTTCTCTTCAGGTTGCCTTGCTCTTCCCAAGTTGAATTTGCAGTTTCTGACTCTACATGACTACCTCCTGAGGAATTTCAACCTCTTCCGCTTAGAATCCACATATGAAATTCGTCAGGACATCGAGGACAGCGTCAGCAGAATGAAGCCATGGTTAGTAAGTCTAGATACTACACTGACCCAGAGAGGATTCTGTATAGGGACTAGTTATCTGTGTGTGTGTGTGTGTGTGTGTGTGTGTGTGTGTGTGTGTGTGTGTGTGTGTGTGCGCGCGTGTGCGTGCACTTACGTGTATGTAAATGTAAGTACTAGGGCTTGAACTCAGGGCCCAGGCAGTGTGTGTTTAAGTGTGTAAGTGTACTAGGGCTTGAACTCGAGGCTTAGGCACTGTGTGTGTGTAAGTGTAAGTACTAGGGCTTGGACTCAGGACCGAGGCACTGTCCCTGAGCTTTTTAATTTTTTAATTTTTGCTCAAGGCTGGTGCTCCACCACTTAAGCTGCTTCCCACTTTTTGGTAGTTTTTTGGAGGTAAGTGTCTCACAGACATTGCTGGCTTTGAATCGGGACCTTGTGTCCCCGCCTCCTGAGTAGCTGCTGGCAGGAGCTGTGTGTTCTGTGTCTGCGCAGGAGGAGGGGAGGCTGGGGAGCAGGGGTGTGTGGCTGGGGGGCACAGTGGCAGTGGCCTGGTGAGGACCGGGGGGGGGGGGTGGCGGAGGGCTCAGGGGCCAGTCTTCAGGGTCTCCTGGGGCACAGGTTAAGGTCTACTCATTTGAGCAACTCTTCTCTTTCCATTTGATTCCTTCCTACTAGCCTCCTTTGAGATGGTTCGTTTCTGTTAGGACATAATGTAACGCAGTGCAGACATGAGATTTTGTGAAGAATTGTTAGATGTGACTTGAGTACCTGGGTCATTCGCTGCTTCATTCTACGTGTGACGTGCATGTGCACGCGCTAGGACGGTGATTGTGTCAAGCTGGTTCCCGTTAGCTTGTAGGCACACTCACTGGGTGTAGACAGTGGCCACACAGTAGCCCACAGGGTGTGTCACACAGTAGCGCACAGGGTATGTCACATAGTAGCACACAGGGTGTGTCACAGGAGCGCACAGGGTGTGTCACACAGGAGCGCACAGGGTGTGTCACACAGGAGCGCACAGGGTGTGTCACACAGGAGCGCACAGGGTGTGTCACACAGGAGCACACAGGGTGTGTCACACAGGAGCACACAGGGTGTGTCACACAGTAGTGCACAGGGTGTGTCACACAGGAGCGCACAGGGTGTGTCACAGGAGCGCACAGGGTGTGTCACACAGGAGCACACAGGGTGTGTCACAGGAGCGCACAGGGTGTGTCACACTGGAGCGCACAGGGTGTGTCACAGGAGCGCACAGGGTGTGTCACACAGGAGCGCACAGGGTGTGTCACACAGGAGCGCACAGGGTGTGTCCACTCGCTGGCGCTGTGTTCAGCTGCTCCTATACCCAGTGCTACACACGGATTCTTATGTCAAGTTGTGTTGAGTAATACTGTAAAACAACCGAGTATTTTTAACTTACTCGTGGCTGAGTGTGCGGGCCTGGCCGTCTCCCCATGAGGCCCGGGGTGCTGCTCATCATCGGGCCCCATGGGAATGATTGAGAAACTTCCTCCCGAGCACCTGAGCTGCTGTGTTCGGACTCAGGGCCTATTTGGGGGTTTATTAACTAGCACACCAGCAAATAGGATCTCATTATGTTTTACTTAAATACCAGTAACAACAAAGGTACCTGAAGTTCTTATGACCTATTAGCCACCATTTATGGTGGGAGGAGGGCATTCACTTATGCTAATAGTCTTTAAATTACATTCCTGGTGTCATCTTTGAGAAGGGACTCTTGTGTGTTCTCCTGTGCTGTCAGGCATGCTGGCCAGGCTGGGAGGCCTCCACGCGGCAGGGGGAGCGGGTGGCTGCTAGGCGGTAGCCAGCTACCTCTGAGCATGTCACGCTGCAAGGAGACTTGAGAAGGAGGGCCAGGGCCGTGGCACGGGGCCGTGGCTTCCGGGGGGCGAGCGCTTGGCTGCCGCACGGGGAAGGAGGGGAAAACGTTCCCAGCCTGGATCCTTCCAATGAGTGGTGTCCCAACTCTGTAAGTACAGAAGTACCAGGCCATACCTTTCCAGAGCGTGTTCTGGCAGCCTCCTCACGGGGCAGCAGGCTGGCGTCTTGGGCCGTGCTGCTGCGTGCTGGCACTCACTTTGGGCATTACTACAAACGATGGGTGTGTCCTCAGGCTTCCCGGGAGAGGGCGAATCTGAAGCACAAATAAGGGAACACAGGCCTCAGGAAGGCAGCGGCCACATGTAGAGCGTGAGACCCTGTGTCCAAGCCTCGGTGCCAGCACCCACACACACAACCAGGGAACACTGCCCTCCTGCAAGTGTGCCCGTCCACGCATGGCCGGAGTGCTCTGCTGGCTACATAATCACCTTTCTTTGGCTTCCAGGCAGTCTGAGTATGGTGGTGTTGTGTTTGGTGGTTGGGCACGAATGGCCCAGCCCATTGTGGCTTTCACGGTCGTCGAGGTTGCCAAACCCAATATCGGTGAGAACTGGCCAACCCGGGTCCGAGCAGACGTCACCATCAACCTCAATGTCCGAGACCACATCAAAGACGAGTGGGAAGGTAAGCTAAGCGCCATGCCTTTCAGAGTGTCAGCAGCTTGCTGAGGGGTTTATAACAAAGGATACTGGAATCCAGGCATAGCTGCGCATAGCTGTAATCTCAGCTCCTTGCAGAGCATGGGGATTGCAAGTGTGCCTAGCTAGTTCGAGGCTAGCTGGCCCAGACTACAGAGGGAAATCCTGTCCAGAAACAAAAGAGAGGGTGGTTTTTCTATTAGAAGTGAAACTAACCAGGATCGTACAAGACACTTCAGAATCTTAATATGTCTGCGAGTTTTGAAAACAGAAGTTTGCAAGACAAGCGTAAGTCATAAAGGGGAGAAAACCACATACAGTTTGTACACATACAGTGTAAAAGGGGGGGGGGGTAGGTTCAAAAGAAAAACCAACCAAAGTGGATCAACAGGGATGGGGGACGGGGGCTTGAGGCGTGGGCTCAGGGACTGGGCGCTGTCCCTGAGCACTTGTGCTCCAGTCTGGCACTGCACACTTTGAGCCACAGCTCCACCTCTTGATTTTTTTGGTGTTTAATTGGAGATGAGAATCTCGTGGACTTTGCTGCCAAGCCTGGCTTTGGAACTGCAATCCTCAGCGTTCAGCCTCCCGAGTGGCTAGGGTTATACACGTGACCCACCAGTGCCTGGCCGTCTATGTTTCCTGACCTCCCCTTTGCGTTCTCTACCCTCTGCCCCTCCTTCTCCCCCCTCCCTGCCCTGCCCTGCCTTGCCCTCCATAGGCCTCCATTGGAAAATCGGAATGGGCAGGTCCCATTCTATCTGATGGGAAAAGCATTGGGAACGGTGGCGTATTGGGGTATGAGTGAGTGACGGGAATTGTGGGATATGGTAGGAAGAGAAGGTCAGGGCACAAATGCACTCCTGGATGTACAGCCAAGAATGTATATGTTACAGAGAAAGAGAATCATTTTTAAAATGTTCATAACTTTTAGCTTAAACACTCCTCTTACCCCTTCAAGAGTACTTGAAACCCAGGTGCCCCCCAGAAAGGCACGTGTGAATCAGTGGGATGTGGTTTGCTCCAGAAAGCCCGGTGAGGAGGGCAGGAGGAAGTGTGAGGCTCAGGCGAGGAGGGCAGAAGGAAGTGAGGCTCACTGCACTGGCGGTGGAGGAAGTGAGGCTCACTGCGAGGAGGGCAGGAGGAAGTGAGGCTCAATGCAGTGGAGGTGTAAAGCGCAGGTCTGAGGCGGCCCTGGGGAGGCGTTGTCCTCAGCTCTGCCAGAAAGTGGCTCCTGCCTCACGGCCGGCTGCCACTGAGCGCTTGGAAGTGTCGGCGGCCTGCGTGCGGCCGCGCGTCTCCCCTCCCCACGGCCGCTGCTGCTTTGCCTCGCAGCAGTGTTTCCACCTTGCCCACACTAATTCTGTGAACAACTCCTGTGGCAGCTCTGATGCGGCCAGCCCCTCCCGTGCGTTGTTCATTCACGTCCCTGGTGGGTCTGCTTGCCAAGATGAGCAGGCAGAGTCAGTTTACGGCAGGCGCTCCAGGGGACCCCGTGGGTCAGAACTGAAGAAGGTGGCGTGTGCTGTTGCCGGAGCTGCCATCTTCTCCCCTGCCTCTGACGGACCGGGACCAGCAGAGGCCATTCCACCTGATGGAGAGGGGCTTTGAGCTTTGGCGCCAGTCTCCTACATCTTGATAATCACCCATTAAAAACGTTGACTCCTTGCTGACTGAAACTTACCCTGCGCAGCCGCTTTCCGAAAGCTGGCGGCAGTGGCAGCGTGAGACTGGAGTGAGCTGCCCGGCTGTGGCTCGAGTGGCGCCGGGTGGCAGCTTGCACTGACGTTAGAGGCAGGCTGCGTGTGACACAGATGAATTACAGGCCAGCCATATTTTTGGTTAGTTATTAAGAGTGTTAAAAATAAGAATGGTGATGAATACCCAGCTTTGGGGCTGGAGCATGACTCGGAGGCCTTGTTCAGAAATGAGTTCGTGATATAAAAGTTTCTAATTTTAACATCAAATAGCCTTTCGTTTTAATTATTGCTCTGAGATATGATTACAGATGGTAAGAAAACCCGTAATTGTGTTACAATGCAAAAAGTCACTGGTCACCCTTGCATTTTAAATGTTTTGATATCTCTGGTCCTTTGAGGAGGCTGAGAGTTTTCTGATAAAGGACTGAAAACAACATTCTAACAAATGAAAATGCCCTTCTGTTTATTTTATTAGGTCTCCGTAAACACGACGTATGCTTTTTAATTACCGTGCGTCCCACAAAACCTTATGGGACCAAATTTGACCGGAGGCGACCTTTTATCGAGCAGGTTGGCCTGGTTTATGTCCGCGGCTGTGAGATCCAGGGCATGCTAGATGACAAAGGACGCGTCATCGAGGACGGTAAGCTGCCTGTGCGCTCCTTGTGTGCGGTGCTCGGGGTGTTTGCACAGAGGACAGGGGTTCTCGCAATGTCTGCACAGTGCTCCCAGGACAGGTGTTCAGTGTATGCACAGGGACAGGTATCTTTGTCTGGTTTGCTTATGGTTTTCCAAATAGAATCTACTCTAATGACTGAAAAATATAGTAAGCCACCTACTTCCATGGTTTTGGAACTAGGCAATAATATTCAAAACTCCTGTGGGAGGCATTTTGTAATATCACACTGAATCTCATATTCACAGTTATGTGCCCTGTTTATTCATTTTTGTCGGTCGTGGGGCCTGAACTCTGGGCCTGGGCGCTGTCCCTCAGCTCTTCAGCTCAAGGCTAGCGCTCGACCACTTGAGCCACAGTGCCACTTGCAGCTTTTTCTGCTTATGTGGTGCTGAGGAATCAAACCCAGGGCCTCATGCATGCAAGGCAAGTGCTCTACCACTGAGCCACCTTCCCAGCCCCCCCCCCCCCCGCCGCCCCCCAGTATTTTTTTTTCTTTGTAAGTTTTTTTTAATGTCACTTGCTGTATCCCAATCCCCGTTTTCACTGAGCCCCCCAATATTTTTAAAAAGGTTTTAGGCTAAATATTGGAAAGGATATGATCTTTTAAAATTAACTTTATTAAAAATAGTTCTAATTATTTAAAAAAGATAGAAATATATACACATATATAAACATAACATCGTACGTAATTACTAGAAACCTCGAGGTGTCAGCAGTTACTGGAACTTCCTTGGCTTCAGTTGTTTTGGCTCGATGTGAAAGGGGCTGTCAGCTGGACACAGCGCTACCCTTCCCGGGGACATGTGTGCCGACGGCCGGGGTGGTGACAGTGAGGGTGTCTGAGGGCGGGTCCTTTGTGGGTGAGGAAGCCTGCTCTGGGAGCAGTGTGCCCCTGGGGTCCAGTCGTCTCTGAGAGGGCCTTCCATTGCCCTGCCTTCCTTGGTGGCGACACTCGTCGTTACATAACTGCATCCTGCTGGCACTCACCGCTCGGCCACAGGAACTCAAGTCGGCCTCTGCTGCCCTGATCTTGAGATCAGACCCTTGGTGCCACTGCTCCTGACGGGCTGCTTGTCTCGTTACACGAAGCTACAGCTTCATCTGAAAAGTATTTGTTAGGTCTTGGTTCGTGTGTATGTGCGTGTGTGCACATGCCAAGTGGCTGCATTCTGGGACAGTGAGTCTTGGCAGGGATGGCACGCCGCAGGTGTCACGGGAGCAGCAAGCATCTGCAGGAGGCTGTGGGGGGAGCGGGTCTGGGCAGCCTGCTCACAGTTCATTGACATTAACATTTGAGGAACATTTCATTTGACACACTTGCAAAACCCCTCTAGGACCAGAACCCAGACCCAATCTTCGAGGGGAGTCCAGGACGTTTAGAGTATTTTTAGACCCCAACCAGTACCAGCAGGACATGACCAGCACAATCCAGAATGGAACGGAGGATGTGTACGACACGTTCAACGTGATCATGAGGAGGAAACCCAAGGAGAACAACTTCAAGGTGATGGCTGGCCCTCCGGGAGGCTGACACACGGGTAGAAGAGACCTGCTAAGAAGGCGGTCCTACTTACACGCTCTTCTAAAGAGACCCTTTTTTTTTTTTTTTTTTGGTCGGTCGTGGGGCTTGAACTCTGGACCTGGGCGCTGTCCCTCAGCTCTTCAGCTCAAGGCAAGCGCTCTACCACTTGAGCCACAGCACCACTTCCGGTTTTCTGGTGGTTTATTGGAGATAGGAGTCTCACGGTCTCTCCTGCCCGGGCTGGCTTTGAACCACGATCCTCAGATCTCAGCCTCCTGAGTAGCTAGGATGACAGTTGTGAGCCACCAGCGCCCGGCTTAAAGAGACCCTTTTTGGGGTGCCTGTACTGGGCTCTCCCGTGGGCCTCTAGCCTTGCTTTCTGCTGGCTGGTTTCAGACAGGAGTGCTCTTCCTGCTCGGGCGCAGGGGCTGTGGGCTGCTGGGCTCCCTGTGGCTCTCTGGCTCCCGGTGTGTGATGTGTGGTGGGCTCGGTTCGGCTCCTCATGACAGCCACCTGGGACTCAGACCTCCCGGCCTCCAGCTTCCTTCCTGTGCCGCGCTTGCTGTGCTCACTGCAGCACCACGACCCTTCGCAGAGTCCTAGACCTGTCCTGGTGCGGCCTCCGCCCTCCCTGGTCACACTCTCTCCTCCCTGACTCATTTCAGGGCAGCCACATGAGTTTTCTTTTCTTTTGTTGCTTAAACAAGACCTTGCCCATGGCGTTCCTCACCTGGAAAACTTCACTCAAGCCCTGGCCTGGTCTGTGCCTCCGCCGCACACAGCAGCTGGCGTGTGCGCTGCCCTCTGGTGGGGAGGAGGGCGGCTGCACTCACTCCATGTCCCCTTCAGTGGGGACCCTGCTCTTGCCTTGTCCCCAAACCTGGGTCATTTTTGCAGCTGCGTTATATAGAGTGAAGTACTTATTGAGGAATGAAAGGTAGAGAACTCGGTTTCACGTTTTATAGTAGCTGACACACCTGAATCTGCTGTCCGTCCGTGCTGGCTTGAGTGCGCTCAGCCTTTGGAAGGTGTGTAAGAGGTGGTGTGTGCTGTCACGGAGCTTGAGCTCTCGCGAGGGAGTGGATGTAAATGCAGCACTGCGGGTTCATGGCGACCAGGGACAGCACATGCCAATCTGTCGGTCAGTCCCACCGCGCTGTCTCTTTGACAGTGCAGATGTTAAGTACTCTGGTAACTTCTTTCTATAGTCCTAAATCTTTAATTCTGAAGTTATTGGAAGCGACTTTGAACGTTTTGTTCACTGTCTTGTATTCCTTGTTCTTAGCAAGCTGATTTTAGTAGACATGTGGTGCAGGCCTCTGACCCAGGGAGACACTAACACTGAAGCACTGTGAGGTGTAGACAGAAAGACCCACCCAGCAGCTTCTGGAATGGCTCTTACAGTCTTTTCTGTTGGGTTTACATGAGTCTGACTTTTGTCCTACTCAGTAGGAGTCCAGTGGGCAGACCCTGCATCTCACTGCCCAGATGAACCCGCAGGATAAACTGTTCTTGCTGAGTTAACTCAGCATTTGGTATCAGTCCAGCCAAGCACCTGTCAGCAGAAAATAGCTTCCTGGCTGAGCCACTAGGAGCCTGTGGGCCCCGCAGCCAGCTCTGCGTTCCACAGCACCCGTGTTGGAGGGGTCTCACCGACATACTTTTTTCTCTTTGCTGACAGGCGGTGCTGGAGACCATACGGAACCTGATGAACACCGACTGTGTGGTGCCTGACTGGCTGCACGACATCATTCTGGGCTATGGGGACCCGAGCAGCGCCCACTACTCAAAAATGCCCAACCAGATCTCCACCCTTGACTTCAACGACACCTTTCTCTCCATCGAACACTTGAAGGCCAGCTTTCCCGGCCATAATGTCAAAGTGACTGTGGACGACCCCGCTCTGCAGATCCCCCCGTTCAGGTAGAGTCAGTGTTTGCACCCGCGCCCCTGAGCACGTGGGCTGCGACGCTGGAGGGTGCAGTGTCACACTGCAGCTGCCCCGGCCTTCCCCGTAGAACCACCGGGTGACCAGCTTCGGTACAGGTCATGAAGAAGTTACTGTAAGACCACAGTCAGAGTAGCTTTGCGTTTATGAAGGATCAGCAAACACATAGCGTCTGAAGTGCACACACACACACAGCATTTGCAGTAAGAACACCACTGCATCTTACACAAGATCTTAAGGTACCCAGGCATGTGATGGTGAACTTTATTCTGATTTTAGGGAAAGATTCCTTTTAGTCTCGATTGCTTTCATAGCTTCTAAATACTGATGGAATGCCCTTCATAGGAAATGCTTAGGACCAGAAATGGTTTTGGTTTTGGAGTTCTTCACCCTGTGGAATGTCGGCAGACTTCACCAGCTCAGCGTTCCTAATCTGAAAATCCAGTGAGAAAATGCCCCGTCCACAAGTCTCCAGCCTCCTCCCAGTATCTGAGTGAACACGTTAGCTAAGCTATAGATCCCAAACACAGGTTCATCTGACAGTACGTGAACTTTGGCTTTACAACTGGAGTAGAAATGGCATGAAGTTGCTGAGGCTCGGTGCTGGCACGCTCGGGACTGCGTGGAAGCCCAGGGCTTTTCTCCTTAACCAAAACACCTTTGTAGCACCCAGGCCTAGACTTCCTCCACACTGCAAATCCTTTTGGTGACAGTCACTGTTCTAGTCTCCCTATTGTGAAAGCTCAGCATTGTCTTCACCCAATATTTGTGACCCTCCTCACGCCTGCCACAGGCGTGGTCTGGTCTCCACTCCTGCGCACGCATCTCCAGGCCCTCCCAACATGGGCAGCGCATCTTCCCCATCCCTCTCCCCCTCCACCCTGGCAGAGCTGCCTTCATGCTGGAGCCTCATCCCTGAGCCTCTTAGGTTGGACTTCTCTTTGAAGAGTGGAAAGGAGGACTAGAAAAGTATACGTTGTCTGGCTTGTTTTGGAAAGTTGTTTGAAGTCTCTTGGCTGTCCGTGGAGTGCTGCCTCCTAATCAGGCCCCGCAGCTGGCCTGGGATCCTTGATGCCCCCAGAAGTCACAGCGAGGCCTCCCTGCCACCTGTCCTGCCAAGTCTCTTTCCTGGAAGAGTGAAAAACATGAACCCAACAGTGCTGTGCGTGAGACACAGTGCTTTGTCTGATTCTCCCATTCGTGGGAGACAACTTTTACCCCCACTTGAATACTTGTGCACCTGCTCTGTGGTTCTGGGCTTGTGTGCTCATAGTGAGCACAGTGAGGTTCTAGCAGTCTGACACTCCACATGATGTGCACTGGACAGTATGCTGGGCCGTGCACTAAGGTCTTGCTCTCGTCACAGGATAACGTTCCCAGTACGAAGTGGAAAAGGGAAGAAAAGGAAAGATTCCAATGGGGACAACGAAGACACCGAGGAAGCAAAAACTCTGATTGTGGAGCCTCACGTCATCCCTAACCGGGGCCCGTACCCTTACAACCAGCCCAAACGGTAACTTGACTGGCTTACATGCTCACTGCTGCGAGTAGGTAGCTTTACCTTTTCCAGGTTCTGTTAAGACCTGGGGTACTGTTGGAGAGTCGAGACCATCTTGCCTTCTACTCCTTCAGTCAGCCAAATAGCTGAGGTGGTTTAGGCCTGGTACCATGAAAGCAAGACAGCCGTGTTCACCTGCCGTAGTTTCGGCTTTGTGTTCGGAACCAGAGCCTCTGTTGGCCACATGAGGTCTGAACTAAGTGCACTACCAGAAACCAGTCTTTCCATAGACTTTGTTTTGTTGCCCTTATTGTGGGGCAGGGGAGGGGGCAGTCATCTCTTTACCAAGGAGCTTGGGCAAGTAGGTGCAAATTCGGAACAAATCTTTCCACCGCTGGTCATTGCCCTCTTGTACGAAATGTCCTTTGTCACGTGTACCTCTAACCAGCCTTTGTTTGCTTGACAGCAATACCATTCAGTTCACTCACACGCAGATAGAGGCCATCCGTGCAGGAATGCAGCCCGGGCTGACTATGGTAAGGAGCTGCTGTCGCACGTGTTCCCATGTGGACTAAGGCTTCCAGTACATCTTATTAGAAGCGCAAAGCAAATGAACTTTACTTCTGCCAAGTGATTGTAGCATCTTGTGCATGTTGACACCTTGCTGCTGATTTCAGTTCGCAGCAGCACAGTGAGAATGTGGCCGGAACCGCTTCTTCTCTATAGCACTGTGCTCTGCTTAGTTAAGTACCTGCCACCGCTCGGTTCTCCTCTGAGCCTGTCACGGTCAGCACGTGTACTTTGTATGATCCATTTTTTTCTTTTTAATATGTTTTGTTGTAGGGACTAACAAGGTGGGGAATCCCTTTTCCTTACCAAGGGCCATTTGGATGTTTACACTGAAATGATCAATGTATGTGGGCGGGCTGTGGACAGCCAGCGAGAAGCACGCGTCCATCCCCTGTGGCTCACCCATGGCCCAGGCCGGACACAGCCCACCCAGCCCAGGTGTGATCTGTCCTACTGAACCACCCTGTGGAAAGGCGCCCCCTCCCCCACACACACATTTGCTGAATGCTTATCTTTCCTGATAATATTTTTCTGAACTAAAACAACTTCTATTGAAAGAAGAGTAGTGAATTCCCTAGGTGTAATTCATGTTTCCATTTCTTGATTTTTGCCTAGTGCATTTTGAAACCCCGTGATGGGTACGTAGACCTTGAGGACTGTCCTGTCACCTTGTGCGCTGACTCTTCCTTCATATTAGGCAGTCATCATAAATACTGTCATCCACCTTTCTTTTGATGAGTGTTTATATGACACTTCTCATCATTTTAATTCACACAAATGAGTTTTAAATAGCATATTCTTGGGACCGGTTAGCTTAATTTTTAGGTATTATTTCTTCACAATTCTTTTCTATATTGTACAGGTTTCCCTCTGTTAAGAACCCTGTGGCACCAGATACTAGATTTTCCTGTCCTTGTTTACTGTCTTCTGTCTTGTCCGTTGTGCTGTTGAATCTATTCAGCGAATTATGTCATTTGCTGTTTTTTTTTTAGTTGTACAGTTTTTTTAGGTACGGCAACAGTGTTTGATTTCTTCATCATGCTTTCAGGTTGTAGGCCCACCTGGCACAGGAAAAACAGACGTGGCCGTCCAGATCATCTCCAACATCTACCACAACTTCCCCGAGCAGAGGACTCTGATTGTCACTCATTCCAACCAGGTCGGGAGCTGATTGTGCGCGCGGCTGCTGTAGCTGCTGCCTCTGCCCTTTTGCCACTGGAAAGCCTTTTTCAGTTCTCTGCACCTGTGTAACAGTGTGTGTAAGACAAAGTTACTGTAGGATGAGACTCAGGGTCTAAGAATTGTTGTGACTTGGAAGAAAGTACCTGTAGCCAGGGCTTTTCTCCGTTCATAAATTAGAAGCAGCTGGCGCGAGTGGCTCACACCTATAATCCTAGCTGCTCTGGAGGCTGAGATCTGAGGATCACAGTTCAAAGCCAGCCCAGGCAAGAAAGTCCTTGAGACTCTTATCTCCAATAAACCACTAGAAAACTGGAAGTGGCGCTGTGGCTCAAGCTGTAGAGCACTCCTTGAGCTGAAGAGCTGAGGGACAGCGCCCAGGCCCAGAGTTCAAGCCCCAAGACCGACAAAGATAAATTAGAAGCAGAGGTCTGTGGGTAGCTGGGCTTTATAACTTCCAGTTACTTACTTCGACAGGTGTACATACATAGATGGCAGTATCCAGAGTCCATAAAAGCAGTTTTGTTTAGATGATAGATACCTTAATATGCGCAATTCTTTGCCTTCCGTTTCTGTGTTGATCACCTATGGGCAGTACTGCTTCCAAGTATGTATCTTTGTTATTCTTAAACAGACTTTGGAACTCACCATTGTCTTTTTTTGTTTTATTCTCAGGCCCTAAACCAGTTGTTTGAGAAAATTATGGCTTTGGACATTGACGAGCGCCACCTGCTGCGTCTTGGTCACGGAGAAGAAGAGCTGGAGACAGAGAAGGACTTCAGCAGGTAAGCAGTTGTGTGAAAAGTGTGTTCAGCTGTCTTTAAAGAGCTGAGACTAACCAGCTTAACTGTATGTACATGGCTCTGGCACAGCCTATTCTGGCTGTGTGGCCCTGGAAGTCTGGCTGGGCTCTCTGTTCACAGGCTCTGCTGCTGACTCCTCAAGACGCTCAGCACAGTTCAACACTGAACAACTTCAGACGATGCTTTGTCACTGCTCATGCAGAGACTTAGTCTTCATATGTTTCAGGGCAAAAATAAGAGGTGGTTTTAGTGAAAAGCAAATTAATGGGTTTCTGATAGTATAAGTGTAAGTAGACTAACATTGTACAAACCAGATTTCTTCTGCCATTAGTATTTCGTTTTCTCAAAGTTGCCTTATGGCAGCTTTTAAATTCATTATATTTAAATTCATTTTGCAGCAGCTTCAAACAATACGCATCATTAATAGGTTTAGGATTAAACATGACCTTTGAGTAAACTGGTCATAGACATCAGAAGAAGATTAAATTTCTGGGCAGTGCAGAGGAAACACACTGGGTTACTGGGGCTCAAGATTTTTAGTGTGGATTCAGCCAGAGATACTTATGCACTATCCCCTAAGTGTTTCCTTGTGTTAAAACTACCTTAGGAAGTAGGTTAGACATTCTTTGTGATTAGAAAATCATATACCTAAGTGAAAATAAAGGTGCAGACGTAATGCTTAATATATACTTACAGCAGAAGTTTTTACAGTAGTACATTATAAGACAATTTTTAAAACGTTTTCATATGCCAAAACATCTTTGTCTATGCCTTTTATCTTGCTAATAATATATATGCTTATTCATTTCATTATTCTGGGTGTCTCTTTGCCATCATTGAAAGGGAAAATAGTGCCAAAGGCTATTTACTGAGGATGGTGAGAGCTGAGGATCATGGTTTAAAGCCAGCCAGGAAAGGAAAATGCGTGAGACACTTAACCCCAGTTAACCATTACAAAGCTGCAAGTGGAGCTATGGCTCAAGTGGCAAAGTGCTAAGCTTCAAGAAAAAAAGTTGTGAACAATGCCCAGGCCCAGAGTTCAAGCCCCAGGACTAGCAAACACACAAAAAGCAATACCACTTTCCCTTGGGAAATAGCAGACTAGGTAGACCACTCATAGTTACACAGAAAACATCTCATAGTTATCTGGCGTTTTAGTACATGTCTTATATGCATTCTTCCTTTCTTTCCCATTGATAAAAATTCCTCATTGCAGAAAATATTTAACTATTGATAATAGAAAAAAGTTAGTGTTTGTATTCTTCTAACTGCTAACACCAGTTTCTTTCCTGTGTCTGTGGGTGTTTTCGTACTCACTCAGAAGGTGAACAGCCTGCCAGGTGTGGGCACCCAGTTGCAGAGGACACAGATAACAGGATGGCAGAGGAGCTCTTCTCAGAGCCTTGACACACCTTGCTGGGAACTGTTCCTGGGCGAGCACCAGCACACACTGTGTCCTGCTGGTGGAAGTTGTGTTATAGAACTAAAGAAACTGATTGATAATGTATTTGTGGACAAGCAAGTGCTGGGTCAGTCTACCTTATACAGTGTGTGTATAACATGAACCAAGAAGTAATGTGGTTTGGCCATTTGTAGTTTCTCTTAATGAATTATCTCCGTTTTGTCTTTTTATCTAATTACTTCTAGGTATGGGAGAGTAAATTATGTCCTGGCTCGAAGAATAGAACTTTTGGAAGAAGTCAAGCGATTGCAGAAGAGCCTGGGGGTTCCTGGAGATGCTTCGTACACCTGTGAGACTGCGGGGTATTTCTTCTTGTATCAGGTAACGCACGCATCATACGTCCTTGTAATGGAGGCCCATTGGAAACCAGATGGGTTCTGGAGATTCTTCGGGAGCTTCTTGTGGGGATGGGTGGAGGGGGAGTAAGATGAAACCCTGTGGTATTGCCAAAGCTATTATGAATGTGGAAGTGCTTTTATTATCTCTGAGCTTTATTTGGAAGCAACCTTTGCTCGATGATTCAGTGGAAGGCTGCAGTTACTGCTGTTACGTAGCCATATTGTCAGCGAGTAAGCTCAGGTCCATCCCGCAGGTGATGTCTCGCTGGGAGGAGTACATGAGCAGAGTGAAGAGCAAAGGGGGCACACTGCCCGAGGTGGCCGAGGTGGCCGCTTGCTTCCCTTTCCACGAGTACTTTGCCAACGCACCTCAGCCTATCTTTAAAGGCAGATCTTACGAGGAAGACATGGAGATTGCTGAGGGATGCTTCAGGCATATTAAGAAGATCTTCACGCAGCTTGAGGTAAGCGTTCACGGGTATTTTTTTTCTTTTACACTGTGGCTTAAAGTTTGACCTGTTGTATGCATCCCTGGGTTTGTTGCACTGAAGGCCCGTGTCGATGCCCCCTCTCCCACAGGAGTTCAGAGCCTCCGAACTGCTTCGCAGTGGCCTGGACAGATCCAAGTACCTTCTGGTGAAGGAAGCCAAAATCATTGCTATGACCTGCACGCACGCTGCCTTAAAACGACACGACCTGGTCAAGTTAGGCTTCAAGGTAAGACCTTCATCCATTCGTTGTCTGGCTGCTCGTCTTTAACTACTTACACCATTTTCTGTGTATGGAAGTTCTCGTACTCACTGTCATCCACTTTTAAGAGATATTGTCAAGTAACACATTTGTATGAATAGCAAATGGACTTGAATATTCATCAGTGCTCGTTAGTACTAATGCATACTCCCAGGTTTCTACCTAGAATTCCATACTTAGGGTACTTTTACTAAGCACCGCTTGTGGAAAATTGCTGAAGAGCACTAACACTACCCAAGTCTCTCAGGGTGGTTTCACCAGAGGCATCATATATGCTCACACTGTCCACAAATTAAAGTCCTAGTTACTCATTTGTTCCAAACATAAAAGCCTTTAGCTTCAGCGTAGGAAATGCCCTTACTATTTAGACTTCAAGATGAGATGTTAAAGTGTCCCGATCGCATGACACACACACAAGATGACAAGGTGGTAGCCTGTGACCTGGTTTAGTGGAATGTCATGACTGAGCAGTAAAGTTGAATTTGAGAACCTATGACGACTAGGGATGCTAACCTAAACTCTTATTTTACTACGCATCATTTTCCTGCACATAACTTATCTTGTTTAAAATGGGCTTTGCATGCCAAGTTAGCAGTGTGCTGAAGTAACGATTTTTTGTTGTTGTGGGACTTGAACTCAGAGTCTGGGTGCTGTTCCTGAGCTTCTGTGTGTTCAAGGCTAGTGCTCTACCCCTTGAGCCATAGTGCCACTTCCAGTTTTTGAGTGGTTAACTGCAGATAAGACTTTTCTGCCTGAGCTGGCTTCAAATCACAATCCTCAGATCTCAGCCTCCTGAGTAATTAGGATTACAGGTGTGAGCCAGCAGTGCCTAGCTTGAAAGAACAATTTAACGTATTTGAGCTCCCAACAGTGCTAAGTTCCAGGTGACAGAATTCTTTGAAAGGTAGTGTGAACTTACCCTATTGCAAACTACTAAAATACTGACTTGATATCAAACCAAAGTATATCAAGTTACTAACCATATGAATTTGAAAAAATGTTTCCCATCACATTTTCAGTAGACATTTTCTTTTTTTTTTTTTTGTCGGTCGTGGGTCTTGAACTCTGGGCCTGGGCGCTGTCCCTCAGCTCTTCAGCTCAAGGCGAGCGCTCTACCACTTGAGCCACAGTGCCACTTTCAGTAGACATTTTCTGTGTTAAAAAAGTATTTAGCATGAGATTTTTTTATTTTATTTATTTATTTTTAGTTTTTGCTATTTTGTTTTCAAACAGAGTTTAAAAGCCTTTTGGACAAACTCAACCTAAATTAGGTAGTCCCCAGTGCCTTCAGTTGGCCATGTGAAGGAGTCTCCCCGCCGATGTGAGGCAACATGCGCTGGGCAGGCAGAGGGCTGAGGTGGAAAGGACCAGTAGTAGTCATCGTGGCAGCTCTGAGTGGACCACAGGTTGTGAAGGTGACGGCCTACCTCAGGGGTAGCATGGAGCCACACAAGTAGATTGTGTGTGGTGAGTGCAGTCGTCTGGGCTAAGGCTATGTAATCACAAAGCTGCTACTTATGTACAGTGCAGAGACTACGAGGAACAATGCCCACGTTCTCACTGGAGGGCACAGAGGGCACACCTGGGAGCGTTCTTGCGGTTAAGGTGTGATTGGAGATGCAGGGACAGCATCAGTAAGGCTGTGAGCTTCCCTTCTGAATAACGTTTTGATCTCAAATTGTTGGCATGTCTTTCAGTATGACAACATTTTAATGGAAGAGGCCGCTCAGATTCTGGAAATAGAAACCTTTATACCACTTCTTCTGCAGGTAAGATGCAAAGAATCTAGACAGCTGTGCAAGTCTTGAGGATCTCAGCAGCTGCAGTTTGGGGGGTAGTTGACATTTTCTTGACACTGTTCTAAAGCTATTGGTACCTTCTTTTAGTCTGTTCCTGAGTTATTAGTTGTAGCTTTGGGGAATGCATCTACAAAGTAGTTTTGAAAAGGCAATAATTTTTTTATTTTATTTTTTATTTTTTTTGGTCCGGTCATGGGGCCTGAACTCTGGGCCTGGGCGCTGTCCCTCAGCTCTTCAGCTCAAGGCTAGTGCTCTACCACTTGAGCCACAGCGCCACTTCCGGCTTTTTTCTTTTGTGGTACTGAGGAATTGAACCCAGGGCCTCATGCATGCAAGGCGAGCGCTCTACCACTGAGCCACCTTCCCAGCCCCCGTAAAGGCAATAATTTTAATCAAGAAAATTACTATGCAGTTTGGTAGGTACTCTTTGATTACAGCTCCTGGTATTTCTAGTTTTCAGTGCATTACTTTTTTATTTCATGCCTAAATTACTGATTCAATAGTGATGTGGTACTGTTTCTTGGCTATCCAGTATTATTTACTGTTGAAGCATTGAAAACGAAATACAGAATTTCCAGTGTAAGAAGGATAGACTGCTCTGTGCTCTCACAGAGCTCTTTGGACTGAATATATTTTATCCGGTAGGGAGCCTGTTTCAAGGAAGCATGGCAAGTAGTTAATTGGGAATTAAGGAAGGTTCAGACTCATCTTTGGGTATTTCTGTGTTCTTGGCGGACACGTCTTAAAGGGGCTCTCCCTGCCTGCTGCCAGCCATGCCCAGGCCCCACAAACACGCCCGTGCGCAGTGAGGCTAGAGGTCCAGGTTTATAACCTAATGACACCATTAGGCAAAGAACATGAAACTACTGTGCCACGTCCTCATTTTACATTTCCAGAACCCGCAGGATGGCTTTAGTCGACTGAAACGATGGATCATGATTGGTGACCACCACCAGCTGCCCCCCGTCATCAAGAACATGGCCTTTCAGAAGTACTCCAACATGGAGCAGTCCCTCTTCACCCGCTTTGTGCGGGTCGGGGTTCCTACTGTGGACCTCGATGCACAAGGGAGAGCCAGGGCCAGGTAAGGAGCCAAAGCGCACCTCTGCCATCCATCTATAGGGACAGGAGTTATATAGGGCTTAGCATTCCCTAAGGCCCAAGGACAGTAAATTGTTACATTGTGACAGTTTCATGGTGCTGCCTGTTTGTTAGCACTTAGGAGACTGGTGTTTGCTAAGGAAGAGCTGGAGTTATTCATCTTTTTCAGATAGGGTCCAGGCATTGCCCCCGGCCAGCTCAGACTTTCATCTGTGGTTCCTGAACCTCTGGAGTCACCACTGACCATGTCCAGGCTTAGTCTCACTAACTTCTTGCCTAGACTGGCCACAAACACGATCCTCCAATCTTTACCTCCCAAATAGCTGGGTTATGTGAACATGGCCAGCAATTAGGAAAAATTTAAAACCTAAAGCAAAAGAGGTACACCAGTGCCCTGACCTCCCTACACACAGTGTAGTCCCAGTGTGTGTCTGTGTGTCTGTGCACACAGGCGTGTGTCCTCAGGCTTCAAGGCCTGGGCACTGACCCTCAGCTTCTTTCACTCAAGGCTAGAGCTACAATCTACCACTTGAGCCAGCTCCATTACCAGCTTTTTTACTGGTTAACTGGAAGTAAGTCTCACAGATTTTGCTGTTGAAGCTGGCTTTGGGCCATGATCTTCAGATCTCAGCCTCCATGTAGCTAACCAGTGTGAGAGGCATATGGCACCAACACCTGGCCATTCTCAGATTTCTTAACTTGCTGGCCTATCAGTAAGCTGTAAGCACAGCAGAGCTGACATCTGCGCAGTCAAGTCAGGCACTGCTGCACGATGTGGTATCAGCTAGAGGAAGCCCCTGCCCGGGAGGGAGGGTGTCATGTGGGCGCCTGACCGCCCCTCGGGGCTGTTTGTCTTTGGACAGCCTGTGCAACCTGTACAACTGGCGATACAAGAACCTAGGGAACTTACCCCACGTGCAGCTCTTGCCGGAGTTCAGTACCGCAAACGCTGGCTTGCTCTATGACTTCCAGCTCATCAACGTGGAGGATTTCCAGGGAGTTGGAGAGTCGGAACCAAATCCGTACTTTTACCAGGTAAGGAAAGGCATGTGGCTTTGAGGTTTAGTTTGCATTTACAGGACTTGAAAGTTGCCTGACTCTCAGCAGTGCCAAACCCTTGGAGTACTTACTGCAACTAGGAAAAAGCTGTGAACTAAAAGATACACTAAAGCAGGCGTGGGGAGCATCTGATCCTCAGGCTGCGTAAGTCCCTACAGTCTTTGGTGCGTGGGAAGGTTTGTTGTGGGCAGTCTTCCTGCAGTGACAATTTTGTATGGCCTGCAAACATTTAGACATCCACATGGCCACTGGCTTGACAAAAGTCCCACACTGCTGTACTAGACATGTAGACCAACACTGGCTACCCAGTCCTACAAGTAAGCCGCGTGGGTAGAGAGAATTGGAAACATTATGACCCAAAGCTAAGAGTGCACTTACTCACGTGGTACGTTTTAAGAACCGGTGTGAGAAGATGAGGTATGCAAGGTGCATAGAGATAGAATTTTCATTGTTTCCTTGTCACTACTTGATGTCTCATACAGAGAATGATAGAGAAATGACTTGAGGCCTCATTGCATTAATCTTTCCAAAAATACCAAATCGTAGAGACTGGATTTCACCTCCAGCTTTTTATGGTCATTCCATGATTCACAATTTTTTGTTTTTCCTGTCTTGCGAAGAACTGTGTCACCAACACCTGCAGAAATAGCACATTTTCCTATTGCCTTCACCTGAAATCCATCTTAATCTGTTTATGTTCTCACTTGATATTGTTGCCTCATCTACTATTTAGATTTTGTCTCTACTGAGCTGTAGGTTCATCTTCAGCGGTGAGCCAGACCCTGCCTCATAGGAAGCGATCTTCTAGATAAGATGGCAGCTGTCAGGAGGAGCAGAGCAGACAGAGCATAGAGAAAACAAGCAGCAGTGTGAGAAAGCAGCTGAGGCTGGGCACTGCTGGAACAGGTCTTAGACTGGGTTTTGTACTGGCTTCTTGGGTGTGACTTTCCGGGTGGAAGTGCAGTTGCAGTGCGTGAGGTGTCACTGGTCTTACTGTGGTGGTCCCATGTGGTGGTCCCACATCCATATCAGCCCTGTAACTTGGTGGTCCCATGTGGTGGTCCCACATCCATATCAGCGCTGTAAGCTGGTAACTTTTGTGCAAGTGCCAGTGTATTAGCCTAGAACAGGATTGCCCTTTTCATGCCAGTGTCTTGAGTCCAGGTTAACTTTTGGCTTCTTTAAGTATGCTCAGCACCCAGGTTGTACCACACAGGCCATTTCTATAAAGTAGAAACAAAAGCTTACCCAGTGTGGCTCTGCTTGTGTTCCAGAACCTCGGGGAGGCAGAGTACGTGGTTGCGCTGTTCATGTACATGTGCTTGCTAGGCTACCCGGCAGACAGAATCAGTATTCTAACTACATACAACGGGCAGAAGCACCTTATCCGCGACATCATCAACAGACGGTGTGGGAATAACCCGCTCATCGGGAGGCCAAACAAGGTGAGGCACTCTGAGAATGGAACATTGCGAGGAGTCTGTGTGCTGTCCTTCACTGCATGGCCTTGTGTCTCCACTGTTCTCTCAAGTAAGGGAGAAGATGAAGTAAGGGGGGAAACTTACAGTTCTGTGACAGCTCATACTTTCAGCCACCGCACCGAATGTTTTTAGTACTAATAATTAGAAGCCTATGTCTCTAAAACGTTTATTGTAATTTAGAAATATGAACTAGGTAAGTTTTTTTTTCCCCCAAGGATATAATTTTTACTTTTTAGGAGGAAGAGTTGAGTTTTTTGTTTTGCCAGTCCTGGAGCTTGAACGCAGTCCCTAAGCTTTTGCTTAAGGCTAGCATTCTACCATTTGAGCCACAGCTTCACTGCCAATAATAATTTACAATTTGCTGTAACCTTGGAAAATAATGTAGCCAGAAAAATGGAAGAATTCTGGATGAGATGGAACTTGAGGTATAAAAAGTTGAGTAACAAAAACAAGGCATGAAGAAAGAGCAGACAGTTGCTGTGAGATACTGGGGATGTATGTATGGTAGACAACAAACTACTTTCCTGAGGGTTAAACTGACAGACCAGTTATCTATGAAGTTAATCATCCTTGCTGGTACTCTGCACATTAGCAAAAGTGAAGGTTAAGACAGGTGCTGAATGTCTACCTAAATGTGTGATTGGATAGCATTCAACGGTCTGTTGTGCTTTTGAAGATAACACTACAGGGACTGGAAGTTGGCTCAGTGCTACGTAGAGCGCTTGCCTTGCATGCATGAGGCCCTGGGTTCGATTCCTCAGCACTATATAAGCAGAAAAAAGCCAGAAGTGGCGCTGTGGCTGAGGGACAGTGCCCAAGTCCAGAGTTCGCTCCCCACGACCGACAAAAAAAAAAAGAAAGACAGACGCTCCCCACGACCGACAAAAAAAAAAGACAGACAGTAACACTTCATTTCCCATAGGTGACTACCGTGGATAGATTTCAAGGCCAACAGAATGACTACATCCTACTGTCTTTAGTGCGGACCAGGGCAGTGGGCCATCTAAGGTGAGTAGAAAAAGCTCTCAGGATTTTACTGAACTGGACTTCAGATTCCTGTGTGGTTAGTTCATCAGTGCCACTGTCACTGTTTCTTCGTTTACATTCAGACAGTGTTTTGTCATCAATCATAATGAATCTACCCTGTGTCTGCTAGGATCTTATCAGAAATTAGAGATGACTGGTAAAAGTCTCCTTGGAGTAGATTTTTCATGGTACAGGGTTTCGAATTGCTCTCCACACAAGGTCCTTTAGCTTCAGTGTTCAGAGATAAAGGCAGCCTTTGTTTTTTTAAGAACTATAAAAACAATCTATTTTAATCCCTTACTGTGATATGTGTTGGAGACTTGACAGGGATAACAGTGATATATTATGTGTTGGAGACTTGACAGGGATGACATTCTCATATTACAAAGGAGCCACTTAATTTCATTTATTTTCTTGTCCTGCATTTCCAGTTTGTTATTTAACTTTAACTAGTCTCTCCCCTAACACTGATTAAGGTCTGTGTGGAGTTTGCAGTAGTGATCAGATCAACCTCTTGTCAGGAAGATTAACTGTATGGAAGAGGAAACTGTACTCTTGAAGCCATGTTTTCAGAAGTTGCTTCAAGATGATAGCATTCGAATACGTAGCTTCCTTCTTGTACATTGTCAAGCATGTGCATTAGTTTCATAATAGCTATGGTAATTAAAAACTCACTGTGCTTCCTAATACTTGCCTTTCTCAAATTCTAGACCCCTATTTCAATAACACTGCATATCCAAAAAACTTTTTTTTTTGGGGGGGGGGGACAGTCATGGGGCTTGAACTCAGGGCCTGGGCGCTGTCCCTCAGCTCAAGACTAGCACTCTGCCACTTGAGCCACAGTGCCACTTCCAATTTTCTGGTGGTTAGTAAGAGTCTCACAGACTTTCCCACCTGGGCTGGCTTTGAACTATGATCCTCAGATTTTAGCTTCCTGAGGTAACCAAGATTACAGGTGTGAACCACCAGCACCCAGCTAGCATATCTAAATATTCTTAAGAACACCTTATTCAAATAACTTGATCTTACCAATTTGCCAAAATTTTCCTTTGGAAGAAGTGCAGATTCTGGCAGGGGGTGTACCTGTCAACTTCTGGTCTCTCAGTGCCTTCGGTCTAGGTGCGCTAACTAGAATCTCACCACATAGACTGAATCTTGCCTTTTGCAAGCAGGAAAACATTGTGTTTATTGTAATCAAGAGAGCCTACATTTTGTTGTACGTGTTGAATAAGAGCTTTGCTGAGGTAACACTGCGTAGACCTTCACAATTCACCTTTCTTATTTATGTCCTCGTTGCAGTGGGGTTTGTGAGTTAAGAAATTATGTAATGCCAGGTGCCAGTGGCTCACGCCTTTAATCCTAGCTACTCAAGAGGCTGAGGATTGCGGTTCATAGCCAGGCTGTGAGACCTGCAAGTGGCGCTGTAGCTCAAGTGGTAGAGCATTGCCTTGAGCTGAAGAGCTGAGGGACAGCGCCCCATGATCCACAAAAAATATCATCTGTTGAATCATGTTTTTGTTGCTTAAGCAAGAAGTTGTGTACTTACCAGTGATCACTCCTCACATTGCGTTCACCTTTTCTGGCTGCTTCCCTTGAACGGAACCATACAGCACCATTTGGCACTGAAGGAAAGGGAGCCAGTAGAGGAGGGGGCTGACCCACTGTCTCAGTGGCCAGAACTGCAAGAATACATACATAGGGTTACTTGGATTTTTGTCAGTCTGTTTGTGATTTCTTTCCTCACCCCAAAAAACTAGTGATAAATGACTAAGTTCAAGAAGTTTTCTTGTTTGTGCTGAGCCTGAGCTACTTTGGCTCATGAGCCACAGTTCTAGCCTTTTCTGAGTAGTTTATTGGAGCTAAGGGTCTACCTGACTGTCCTGCATAGACTGGCTTGGAATGGAAATCCTCAGATCTCAGCCTCCTGAGTAGCTAGGATTACAGGCGTGAGCCACCAGCGTATGGCTCATTTAGTAAGAATACTTAGTTGGATCTGTCATGGAACTGAAGGTGGGTTGTTTTTGCTCCCGAAGGGATGTCCGTCGCTTAGTGGTGGCCATGTCCAGAGCCCGACTCGGGCTCTACATCTTCGCCAGAGTCTCCCTCTTCCAGAACTGCTTCGAACTGACCCCAGCTTTCACACAGCTCACCGCCCGCCCGCTCCATCTGCACATCATTCCTACAGAGCCGTTCCCAACAGCCAGGAAGGTGAGCCTTGGAAAGTGCTTCAGTACTTCCTCTCTGAATGACCTTGGTGCCTCTTTGGAGTATGCTCACAATTAGAATCTGCTGCTTTAGACCATGTTGAAGTTCTCTTGTGTGCACTCCTGTTCTCCCTGTAGACAGCCCTCCCTGTACGCAGGCAGAGCCAGTGGCTTCTGTGACTTTAGACAGGATCGCCCATCCCCCGTGGGGTTGGCAGCCAGTTCTGTGGAAAAGTTTGCATCTAGGTTTTCTCACTAGCAGTTGCTTCCTCTGTCTTCCTTCTAGAATGGAGAGAGGCCACCTCATGAAGTACAGATCATAAAGAACATGCCTCAGATGGCAAACTTTGTGTACAACATGTACATGCATTTGATACAGACCACACATCACTACCAACAGGTAAGCTTGCTCACGTGCACTCTTGAGGGCACCTGTTTTCTATGGGAGCAGCAGATGCTTAGAGCCGAATTTGAGTTTTTTTGTTGTTGGTCATGGGACTTAAACTCTGGGCCTGGGCACCGTCCCTCAGCTGAAGGCGAGAACATTCTACCACTTCAGCCACAGCACCACTTCTAGTTTTTCTGGTGGTTATTGAAGAGTCTCACAGACTTTCCTGCCTGGGCTGGCTGTGAACCACGATCCTCAAATCTCAGCCTGCTGAGTAGCTTACAAGAGTGAGCCACTGGCACCCGGCTTGTATTTGATGTCTTAAACCTGTAAATATATATGAGTTGTTTATTGTCTTACAAGTATTTCATCCTAGTAATGCGATTTGGGGTTTCATTTTTTTTTTCTTTTTTGTTGTCGTGGGGCTTGAACTCTGGGCTTGGGCCCTGTCCCTCAGCTCTTCAGCTCAAGGTGAGCACTCTACCACTTGAGCCACGGCGCCACTTCCAGTTTTCTGGTGGTTACTTAGAGATAAGAGTCTCATGGCCTTAGCTGCCCAGGCTGGCTTTGAACCATGATCCTCAGATCTCAGTCTCCTGAGCAGCTAGGATGACAGGTGTGAGCCACCAGCACCTTGCTTTGGTTTTTTTTTCAGACAGGATGACAGTCCAGGTTATCTCAAAAATAACCAGAGTAAAAAGAGAGCTGGAGGCATAGTTCAAGTAGTGGAGCACCTGTCTAGCCTGGGTTTGTCTTTTTTATTAGACCTTCTTACAACTGCCACCTGCCATGGTAGAAGAAGCTGAGGAGGTTCAGACCCCAGACGTGGAGTTGGAAACTGAGGAAGAGGCCTTGGCTGCTCAAGGTGACATCATCCCCAGCCCAACAGATGCCAGCTCCAGCAAGGAGACCCTGGCCCCTCAGCCCGAGGAGCCCCCCTGTCAGGCAGAAGCCGACTCTGCTCCTGTGGCAGGAGGCCCCTCCCAGGGTCCCGCCGAGCCCCGACTGGACCCCCCAGCTAACCCTTCTGAGGAGGGGGCGTCCAAGGACTAAGCACTTCTTGAATTTTATGCTGCACAGCTGTCATGGCACACCTGTTCAGTCCTTATTTCTGTGACCTGATCTCTCCCTGTCTTGTATATATGTATATCAACAACTCGGATTTCATTTGTTCAGTTACAAGGGCAAATAACCTATTCCTTTGATATTTGTTCACTGAATTTTCTATAATCACACATTAAAATGATTTTCTATAGAATGAAATCAGACTCACGGTTTTGGTGAACTCTAGAAGAAAAGACCGAAGCCACTGGAGTTAGCCATGAACAGCCTGGTGCAGGCGTCCGAGGTAACAAATTGTATTCTCTGAGAAGATGAGCATGACGCAGTCACCACAGGTCCCGCTGGTCTGCCAGAGTCCAACTGTGTCTGCATTCGAACAGCCCAGCTCACACCTATGAAACAAGGCCAGAAAATAGGGCAGTTTCTCCTCACCAAGGTAGAATCAGGTACAGGAACAGGTTTGTCATTCAGCAGAGTGCTACAGGCAGTAAGTGCATTTGGACTTGACTCCTGTGGGCAGAGTCCCTGAGTCTGTCGATTTAGTTTTGTTGGTGCATCACCACCTACGTGGAGATCTCAGGTCAAAGACGTTTCAGACAGAGCAGGTAGAAGTACAGGACCCAGCAGTGGAGGTGTATGTAGTTAGCAAACAGCAGCAAGAGTGGTGTGGACCAATCTAAACCCGTCTGAACCAAGTCCTCATTCAAGTGCTTCCTGAGCACACTGCTCTGAGCAGCACTGTCCCACATCTGAACGCAGCCACGGGGGTAGGGTAGAACAGTGAATGACCTCAGGACCCTGGGAGCATGGTGCCAGCATCCCAGAAACAGCTGGCTAGATGTGGGATGGGGGGTGGGGGGGCTGTGTGAACCTCTGGTCCGCCAGCTCTGGCCCTGGACATGTAGGCCCAAAGCTGTTGGGAATGCAGGTGGTTGGTACCAGGGTAAAGATCCAGCCTGGCAGTCTGTCACAAACATGGGAAAGCAGGTGTGGGCATGTGTACGGGGAAACGGCACTCACCACATTATTGTAATTTGTGGATGTATGTCATCAGGCTAAGCAGGAGGAAATGAAGCGTTGCTGCATGACCACTGTTCTTGGGAAAGATGGGTTTTCCTCTGCCCATTGCAGATACAAATTATGATACCTGCAACCAAAACAAGTGGACAATGAGGCCGGCAGTTTTCTCAAGTGAACCATTTCACAGCTGCCCATCACTGGCCGCACTGCTTCATTCTAGACTTTTCTACCAAACTGAAAAGCAAATTTAGGTAGAGATGCAAATCCTTGGCCAAAGGTATTAAAAGATGGTGGATTTCACTGGGCTGGAGGCCAGAGAATTGCTGTTAAAATGTGGCACAGAATTTTTTAAAGGAATTTAAGTTTTTTTCTTTTTCAAAAAAAAAAAAAAGCAAACCAAATTGAGTTGTCTCCTTCACACTTAATTGGCAGAATAGGGGGCCGCAGTCCAAAGTCAGTTGATTTAGGTCATAAATGATAGCGTCTCAAATTCAGGAACTTTCTGTTTAATCTGGGCTCGGTACCAATAGGTATGGAAGTCTTTCAGACTAGTGTTCCTGCTGCTCTCCATCCTGTTTTTCTTGAATATGTCATGATTTGGGAGTCTATTTTTAAAAGTACACCAAGAAAATGAGCATAAAATGGAGCCATGCAAGCGCTGAGATTTCTTTCCTGCAGAGTGCTGAGTCGTAAGAGTTTATTCCCAGCAGCTAAGAATAAGTACCTCATTGATGTGGGCAAATGAGTGAGATCTAAACATTTCCAGGACTGTCAAGTTGACTTGCCGAGTTGAGAGGACAAAGTGCATTAAGGATGAGAGGGCGTTTTCCTCGTTCTCTTCCAACAGGCACACATCAAACGGACTTTGCCGCATGTTCCTCTCACCTGCCCGTGTTCTTCATCTTACACCAGGAGAGACGTCCTTGGGATGGCTTGGTTTCATGGTGTAATGCTGATGAAAACCTGGCGGCCTAGTGCTGACTGAATGCCAGCTGCTCTCGTCATTGTTCCCAGGCTTCAACTAGCAGAGCCATGTGGCCGGCGGAGTCCTAGGTCCCATCATGCTCCCAACGCCCGGGGCCCCTGACATCCTGTGCCTGGTCACCACTGCCCTGCTGGCCTTGTCACTCCTGGTGTCCCCACCTCCTGATCGCCGGTCCCTTCTGTTCCACTTCATACCCTACACCCTTCCTACCTCACGTAACTTGTGTTGTTCACTCACTCAGCTTTTGCCTCAAATACGCCTTTTTCTCTTAAAATGGTACACCAGTCTCCTTTTAAACACCACCCCTCTTGTGCGTGCAACATCAGTTAAAGATAAGCAGTTCCTCTTCCTGTGGAAAAACATTTGGTTATCTTTGTGATTACCATGCTATCACTCTCACTGATGTTTTGGAGTAATGGAGCCAAGCATGGAAATGGAGGTTGAAAGACTGTTTTTCTTTTCCCATTGCTGCTCTTTTGCAGCAATGGGTACTAGAAGCTTTGGGAGCTAGTGTCCTTCCGGGACAAACGCCCACTCAGCCAGTACCTAGGCTTGTGACAGGCTGAGACCAGAGTCCAGGCTCCGTTCAGCTGCAGGCTGCGGCTCAGGCCGTGGCTGCCTGACCTTGGCGTTTTACGGGGAAGAGTTGAGAGGAGATGGGGATGCATCACCACACCTACCCTGTTGCGATGAGATGTGATCTCAGGATTTCCTTTTGCCCTGGCTGGTACTCCAGTCCTGTATGTGTCTCAGGCAGCTCAGGTTACAGGCATGAGCCACCAAGTGCCCAGCCTTGGCCCCATTTTCCTCACAATCCAGTACGGAAAACACTACTAAAACACGGGAAAACGTGTGGTCAAAACAAATTTGAGAAACAAGATTATTAGCAATAATCACAGATTCTGAAAAGTCCTATTGGAAAGAATCATTTTTAACTTGGTTTAAGCTAACATTTCTCAAACTTTAAAACATTAAAAAAGGTTGTTTTTTTATACAATACATTCTATATCTCCTCAGAACAGACTGGGAACCAATACCTTTATATCAACAAGAAACTTAGAGAGTTAAGACCCAAATGCGCATTTCCTGTAGCTAGAGGCAGGAAAGGGAAGGATAGAATAGCCTGTACAACATGTCACATTGCTGTCTAAGCTCTCCAATGTCATGCAGCATTATTAGCACGTCCTGATGGTGCAAATGAATAAAGGTTTGGCCAGTGCGTGACAGGCCTTCCCGAGCCTCCTCAGAAAAGGTCAGCAAGCATTTGGGTTTTAGGCTTCAAGCTTTCTTCTACTTTCCTACCATGCAGTAACAGTTTGTTTCATTGTCTCTGTTGTCTCTTTTCCTTATAAACTGTATTTCTGCTCATACCTACAACCCTAACCACTCAGGAGGCTGGGATTAGAAGATCTCAGTTCAAGGCCAGCTAGGGCAGAAAACCCCACAAAAACATCTCTATAATAACCAGCAGGAAGCAGGGCTGGAGTCATGGCTCAAGTAGTAGAGCACCACTTGAGTATCGAGGCCAAGTTCAAAACCCCAGTACAACAAAACAAGGAGGAATTACTTAAGACAGCCAGTAGAAGGGTGTCAGAAATAATGGATGAAGATTAAGGCAATAGAACAAACTGGAGTACATTTCCTTTCAAAGGTGTATCTGAGGGCACGCCCACGCCCACCCCCACCCCCCCAAGTGCCCGGCTACATCAGGCCTGGCCTCCCACTGCTGACACCCCCTGCACCCCAGGGTCAGCACTGGCCCACACTCACCTCTGTCTTGTGGTCCAGGTTCCAGAATCTCACAGGAAGCTGTTTTTCCTTGAGGGTTCCTGGTTAAATACAAAACTATTGAAAAGAGGAAATTAACATTTCACAAAAAAATCCAAGTAGACTTTGTTTGCTAGGTGACTTCTCTTAAAAGTGGTTAACAGGCAGGGCATGGGAAGCTGAGATCTGAGGACTGCAGTTCAAAGCCAACACAGGCAGGAAAGGTCCATGAGTCTCTTACCTCCAATCAACCACCAAAAAAAAAAAAAAATAGTGGAACTGTGGCTCAAGTGGCAGAGCACTAGCCTTGAGCAAAAAAGCTCAGGGACAGTGCCCAGGCCCTGAATTCAAGAGGGTGAGAGTTTATCAGGAAGACCACCACTCAAAAGGTCCAAGCTACTGTTTTGTTGTTTCAGAATATAACCTGGGAGGGGGGGAGGGTAAAAGCTGGCCTGGGCCAGTTGAGGCCGAGTTTGTGGTTAAGTTTGTGCCAGGGCTACTGAGATGCCACACCCGCTTTTCTCAGGAGGATGTTGATAAATCCTCTGGTCAGCATCTTACAAAAGCCATAGGTTCTGCTTCAGTTGCCATGGTTATAAAGTTATTTACATCATTCTTAAACACTAATTCGTTATGAATCAAGGGCCAGAACAACCGGTCGGCATTTATGCTTTGTGCTACAGTGTATCTAATTTAGGACAGACTAATGTGACTCCTGACCACTTATGACAAGACTCGGTGGTCTCCTGACACCAGAACAAGGGTGGTATGCTGCCCGCGCCTCCGCTGCTCCGATTGCGGCTCAGAGGGCCTCACCACACACAGACCCCGAGGTGCGGCTTCCTGCTGAGCTCCCCATTAGTTATGAGAGAAGCCATTTGTATTCTGAAATTGTACATCAGCCAGGCAATCATCATACAGAAATAGCCCCCTTGAAAAGAAAGCACTGCTATATTTGAAGCCTTAATCATGATTATTTATAGACCTGAGTTTAGTTGGAAATTTTCGCATTATACAGTAGCACTGTGACTACCAAGATCCATAGAGGGTGAAGGGGATTTGATGTTTGATCTACTTCAAGTTTCTGGGTAATGAACAGTACAAAGCATCTTTGCTTATTCTTGGCAGATGCCTTTCAAAATCTGCTTTAGTCAGCTCACAAGGAGACAGGGTCCTGAGGAGCAGGGAAGGGAGTTCCAACAGACTGGTCATGTACACAGAGAAGCTGTGTCTATCCACCCCAGATTAAGCCAATGAAATGCAAAGTCCAGTGGGGTGGCTCACACCTGTATCCTAGCTACTCAGGACAACCATGGGCAAGAAAGCTCTCAGCATGCGTCAGCCCGTAAGAGGGGCGGTGGTGTGCGCTTGCAATTCCAGCCAACCAGGAGCCCTTAACAGGATCCAGGGCCAGAGAGGGAGGAGTGAGACCACACTTGGAAAGCAAAAGCAAAAAGGGCAGTAAAGTCCTCCCAAAAGGCCCAAAGCTCCAACTCTGGTAATACCAACGGCACTCAGAAGGCTGAGATCCAAAGGATTGTCTTTTCAGGCCAGCCTGGAAAACACTCTCTCTGAAATGCTAACATGCCAACCATTCAAGCAAGGCAAGTGAACACAAGGCCGAGAATTCAAACTGCAGTGCTACTACAAAAGACGGAAGAAGAAAGACGACGACAGAAAAGGAGGAAGAGGAAGATGAATAAATAGTAAAAATTTTGCATATTGATGGTTTAGGATTTAGTATGAATATGCTTATCAAGACATTTCCTGGGAAGAAATTCTAAAGGAAGGTATTTTTGAAGCTGTACACCAGTGGCTCACACCTGTAATCCTAGCTACTCAGGAAGCTGAGATCTGAGGGCACAGGTTCCAAGTCAGCCTGGGCAGCCAAGTCCACAAGACTCATCTCCAAGTATTCAGCAAAAAGGTGGACATGAAGCTGTGGCCTAAGTAGTAGAGCACCAACTTTGAGTAAAAAAGCAAGGGGAAATAAAGGAGGAGGCTACAATGCTTTATCTTGCCCATGAAATTGTAACCCCTCTGTAAAGTATTTTCACAATAAAAAAAAAAAAAAAGCTCAGGGACAGCACCCGGACCCAGAGTTCAAGCCCTGTGACTGGGCCACACACACGCAGTGGTGAGACCCTCTCCTCTCCAAAGAGCAGATGGTCCGGTGCGTTTCTCTCCGCCGGGCGGGACTGCACGCCAGCGGTCCCTGGCCCTTGCCCCATGGCCCCAGGGAAGCAAGGAAGGCCGGGGGTGGCGAGCAGGGCCTGGCACGGATCCTGCCCTGTTCAAGGTGAGTGAAGGAAGTTTCCTTCCCACTGTCCAGTTACTCACATGCGGCACTCTCGGCTGGCACTCTAACACGAGCCACACCTCCACTTCCCACTTGTTGCTGGTAAACTGGAGGTAAGTCTCGTGGAAGTGTCTGCCAGGCTGGCTTTGAACCATGATCCTGATCCTAGCCCTCTTCAATGGCTAATAAAGCCACATGTAGCTAGTGGTTATTGTTTGGCTCACAATGTGAGGAGAATCACATTTCTGCAGTTATTGACCTTTTAGGAAATAGGTAATTCCTTTGAGGGAATATTCATTAAATCTTCATTTCCCTTTAAAAATCCAGTTAGGGCCGGTTGCCAGTGGCTCATGTCTGTAATTCTATACTCGTGAGGCTGAGATCTGAGGATCATGGTTCAAAGCTGGCCTGGGCAAGAAAGGCCGTGAGACTATCTCCAATTAACCACCAGAAAACTGCTATGGCTCAAGCGGTAAAATGTTAGCCTTGAGCTGAAGAGCTCAGGGACAGTGTCCAAGCCCAGAGTTCAGGCCCCACAACTGACAAAAAGAAAAATCCAGTTAGGATATTTTGCCTAGAATTCCAAAGCTCTGTGATTCTATGAAGCCTATGCAGTTAGACTCCCTGAGCCAACCCCATTCCACACAAACAGCCTCTGTCTCAAGCAGAACTGCTCAGGTGAATTTCCCCAGCTGCAGGAGACAGGCTGGATGGAAAATCCATGATCAGGAAAGGAGCACGGGGCCAGCCTGCACAGGGCAGGACTCCCAGTGTCAGGGAGACGATGAGACGACGCCCAAGCCGCGAAGGCGCTGAGGGAAGGCCGGCGGCGGTGTGGCCCAGCGAGGAGACTGAGCCCTGTACTCCGTGCAGCCGACACTCACATTCCAATATCTTTCTTTCCGGTCTGGCCAAGTTGATTCTACAAGGTCAGCCTCACGCTTCTGAAGCTTCTGTCTGAGCTCAGCTGTGCTCTCGGCATCTGCCCCGCTCCCACCACCCACGGTGGACTCAACCTATCTAAAGGTGCTCTGCACCTAGCTGCGGTGACTCTTCACTCCTCTGTGCAAGTGGGATGGTAGGAAAACCAACTGTGCTGACGGACCAGTGTGGTGCGGACACCTAACGGGAGCGCACCGAGTGACAGTGGTCACCCAACACGGCACCATCACAGGCTGGCACGCGGCTGCCTGCAGCTGCTGCCTCCACACTGGACTGCAGGTCCTGTGGGAACGCAACGTATGTGAAGGAGAGGCACGGGCTCAGCGTGCCTGCCAGAAAAACCCCAGCGATTAACCACCAGAGAGTGCTCAGAGGCAGCTGCTGCAGCCACTGTGCACTGCTGGCGTTGGGATGGCGGTGAGGATGGTGGTGAGGATGGAGGTGAGGATGGAGGTGAGGATGGAGGAGGTGAGGATGGAGGAGGTGAGGATGGAGGTGGTGAGGATGGAGGTGGTGAGGATGGAGGTGGTGAGGATGGAGGTGAGGATGGAGGTGGTGAGGATGGAGATGGTGAGGATGGAGATGGTGAGGATGGTGGTGAGGATGGAGGTGAGGATGGAGATGGTGAGGATGGAGATGGTGAGGATGGTGGTGAGGATGGAGGTGAGGATGGAGATGGTGAGGATGGAGATGGTGAGGATGGAGGTGGTGAGGATGGAGGTGGTGAGGATGGAGGTGGTGAGGATGGAGATGGTGAGGAGGGAGGTGGTGAGGAGGGAGGTGGTGAGGATGGAGGTGGTGAGGATGGAGGTGGTGAGGATGGAGGTGGTGAGGAGGGAGATGGTGAGGATGGAGGTGGTGAGGATGAAGGTAGTGAGGATGGAGGTGGTGAGGATGGAGGAGGTGAGGATGGAGGTGAGGATGGAGGTGGTGAGGATGGTGGTGAGGATGGAGGTGAGGGTGGAGGTGAGGATGGAGGTGAGGATGGTGGTGAGGATGAAGGTAGTGAGGATGGAGGTAGTGAGGATGGAGGTGGTGAGGATGGAGGTGGTGAGGATGGAGGTGAGGGTGGAGGTGAGGGTGGAGGTGAGGATGGTGGTGAGGATGGAGGTGGTGAGGATGGAGGTGAGGATGGTGGTGAGGATGGAGGTGGTGAGGATGGAGGTGAGGATGGAGGTGGTGAGGATGGAGGTGGTGAGGATGGAGGTGGTGAGGATGGAGGTGGTGAGGATGGAGGAGGTGAGGATGGAGGTGAGGATGGAGGTGGTGAGGATGGAGGTGAGGATGGAGGTGGTGAGGATGGAGGTGAGGATGGAGGTGAGGATGGAGGTGGTGAGGATGGAGGTGGTAAGGATGGAGGTGGTAAGGATGGAGGTGGTGAGGATGGAGTTGAGGATGGAGGTGAGGATGGAGGTGAGGATGGAGGTGGTGAGGATGGAGGAGGTGAGGATGGAGGTGAGGATGGAGGAGGTGAGGATGGAGGTGAGGATGGAGGTGGTGAGGATGGTGGTGAGGATGGAGGTGGTGAGGATGGAGGTGAGGATGGAGGTGAGGATGGAGGTGAGGATGGAGGAGGTGAGGATGGAGGTGAGGATGGAGGTGAGGATGGAGGTAAGGATGGAGGTGGTGAGGATGGAGGTGAGGATGGAGACGGTGAGGATGGAGGAGGTGAGGATGGAGGAGGTGAGGATGGAGGTGGTGAGGATGGAGGAGGTGAGGATGGAGGTGAGGATGGAGATGGTGAGGATGGAGATGGTGAGGATGGAGATGGTGAGGATGGAGATGGTGAGGATGGAGGTGGTGAGGATGGAGATGGTGAGGATGGAGATGGTGAGGATGGAGGTGGTGAGGATGGAGGTGGTGAGGATGGAGGAGGTGAGGATGGAGGTGAGGATGGAGGTGGTGAGGATGGAGGTGAGGATGGAGGTGGTGAGGATGGAGGAGGTGAGGATGGAGGTGGTGAGGATGGAGGTGGTGAGGATGGAGGAGGTGAGGATGGAGGTGAGGATGGAGGTGGTAAGGATGGAGGTGAGGATGGAGGTGGTGAGGATGGAGGTGGTGAGGATGGAGGTGAGGATGGAGGTGGTGAGGATGGAGGTGAGGATGGAGGTGAGGATGGAGGTGGTAAGGATGGAGGTGGTGAGGATGGAGTTGAGGATGGAGGTGAGGATGGAGGTGAGGATGGAGGAGGTGAGGATGGAGGAGGTGAGGATGGAGGTGAGGATGGAGGAGGTGAGGATGGAGGTGAGGATGGAGGTGGTGAGGATGGTGGTGAGGATGGAGGTGGTGAGGATGGAGGTGAGGATGGAGGTGAGGATGGAGGTGAGGATGGAGGAGGTGAGGATGGAGGAGGTGAGGATGGAGGTGAGGATGGAGGTAAGGATGGAGGTGGTGAGGATGGAGGTGAGGATGGAGGTGAGGATGGAGATGGTGAGGATGGAGGAGGTGAGGATGGAGGTGGTGAGGATGGGGGTGAGGATGGAGGTGGTGAGGATGGAGGTGGTGAGGATGGAGGTGGTGAGGATGGAGATGGTGAGGATGGTGGTGAGGATGGAGGTGAGGATGGAGGTGGTGAGGATGGAGGTGAGGATGGAGATGGTGAGGATGGTGGTGAGGATGGAGATGGTGAGGATGGAGATGGTGAGGATGGAGATGGTGAGGATGGAGGTGGTGAGGATGGAGATGGTGAGGATGGTGGTGAGGATGGAGATGTGAGGATGGAGATGGTGAGGATGGAGGTGAGGATGGAGGTGGTGAGGATGGAGATGGTGAGGATGGAGGTGAGGATGGAGGTGAGGATGGAGGTGGTGAGGATGGAGGTGAGGATGGAGGTGGTGAGGATGGAGATGGTGAGGATGGAGGTGAGGATGGAGATGGTGAGGATGGAGGTGAGGATGGAGATGGTGAGGATGGTGGTGAGGATGGAGATGGTGAGGATGGAGGTGAGGATGGAGATGGTGAGGATGGTGGTGAGGATGGAGATGGTGAGGATGGTGGTGAGGATGGAGGTGGTGAGGATGGAGATGGTGAGGATGGTGGTGAGGATGGAGGTGGTGAGGATGGAGATGGTGAGGATGGAGGTGAGGATGGAGGTGGTGAGGATGGAGATGGTGAGGATGGTGGTGAGGATGGAGGAGGTGAGGATGGAGGTGGTGAGGATGGAGGTGGTGAGGATGATGGTGGTGGTGCGGATGGTGGTGGTAAAGACAGTAAAGACAGGTAAAGACAGCAGCCACTGGGCTATGGGTTCCACACAGAGGGTTCTATGTCTTACTTGCAAGGATCCACTGGTCTGTGTTTCCTTTCATACAAATGACAAAACTGAACTTGTGGGCGGAGTCTGCGGTGGAGAGGGTGGAGTGTGGCTTTGCTGGCTGGCAAAGGTGGAGGGGCGGCGCCGGTGTGTCCGCTGGAGGATCCGAAGCCTCAGGGATAGCAGGTCAGACAGGATCCATGTTTGTCTGCTGTGCACACAGGTGACTGTTGGGTCAGGGAGGGCAGGTGAGGCAGGATCCATGTTTGTCTGCTGTGCACACACACAGGTGACTAATGGGTCAGGGAGGGCAGGTGAGGCAGGATCCATGTTTGTCTGCTGTGCACACACACAGGTGACTGGTGGGTCAGGGACAGCAGGTGAGACAGGATCCATGTTTGTCTGCTGTGTGCACAGGTGACTGGTGGGTCAGGGAGGGCAGGTGAGGCAGGATCCATGTTTGTCTGCGGCGTACACACAGGTGACTGGTGGGTCAGGGAGGGCAGGTGAGGCAGGATCCATGTTTGTCTGCGGCGTACACACAGGTGACTGGCTGGGTCAGGGAGGGCAGGTGAGACAGGATCCATGTTTGTCTGCTGTGCACACAGGTGACTGGCTGGGTCAGGGAGGGCAGGTGAGGCAGGATCCATGTTTGTCTGCGGCGTACACACAGGTGACTGGTGGGTCAGGGAGGGCAGGTGAGGCAGGATCCATGTTTGTCTGCGGCGTACACACAGGAGTGACTGACTGGGTCTGGCCCCACTGGCTTCAGGAAATGGAGTTGCTCTGGCTGGCCCGGTGCCAGCCACCGTGTCCTCCAGCACCCTGGCGGCCACAGCACTGATGGACACAAACTGTCAGTGGGGCAGCACTCCACCCCACTCCATTGAGCGGTGACAACGTGGCTGCTTCGGTGAAGAACCAAGGGCTCACTCGATGCGCTTCCAAATGGGGGACGTACCAGTTCCTCCTCCATCTCTCTGACATTTTCTACTCTCACCAGTGACCCGAGTCCTGGCTTCAGGGGATGATGAATGACGGCCTGTGCTGACTCACCGCTCAGCTGTGACTGCCTCCAGCCAAGGAGGCTCTGCTGCCATCTGCCCCGTGGCTGTCTCCGCTCCGCAAGAGGCCCTGGCTGGGCCGCGGCTGGGCACAGGCCTCTCCTCCCTGGTTCATGGCCCGGGCTCTTCCAGGCCCCTGTTCAGCCTCTCCTCACTGACATCACGGCAATCATTGCAGACACCCCCTCCCCGTGTCTGTCCTCCCAGGTCCACCCCTGCCCCTGGCCTTGTATTCCTAAATGGGCGCAGGGTCACCTCTCTCCCTCCACTGGCCCATGGGAACAGCTGGCCTCTTCACTGCAGTGAGACTGAGAGGTGGAGAAACAGTCCCCGGCCTGCCGGGGCTGCTACAGCCATTCCCATCCTCACACAGCCGCCGTGACTACTCCCGACCAGGGCTTCCAACAGAGAGCTTTGCTGATACAGACGAGAGCATCTGGAGTTTGACAGCGGGGAGAAGAGCAGTGAGCACGTTGGCAGGTCTTCACACGAGGAGAGGAGGAGAGGGCTCTGTGAAGCTGGGGAAGGAACAAAGGGCGTCAAGTGCCCAGCGAGGGTGATTCGGAACTGTACTCCACTTGTGTGGAGCATCTCCAAGATGCTGTCTTGCATATCAAGAGACGGCACGCACTCACCGTTACCCAGTATCTTAACCCATTTTCCATGACTCAGTACCACAGAATGCGAACTTGATCAAATTAGAAGGTGAAGGTGGGGATTGGCCGTCGCCTCTGGCAAAGGCAGAGGGGTCTGCAGAGACTGTTGGGGCCCAGGACATCACAACAGCCGGGGCCCATACTCACGCCTGTAAGCCAGCCATTCAGGAGGTTGAGATCCGAGGATCTCCGGTGGAAGTCAGAAGAGCTGGGGGAAAGTCCATAAGACTCTTATCTCCAATTAACCACAAAAAGCCTGAAGCAGAACTGTGGCTCAAGTGATAGAGTGCTAGCCTTGAGCAGAACCCTCAGGGACGGTGCCCGGGCACAGAGTTCAAGCCCAAAGAATGAGGATGGGCGAGATGGAAGGGAGACAGTATTTAAGAAACATCTCAAACTGCATTTAATAGAGGATTCCTGAGATAGTGTATTAACCCCTTAATCCACTCATCTACCAATCCTTGAGTAGATTAATCCATCGTCAAGACAGAGCCCCTATCACCCAATCACCTTTGAGACGTCAGCCCTGGGGGCGGGGCATGGCCCAGTAGTCCAGCTTGCATGGGTGCCTGGCCTCCATCCCTACCACCATAAACCAACGCAAGCCACATCTGACCATCTCTCCTAATAACTCACAGCAGAGGGCTGGGAAGGTGGCTCAGTGGTAGAGCGCTTGCCTTGCATGCATGAGGCCCTGGGTTTGATTCCTCAGCACCACATAAGCAAAAAGAAAAAAGCCAGAAGTGGTAGCACGCTAGCCTTCAGCTGAAGAGCCGAGGGACAGCGCCCAAGCCCAGAGTTCAGGCTCCAAGACCGGACCCAAAAAATAAATAACTCACAGCAGACATTACTGTTTTTTGTGGGGACATCCAGGCCACACCATCCAGTGACCCCCAGATGCTCACCAGAAAGCACTGATAGGCAAACCACACTCTTAAGGATGAGGAATTTACACGGGTATTTTAGCTTCATAGGGTACAATGTAGGGTTTTCATTCAGCTGTTCATTTCTTATAACTAGAGGGCTAGGGGGAAAAATGCCCTTTCTGGGCTGTTATCATTACCATCAGCTTTGGAAAGGCTAAGAGAAAATCTGAGCTGGGTAGTGGTGGCTCACACAGTGCCAGCTACCCAGCAGACCGTGACCCCAAGCCAGGCTTGGCAGAAAAGTCCAGGAGACTCTCAACCCCAACTAGCCACCACAGTGCTAGAAGTAAAGCTGGGTGCTAGTGGCTCAAACCTGTGAACCTAGGAAGGTGAGATTTGATTTTGTTTTGTTTTTTGGGGGGTCCGGTCGTGTGGCCTGAACTCTGGGCCTGGGCGCTGTCCCTCAGCTCTTCAGCTCAAGGCTAGTGCTCTACCACTGAGCCATAGTGCCACTTCCGGCTTTTCTTTTTGCTTATGTGGTGCTGAGGAATCGAACCCAGGGCCTCAGGGATGCAAGGCAAGTGCTCTACCACTGAGCCACCTTCCCAGCCCCAGAAGGTGAGATTTGAGAATCTCAGTTTGAGATTCAGCCCAGAAAGCAAAGCCCATGAGACTTATCTCCAATTAACCACCTAAAAACCAGAAGTGGAGTTGTGGTAGAGTGTTAGCCTTGAGCAAAAAACTCAAGGGACTGAGTTCAAGCCCCATGACCGACAACAACAACAAAAACAACAAAGTAGAGCTGTGTCTCAAATGATGGCACACTAAAGCCTTAGCAAAAAACTCAAGGATAGTGCCTTGGCCCTAAGTTCAAGCCCCAGGACCAGCACAGCACAACAAAACTACAACTATTCGCAGGCTTTCTGTTCCATCTCGGCCCGGAACTTGTGTGTAATCCAGCTCTTCTAGCAATTTGTCACAGATTAGTTTAAATTTATCCTAGTATACTGTCTTCTGGAACTGAAGGAACTGTAAGGTTCTTAGAGAAAAATTTTTGAAAAACCTAAGGCAGAGAATATTATATATACGACCTGTAAACACTATACATCTACATATACTATTTACCTCTCTATTCCAGCTAACCTATCTACCTACCAATCCACCTATCTACCTACCAGAAAAAAATCCAATATACACAAAAGCAACAGTCCATCCTGTCTCCAGTACCTTTGAGATACCTAAAGGCGTGTCTTCCTGCCCTCTACCTGAAGCACTGATAAAGCAAGCAGAAAATGCATCGTGCAACTACATATCCTATGGGAGGTGGCAGATGGTGGGGTCCACCTCCATTCCTGTTTATCTTTGTTCTGCCTTATCTTTTCCTCCTGGGGGTAGGAGCCATAGATAGCTTTCCTCAAAATGTGCATCTGCCCTAACGTTCGTTGGGTTTAGAAAGTGATTTTATGCACGGCATGATTTATGCCTCCAAACAATTAAAATCAATATTCTAGACAACACTGCTATGCATACTTACTATCTTCTGCACATGATGTTTACAAACTTCTCAACCTGACCGTTGTGAATGTAAACGTCCCATGATATTTAAGGAGAGTTGCACCCAAACAGAGAAGGCTGTATCCACTCATGTGCAAAGTGTGTTTCTGCTGACAGCGTGTTCATCAGGGTGGGGACTACAGCAGTCACTGCCGCAGGGGCATTCCCACCTCAGTGATGGGCAGGAGAGAGAAAGATCTCTTAAATTTAAACACAAGTCACACAATACACATTTTATAGACTATCTTCCCCCACAGTACCTGTCACTGAATCTATATAGTGCATTTCACAATGCACAATGTCCTAAATTCAGAAAGGGATTCTGGAGAAAAGTGGCATATTGGTATGCATTTTCTTAGACACCTAGATACTCATACCTACAAAATAAGTGGAAAGCTTTACACAAAGGCAACATTTTCTGCTTTCAGATGACGACTTCAAACAGGCTTTTCAGGGAACTCAAACAACAAAAAAACAAATGTGAGCTTGCATTAATATCAACTGAAAATGTATCAAAGACCTCAACCCAAGATCTGAAACTTCGAGACTACTTTAAGGGGGAGTAGGGGAAACACTGGCATCCACTGGCATATGCAGAAACTTCCTGTGTAGAATTCTGGGGGCTCAGCAGGGAGAAATGACAAATGGGATCACATCAAGCTAAAAAGTGTCTGCATAGCAAAGGAGTCACTGAGCTAAAAAGCCTACAGAATGGAAGATCTTTGCCAGCTATTTGTCTGACAAGGGCTGAATAACCAGAATATACAATGAGCTCACAAAAATAAACCCCTAAGAATTAATTAATAAATAAAATTAGCACATGTTCAAAGGAGTTAAATAGAGACTTCTCAGAGAAGAGGTAAAAATAGTCAACAGACACCTGAAGAAATGATTAACATCTCTGGCCACAAAATTCAAATTAAAACATCACTGAGATTCCATGGTGTCCTAGTAAGAATGGAATGACTATCATACAGCATTATGTACAACAAATGCTGGGGAGTGGGGAAAAAGGAAGCCCGTCACAATGCCAGTGGGAAGGTAAACCAGCACCGCCATCATTCAACAGGCCTCAAAAAAAGCCAGATGTAGAACTACCCTATGACCCAGCCAGCAGCCACACCACTCCTGAGCATTTATGCAAAAGGTTGTAAGTCAGAATAAAGAGCCCTGCACACCCATGTTCTCTGCTACACTAGCCACCACAGTCAAGAATGGAAACAAAGCTGGGCACCAGAGGCTCACAGCCGCAATCCTAGCTACTCAGGAGGCTGGGAGCTCAGGATCTTGGTTTGAAGCCAGCCTGAGCTTTGTGAGACTCTAATCTCCAATTAACTGCACCCCTCCCCTCCAAAAAAAAAAAAAAAGAAAAGAATGGAACTGTGCTAAGTGACAGAACACTAGCCTTGAGCAAAAAATCTCAAGGGAGTGTCCAAGCACACACAGGTGTGAGTGTGTATGTGCATGAACACGCGCACACACACATGCACACACACACGCACACACACGCACACACACACACACACACACACAGAGGAAAATTTAAAGAGAAGGTTTCAGCTTTTCTTCAGCCTGGTGAAGGGAAGGCAGAGGGGGTGGGTGGTCCTCGGGGTTGAACTCAGGGCCTAGATGCATGTCCCTGAGCTTTTGTGCTCAAGACTAGCACTCTACCACTTAAGCCACAGTGCCACTTCTGTGTCTTTGGTGGTTATTTGGAGATGACTTTCTTGCCCAGGCTGGCTTTGAACCATCTCAGCTTCCTGAGTAGCTGGGATTATAGTAGTGAGCACAGTGCCAACTAGGTTACACATGGTTAACACCTGTGCATTTATTTGATTGCAACCCTTTAGTGAACTGTATTTACCTGATACAACAGGAGGATAGTTTCAATCTTTCCATTAAAAAGTCTATCTCAATGTTAATAATTTGTCTAGTCCAGATGTGGTCTGAGATGTATTTTCAAAAACCTCTTCATAATATAAATCATATGTAAAAGTCAAAATGTTGTCACTGAAACTTCTGGAATGCCTGTGTGCTGAGAGGCATGTTCCAGAGACCTAGGCCTTGGTCCCTATCTCAAGAGACACCTCTTACAAGTCTGATACTTAGTTGCTGCTATCACTGGTCATGAGCTGATTTTTAATGTTAATTTCAAGTTTATTCAAATAATCTAGTCTAACTGAAACACTAAGCCAAAAGTATCATGTAGTAGAGTGTAGGAGGTGGCTTTTTCTTTCCATTTCTAGCACTAATTGCCCAAAGGAACTCCCCAAATTAGCATTTCAGAAAGAAGACCGTGGGCTAAATGACTTCACTCTGCTCTCACTGTTTCATTGTAAGTGTGGGGACTTCCACTGGAATACCAAGTACAAGAGAACAGGGCAAGGCTACATTCCCTGCACAGTCTGCCGAGAACCTGTCTGCCAGCCACCTTCCCCGCATGCTCACAAAGCTGCCTGTTCTCCAGTTGAGATTCTTTCAAAACTTTCTAATAACTAACTGTAAGTTTTTATTATTCCTCTACTTCCACATATGCTTGTTTCCTAGTTTTGTTTTATTCCTGAAATATTAACAGAGCAAGTCACACATGCATCTTGGCTGTTTAGAAAGAATTAAGACTCTTAACAGATCAGTCCTAACCATGGTTACATCATCTTACTGGGTGACTTTGTCTTTTGTCCATTTGTATAATCTACACCGTGAGGAGATTACCTGGGAACTTTCTTGGCAGAAAATCCAGTACTTGCCAGAGCAGTCTTTGTGTTCCTCTTCCCCATTACTTCTGGCCAAATGTCCTCCATGACCTTCACGCACCGAGGTTTCCTACAACACAAACACTTTCTGTAACAGGCAGTTTTCAACAGGCTCTAATGATGAATTTCATTTCACCAAATCCCTGGCATATAGCAGATCATTCCAAATGATCCACTTGTTTCCACGTGTGTGTAGAAACAAATGAGGACCACCCCAGGAGGAAAAAACTTAGAGTGACTTATTCAGAGTTGTACAGCCAGTTACACACCAGGTCTGGTTTTGTGAGGGACCTGAAGACACACAGGAGAATGACAGCTTTTAGTGGAAAAGGGAGGGCTTCTGGTGTGTCTCCACTAGCGCTTCTGGGCACAAGGAAGCTGCAGCTGGCCAGCTAGAAACGTGGAGTCCTCACTGACTAGCTTGGGACGAATACTTGGCCCTCTATGGTTGATTCTGAGCTGGACGCAGGGATTTAATAAATCAGCAGGGAGCTGTGGCGCAAGTGACTGCAGGTCAGCATGCCTTGAACAAAAAAAAAGTTAAGGGGCAGCATCCAGACCCTGAGTTCCTTTAAGAAAGGGCAGGACAATGGGGAAAGTGACAGAGGGGCTGACTGAAATTCATTGTGTGTATGTGTAGAAATGTCACAACGAAATCACACTTATTCAATTAGTGTATACCCATAAATAAATAAATAAATAAATAAATAAAAATCTAGAGGATGAAGTTGTGGCTCAGGTAATAGAGCACCTGTATAACAAGTATGAAGCCCTGAATTCAAACTCTAGTACCAAAAAAAAAAAAAAAAAAAAAATACAGAACCTAACAGGCACTGATTAATTCCTGAACACTTCTGAGATGGCTGCTAAGATTTGGGGGGGCTAAGGTTTTGGTTCCTGATGGACTGACTGCTAGAGCTTGTGAGCCAGTGTTCTACTTTCATACATGCTCTAAGCACTGCCTTTATATACTCATTTAGTCTCCCAAGAGGCAAGACTGTGGCTGAGTAGCTGCTGAACCACACCAGGGGTGTATTCATTAGGTGGGACATGGCCTAAGAAGTGGGAGAGCTAGGGGATTATCCTGATGTGTGTCAGCCAAACATACGCAGGAGATGACAAAGTGACATGCATAGGGAAGTAGATTCCTCCACCTCTAGGCTTCTCAATCCCTGCATGGTCACCCAACAGTAAGTCACAGAACTGAACACTTCCTAACCAAGACACAGGCACGCCTATGCCTGCTGGGTGAAGAGGCCTGCACTTCGCTTGCTGCCTGGTCAGCCGTGGTGGGGAGGGCACTCAGTCTTTCTCTTGCAGTGGGGGAGACGGGCTTACAGGTCACCACCCTGCATCTGCCACTAGCCAGAGGACTGAGGCCCACTGCGGAAGCTGAGCTTTATGAGTACAGCTTTGTTCCACCCAGTGACTAAGTCTCATCGTTCCTGGTGACCTTCAACTACAGAGGGAGTTGACATCCTGAGACTGCTATTCCTGGGGGTTTATAATTCTCCCCCTGGAGTCCAGTCTCCAAAATACCACCATGCACAAAGTAAGCAAATGCGTAAGTGGGGGGTGGGATGGAAAAACATACAACCTTATCCAGCAACTAAATCATACTAAATCTGAGGTTTAATGTTCTCAGGATCAAGGCACCATTCAACAATACTGGGTTTCTCTCGACAGTGGGCCTGGGCGAATGGGACATTGTGCCCTTGTCAACACCCTGTACAGCGGCTACGGCAAAGAGGAATAGTCCTTTCTTGCCCGATAGGAATAAACTTCTGAGGGCTTCCTAACTTTCCAACTCTCACGGCAACTGTTTGAGTTTGGCACCACTGCTTTCTAGAGGCGAGCTAACCTGCCTGAGCACACCTCCCTCCTGAGAGGTGAAAGTGGGACCTGAGTGAGGCAGGACCTCAACACTGGGATCTCTGCACGGTCCTCCCTCACCTACCAGGGCAGGGATGGTTCCAGTCTGTCTGACCCTAGCTGGCTCTTCTGATGGCAGCATAAAGGGGGTGGGGGGTGCCAGGAAAGAGAGGAGTCAGAGCAGGACGTGGAGAGGAATGGGGAACACTGGAATCATCAATAATAGTAATAATAAATGAATAAATAGTAATATAGAGCTGCATGGCTGACTCACAGCGGAGGGAAACAGAGCAGAGTCACAATGGCTGTGCTGGACTCATGAGGACATAAATAGCTACTGTGTATGTGAGAACACAAATGAGAGATTACATCACATAAACAGACTCAATTTAAAAAGCATGTGTGTCAGGGCATTGCTAGACCAGATCAAGGGCCTGAGTGAGGGGCCGCTGGCCTGGTGCATGAGGAAGGCCTGGGAATACAGGTGGGTGGCACGGGAGGAGTCGGCAGGAGAAAGGCTCTGTGATACTGTGTGAGCCCAAGCCATGAGAGGGCAGGGGATGCCCGCTGGCTCCGCAGGGCAAGATGCAGCTGAGCCTTTCAGCCGAGGTGTGGCAGGAATGAGGGCAGTGGAGTCAGGGGAGGGGCTGGAGGGGCTCACTGGAGTGGCAGAACTGTTAGGTAAGAGCAACCCAAGCACAACAGCCAGAAGGCTGAGTCTACAGAGGAGAACAATCACACACTCCAACCTGGTGCCACCGCAGGGGTAGTTTTTGGACCAACAGCATGTATATGCATCATCTCAAAATGTGTTAAAAAGCACAAAGGCACCAGTGGCTCACGCCGACAGTCCTAGCTACTTGGAGGCTGAGATCTAAAGCCAGGCGCCAGTGGCTCACGCCTGTAATCCTAACTACTCAGGAGGCTGAGATCTGAGGATCACGGTTCAAAGCCAGCCTGGGTAGGAAAGTCCATGAGACTCTTATCTCCAATGAACCACCAGAAAACCAGAAGTGGAGCTGTAGCTCAAGTGGTAGAGCGCTAGCCTTGAGCTGAAGAGCTGAGGGACAGCACCCAGGCCCAGAGTTCAAGCCAAACAACTGACAAAAAAAAAAAAAAAAAAAGAAGGCTGAGATCTGATGATCTGATGATCACAGTTCAAAACCAGAAAGAAAACCCACAAGACTCTTATCTCCAATTAGTCCCCCCCCCATCCTCTGCCAAAAATACTGAAGTGGAGCTGTGGCTCAAGGGGTAGAATGCCAGCTCAGGGACTGCATCCAGGTCACAATTTCAAATCTCAGGAATGACCCCCACCACCAAAAAAAATAAAAAATAAAAAGGTACAAAAGGGAATCCTAACCTCAGAAGACACGAATCAAAATCAAAGAAATACAGCAATGAATAAGCAATACTAAAGGATGGGACTAGTAAAACAGGAAGAAGAAAAAAGCAAGTACCACAAAAATGACAAAATGGCAGAAAGCAGGGCATATTTCTCAATAGTGATATTAAACATCAATGGGTTTGACTCTCTAATCAGAAGACATAAAGCAGCAGCCCAGACCAGAAAGTAAGAGCCAACCATTTGTGGTCTCCAAGAAACACACTTCATTATCAAAGATAAACACAAATTCCAAGTTAAGAAAAAGCCCTTCCAATCAAATGCATCCTGCAAGAAGGTAGGAACAGCCATACTGGTGTCTGATAAAACAGACTACAGGCTAAAATCAGTAAAAAGAAACAAAGAAGGTTACTTTGTTTACAGTGGTCAACATATATGTACCTACCAGTGATGCACCTAACATATGAAATACTCAGACTTAGAGGGACAGACAGACTCCAACACACGACTAGACTGTAACACCCCACTCTCCAAACAAAGATCAGCAAAGAAACCTCTGATACCATAACTCCAATGGGTTTAATAGGCATCTGCAGAACATTTCACCCAGTAGCCACATGATACACATTCTTCTCAGCAGCTCATGAAACCCTTTTCAAAACAGAACATACCCTAAGACATAAAACAAACCTAAGCAATTTTTTAAAAAATAAAAAACGCAACTCCCTATATTCTGATCACAGTGAGATTGAATTAAAATTAATCAGAAGACACAACAAAAAATACTCAAAAACATGGACTGAACATTGTTGAATAACAACACATTGAAGAAATAAAGGGAGAAATCAAAAAGTTTCCTCAAGCCAAAGAAAATGAATGCACTCCTACCAGAACCTCTGGGATATAGCAAAAAGCAGTGTTGAAAGGAAGTCATAGCTTTAAGCACCTACACAAAAAGAAGAGAGAGATATTAGCCAGGTACCAGTGGCTCATACTTGTAATCCTCGCTACTCAGGAGGCTGAGATCTGAGGATCATGGTTCAAAGTCTGGTTCTTTCAAAAAACATTGTTAAATTACCCTCTACCTATCTTGACAAAAAAAAACCCAAACCAACAAAAATCTGAAATGAAAAAAGGAATCATCATAACAAATATTAAAGATAGCAACCATAAGAGATTACTTAAAATTTTACTGAAAAACCTAGAAGAAATGGGTATGTTTCTAGAGGCATTCTACGAGGTGCCAAAGCTGAACCAGGGAGTTATGAACCACGTTAGACCCATAACAAGCAATGAGACTGGGGAATAAAGAGCCTCCCAACAGATAAACATAGACACAAAGCTCCTAAAGGATACTTGAGGGGCTGCGAGGTGGCTCAGCGGTAGAGTGCTTGCCTCGCATCCAGGAGGCCCTCAGTTAGATTCCTCAATATCACATAAGCAGAAAAAAGCCTGAAGTGGCGCTGTGGCTCAAATGGTAGGGTGCTAGCCTTGAGCTGAAGAGCTGAGGGACAGCGCCCAGGCCCAGAGTTCAGTACCCATGACAAACAACAACAAAAATACTTGATAACTGAAGTCAACATCTAATCAAAAAAAAAAAATCATTCACTACAATCAAGTCAATTTCATCCTGGAGATGTAAGGTTGGTTCAATAATCATAAATTAATAAATGTAATACATCACATCAATAGAGCCAATGACATCTCGATAGATACAAAAAAGTCTTTGACAAAATCCAATATCCATTTATGATAAAAGGCCCGGAGGAGGTAGAAACAGAAGGAACACATCTCAAAATTATAAAGGCTATTTGTGACAAACTTCATACTAGTATACCAACATCATACTAAATGGTGAAAAATTAAAACCATTTCCTCTAAACTCAGGAACAAGACAAGGATGTCTACTCTCTCCATTTGTTTCCAATATATTCCTGGGATTCGTAGCCTGAGCAATAAGAGAAGGGGATGCAAATCAGGAAAGAAGTCAAACTGCATGGCGCTGGTGGCTCATGCCTGTCATCCTGGTCACTCAGGAGGCTGAGATCTGAGGATTGTGGTTTGAAGTCAGCCCAGGCAGGAAAGTCTGTAAGACTCTTATCTCCACTAACCACCCAAAAAAGCCAGAAATGGAGCTATAGCCCAAGTAGTAGAGTGCTAGCCTTGAGAGCACAAAGAGCTTAGGACCGCTACACATGCATGCACACGCAACACACACACACACACACACACACACACAGAGTTACAATCAGCTCTATTTGCAGATGATATGATCTTACTAGTAAAGGAGCCTGAAGACTGCCTAGAATTGATCCATAAATATGGCAAAGTATCAGGGTACAAATTAACCCACAAAAATCAGTAGCTTTAGCCGGGCGCTGGTGGCTCACGCCTGTCATCCCAGCTACTCAGGAGGCTGAGATCTGAGGATCACAGTTCAAAGCCAGCCCGGGCAGGAAAGTCTGTGAGACTCTCATCTCCAATAAACCACTAGAAAACAGGAAGTGGCACTGTGGCTCAAGCGGTAGAGCACTCACCATGAGCTGAAGAGCTGAGGGACAGCGCCCAGGCCCAGAGTTCAAGCCCGACGACCGACCAAAAAAAAAAAAAAAAAAAGTAGCTTTTCTGTATACCAATACTGAAAATCGGGGAAACAATTCCATTTAAAATAGCTTTAAAAAGAGAGAGAGAAAGCTAGTAAAGGACCTCTACAACAAAAACTATTAAACTCTGAAGAAAGAAACCAAGGAAGACACCATAAGCAAAAAGACTTCCCATGTTTATGAATGGGCAGAATTAAGATCATGAAAATGGACATAGTGCCAAAGGCAATCTACAAATTCAATGCAATATTCAAAGTCTCAATGTCATTCTTCACCAAGATAGAACAATCCAAAAATTCATATAGAACCACAAAGAGCCCTGAAAAGCCAAAGCAAATCTAGACCAAAACAAACAGAAACAATTCCAGATCTCAGACTTTATTATAAAGCTATAATTTAAAAAACCAAAACAGGTTGGTACTAGCACAAAGAGGGGGCTGAAGACCAATAGAATAGACTGGAAAATCCAGAAACAAACACATACATTTAAAGCCATGTGACATCTGACAGGGAAGCCAAATGTATTTATTGGCAAAAAGACAGGTTTTTCAACGAATAGTGTTGAGAAAACTGGACAACCACATTTTGAAGGCTGAATTCAGACCCTGTCTTCTTGCACTATTATCAACTCAAAATGGATCATAGACCGCAGTGTCAAGCCTAAAATGCTGCAGCACTACAGGAAGGAACGGGAGAAACATACTGGCATGGGCAGAACGTCTTGAGAATTCCAGGGGCTTAACAAATTGCAGGGTCAACAAATGGGATTACATCCAACTAAAAAGTTTCTGCACATGGGGCTGGGAAGGTGGCTCAGTGGTAGAGCGCTTGCCTTGCATGCATGAGGCCCTGGGTTCGATTCCTCAGCACCCCATAAGCAAAAAGAAAAAAACCAGAAGTGGCGCTGTGGCTCAAGTGGTAGAGCGCTAGCCTTGAACTGAAGAGCTGAGGGACAGCGCCCAGGCCCAGAGTTCAGGCCCCAAGACCGACAATAACAAAAAAGAAGCTGAAACATGTTGGAGGGGGTAACGAAGAGGGAGCACCCAAATGAACGTGAGCACAGCCAGTCATTGTACTCATTGCGTATGACATCAGGATGGAACTACGTAATCTGAGGGTAGGGATGGGGTGGGGAAAACAGGACAATCACAGAAGGGGTGACACTTACCAAGGTGTGTTGTACTCATACCTGACCTCCGAAACTGAAACCCCTTTATACAACTACTTAAAGCACCCTTGGTGTCTCTGCCCCACTCACGTCCTTAATTAGATCTACACTTAACAAGGAGAGAAGTTTAGAAACGTTGGTCATAAAATAGCTATGAAGATTTTTTTCCTAAAATAATGCCTTCAGATCCCTCCCTTGAAGATAGCATTCAGTAATGTATTTGTCTAGCTTAATTTTGTATTTGATGGATCACGGTCTTAGTATCACTGGTATTCAAAAGAGTTCAACAGCTGAATTCAAAATTAGACCCGCCTTCTAAAATACATAAGGGAGATATGGATGTCTGATCCCAAGGGCAGAGACAGCTCCCAGTTTGGCATTCTCTGGTCCAGCTGTTGAGTAGAGAAAATTTAGATTACAATAAGGGACAAAAAAATGCTCCCAATGCAGATTCCTTGCATTGCACATCTTTGGAGAACAAGTGGACATTCTTGCAGAGTACCAGAATAGGAGACTATCTGTCTGTCCTCAGTCTGGCAGCTGGCTTAATTCTGAAAGCCAAGGTATTATGAAGAATTTTGTTACACTTAGTTTTATTCTAGAGAAGTTATAAACCAGAGCTCTACAAATCTCTCAGGTGTGACTATCTTTGTTCTTTTCTTTTTAAATGTTTCCTAATTTATCACCAAAAATATAAAAACCACAAACTATTTTAATAATGGGGGAAATACTGGATTGTCATTTACATTTAACTGTATTAGGAAAATTAAACCTGTATAAAAATGTCTCAATGAAGCCCATTAATTATACATTTGATATGAAAGATTTTTTAAGAAGAGGAAAATCAAAACAATGCTACCCTTTCTGGGCAGTGTTTTCTCTCCTTCAGTAGTATATGCATTTGTTGAGATGGAAGCAGAGACATGGGCTTGGACTCCTGGAGACCTGTGAGATTGGAATTTCAAACATGTCCTCCACCGTTCCCTTTCTTTACTATCTCATCCACCCTCTCATGTTTTATCCCACAGATTTACAACAACTTACAAAAATAATCAAGACACATACAAATTAAAAGAAAAATGAGAAATATAGGTAGGTATGTAAAATATGTCGGACTGACCTGTAATCATGTCAACCACTGGATCATGGGGTTTGGGTTTTTAGTGGGGTTTGTTTTTGGTTTTGTTGTTTTCAGGTTTTTCTTACGCACTACCAAAGGGAATCCAGGTTAGCCCAATGAGCTCCCATTCCATAGCTTAGCACGCTCCTTCCCCTCTCCACCGCTTGGCAACACTAGGCCATGTAGTAAAAGGCAGTAAATAATCAGCCTCCAACCCCTACCTTGGGATGGCACTCCTCTGGGGCAGCTACCACCATAGAAGGCAGCAAGAGCCCCTTAGAGTGACCTTCAGGTCTGGGCAGCTGCAGGACCCTTATCTACTTGGGCAGCAGCCATAAATCTAGTCCACCATGATGAAGCCCCTGGCCCACACGTCCACACCAGGGTCTCTGCCTCCCAGCCCCTTCTAGCCCCTCCTAGCCCTCCTAGGTTACATAGGTCACTCCAGACAATAGCCGGTGCACTTCTTCTCACTTCTGCCTTGTGAGAAGCCCCTTTCACAGCAATAAACGTTTCTTTGTTCTCTATACGTGATGTCTGCGTGGTTCTCTGGCAAAGTCTAAAATACTCTAACAGTATCTATATTCCAGACCATAGAATCAAAACAAACTCATCAGTTTGAGATGCTGCTTTTCTGAACACGAGAGTCAAGGAAGGAAATTCTAAATGGAAACAAGAGGTTCTTTGTTTAAAAGAGGAAGGGGAAGAGGAGAGAGGGAGGGAAGGAGGGGGAAGGGAAGGCAGGGAAGGAAGGGGGGGAGGAGAGAAGGGGGAAGGAAGAGGAAGAAGAGATTCTTCCAAAAGATTCATACTCTGTAATAACTGTTCTGACAGAGCCTATGACCTACTTTTTACGCAGCCCCTTAACATGGCTGGGGACCTCATACCAAAGGACAAGTCTGAGTGGATTCTGCAGTGGGGTTGCTGCCTGGCTTCGTCCGTAAGTTTCCCAGGCTGACAGTACCCACAGGCCGCCTCCCATCCTGGGCCTCTAGGAAGGGCCGTGAGGCCTGCTGGTTGGGATTACTGTGTGTGCTAGGGAACAGAGGAGCTCTGCCCCGAGCAGGCCAGTCAGGAAGTCTGGGCTCCGGCTCTTCCCACCCAGGGTAGCTGCAAGTGCCGGGTGCTGTGAGCAGCTCAGGGCATGCTCAGGAAAAGCAGGGTGGCTCCACCGGGAGTCACGGCCAGTGGAAGGAGCGGGCTATGCCTGAGGATTCCAAGTCACAACCTGCAAGGGCGAGCACTTCGTGCCTGAAGGACGAGCTCCTTTTAAGGAGCTAAAAGGGCCACCTAGGAAGCCTCGCTGCCTTCCCAGCCTGGCAAAGGAGCTAACTGAGCCCGTGTGACTCGGAGACCCAGAAGTGTGTCAGCCCGTGTCCACCCGCCCCGCCCCCTTCCTCTTGGCTTTGTCCTCCTTTCTGAATCTTATTACATGGCTCATTACAGTTGGTCTTATGTCAGAAGGCAAGGGCTGCCGGAAGAATCCTTATGGGGTGGAAACGTGGGCAGTGTGGGGAAGAATGAGCCACCCTTGGTATTGGTTCTGAACAACAGAGTGGAGGCAGGGTGGCAGGGGAGGGGCTCAATCATGTTCTTTTACTGAAAACTAGAGGTGGTGGGTGAACACATGAAAGGAGATAAGACAGAAATGTTAAGAAGGCACACTTGCCCACTGGGGTCTGACCTAGAACCTCTCCCAAGGGCACAGAGTACAGGGAGGGCTGGCAGGAATTAAGTGGGGCTTGGTCTGTAAATGCTGTAAAACACCTCCGAATGGAGGACAGCTGAGATAAGTGACTGCTAATCCCCGGGGTGGGGGAGGAGGCTGGCCGGCATCCTGGCCGCTCCCAAGCAGATGGTGGCTGGAGCAGGCCTCCCGGAGGCAAGGGCAGGGGAACAGGCTGGCCTTCTGCTCCTTCAGCTCGCCCAGCACCGCTCCCTCTGGGCTGGCCCTGCACTGAAGAGCCTCTCTCAGCCTCCCTGGCCCTCCAGCACCCTGGGGACCCTAGCAACCCACGGGGCCCACCGGCCTTGCTGTCCCGGGGAGGGGGAGGGGGAGGGGGGGATGGCGGGGGCTCCAGGTCAGCTAACCTGATCCTGCCAGCCTGGGCCATACCCAGCAAAGACCTGGGGCTTGGAGGCTGCAGAGGAGCAGCCAGGCCAGGTCTGGGGAAGAGCGATGAGGGCTCATCTGAAACACAGATTCACTCTTGCCAACAGGAACCAGGGAATCCCAACTTGAAATAAGCAGCGCGGAAGCTTGCTTCTTTGAAGCAGCAGTCCAATGAGGCAGAAGGTGAGCTTTACCACTCGCTCTTCTGTATGACCTCAGGCAAAACAGGCTCAGTGATTCCTAGGATATTGACCCTTCTCGTCTCTCAAAGGGTAGAGCTCAAGTCATTTCTGGATATGGAAATCATTTTAGTCACAGCATGTAAGGCCCCACAACTGGACCCCTCCCCCCCAAAAAAAAGATTACTTGAGCCAGTGCCTAGCTACTCAGAAGGCTGAGATCTGAGAATCACAGTTTGAAACCTGCAAGACTCTTATCTCCAATTAATCAGCAAAAACAGTTGGAAGGGCTGCTGTGGCTCAAGTGGTAGAGCATTAGCCTTGAGCAAAAGAAGCTCAGAGACAGCATCCAAGCTTTGAGTTCAAGCCCCAGGACCATCACAAATAAATAACTTGAGATTGCACCACATTGTAAATGTTTTTAACACTACTAAGCTGCACACTGGCTGAAATAGTAAGTTTGATGATACACATATTCTATATTCTACCAGTTTTTTTAAAAAAGACATCCAGAATCCTCCAGACAGAAGTCACTGCGGTATCTCACAATGAGACAAACAAGCTCAATTTTCAATTTAAAAAGGACTCTGAAATTTTGTGTTAGATGAAAGGCAGTCATGAATCCTTTTCCACTGACTTATGTACATAATACTTACATAATAATTATGTCATATATGCTTATATGTATCATATAGTGATATGTATATATAAATATATAAACTAGGGTCAAACTTTTTAATATGTGAAAATTGAGCAGAACCAAATATTGAACAATTAATTATAAGTCTTTAAGGATGAGACCCCCTAAAAGCGCAGGAAACGAAAGTAGACAACTGGGATTGATTACATCATGAAACAAAAAAGCAATCAAGAGAATGAAGAGAATTCCAGACTGGAAGAAGATATTTGCAAACTACACATCTGTTAAAGAGATTCATATCCAAAATATGTAAGGATTGAAAGAGCTCTAGTAGAGAGAAAGTTCATGGCAATTCATCTAAATAAACATCTCTAATCAGAAAAATGCAGACTAAACACCCAGCAGGATGTGACTTTATATTAAGAATGACCACCATCACCTACCATAATCCCAGTGCTCAGGAGGCTGAGGTCTGAGGACCACAGTGCCAGGCCAGCTGGAGCAGGAAAGAATGTGTGAGTTTTATCTCTCCAATTAAGCACCCAAAAAGTGCAAGTGGAACTGTGGCTCAAGTGGTAGAACACTAGCCTGGAGCACAAAAACTCAGGGATGGAGTTCAAGTCCTGAGTTCAAACCCCAGGACTGACTCACACACTCACACACAGAATGGCTACAACCAAAAGGGCAAAAGACAAAAGCGCCTGCTGGCAAAGATGTGGAGACAAGGGAACCCTGGCACACCCCAAATTAGCAATTAAGGAAAACAACATGGAGGTTCTTCAAAAATTTTAAAATACGGCGACCACATGATCTAGAAATCCCACTACTATATAAAGGAAATGACACTAGTCTGTCAGAGATATTTGCACTTGCATATTACAACATCCACAACAGCCAAGAAATGGAACCACCAAAGCATCCATCAACTGAAGGATAAGGAAAATGCAGAGCACACAACCAGAGAAAAGGAATTTTGTCCCCTGGACACTAGCAACACCAAGGCTGGAGCTGGAGATCACTGTGTCAGAAGTAAACCAGGCACATGAGGACAAAAAGCCATCTGACCTCATTCCGTCAGGGGACATAAAAGTTAATCTTATAGGAATTGAAAAATGGTTGTTGCCAGAGACTAGTGTGGCAGGAAGGGATGGATGGGGGGAGGTTGATCAGCGGACACAAAGTTACAGCTAGATGGGTATAAGGAGTTCCCGTGTGTTGTTGCATAGTAGGTGACATTAGTTAACAATACTGTATTGTACACATTAACAAGCTAGAAGAAAGGATCTTGAGTACTTTAACCACAAGTCTTTTTAAAAAGTATTCTTTTTTTCTTTGGGTGGTGGGGCTTGAACTCAGGGCCTGGGCATGGTCCCTGAGCTTTTGGGCTCAAGGCTAGCACTCTATCACTTTGAATCACAGCACCACTTCCAGTTTTCTGGTGGTGAAATAGAGATTAAGATCAATCCCCCTGCCTGGGCTGGATTTGAACCATGATCCTCAGATTTCAGCCTCCTGAGCAGCTAGTATTCCAGGCGTGAGCCACCAGTACTGGGCTAAAGTATTCTTTTTTATGATAAAAATGATTGTGAATAACAAAGAGGAGGCAACAATGCTTGATAAGAAATGTATCATTATCTTGCCCATGTAATTGTAACTCCTCTGTACGGTAGTCTCACAATAAAAATATAAAAAAAATGATTATGAAAAGGCCTTCTTGTTTTAAAATGAATTGAATGCAAACTGTGAAACATTTTTAAAGTCTCACAAAACTGGCCCTTCACCAATCTACTATTCCCCAGTAGGATCCATAATCCTGGGGTGGGTGAACTGGAACTGATCTGAGCCTTGAAGTCCTGCTAAGGACTCAGGTCCAATACAATGGTGTTCTTCTTCTGGGAACCTTTCCATCCATGGCAGTGACCAGGGGAATCTCTCCCGAGACCCTGTCAAACAGAACTTCCTCTCACACAAATGCTCATCAGCTTCAGTTTTACTCTACTTACCAATGCTTTCTCTGAATCTTTAGCCACCCTCTTTTGTGAAGATTCCAGAAATGGTGCCTTTCCCTGCCCAGCACATGCCTCTGATATCTACTTACAGGGAAGACTAGCCCTTCTCTGCACTGTTATCAGAGTCTTTGAGACTGGCTTACTTCAAGTTCCACAATCAATGAGACACTGCTAAATACAGTGCTAAATCCCCATTCTTCAAAAGAGAGCTGCTAAGCCAGCCCTGGTGGCTTACACCTGTAATTCTAGCTAGCTACTCAGGAGGCTAAGATCTGAGGATCATGGTTCAAGGCCAGCAGACAGTAAAATTTAAGAGATTCATCTCCAATCAAATACCAAAAAAGCCTGAAGTGGAGCTATGGTTCAGGTGATAGAGTACTAGCCCTGGAAAAAGCTGAGGCACAGTGCCCAGGCACTGAGTTCAAGCCTCAGGATTAGTACAACATCAAGAGAGAGAGAGGGAGAGAGGGGGGTAGGGAAGAGGGAAGGGGAAAGAGAGGGGAGAGGAAAGAGGAAAGGTGGGAGGGAGGGGGATAGAGAAGAAGGGGACAGATAGGGTAAGGGGAGAGATGGGGAGAGAGGAAGAGAGGAGCAGAGGGAGAGAGGAAGAGAGAAGCAGAAGGAGAAAGGAGAAGAAAGAGGGAGAGGTTGAAGGGGGGGAGAAGGGGAGGAGGAGAGAAGCGCTGCTATTGTTTACAAAAATGTTACTTAATTCAAATAGGTCAAATTCACTTTGAGTCTTCTATATAATATATAATTTGTTATTAATAAATACTCAATAGCAGTGTAAGGAAAGACTTATTGTGAAAACAATTTTAAAAACCCTTAAATGGTTTTTAAAATGAAGAGGAGACAAGAAAGACTAGAGGAAGGTAAATTAGATCCTGGCTCTCTATATGCATACAGAGAAATGTCACAATGAAAACAGTTTTGTGCAATTGATATATACTAATAAAAAGAAACAAACAAGTTACTGTGTCCTTCACAGAGGGTAAAGTCGGGGCTCAGCACAGTGAAGACTCAGGCAATGAGTGATGGGCATGGGACTTGCCTGGCCACCAGGCTCACCTCTCTTTCCTTCGCTTCTTCGGTGTCTATGCAGGCTGAGGCAGCCCTGCTCTCTCTAAAACACCAGTTGTGCAGTGGGCCTGACTCCAGCTAAGACTCCCACCTGGCTCCACCCCTAGCTGTCCCCAAGGCTTCTCCCCCAGACCAACCCAAACATGGTTGGGAAGTTCTGAGCAGAGGCCCAGGACAAGTATCTAATCAGCGGCCTCCTCAGCATATCAATCCCAGACCACTCTAGAGAGGGTGCCTGTGCCCAGTGCTCTATTTTTATCTGGTGTGAACTGGAGGAAAGGCATCAGCATCCAAAGTCCAAGCAGCATCAAGAGCTGAGCAAACAGGGCAGCCCAGGGCAAACCAGAGGCGGTGTCCTTCGAATGTCTCCCTCTCCTCCCCCTTGCCTCCTTTCTTGCTACATTTCTCTTTCTTACAAGTCCTGGGAACTTTCTGAACCGGTTTCCCACCAAGAAGATGTCAGCCATTTATACCAGCTTCTCATGTGTTTACAGACTAGTAGAACAGGCAGTTGCTGGAGGGGAGGTTGGTCATGGGTTGAGGCTCCAGTTCTAACCCCCGACCCCCTTGGCTGTGAGGACACTGCCTACCCACAGGCTGCACGTTCCCTGGTGAGGGGTCATCTGCCCTTAGGGTTTCCTTTGCTGTTATCTCTAACGTTGCCAGGAGCTTTTGCTTTTTCAGTCTTGGTACGGCTGGAATGAAGACTCTGGTCCCCAGTTTGAGACATTTAAGACAAGCAACAGTGGCCCACACCTGTCATCCTGGCCACTCAAGAGGCTGAGATCTGGGGATCAAGGTTCAAAGCCAGCCTGGCAATAAAGCCTTTGAGACTCTTCTCTCCAATTAACCACCAAAAACAAAAAGCCCACAGTGGAGTTGTGGCCCAAGTGGTAGGGCTCTGCCCTTGGGCAAAAACAGCTCAGAGACAGTGCCTGAGCTTGAAGAGTTCAAGCCCCAGGACCAGCACACCAAAAAAGGAGGTTCAGTGACCGCCAGCGAGTGGCCCCGGGCGTCTGGCGCAGGTGGGGGCACCGGCCTGGGCGCCAGGGCACCCTGTGCGGCTCAAGTCTGGAGCCCGAGCTCGAGCAGCGCTTCCGAGTGCCCGGCTGGCCCCTGGAGGGCGCGGCAGGCCCCTGGGCCGGACCCTGACCCACGGCCCCCGCAGGAAGCGGGGCGGCCAGGGGCCCGGGCGGGCGGGCAGGGCTCTGCGGCTCCGGCCCGCGGCGCCCCGCGGTCCCCGCCGTCCGGCCCAGCTGTCGGGACCCCGGGCTGGAGGGAGGCCGGGCGCCAAGCCTCCCCCGCGGCCCCACCCCGGGAGCCGCCCCGCCCCCGCCCTCCACCTGCCCGCCCGGCGGCCCCCTCCCCTTCCTTACATGGCCCGCCAGCCCCGCCGGTCCCCTCCCGGCCCTCGGCTCCATGAATGGCCTCGGCGGGGCCCGGAGGGCGCCAAGGCGACCAAATAAGGCAAGGCAAGGCGCGGGCCCCCACCCCTGCCCCAGCTGCCCGGCCGGCCCGGCGGCGGCGGGTATAAAGCTGCGCCGGCGCGGCCGCCACGCAGCGCCGCCCGCCCAGCCCCGCCGCCCGCGCACGGTGAGTGACCCCGGCCCGCGCCCCGACCCCGGACCCGGACCCGCGCCCCGACCCCGGCCGGGACCCCGGCCCCGCGTCCTGACCCCGGCCCCGGCCCGACCCTGCGCCCCTGACCCCGGCCCCGCGCCCTAGCCCCGGCCCGATCCTGCGCCCCTGACCCCGACCCCGCGCCCCGACCCTGGCCCCGGCCCGATCCTGCGCCCCTGACCCCGGCCCCGCGCCCTAACCCTGGCCCCGCGCCCCGGCCCCGCGCCCTGACCCCGGCCCGGACCCCGGACCCTAACCCCAGCCCCGGCCCAGACCCGACCCCGTGCCCCGACCCTGGCCCCAGCCCGACCCTGCGCCCCTGACCCCGGCCCCACGCCCTGACCCCGGCCCAGCCCCACGCCCCGACCCCGGCCCGACCCTGCGCCCCTGACCCCGGCTCCGCGCCCTGACCCCGGCCCAGCCCCACGCCCCGACCCCGACCCCGGCCCCAGCCCGGCCCCACGCCCCGACCCCGCGCCCTGACCATGCGCCCCTGACCCCGGCCCCTGACCCCGACCCCGGTCCCGCGCCCTGACGCCGGCCCCGCGCCCTGACCCTGCGCCCCTGACCCCGGCCCCAGCCGTGGCTAGCGGCCGCGCAAACTTGTGTCAGAGGCCGCGGCCCGGGGCGTGCGGGCGTCCAGGCGGCGCTGGGGCCGCACCCACCCCACCCGGCCCGCCGCCGGCGGCCCCTCCTCACGGCGCCCGCCTCTCCTCAGCCCGCAGACCCCGCAGCACTGAGCCACGATGTGCGACGACGAGGAGACCACCGCCTTGGTGTGCGACAACGGCTCCGGGCTGGTGAAGGCCGGCTTCGCGGGCGACGACGCCCCCCGCGCCGTCTTCCCGTCCATCGTCGGCCGCCCGCGGCACCAGGTGCGCGCCTCGCGCTTCCCGCCCGCTCCGCCGGAGCCCACCTGCGCGCCGCACGCCCCTTCCGGTCGCTCGCACCTGCGAGCCACGCCCCTTCCGGCCGCTCGCACCTGCACGCCTCCCTCGTGCTGTGCCCACACGCGCGGCCCGCCCCTTCCGCACCTGCGCGCTCCGCCCACGTGGACACACCCCCGCCCCCGCCACGCCCCCGCCGCCCGCTGGTGCATGCGCGCTTGTCCCCCATCGCCACCCCGGAGTCCACAGATGTAGCCCGGGGCGGGGCGGGGCGGAGCGCGGCGGGGACGCGCCCGGGCCGGGTCCTACCCGCCGCCACCGCCACCGCGCAGGGAGAAAGCAGGTAGACATCCGTTGGTCGGCCCGGGTAGAAAGCGTGACGTTCTCTCCTCTTCTCCCAGGGCGTCATGGTGGGCATGGGGCAGAAGGACTCCTACGTGGGCGACGAGGCCCAGAGCAAGAGGGGCATCCTGACGCTGAAGTACCCGATCGAGCACGGCATCATCACCAACTGGGACGACATGGAGAAGATCTGGCACCACACCTTCTACAACGAGCTGCGCGTGGCGCCCGAGGAGCACCCGACGCTGCTCACCGAGGCCCCGCTGAACCCCAAGGCCAACCGCGAGAAGATGACCCAGATCATGTTCGAGACCTTCAACGTGCCCGCCATGTACGTGGCCATCCAGGCCGTGCTGTCGCTGTACGCCTCGGGCCGCACCACAGGTGAGCCCAGGCCGGTCGCATCCTCGGGTCACGGGTCAGGGGTCACGGGCTGGGCCCTGGGGTCACGTTCCAACGTGGAGAGCGGAGGGGGAGAGGTGTCAGGGGCTCGGGGCAGCTCGGAGCCTGCGGAGTTGGAGCTTCCCCTTATTTAAGGTGCAGGGTGCCGCACGGAGGCGGAGACCATGCCACAGTAGATTGTCACAGCCCCCAGTGTGTGTGCATATCATGCAAGCATGTCAGACAGGCACACACATGTTTACAGGCCTGCATCCTAAGCACGCGCCAGTTAGATTGGAAAAAACATGCCCGGATGCTTCCATGACGGGCTAATGGCTGGTAAGGGAAATGGTCATTTGAACATCTCCTTGGGAAACGTTTCTACAGTGGTTTTAAAAAAGATGAACGGCCATTGCCTTCAGACTAACTTATCCACGCATTACGGGCCTTCTTGTTCTTGCCTGTAATGGAGATAATTTTGTCTGAACCCATTCCCAGTCTTTCTCTCAGCCAAGACCTAGAGCAAGTTTGTGGCTGGGCAGAGCAGCGGTCCCCAGGCCTGACCCTGCTCTGGTCACCTTCCCCTCGCAGGCATTGTTCTGGACTCTGGGGACGGTGTGACTCACAATGTCCCCATCTATGAGGGCTACGCTCTGCCCCACGCCATCATGCGTCTGGACTTGGCCGGGCGGGATCTCACTGACTACCTCATGAAGATCCTCACCGAGCGCGGCTACTCCTTTGTCACCACTGGTGAGTGAGTGTGTGTCTGTGTGTCTGTCTCCTTCTCCACAACTGACTTCCACCTTGGGAGCTTGACCGTCCTGTATTTGCGCAGCTGAACGTGAGATCGTACGTGACATCAAGGAGAAGCTGTGCTACGTGGCCCTGGATTTTGAGAATGAGATGGCCACCGCCGCCTCCTCCTCCTCCCTGGAGAAGAGCTACGAGCTGCCTGACGGCCAAGTCATCACTATTGGCAACGAGCGCTTCCGCTGCCCTGAGACGCTCTTCCAGCCCTCCTTCATTGGTGAGTTCCAGCTTTCCCTGGAAATCTCGGGGTCTTGCAGAGTGAAGTCCATAATTAGGAGTGAGTCAGTTACAGCATGGAGCCCCCCACGGCTCGGCCTCAAGTCCCCACGGGTCATTAGACAGAAAGCGTTGTGCTGTAACACTATAATCTAGGGCATGCTGAATTCATCTCCCAGCAAAAGAGGCTGTTTGGCAGCAACTGAATCTCACACATGCAGGAAGCCAGCGGCCTCTCCTCCACTAGTGCCATTAGCAAGAAGCTGGGCTTTCCTTTAAGTTTCCTAAGTAATTTCAGAAGCTTGCCTCTTGATATGAGGCCATAAATTTAAAACACACACACACATCGGATGGTGGCAGGTCTGCTGCAAACAGGTGCTCAGCACAGTTGTCTGTTTCTTGGCAGTTGTGGGTGGATTGTCTGTCAGCACTTTTTAAGAGACACCTGCTCCCTCCTGTTTGCTGTGGGGTACCTTATGATGGCCATATGTTTTCCAGACAAATGGTGGCAGCTCACCAATTTAGAAGAATCCTGTCTCTTCCTTCCACCCTGGCCTGAACGGGCCAATGTTTAAAATCTTGCTTCCAGGCATGGAGTCGGCCGGCATCCACGAGACGACTTACAACAGCATCATGAAATGCGACATTGACATCCGCAAGGACCTGTACGCCAACAACGTGCTGTCTGGGGGTACCACCATGTACCCCGGGATCGCTGACCGCATGCAGAAGGAGATCACCGCGCTGGCCCCCAGCACCATGAAGATCAAGGTAGAGGGCCTCCGTGGAGAGCCTCCCCTCCCTCCGCTCCCCTCACAGCAGCTGCCTGTCCAACCCACCCTACCGCCTAGCTTTTCTACAACAATTTTGAATTTTCTTTTAACTTGGGAGTTTTAAGATACTTTCAAACAGTGAATAAGAATGGATATTTGTGTAGGGGGCAGGGGATGGGAAACTCCGTCATAAGAACATATTAGACACTCCTAACTTTCCCTGCTATCCTTCCCCGGCCTTTCAGCAAGTTGATATTTTACACGCTAATTGAGAAAAGTGGGGGAATTCTAGAAGACAGCTCGCAGCTCCTGATTGGCCGTCCTGATGGTATGAAGCTTCCAGTAAGCACCTTGTTCCTTGGCAGGGAGAATTCACTCTTGTTTTCCTTCTGCAGATCATCGCTCCCCCCGAGCGTAAGTACTCTGTGTGGATCGGCGGCTCCATCCTGGCCTCCCTGTCCACCTTCCAGCAGATGTGGATCAGCAAGCAGGAGTACGATGAGGCGGGGCCCTCCATCGTCCACCGCAAGTGCTTCTAAAGCGCCCTCTCTTAGTCTGCCTTCTGTCCAGGATGATGAATCAGCTTCAAGCCATCCCCCCCATCTCTCAATCATTGTACAGTTTGTTTACACACGTGCAACTTGTTCATGCTTACGATATTTATTGCTTTATAAATAAACCAGACAGGACTTGCAACCTACAAAAGTCTCTCTCGTTTTTGTTTTTTCTTGGAGAGGGGATACGTACATTACGTACATGAGGGGGCAGGTGTGTGACATCCTGAGCATAATGAAATTCCACTAGCATAATGACACTGACTTTTGTGTATGTGTGTACGTGTGTGTGTGTACTGAGGATCAGACCCCAGGGACTCACGCAGAGTAGAGAAGTGCGCTACCACTGCGTTACTTTGATAGCCCTTGGTGTTTTTGAATCTTGCCATGTTGCTCAGGCTGGCCTTGAATGTGCTCTGTACCTCAGCTCCATCCTCCTTGGTGCTTACCCTCCTCAGTGCTGAGATCAGAGGTACGTACACACCACCACATCCAGCCACGATACTAAATTCTGATTTTTGTTTTGGGACAGAACTAGAAATACATTTGGTTCCTTGTGAGTAGATTGGCTCCATGAAGGCTAGACACACAAATGGGTGGGACAGTTCTCTGGGATCAGCTGCTATGGCTGACACAAAGAGTATTTAGGATGGAAAAAAATCCACATGATGAGAAGGTCCAAGAGTATTTAAAGATCAATTCGCTTATCCTTATCTCTTCAGACTTAGCAGTTGTGTGTTTTGAACTCAGAGCCTTGAGCTCAGGCCAGTGAGTGGTCACTTGAGTCACACCCCCTACCCTTTGTGTTTTTGAGACATTGTCTCACTTCCTCCAGCCTCAGCTTCATGAATGCTGGGATCATAGGCAGGTACCACTAGGCCTGGCTTTGGGACAGAGTTTTTTAACCTCTATTTCTTTGTAAACTTGGTTTGAGTGAAGCAAAGGCTAGGATGTCCTTGGAAAGAGGCAAAAAAAAAAAAAAAAAGAAGCCTTGCATTTTCTTTACTGCACTGTGTTGGTACTGTCTGCAAAGCATGCTGGGAGCCGGGATGTGAGCAGGATCTGAAAGAGTCAAATATGAAGGCAGCACTCAAGGCTCAGTCAGGCCTTTCCGAACTAAGCTTTGTTAGTATTATAATTATGATCCCATACACCTAGCCAGCCTTGAAGGTTGACGCTATTAATGACTGTAAGAGGACATACATTTGGCAAAGTTATTTAAGCTTTGTGTTTAAAAACAAAACAACAACAAAACCACAGAATCTGTCATCCTAGCTTCTCAGGAGGCTGAGATCTGATGATCATAGTTTGAAGCTAACCAGGGCAGGGAAGTTAATGAGTCTCTTTTCTCCAATTAACCACCAAAAGGTAGGGTAGAGACCTAACCTTGAGCACAAAAGCTCAGGGACAGTGTCCAGGCCTGGGGTTAAAGCCCCAAGACTGGCACATATGTGTGTGTGCATGCATGTGTGTGCACACACATGCACACCAAGAAGCCTTAACTTCCTTTAGACACATATACCTAGCATACAAAGGAGCAAACAACAAGGTATGGTGGCTCTAGGTGGCTCTAGGCCATTCAAAAGACTGACATTTAGATAAACTTGACTTAGTTAAGTCCTGAGATCAATATTACACAATTACTTTGACAAATCATATTTTTAAGCCAATTATTTGTAAATGTTACCAAGAGCAGAAACCACCTTCTCAAAACAGCTTGATTTTCACAGAGGTTTGGATGTTCCTTTCACACCAGTGTATTCACCTTGACCTTAGAAAAACCTTTGGACAAGCTTTTAATTTACAACCAACCGAAACAACGTGTTTGTTATGACTCATAAGTTGTAAAATAATTAAATTACAATGAAACAGATTATAATCATTTGTCTAAATATCCAAATTTTAAGAATCCTTCTGAAGCCGGGCACTGGTGGCTCACGCCTGTAATCCTAGCTACTCAGGAGGCTGAGATCTGAGGATTGCAGTTCAAAGCCAGCCCGGGCAGGAGAGACCATGAGACTCCTATCTCCAATAAACCACCAGAAAACCAGAGGTGGCGCTGTAGCTCAAGTGGTAGAGCGCTCGCCTTGAGCTGAAGAGCTGAGGGACAGCGCCCAGGCTCAGAGTTCAAGCCCCACGACCGACCCCCCCAAAAAAAAAGAAAAAAAAAGAATCCTTCTGAGTTTAGAACCACCCCCTTTCCTTTACTTTGAAACAGTTACAAAAACCAGTGACCAAGTGATGCTGTAGATCAAGTGGTAGAGCGCTCGCCTTGAGCTGAAGAGCTGAGGGACAGCGCCCAGGCCCAGAGTTCAAGCCCCATGACCGACAAAAAAAAAAAAAAAGAAAAGAAAACCAGTGACCAAACTTTTACTTATTAACAACAATGGACCTCCCTAAAGGTGTTCACACACAAGAGTACACAACCTTTGAAGAGCAAGATAAGAGATTTGCCTGGAAGTTAATCAGCCACACAAAGATGAATGAAAGCCTTTTCAAGCCCTCAGGGCACAGCTCACAGTAGCAGAGTCTGTGCAGAGTTCAAGCAGTTAAACGAGGAGGGGCGCTCCATGCCTTAGAAACAGGATCCACTGCCTATTGCAGTGCTTTTCTTATTTTTTTAATTTTACGTAGACTGCATTCCCCCTTATATATGTATGCACCTGGAGGCAACCTCCCTAGACACAGTCACCAGCTAGGTTCTGTTAGTGATAGAAAGGCTGGTCCTACGAGATGGGAGAAAGCACATGGCGGTGATAGAAAGACAAACGCCCTGCATACAGTGGCCAGAAACCTGTCCATCCCACAGGCCCAGGTGGTGCCAGAGAGACCTGCAGACCTGCACCCGCCGGCCTCGGATCTCGGATCTCGTAAAGGCATTACGACAGGAAAGACCAAGCAGGCGCATTGTCCTGAGGGCCAACTTTTCAACCCGGCAGGTTTGGGGAGCCACAGGGACGCCTGTCCCTGGAGAGCAGGGCTGAGCTCTGCATTCTCCTCGGGTGGCTACTTTTCCAGATGCTGAAACTCATCTTTGGGCCACACATGGCTGCAGACTCCAGTGGGGCTGCGGGGGGGGGGGGGGGTGGCAGAGGAGAGAGGCCCATCTGCACATCCCCAGATGTCCATCCTTCCTGAGGACCAGACAGAGCGGCCACGGTCCCCACCCCATTGCTGAGGTGGCACTCAGTGGGGGAAAGACTGTACCCAACAAACAGCCCTCACCTGAGGTCTCAGACCCAACGAGTAACACCTTTTGGTAATTCCCAGCACACGTGGGTTTTTTTTTAAGTCCCTATTTAGCCACTGGAGCAATCCAAGCCCCGGCAAGCAAATTCGGGAGGGAAGTGGAGATGGAAAAGGAGAGTCGGCGCCCTGCCCGGAAGACTGGCCCTGAGGAGGAGCGGGGGAGACCACAGCGGGCAGGCCTGAACGCATTGAGCCATCTTAACAAGACCGAGTCAGCACTAACTGCACTGACACAGCAGCGCAGGCAGGTCCATCCTCAACCCAGGAAGAGCAGGGAGGGTGGTTCCCACCTCTCACACAGACTCCCACAGGGCTGGCGCAGTCAGGGGGGCCTCTAGCTCATCCACAGAGCCTGGTGGCTTGGTTTTGATTGGGAGGGAGGGGAGAGAGGGGAGAGGGGGAGAGGGGAGAGAGGGGAGAGGGGGGAGAGGGGAGAGAGGGGAGGGAGGAGAGGGAGGAGAGGGAGAGAGGGTTCCAGTTCAACAAGTCAGACCCTGAGTACAATGCTTGTTGGCTAACATCACCTCTTTTACCCTGCTCTCAGGGCTAGCATAGAAGAAAGGAAATGATCGTTTCTCTCCTTCACTTACCTTCTCCTGGTAGCCCCAGCCAGGCCTCAGATAGGATGCTGGAAAACGGCAGCCTCTGGACTGCTCCATCCTCTTGGTGGCCTCAAAGACACGGAGGGAGAAGCCAAATGCCGAAGATTTGTTGAAGAAAAAGGGGAGCAGAGCTCCTGCCAGAAGGCGGAGTGTGGAGAGAGACCCAGGGCGGCGCAGGGGTGAGTCAGGCGCCTCTAAGGGCCGGTTAGGTAACTCTCAAGATCATTGGACAGCCTGTGGGTCCTATCAGTCCTCAGACCCAATCAGAGGTCCACCTCTCTGACCCGGCCCACCTCTGTTCACCTGTGAGCCTTCAGAGAATGGGCCACAGGAGGTACCACCATCAGCCCGGGTCTCTTGGGTTCTCATTCTCCTCAGGTGTGGGGATCTAGAGGCAAGAGTAAGCAGCCAGTGCAGGAGCGTGCAGCATCCAGCTAACCGGCCTCACATGCTGCATTGGAGAGCGCCCTTCCTGGCCACAGCCCGTCCAGCCGGGACAGCCGCGCTCTGACGCAGTCTGTCTTGGAAGTCTGGAGTGCTTGGGGTTCACCACTCACCGTTAGCAACATGCCACCATCTGTCATCCAAGGACGTGGCTGTGTCTTTATAGCTGTTCGCCGAAAAAACATCTCTTGATCCTGACTCTGGACCCAACCCAGTAGTAGGGGCAGACAACACAAAGTTGGGTCAGAGTTGTGTGTTTTCTGCACGTAAGGAGCTTAGAGTTCTGTAGTTAGGGCGGGGGTGGGAGAGGAGGACTTTTCTGCGGTGGTGGCTAACTAGTAAATCAAATGGGTGGCCCCTTCTTTAGCTACAGCACACACACGGTGAGTTTCCCTTGTTGATTGTGGGCATCAAGTCGCTCAGCTTATTACCTATTTTTCTCCTTGGCTTTCTTTTTTGAAAGGACAAGTACAAGTGACTCTATTTGTGCTCTAACAACGTCCCCTCTTCTCTGAAGTTTTCCACCGGTGTCTGTGGTCCTTGATCACCCAGATGAGCTTTCTCCCGGTGAGTCTCATTGACGAGATGAGAGGTCTCCATTGTGTTTTCTTTTTAATTCTGATTTTTATGTTATTGGAATGAGATATCCCAGTCTCTCTGACCCACATTAGAAGGGTTGGGTCACCGGCAGTTCAGGCGAGAGCCTCTGTCAGAAAGCTCCTTCTTAGCTAAATTTAATCACTAGAAATAGCTCCTAGGCCGGTCTGACCTAGAATCCATTAAGTCTGAAATGCTCACTAAGTTTGGCAAGTAAGTACTTTTGAGACACAGCCTCTGTGGGCCTGACTTAGAGTGTTCCGGAGGAGAATCCATAATGACCCAAGACCTGGAGTGGCCTTGTGTAGAAAGGTGAAAGTTTCAAGCTTAGCCAGGGGTCCAACCAGTTACTTTCATTGCATACAGCATTTTGGGATACTAAGTAAGACAGACAGCTCCAGTTAGGACCACTAAGCCGCCCTCGTTACAGTTTGGAGCCCACGTTCTGTGGAAAACTAATGGAGGATTTCATCCATGATTTGCACACAGTGACTTAAGGCTCATGGTTTACCAACTTACTATGAGGACTGGATAGATGAAGTATGTACCATGTCCAGGCCCTGGCACATAGTAGGACCTTAATCAATGGTCTTGTGAGTTGTCCACATATTTCTGTGTGCTTATTGTATATTTATAATATACTCTGTGTATCTGTGCTGTGTCAAAGCTTAGAAGGCTAGTATGGAAGTTTGGTATGAGAAGATCTGTGCTGTTATTGATGACCTTGCCTGAGAAGCTACTATTGAAATGACGTCTAAAGTAGGTGAGTCAAATCGGTAAGCTTCACAAATAGCAAATTCATGTTATTTTCTGTTGTGATGAAGTGAAGAATCCTAATAGCAGGATGATTGATCTAATAGTTTGGAGGACGAGTAGGCAAAGCAAATCGAGAACCATAAAAAATGTTCATTTCCTTAAAAAAAAAAAAAGTTCATTTCTTTGGCCTAGTAGTTCCTAGGTAGGGGAACATAACCTAGGGAAAACAATACTACAACAAGGGACTAAATTACTTATGGACTTCCAAAGGGAAGATGGATGTCTGGGAGTTTATATATTCTACACTTTAATACCTGTTTCCACTTTAACTTGAACAAAGTACGATATAGATAGATAGATAGATAGATAGATAGATAGATAGATAGATAGATAGACAGACAGATAGATAGATAGATAGATAGATTTTTTTGGGGGGGGGTCTGGTCGTGGGGCCTGAACTCTGGGCCTGGGCGCTGTCCCTCAGCTCTTCAGCTCAAGGCTAGCGCTCTACCACTTGAGCCACAGCGCCACTTCCAGCTTTTTTTTTTCTGCTTATGTGGTGCTGAGGAATGGAACCCAGGGCCGCATGCATGCAAGGCAAGCGCTCTACCACTGAGCCACCTTCCCAGCCCAGTAAGATATATTTTACTAATAGCTATGAGCAAGCACTAGCAAATATGGCATTTAAGCCCGGAACTGTTTTGTAAGCAGGCACCCTTGACCCAGCAAACTTCATATGAGGAACTCAGGGGGCAAGACTGTAGAGCTAGACTCTCCCTCCTCTTCAAAAGAGAGCTGACCTATAGTTTGAGGAAGTCAGGAAAGAGGACTTTAGAGGAGGAGTTCAGTAATAATTACTATGATCTTACACCCTGTGGAGTTTAGTGTCATTATTAAAACATCTGAACCGTCTTTCGGGATTCTCAGTGTAGGAAGCCCTTTTCGCCACTTGTGATTCTCCTCTCAAGCCGAAGGAACTTATTTTAAAACTCTTTAAGTCTGACGGTAAAGGGTAGCCACGTTCCCTTTTGTATCCACCAGCCTGGCGCGCCCGCACCATTGTGGTGTAATAACGGGTTTGACTTAAATACATAAAAGGGACTCCTTCACTGAAATATAGCAGAAGGACTCCAATTTTTAAAAAGAAAACTGTAGGTTGTAGGGAAGAACTCGATGAGGGTTTGCTCCAATTACATATTAGTCTCCAGAGGAAGGGTATGAGAAATGCAATTATATCTGAACTTTAAGAGAGTCGGGCGTGATTTTAAGAATCAGAAATCTGCTATACTCACACACTGAATGGAAATGTTCATCAGAGGGACCAGAGGCTGCTGCACCCAGGGGGACGTGAGGGACATTGAGCTGTCCTTACGTTAACTAACCCAAGACCATACCTGTGTACACAAGGCAGCAGCCAAATCCGTGGTGGCCAGGTCGGGGTACTCACTCTCTCTCCCCAGACTTTGCATTAGTGCTCCATAAGGCACTCAAAACAATAAATGTTACCTGGAATTTTAATTTTGTTAGGAAGGTTGTTGAGACTATTTAAGAGTCCGTGCTGTGAGGAACAGAGGTCTGACACTGGATGGCTTGGCAGTAGTTGGTATTTGAGCCGTGTATGTGTGTGTGTGTGTGTGTGTGTGTGTGTGTGTGTGTGAACTGGAAAGTTACTATGATCTCATCCCAGCCACCCATCCCGTAACAGCATCAGAGAAGAAAGTCAAGGCAAAGATCTCCATGCACCTGGGTGTGTGTACCCTGGCCAAAGCCAGCCTCCTAACTGGGCTCACGTGGAATTACAGTGTCCCTTTGAAAAAGCAGATCATCTTTGCAACATAATTCCAATACCCTTGAGCACACAGTTCAATAATTCTGAGAATATTTATAGGTGAGTCACCAGCACCAGCACTGATTCTAAAACAGATCCATGGTTCAAAAAGAAAACTTCTCCCTCTGGCTGTTACTCTCTGCACCATATCAGAAGGACTGTCTCTGGTGGGCGGGGCGGGTCAAACATGTTTGTTCCAGGAGCAAGCAACATTATGACTCTTTGAAATGACAACTTTTGTTCTTTATTGCTAGAAAAGTAGGAGAAGTATTCAGGTCATCTTTGCCTGTGTGATTTGATTTGATCTTGGGCTCTTTCCCCTTGGTAAAAGCCAGGAGCTCAGCAGATCTAGTTGCATGGTGCAGTTGGTTTTTGCTGGTGATTCCTGAGTCAGGCAGCGTCTGTGCACAGACAGATGTGGAGGGGGTGGCCTGGCCGGTCAGTCACTCTCCTTCTGGAGTTAACAGACCAGGTAGACTGGGCCCTTGAATCCATTACCATGACTCCCCTGTGTCTTGGATTAGAGGCCATCTCCAGCACAGGTCATGTGGCAGGGGGTGCGGGCTCTAGCCCAGGAGTTCTCATTCTAGAGAGTTCTATCATCAGAAGCAGCTATGTGGTCCAAGTTGGCACCCTGGCTGGCCTTTTATCAAGGGTATAGATGTAGAAGATGCTATTTAAAAAATCTCTTCGTACACAAAGTCCAAAAGCCTCAAAATATTTCCATTAAATGACGCTAATCTGAGTGGGCATGCTCCCCTCCCCTGCCCTGGTTCTGGGGATTGAACTTGGGGCCTGGTGCTGTCCCCGAGCTTTCCTGCCAGGGGACCAACTCAGACCACATTGCTGCTTCTGATGATATGTGTCCTGTCACAAGTCCTAGTAGCTCTGAACTATGAACAAACCTTGAGTCGCTACATTGCTTCTTTCTACAAGTGTTTCAGCAGGTGGCTGAACTTCATATCTCTCTCTCTCTCTCTCTCTCTCTCTCTCTCTCTCTCTCTCTCTCTCTCTCTCTCTCTCTCTCTCTCTCTCTCTCTCTCTCTCTCTCCCCTACTTAGGACACAGAGAATTAATGGACTCACAGAGATCACAGAGTCCCAGCCCTCGATATGGGAAGAAATACAGCCTGGGGCCGGTGACTCACGCCTGTCATGGTATCTACTCAGGAGCCTGAGATCTGATCTGAGGATCCACGTTCAAAGCCAACCAGGGCAGGAAAGTCCATGAGACTCTTATCTCCAATGAACCAATTAGAAAGAAAAAAAAAAAAAGCCCAAAGTAGAGCTGTGGCTCTAATGGTAGAGTCCTAGCCTTGAGCAAAAAGAGACAGTGCCTAAGCCTTGAGTCAAGCCCCAGGACTAGCTCATGCACGCGCCTGCGCGTGCGCACACACACACACACACCCCGGCTAACACCACATTCTTAGCTTGACTTTGAGTTCACCTGCATCTCCAGTGCTATGTGCGCACTCCGCTGTGTGTCTGGCACTTGGCTTTAGTGAGACATAAATACAAGGCAAGATACAGCACGTCCTCCTCCCTCCTCTCTGGTGGATGGAGTGCGTTTCAATGGTGCTGGATTTGGGTTTGGGGGAAGAAGAACAGGTAAGTCCCTAACCTTGACAAGATGGAGAAAAGCCCCAAGGCAGCGAAGAATGAACCCGAGAAGGTGGAGCCGGAGACAGGTGGGAACGGAAAACGGCTCAGGTGCAGCCGCGCTGCAGCCTCCAGCTACAAGTAAAACTCAAGCAAATAAGACCATGGGAGAAAAGCTGGACCCCTGAGCGGCAGGCTCCGCTGGACAGCCCCTCCCCCCGCCCCCAAGGAGCTGCTCTTTCTCCTGCCTTCCTTCCCAGACAGCCATTTCTGTCTCGACCTAAGCCACAAGCAAATCATTCAGTTGCCCTCCAGAGAGATTTGATTCTGGTTCGATGTATATTTTCCAAATTGTGGGTCATATGTAAGCCACAAAATTTCAAATCTGTGCATCTCTGTTATTCATTGAATTGAATATCCACATTTCTAAGTATCCACATTAAAAAAAAATAAGGCCTCTTGTTTCTGAGTCAAGCATTTACACACACGGAACCATGTGTGTGCACCATTTACACACACGGAACTAGCTATTGCCTAGCATGGTGCTTTCTTTTCACTTGGCATGTAGCTACACAGATCTGTTCTTACTGATGCTTTTAGATCCATGTCATTCATCTTGATTGCTGTAACAGTAGGGCATCATGAAAAAAGTCACAATGTTTTGATACTCATGTCACATTGGTGGGTTGTTTATTCCATATGCCGCTTCCTCTGTTTTTTCCTTTTGGTCTGAATGTTTGTGTCCTCGACTTAGGGCTCCATCCCTTGACGCCACAGAGCATCTCTTCCATTAATGCTAACAGCGTGAACTCTGACCTCGCATATGATCGTATTTGGAGATGGCACCTTTGGGGTGCAATTAGCTCTAGATGAAGGCAGTTGGATGGGCCTTCATTATGAGATTATGATGGGATTTGTTCCCTTACAAGAGGGGAGACAGCAAAGTGCTCTAATGCATATTCTCTCTCTCTCTCTCTCTCTCTCTCTCTCTCTCCCTCCCTCCCTCCCTCCCTCCCTCCCTCCCTCCCTCCCTCCCTCCCTCCTACCCCCCACATGTGAGGACACAGAGAAGAAGGAAAGAAAGATTGGAGGACGGGGAGTTATCACTGTGTGCTATTTAAGCCATCCAGGCATCCTAGAGCGACCAACAGACTGCCGTCTACAGATTGGCATTATTTTTATTCTTCTCTCTCCCACCCACGTATCTTTCCTAGTCTAGTAATTTTATACTCCATTTCTATCCTCCTAGGGTTTGTAGTCTCGTTAATTTCTGTGCTCCTCCAGCTATGATGGCTCTGTTTTAAGCACACTCCATCCTTATGGAACATGGTAGATGTTATTTAAAAACAAGATGCTCGTGGCTTGCCCCTGTAAGCCTAGCTTCTCAGGAGGCTGAGATCTGAGGGTTGTGGTTTGGTGTCTGCCCGGGCATGAAGGTCTATGAGACTCTTATCTCCAATCAGCCACTAGAAAGCCAGAAGTGGAGCTGTGGCTCAAGCAGTAGAGGGTTAACCTTGAGCACAAAAAGCTCAGGGACAGAGCCCAGGCCCTGAGTTCAGGCCCCAGGACTGGTACAGGCATGTGCACACACAGGATACCTTTTCCCCGTATTTTTTCCTTCTGCCCCATTCTGAGTTTGATTCTTTCTTTCCAGATCTTCGTCATTCTCCCAGTGAAGTCTACGTGTAGGAAATCTTTGCCTTCTTGGTCTTGAAAGGAGATCGGCCTTTGGTCCTTCTGGCACACAGCTGCCCAGAGAGGCCCAGGAAAACACCCAGAGGCAGCTTGGGGTCCACAGGGACTGGCATTCCTCTCTATTTCTTTACTTGGGTTTCCTAAGTCTTCTGCGCTGATGATTTCCTGTGTGGTGTTTTTTAAAGTTAAAAAAATAACAGCAAAACACATGAGGGACAGACCCCATGGGCCACGGGCTCATCAAACCAGCGCCAGGTCACGCTTAGCAGGCGGTTTTCCTGTCCACTGTCACCGGCAGAACCAGGGAGGGGGGCTGTGGCCGGGCACCTCACAGGCCCTGTCTCTCCGGCTCAGACGGAGGACCCCCTGGCTTGGGGAGCAGGTTCCAGCCGCTCTGTGCTGCATTCACACAAGGTCGGTTCAAATATCCCCCATCCTGCCGACCCCAGCCAGCTGCCGCCACCCCAGAAAGTACGGCTCTTTCCTCCCTGCTCCTGGAGCATGGTTGCTTTTACACGCGTGGGGCTGCGTGTGCTGCACACAGCAACTGTGCTCAGACGGAGATGGAGGCCCCGGCCTCCTCCCCCAGAACCCTCCCCCCCACCCCCAAGGGGCCCAGGGAAGGGTGGGTTTCTACCCAGAGGTCACAGGTTGCAGCAGTCAGGGGAAGTGAGAGTCCAGCTGCCCCCAGAGGCCAAGCAAGAGAGATCCCAGTCCCGTTCCCGCAGAACCTGGGACCCAGGCAGTCCGCTGCCGCTTTGTTTTTAGCAGAGTGTGTTCCCTCCTCTCTCTGTGTGGTCGCGTTTCTTCCAGAAACCTCTCCGTGGCAGCAGGGAAGCCATTGGGCAGGTAGGTTTAGCCTGTGTGGCTCAGGTTAGCCTAGAACTCGCTATGTAGCCCAGGCCAGCCCTGCCTGGAGATGCTCTGGAAGTGTCAGACGCACAGGCGTGCGGACCCAAGCAACTTGTGAGAAGGCCACAGAGAATAGAATGCCGAAAAAGCAGATAGGAGGTGACAGTGTCCAAGCAGTGGGTTGTAGAAATAGCTGAGGAGCAAAACCCCGCCACCCCTGGAAGGCTCAGGGGCTGGGGATGAATGGGGGGAAGGATGTAGCTAGGAAGGGGGGACTGGTTGGAAGTCCCACACCCTCTCCCATGCCGCGGGGCCCAGCGACTGCCTTCCTCCTCTTCTCCAGCATCCTGAGAAAGCCAGAAGGGTGGCTCCGGACACGGGGACCTCAGCTGTCAGCGCTGTCCCTGTCAGAACACAGACGACGTGACCTGTCCACGCTGACCATCGACGTCATCAGACCGCCCCTTCCCCGGTCCCTCCCCCAGCTCTAGAGTGTTGGAAGCCAAGAGACAGGGGTTCTTGCTTGGACAGAAGTTACTAGCATGGGTGCCTTGGCTTTCCTAACTCAATGGTCCAGTGAGTTAAACTCTGAGCCCTGCAGGGTTCTGGAAGAACAGCTCTGTGGTGGAGCCGTGCTGTGCTCTGTGGGAGGCTGGGCGGCAGCCTGGTCGCAGCCCACCAGGTGCCTCCCCCACCCCAATCCCAGCCCAGGACCGTGAGTACCCCTGCTCTGCACGGAAGCCCAGTCCGCAGGACTGCCCACCCTCCACTCTGCTTCTCCATGCTTCATTCACTCAGAAGCATGAGTTGGCAACCAGAACTCAGCCAGGATCCAAGGCGGAAAGCCTCCCACGTGAAATGTGGAGATCAAAACAGACCTTTCTAAAACAATCTCTAGGGGAAACACAGACCATGCCGGCAGGAGCTGGGAAAACTTCACGAGTTAGCATAGTCCTCCTAGGAGATTAAAAATAGGACTACGGAAAAAAAATTAATGCAACTGAAAGACTATAAGAAAAAGGTAAAGAACTCCCCCAGAACGTCAAGCAATGAGATGGAGAATCAAAGAGGAAATATAAGGATTAGAGGAAAAGCTTGGGCAAGCCAAATGCCGGTGACACCTGACAGGAGGAAACAGCAAATGAGAGCGACGATTAGAAAGAAATGACCAGAAACCATCCAAGAACTGGTCCCTGGAGCTGGGAGGGGGGTGGGGAGGGAGGGGGTGCAGGAAGGAAGGCAAGACCTCCAGGATTCAGTCTAGCAGATATGCAGAAACGCACACCACGGCATAAGACTCTGAGATTTCAGGTTGCAAGGCCAAAGAGAAGATCTCGAAAGCTTTTAAAGAAAGCTTGACGCACCTCACAGAGCGGGAAGGTGTGGCACTTCTCAGTGGCAGTGGATGGATGGCCATGGAGGAGAGACTGAAGACTTGTAGGTGGCCCTGTGCAGGTGCTGCACGGCTATCATCCTTGCTACGCGGGAGGCTGAGGTCCGAGGATGGCGGCTGGAAGCCTGCGTGGCCGGGAAAATCTGTAAGACTCTTATCTCCAACTAACCACCCAAAAAGCCAGATGTGGAAGTGTGGCTCAAGTGGTAGGACTCTAGCCCTAAGTTCAAGCCCCAGAACTGGCACACACAGACTGAGAGATTCTGGAGACGATGATTGAGTTGGAGTTTGGGGAGATGCAGAGGAGGCTGAAGGATAAGTCAGTCCCAGGACACCGGGGAAAGAACTTCCCTGTACACCTTGTGTTCACTGCTCCAGCCAGTTCAGATAGCGACAGACACGTCTCAGCCATGTGGTTGGGGGGACACAGCATACTCCAGTATCCTGAGGGGCAACCACAGACTGGGGCTGGAGCCGTGAATGTGTGGACAAGCGGGGATCTTCCTAGCCTGGGCGGGATGCTGCCAGCCCGGTCTGTGGGGGGGCCTGCAGGGCCACCGTGAGCCCGGCTTTGACTCGTGGCTTGCTTTTAGGAGTGTGGTAGAGCAGGGAGGCTGAGGCGTGGGGTGGGCAGGCTGGTGGCGGTGGAGGCAAACCCTTACCTCTCCTCTTTGGGTGGTGCTTATTCAAGGACAAGAACTGGTGCGGCCATGTCTGCCTTCACAGGCGCAGTTCCCACTTCTGAGATCGACCACAGGCATTGGTCGCATGGTTTCGTGCCATTGGACCAAATACACATTGGCTTAAGAATTAGATTTGTGCTGTGGGCCCGGGCTTAGCCATCTCCCAGCTGTATGATTTAAGCAGGTCATTTAATCTCTCTAAACCCCAAGTTGATAATCAGTTAAAAAATCAGTAATATTTTTTTATTCAGTCAACTAACAATTACTGAGCATGTCTCTTTTTGTCCCAGGGCTAGGGAGAAAGATCTCCTGCTTGACTTCAAGTCCAAGGAGAGTGGTGACAGGAAGCAGATGGGTGGGCACAGGCGTGGGGACCGGAGGCTGACGCTTATTGAGCACTTACTCTCCTCCAGGTAACGGGTCAGGTGACGCAGCCAGCAATCTGGTCATACCCAGCCTTCTACCGTGGGGAACTCACACTCCGGAAAGCCAGCCGGACAGTGAGGAACCACTGTCCAGCAAGATATAGACACAGCTCTTGCTCGAGTGTCCTTGCTTCAAACCCTTGGGTCCCCAGGCACCAAGCCTAGATCAGGAAGAGGTGAAGGTCACAGTGTCCCGGAGCCTGCCGATGGAGCCTGATGGGAGAGGCTGAATCCCTCTCTCCTGGGCCCGTTTCCGAAGGCTGCTGCGTTTTAGGAGCCTCGCTCAGCAGACGCCTGAGTTCTGTTACATGTCAGGAGCTGGGAGCAGGCAAAAGTGCAAGACAGAACCAAACCCCAAAAAGAGGTGCCTGCACCAGACAAGCCGGCAGTGCCGTGAAGCCAGTGCTGGAAGGAGGCCCTGGCACGGCCCGGGGGGGATGCGGGGGGGGACGCAGGGGCGCCTCCAATGAGGTCCCTCGGGGTTCTGGGGACAGCTGAGCCAGGGTGAGGGGGGTGCGGGCGTTGCAGGCAGAGGGTCCCTTCACGCCACGCCCGGAGGCGCCAGGGCGGTGGCGAATTTGGGAATCCCACTGGAAGGCCCAAAAGAGATGGAAGCGAAGAGATACGCAAGAGCCAGTCTCTGTAAGGATTTTTCACGCTCCAGAGTTTAGATGTTTAAAGTTTGTATTGACGCCAAGCCATAGCTGGGGAGAAAGGGTCAGGTGGGGAGCATGGGCGGTCACCGTTGGAGAGGAATTAAGACTGGATGCGGAGAGGTCAGTGGAGATGCCACTGAATTATTCAGGGACCAAGTGATAAGTGGTCTGAGCTAGGCAGTGACAGAGATGAAGGCGGACAGATGGAGAGGAGGGTGAACAGGAGCACGTAGTTCTCTGAGACGCCGAGACTCCTGCACAAATTCCCCTCCCAGGGCCCGGCCTAGAACCTGTGAGGGAAGAGGACAGGTCCGCAGCACGGCTTTGCCCGCAGTCTGCTGAGGTGTTAGCTAGGAAGGCCTCAGGGGCCGGGGTGGGGAGAGTGTGAGGTGGAAGTGGGCTTTGCTGGCAGAGGGAAACATGGAGAATGGGAAGGAAGGAGCCAGCTGGGAGAAACTGCAGGAAGACGTGATGGGTGGAGTGTCACCGGTGGGTGTGTGGAAAGGATAGGCGGCCAGGTGACAGAGGTCCAGCTGGGGTTGGTGCTCACACCCATAATCCTAGCTACCCAGAAGGCTGAGATCTGAGGATCGGGGTTCAAAGCCAGCCTGGGCAGAAAAGTCCATGAGACAGAAAAAGCCAAAAGTGGTGCTGTGGTTCAATTGATAGAACCCTAGCCTTGAGCAAAAGGAGCTCAGGCACAGCACCCAGGCCCAGAATTCAAGCCCCAGGACCAGCTAAAAAGAAATATATATATATATATATATATATATATATATATATATACACACACACATATATACGCACACACACATATGTACATACACATATATATGTTCAACATGAACAGCCATAATATATTAAGTTAGCATATTAATATGAATGTTGATGTATCCTAAGCTCACTTCCTCTTGCTAAGAATCCCATTCTCTGATTAGGTTTCATTGTAGCGTCTGCTGAACTGTAGAACTGAGAGACAACCCTGTGCTTTAATTGGGGGGAGGGTGAGTATGAGCACCAAGGCCTTTCTTGTTGGGGCTCACTCTTAATATTTCTCTGATTACCAGGGATCTTCTTGATTAATCGGCGTTCTGTAGCCAGAGACGGACATGTTTGAGTGAAGCATCATAATTAGCAGTCGCCACCTAGGATCAGCCAATTACAGAATTATTTGTGTTGGCCATAATCATCAGGGCCCGTGTGTTTCCTACATAATGGAAGAGCATTATGAACTTGGGGCAGTTGCTGAGAGGTCTGCTCACCCCCTTACCTGGCAGCTGGGGGGAGGCGTGCGCCTGGGCATTGTGTGAGTGGAGAGATGAGGAATGAATGGGAGCAGTGGTGTCGCAGCTCCGGTCCTGGACTCCGTTCTCATCTAATCTCACGAATGCACACAGAAAGCAAATCTAGCATGCTACCCCTGCCCCACCCACCTCCAGATGCTACGTGTGGTGCCTGCGGAAAGTGCCAGTGTCTTCGGCACCAATCCCAGCCTCCTCTCAACTTCCTGCTTTCCTACGGCTGCCATCAACCAATCCGAGTCCTGTGTGTGGTTTTCCGCAGGCTCGGAACGCTCTCCTCTGCCCCCTGAGAGGTTCACGCTTCCTCTTCCTTCTGACCTCAGCTACAGAATACTGCCCTTCACCTCCTGACCCTTCCCCGCTGAGCAGGCCAGCCTTCCAGGCACCACTCTACACCCTGGCAGTGGGCTAGCTCAGAGCCACCCACCACAAGCTCTAAAACGACATGGTCGTAGTTCAGGTGATGGGGTCTCTCCTCAATTTTAAACTGTTAGGGGTCAGGGAGCATGTCGTTCTGAACACAGTGAACACATCTTTATCAAACAAATGAATGAGAGCACCAAGACTACAGCTGCGCAAAGATCAAACAAATGGATCGGGAGAATGTGGCCTACCAGTGCAGATGTGTGCTTGATTTTCCAACATATACTTGATTTTTCAATATATTCTCTACCAGTTACAAGGGGAGGAGAGGCCGGAACTGATGGATGAAGAATAGTAACCATGCCCCATTTTTGTTCATTCAGATCTCACAAGCTGGGGACATGTGCCTCTTTTCCCTACATTTCCTTTTGGAAATGAAGATCTGTCTTGGTTCTGGGCACGGCACAAATGACTGGGACGAGTACTTGAGTTAAGTTAATCTTCTTCTCCCACAAGGTCCCGCTCTGCTTATCTGCCCTGTGGGAGAGACAAGGGTTAGAGAAGTCGGGGAAAGTGACTGGCACACACAATAGGTGACCACTTGTGTACCAACGGTCACAACCGATCATTGACAGGAACTGTCCGACAAACATTTCAAGACAGAGTTTACTAACACCTTTCTGACAAGAGAACTTCTATGCTTTTGATGGAAATACCTAGCTGACAGGTACCAGGAAGCAAAATTAAAATCTTATTGTAAGCAGCAATATATTTGATTTATAGTCTTACCTTAATGGAAGACCGCCCTACCTCGGCCTGAAATAATGGCTTAATTATCACCATCGTGATAGACACTGTGCATTGGAGCACAGGATCCTGGGGCTGTTCCTGTGCTCCGAGTCAGAGGCATAATCGGATGCAATCATTTCATTAATGCAACATGGCCCTGTAATGGGAGCACCGGGGACCAGATGGCCAGAAGCGCACTGAGATAAAATGAGATGGGTGTTTGCAGTTTAGCAACTAACTCCTTAGTCTGCACGGATTATATTAAGCGCTGGCAGGACCACATGAGCACATTTTCAGAATGAAATTCTGCCTTCGCGTCCAGAAGTGCTGGTCCCATCATGCCTTCCCGGGGCTGGGCAGTCAGTAGTCCGTAGCGTGCAATGTTGCCTTAATGCTGGGGCTGGCCCTCACAGTGGAATTACCTGGACCGTTTTTTAATGTTCATTTAAACACAAATGCACGCTATCAACTTCAGAAACGTGCAGGCAGTGAGCTTTTTCAAAGCCCCCCCGGGTGATTCGAAGATGCAGTAAAGTTGAAGAAACATTGCGTTTCCGTAATTCCTGCACTTCCATAAAGTTGAACTGCTTTATTGATTAATAAAAGAAGCAAGCGCTTGGCGATATTATTTGGGAAGGCTCGGAGTGTCACCTGCTCCCAGATAGCTGCTATTCACGTCTTACGTGTTTGGAAAACTGCCTAGGAATGTTCATTTCTTGGCAACTTAAATGAGGATAATTCCTCTGAGAAAGGGTGCTGCTGTAAGTCGTAACCAGCAGTAGGCACGCCATCCTCAGATTACTGTCCTCTCTGGCAGTGGAGGAAGGTTCTGGAGGGGTGGGGCACAGACATCCCCCAGATCGGGTTCCAGGTGAGTTCCAGGTAGAGTAGGTCTGTCCAAGGACATCTACACACGGTCCCTTTGTTGTGAGATTCAGGCTCAGAGGATCCTGAACTGGGTCAGAGGGACAAGCTGCAACCCGTGCCGGTGAACCAGCCTTTGGCGGGGGGGGGGGGGGGGGGGGTGCGGGTCGTCAATGGCAGGTGAGCCTGCGGCCCTCTTCCAGGATCCCTACACCTGGCTGCCCCTCGGGGGCCTGAGAGTGAGCAGAAGGAGGTTTATTTGACAAGAAGCAAGCCCACAAAAATCTTCTGAGCCAAGTAACATCTGACAAAAATACAGGAATTTGCTGAATTTCAGGAGACCAAGATAATAAGCAGATGAGAGAATGGAGGTAGGATTCTGAGAGCCACAGGGGACCTTGAAAATACGCTCCAGCCCTTAGGGACCGTTCCTTAGGGAGAGCGGTTCCACGCCACCCAGGCCACGTTTCAGTCATGTTCAGGGCAATGAGGCCAGGAAGGAGCCAACCTTCAGTTCTGATGGCAGGCCGGAATGTGGAACCAAGGCAAGAGAGGATCACACGGGAACTAAGATATCCTCTCCCAGGTTACGCTGGTCAAGGGTAGGTCTTACACATGTGCAGTCATTCTCTCTGCAATTTCCCCAGCTCTTCCATACAGACTGGAAATACACTCAGTAGGCCGGGGACAACCCCAAGGCAGAGAGGAGAGGCTGCGGAGCCCCAGGCGGCTGCTGCGTCTCTAGCTGAATGACTTGCAAATAGACTTGACTCAGAAGAACTGTGTTCCCCACCCTCCTCCTGGGGCCTAATGGGGCCCCCTGGGGAGCTCCCACATCGAAAGGGAATCACGACATACTGTACATCCGCAAGATTATGTGTCAACGGGGCTGATTTGATTCCTAATGGAGTGTTAATTTATTTGCTGTGATTTCCCACATCTGCTTTGGCCACAATGCCATATTACGTTAATCCCCGAGATTTGCCTGCAGGAAGGTGTATGCTCTATGAACAAGGTGGGCGAGGAATCTGCATGTGTGGTGTTTTTAAAGGCACACACACCCCTTTATTCCCAGGACTCCCAGGCAGATGCTGGACTTCCCCGTCATAGCTCCTGAGGGCCAAGGCGCAGTGGGCCACTCTGCCATTGCCAGGAGACTGCAGAATAATGTGGAAGATTGTAGACTCTGGGGCATCTCAGACCACAAAAACGGCAGCATTCCTTAGGGCTACTACTGGTAGCCCTTATTCTTTCAGAGACCTTGCTTCTATAAGTCTTATCTAAACAGGAAAAATAAAAGGGGTTCCCCAAAATATGTCTACTGAGGTTTAAACATAGGAACTGAGTTACAGAAAGAGAGGGGGAAAGCGGGGGAGAGATTTCACCTGCCACTGACAATCTCACGGCTTGGTTGGGCTTGCCCCTTCAGAAGACAATTCCAGTTCGATGGTCTCATTAGGAAACAGATGTATGTAGGTCACAGGGGGAGATAAAGCTTAGTTAATCTCAGCTATTTGTGAATGAAATGTTGAGGACTTTAACACAGAGAGCAAGCCTAAATCAAATGTACTGCTGCCCACTCGCAAGAACCCCCTGGAGACCACGGATGCTGGTGGCTGCCACGGGATCTGGGCCCGGGACTGGGATCTGCTGGCCCGGTTGGACGGGCATCTCTCTGATGCTGCAGTCAAGCTCTGCGCGCTACGCAGCATCTCTGGGTTGGCCTTGGGAGGTGTTGGGACCACAGTGAGGGAGAAGAGGATGCAGGCAGGAGCTGTGGGGGCCAGTGATTACCAAGAAGGCTTTCTCTCGGGCGTCCAGGCTGCCCTCGCTGGTCAGAGGAGTCTTCCCCTATTTTCTGCCTTGGATGTTTCTTAGGGTCACAGAGGACACTGGGGCCTTTCCTCAAGAGCAGCTCTCCCTCTCCCTCTGCAAATGCCCCATCTTCCCAGGGCTGAAGACACTCTGGGAAACACCAGAGCGGGTTCTTGCAGTCCAGTAGAGCAGAGGTCAGTAGGTTAGTTTGCTTTGGTGATGCGTGCAATGTTCTCAGGAGGCTTCATTTACCACCTACTTGAGACTGCAAAGTTACAAGGCTCCCCCTAGAACCGGTGTTTGAGAAGGGAAGGAAGTTTTAGGCATAGATCGAGCTAAGAGCAAATCCAGACACACCTCTGTAAGCCAATGGGTCGTTGTGATCAATTCTGCGTTCCCTCCTTGAATGAGAGCACTGCTGGTGTCTCTGGCTCGGCCGCTGGCTGCCGCTTTCCTGCTAGGCCTGCTAAGGGATGGAAGTTACTATTTGGGAAGGCAAGGGCAAGGGTTTTGTCCCAAGGGAACTCAGACCTGACCAGACACATTTTTCATGTTTAACGTGGCACTATCACTGCAAGTTATTCATTGAAAATGGGCTGGCTTGGGCTCAACAGAGGACGCGTGACACAGCAAAACATGGTTATGAAGAATTCCTAAGTGTGAAAGAGCTGCTCCTGGGTCCCTTTAATTTTTGGAGGACGGTTTGAATTTGCTGCCTACATACTAGCTCCATGGCTCCTGCATGCTTCTATTTCCCTTTTAACCTCTCAGAACACAACAGGCTCTGAAACCCAAGGCAATCAGATTAATGGCTAGCATTATTTTAGTCCCAAGGTACACACTTAGTTTCCTAAATATATTTTAATGACTTTTAACACAAGAATTTGGGGGCTTTTTGTGTTTATTGTAGTATGGTTGACAATTCTATTTTTTTAAACTCATAGCTTCTTTTTTATTGTCAAGGTGATGAACAGAGAGGTTACAGTTGCATAATAAGGTGATACATACATTTCTTGTCAAAGATAACTCTATTTTTTTAATAAATAAAATACAAATAAAATGGCTTTCACAGTATAGTGATGTGACTAAATGCTAAGTTCTGTGTACAGGTGTGCAGATGAATAGGTGTATAGGTTCTGTGTCTAGAAGTGTAGATGAATAGGTGTGTAGGCTCTGTGTCTGGGTGTGTAGATGACCAGGTGTGTAGATTGTGTCTGGGTGTGTAGATGAGCAGGTGTGTAGGTTGTGTCTGGGTGTGTAGATGAGTAGATGTGTAGGTTGTGTCTGAGTGTGTAGATGAATAGGTGTGTAGGTTCTGTGTCTGGGTGTGTAGATGAATAGGTGTGTAGGCTCTGTCTAGGTGTGTAGATGAATAGGTGTGTAGGTTCTGTGTCTGGGTGTATAGATGAGTAGGTGTGGTTTGGTGTAGGTGTGCAGATGTATAGGTTCTGTGCACAGATATTTTGTGTGTTTACACATCTATGTTGTATACACATTTGTACATGTACTAATCTATATGCATATTAAACTCTAATTCAAAATAATACATTAATGATGGCAGTCATCTCTTAGTGCATGGACACTACACTGTGGGAACATTAACAATGTACTTGCAATCTATGTCTTAGAATGCCGTGTGTGTGTGTGTGTGTGTGTGCGTGTGTGTGTAAATGTGATAGAAAAGTTTATTAGAAAAGGAATATGGCAGAGAGAGCACAAGGAATACCCATGACCTGGCCGGCAGCGCCACGGCCATCTCTGCTACCTCGGCTGTGGTTACAGAGCTTGGCTTTGGCTGGGTGAAATGGGGAGAGACAGATGTCTGACTGGTGGGTCTCCTTGTCTCCTGGAAGGTCCTGGTACCAAACTTGGAGTGCCCTGTCAGGATGCTATCTTCAAGGGTTCAAGAAAGTCCAGGTATGCAGCATAGTAAATTCAAGTTGAGAGCTTCTCTGGGGACAGGTTTTCCTATAGACTTCCTTACTCATTCTTTCTTTGACACCTCTTTCTCCAAAAGTATCTGCAGAGAAGCCAATAGGGACCTAGCACCGAATGAGTGAGAGAAATCTGGGACAACTCACCAAGTTTGAGGTTGGGGTGGGGTCACCATTCCATGGTTAGCCATCCCTCCCTCCCTCCTTCCCTCCCCTCCCCCTCCCTGCTCAGAAGGTCAAGTGGGCCTCACCTTAGCCTTCCAGTTCCGTTCACACCCTATCTCTCACTGCCAGTGGACTCTCACTCTTTCCAGAGAGGACTGCCCGCTTGGGCTGAGAGCAGCAGGTGACCTGGCCAAGCCCGAGCCGTGTGGGTGGGCTCTAGCCCAAGCTGGGCCACCGCACACCCCACCTGCTCGGCTGCTCTAGAACCGGGGTGCCTTCAGGCGGTGGCAGAGGTGACATGTCACCTGCGTGCATCACCTGGAGGGGGGTGAGTGCTGCAGGCCCACAGCAAGCCTGCAACCCTGCCACAGACCTGTGCAGGAGACACTCCGGACGCCCGTGTCCCCAGCGCAGGAGCAGCCCGGTGTGGCCATTTCATTCCCCAGTGCTCAGTGAAGCAATTGCTCCAGACAGAGCAGACAAGATGCAAGCACAGAAGCAAAGGCCAGGTGTGCCTGTGGAGAAAGGAAAGCCTGGGCTGGACCAGGCACAGGCGGAGAGCTCTGGCCCGCCTTGGTTCTGCTGGGCGAGGTCTCCTCCAGACCCCGACCTGAGGCCTGCCCTCCCCAACCCCAAGGAGGCCACAGGGAAAGCGACACCTCCCCCCTCCACCTCTCACCTCTCACCCCTGCCCCCGGGGTCAGGCACATGCTGGGACCAGGCCCTGGTCTGCAACCAAATAGACTCCCACCAGGCCCAGCCTGCCCCAGCCAGCTGCCCAGCAGGCTGCCAGCGGGTGACTCCCCAGGGCAAAGGGCAGAAGTGGGGGGATGCCTGGGGGAGGGGGATGGCTCAGGGGAGGGGGATGGACGGGGGAGGGGGATAGATTGGGGGGAGAGGGTGATGGCTCAGGGGAAGGAGATGGACCTAGCCAGGGAGGGGGTGGTTGGGGGAGGGGATGGACCTGGGAGGGGGATGGTGGGGGGTGGGGAGAGGGGGATGGACAGGGAGGGGGATGGACCTGGCCAGGGAGGGGGATGGCTCAGGGGAGGGGGATGGACCTGGCCAGGGAGGGGGGTGGTTGGGGGAGGGGATGGCTCCGGAAGGGGGGGCGCCCTCCCCGCCCTGCCCCTCCCGCCCCTCCCCGGCCGCGGTCAGGTGCGGCGCCCCGGCCCGCCGCCCTCTCCCGCCCGCGCGCGTCCCCGGCCGGCTCGCGGCCGCCCGCCGCGCCGTGGCGTGCGGTCCCCGCGCCGTGACGCAGGCGGAGACTACTTAAGGGCGGATTAGAGGCGGCGGCGCGTCCGGGCCAGGCTGCGGCTCCGCGGGGCGAGGCGGCGGGCGGGGGCGGCGCCGGCCCTGCGGTCCCCGGTCCTGCGGTTCCCGGGTCACCGGGTCTCCGGTCCTCGGCCGCCCGCCGCCCCCCGGTCCCCGCGGACTGCGGACTGCGCGGCCCCGCGCGCCCCGCCCCTCGCCCGGGCCCCGCGCCGGCCCCGCTCCGGCCCCGCCGCGCCGGGCGCTCTCCGCGTCTCCAAGCGCGGCCCGAGGGCGAGGGCGGCGGCTCCCCGCGCGGCGCGCACACTTCGGGGGGCCATTCGCTGCCCGCCGGGAGGGGCCGGGCGCGGGAGCCGGCCGGGGACGGCGCAGCCTTTGTCTGCCACCTCCGGATGCCCAGCGATGGGGGAATGGACCATCCTGGAGCGGCTGCTGGAGGCCGCGGTGCAGCAGCACTCCACTATGATCGGGAGGTAAGGGGGCGGGGGGCGACGGGGCCGGCAGCGCCCGCCACAAGCCCAGCCCGCGCCCGCCCCGCGCCCACCCCGCGCCCGCCCCGCGCCCACCCCGCGCCCACCGCGCGACCACCGCGCGCGCCCGCCCCGCGCCCACCCCGCGCCCGCCCCGCGCCCACCCCGCGCGCCCACCCCGCGCCCGCCCCGCGCCCACCCCGCGCCCACCGCACGACCACCGCGCGCGCCCGCCCCGCGCCCACCCCGCGCCCACCCCGCGCCCGCCCTGTGCCCACCTCGCGCGCCCCGCGCCCACGACGCTCCCACCGCCCCACCGCGCGCGCCCAGTCCGTGCCCGCCCCGCGCCCACCCCGCGCCCACCCCGCGCCCGCCCCGCGCCTTCCCCGCTCTCACCGCGCGACCACCGCGCGCGCCCAGTCCGCGTCCGTCCCGTGCCCACCCCGCGCGCACCCAGCCCGCTTCCAGCCCGCGCCTGCCCTGCACCCAGCCCGTGCCCACCGCACACGTCCAGCCCGCGCCTGCCCGCGCCGAACCCGCACTCCCACCCCGCGTCCCCGCTCCGCGCCCAGCCCGCGCGACCACCCTGCACCCGCCCCGCGCCCGCCTGTCCCCCGCCCCTCCTCCCGGTAACGCCCCCTCCCCAGCGCCCTGGCCCCCGCCCAGCGCTGCCCCGCTCCCGGGGGGACGGGGCGCTCGCCCTCGGTTCCCGGCGCGGCCCCCTCGCCCCGCCGCTCTCCCTAAATAGCGCGCGCAGCGCGGCGGGCTGCGCCTGGCCGCGGGAGGCCACGCGGGGCCGGGTTCTCCCTGCGGAGCAGATGCGCGGGGCTCGGCCGGGCTCCCTAAGCCAGCCCAGCCCGGCCGGTGTGGATTTCTCCACGCACGCACGCGAATGCGCGAATGCACGCGTCCGTAGAGCAGCAGCTCAATGCGGACAGAATCCCAGGGGCACCGGGTGGACCTCGGAGCTCGCACGTCCGTGTGCGCTGCACATGTGTGGGGCCGGGGCGGGGGCACGCAGGGCCGGGGCTCGCGGGGCGCACAGAGCCGGGGCTCGCGGGGCGCACAGGGCTGGGCGCACAGGGCCGTGCGCGCAGGGCTGGGTGTGCCCCGCCGGGCTGTGACCCGGGGCTGTCCATCGCGTAGTCGGGAGCCCCGTGCGTGGCGGAGAGCCCACGGGCGCACGGAGACGCATCCGCTCGGGTGCTTGTAATAGGAGCGCTGCAGGGCGCCGGGGAGGACGGGAAGAGACAAATGTGTGCCGCGGTCGCCCGGGTTCAGCACCACGCAGGGCGGACAGCTCCCAGTGACCAGGCTGGTGCGCCTGAGCAGAGCAAGGCGGGCCTGGTCCATCCAGGAGCAGCGCAGGGCCGGGGGTTCCCTCCGGAGACAGAGCAGGGCAGGCTGGAGTCCTCTCTGGAGGCAGGGCAGGGCAGGCTGGGGTCACCTCCAGAGACAGAGCAGGGCAGGCTGGGGTCCCCTCCAGAGGCAGGGCAGGGCAGGGCAGGGCAGACTGGGGTCCCCTCCTGGGGCAGGGCAGGGCCGGGCTGCACCAGGCTGGCTGGCCGCAGCCCCTGAGCATGCCCCTGTCCCCCACCCCACCCCATGCGCAGGATCCTGCTGACCGTGGTGGTGATCTTCCGGATCCTCATCGTGGCCATCGTGGGGGAGACGGTGTACGATGACGAGCAGACCATGTTCGTGTGCAACACCCTGCAGCCGGGCTGCAACCAGGCCTGCTACGATCGCGCCTTCCCCATCTCGCACATCCGCTACTGGGTGTTCCAGATCATCATGGTGTGCACGCCCAGCCTCTGCTTCATCACCTACTCCGTGCACCAATCGGCCAAGCAGCGCGAGCGCCGATACTCCACCGTCTTCCTGGCCTTGGACAGGGACCCGCCGGAGACCATGGGGGGCTCAGGGGGCACAGGCCCCGGGGGCAGCGGGGCTGGCAAGCGGGAAGACAAGAAGCTACAGAACGCCATCGTCAACGGGGTGCTGCAGAACACAGAGCCGGTGGGCAAGGAAGGAGAGCCCGACTGCCTGGAGGTGAAGGAGCTGAGCCCGCACCCATCTGGGCTGCGCACGGCCGCACGCTCCAAGCTGCGGCGCCAGGAGGGCATCTCCCGCTTCTACATCATCCAGGTGGTGTTCCGCAACGCGCTGGAGATCGGCTTCCTGGTGGGTCAGTACTTCCTCTACGGCTTCAGCGTGCCCGGCCTGTATGAGTGCAGCCGCTACCCGTGCATCAAGGAGGTGGAGTGCTATGTGTCGCGCCCCACCGAGAAGACCGTCTTCCTGGTCTTCATGTTCGCCGTCAGCGGCATCTGCGTCGTGCTCAACCTGGCCGAACTCAACCACCTGGGCTGGCGCAAGATCAAGCTGGCCGTGCGCGGTGCCCAGGCCAAGAGAAAGTCAGTCTACGAGATCCGCAACAAAGACCTGCCCCGGGTCAGCGTCCCCAACTTCGGCAGGACTCAGTCCAGTGACTCGGCCTACGTGTAGAGGGCAGGTTTGGGGGGGGTGATGGCAGCCCCCAATCCCATTGTCCTCGTGGAACTCTTCCCCAGCCAGGCCCCAAGGGAGAAGAACCGACAGGCTGGGAGAAGACCGTGGATGGATGGAAGCAAGAAGGGGGACATCAGGATGGGCAGCGTGTGTGGCGCCGCTGGAGAGATGGGACAGGCGCTGGACCCCGGGTCCTCTTCTGGGCAGGCTCTTCCTCACCCTGGGGCCAGCCGAGGGGCTGCTCACTACTAGGCTGGATTCAGGCCACGGAGCCCCGGGCTCTGTCGAGTGGTGTGGAGTCCAGCCCTTCATCCATAGAGACGTTGTGACCTACCCTGGATCCTCGAATGCTGCACGACAAACATCTTGGAGGGTCCTTGGTGTAACCCCTTCCCCCTCCCCACTGCCCCTCCCCATCCGCATGCCCCTCTTCCTCAACCCCGGATAGCATGCCAGCTTTTTGTTCTGAATCTGGCCTTACCGTACGGTTGATCTGCAGGCTAGAGGTAACGACTGTGGGGTACAAAAACAAAGACTTGGCCCTGGTGGAGGTTTGCATCGGAGAGAGCCCCATCTGACCGGCGCTTGGTCATTACGAAAACCTTAGGAATGTCTTCACATTTCCATTTTCTAATTGAACCTGCACTGGTGCTCTTTATTAGGGTGGGGGCCGGGAGGGCGGGAGGGAATCATAGTATGCAACCACAACTCTCACCTTCATGGTCGTGGCACGCTCGGGCACGTGTTTATGGGCTTTGGGATGCTTCTGCCTTCTCAGTTGTAGACTTTGGATTGTATGGAAGACATTTCTTTTGTTGTTAATATTGAGAGTGTCTACCCAGGCCACAGAATCTCTAGCTCATGTCTCTTACTCCTTTTCTTCTAGAGTTGTGTTGTGCAACACAGCCGCACGTCCTGTTTGCCATGGTTCGGATTTACCTGTGTGCTCACACCAGAGACCTTAATCAGCCCATGTCAATCCTAACGCATTACTTTTATCAGTTACTTTTGAAAAAACAACCATGTACAGCACTGGCTTCACCAACTAAACACTATTGGCTAACATGTGTTTACGAATTCTTATTTGTGACATATACCAAAGGTTCAAAACCTGTTGTTCTCTCCCGCTCTTTGCTCTTATTGATTTAAGTGCCATACTGTACCGCTCACACCCACTGTGTATACAGTGAAAACATTGGCCAAGAAGAATATTTGGGTAATATGATTTTATGAAACCCTCCATTTCCTTTCAATTCTCATGATCATTTTTGGGTTAGTGATGGACACGGTGTAATATACAATGGAGGATTTGTTTAAAATAAAGTTCTTGCCTTTTTTTTGTAAAATGGGAAGAGTCTGTATTTTTCTGTCTTGATTGGGGTTTTATTACTCTAAGTAAATGTTCAGAAATCTTAGCATGCAAAACAGAGGAACAGTAAAACCACGAACAGAGGAAAAGATTGGGGTACATCACTGTTCTGCATTTTATTAGCTTATATTAGCCATACAAGGAAGGAGGGGTTTCCCGGTGACATGTCCACACGTACATCAAGGTACCTGGCCAGTGGCTGGCACTTGGTACTGATGTTTAGACGCAGATGGTGAGGTATTCAACCAGTTGTGTTTACTAACTCCTTCCTGCTCTGAGCCGACATTTCTCTGCTTGTCTGTTTCTTATCATGCAAGCAGCAGTACCATATCACAGTCACACATTCTCAGACTCGAGTTTTTTCCCCTTCCCACCAGGTTCTTACCAGTGTATGTGTAGACTGTTTTGGACATGCGCAGTTCGCCCTGTGCTAATCCAGTACTAACCCCAGTGTCACACAGAACCCCCTGGATGGGTGCTGCCCAGGAGAATTTTGTGCAGAGATGGAACTTCCTTCTGTGCCAGGTGCCCCTGTGGCAGGCTCGTGGGACTCCGGAGCTCTTAACAAGAGGCCCGTGCGGTTGGGCAGCAGAATTTCTCTTGTTATTTAAGTTCAGTTAAATGGCCTTCTGTAGTTAGTGATGGCTCTAGACTTTTCATCAGCATGTGTTCTAGGTCTTCGCTGGGAGTTGGTTGGTCCTTTGCATTACCAGTTCTGGTGTTTTCCTCTGGCATGGGTACCATTCCATCATCTAATTTACATAAACCCTGGAGTGGAAGGTTGGGAAGCAATGTGTAATTTCCTGGAACATTCTTTCTCCTTAACACCTCAACAGTAGAGCACAGATGTTAATGTTAGAAGGAAACATGGTCTGTTTGAATCGATAGGTTTTCATCCGCAGCATAAACAAGCAATTGAAGGTGACTATTTTTGAGTAAAGGCACAGATTCTCCTCTGGCTTCTGTTTGGTAAGCTAAAAATGTTTCAAGACACCTCCAGAGATGGAGGCAGTGTGGCTGCAAGCTCTTAGCATATGTTTGGGTGTGAAAGCAATAGTAATCTGTGTGGAAAACAAGGCCTGTTGTGTTTATGTCTTGATGTTGGATTAGGAGAATGTTGGCGTTTCCTGGTAGAAACGCAGCCCATATCAGTAGGGCTGATCTATTTCAGTTGTTTGTGTTTCCAAGCAGTGCAAGTGGCAAGATGATCAACTCACTTCTCAGCCTTGGAGATGGACACGCCCCTCCCAGCACACACCCGCCCCTCACTTTCTGTCCACTGAAGAAAACACGCCGAAGACTCCATGTTTTGCACAGTGACCTGACCGGCGTCATCTGTGCTTTGTGAGAGGTAAGCACAGAAAGATTATTTTATTTTTGCCAGTCACAGGACTTGAACTCAGGGCTTAGGCGCTGCCCCTGAGCTTTTCTTGCTCAAGGCTAGTGCTCTACCACTTTGAGCCTCAGCTCCATGAACCGTGGTTAGTTGGAAATAAGAGTCTCATGGTCTTCACTGTACAGACTGGCTTTGAACTGCAGTCCTCAGAGCTCAGCCTTCTGAGCAACTAGGATTAACAGGCATGAGCCACCAGTGCCCAGCTGAGAGATTCTTTTAAATTTAACAGCCTTTGGTGAAGGCTGGCCTCCTGATGAAGAGTGTGTTCTTGCATGTGTGTGTACATGTATGTGTGTATGCATGTGTGCATACCTGCGTGTGTCCTGGTGAGATTGTGGATGCCAGTATATGAACTGGTTTAAAAATTTGGAGAATAAGCTGGTGCCGGTGGCTCACGCCTGTCATCCTAGCTACTCAGGAGGCTGAGATCTGAGGGTTCAAAGCCAGCCTGGGCAGGAAAGTCCGTGAGACTCTTATCTCCAATTAACTCAGAAGTGGCGCTGTGGCTCAAGTGGTAGAGCACGCTAGCCTTGAGCTGAAGAGCTGAGGGACAGCGCCCAGATCCAGAGTTCAAGACCCACAACTGACCAAAAATAAAAAATAGTTTGGTGAATAGATGGAGTAATATACTTAAATTGAGGAAAGAAAAACTGAAAGTGCAGAATTTGTAAGATCTCCAAAAAACCATGTGTGTGTGCATGTGTGAATGCACGCATACACACGCACGTATCAGTGTTGGGGCTTGAACTCAGGGCTTGGGAGCTGACCCTTAGCTTTTTTGCCCTTGAGCCACAGTTCCACTTCTGCTTTTTAATGGTTAGCTGGAGATAAGCATCTCATGGACTTTCCTGCCCACGCTGTGAACCTCCATCTTCAGTTCTCAGCCTCCTGAGAGCTAGGATTACAGGTGTGAGCCACCAGTGCCCAGCAAATGCTCAAATATTTAAAAGGTGAACAGACATATGCTGTCCACAGAGGACACAGGGAAGGAAATGACTGGATTTATCATCAAAGGCAGGATCGTGGGACACGCGCTTGCAATCCAAACTTGCTCATCACTTGGGGCTGAGACAAGAGGGTGGCAAGTTTGCGACCAGCCTGAGCCACACAGTGAGACCCTGTTCCATAGTGAGAGAGAGACATCCCAGAGTCCTCCCCGTCCCAGAGTCCTCCCTGTTCCAGAGTCCTCCCCGTCCCAGAGTCCTCCCCGAACAAATCCCAGCTGAGACACTCAGAAAAGCGAGCACAGCCGTCTCCTCGCTGAAAACCCATTCTCTACCCTATCTTCATTCCAAATGAATCACTTTCTTTAGAGACCTCACCTCTGAAGATGATCGTATCCTGTGGTACTGGGTGTTAGAGCTTCTATGTGTAATACTGAGAAGACACAGTTCTGTCTGTGACTGGAGGTGGGTATGGTTGAGAGGACTATGCTGTGTGGTAAAATGTGAGGGAGGGGCAGGGTCGCTGGCTGAGTGGAACACCGGTCTGTCCTGGGAAACGTGAGCTATGTCAGCACCTTTGCTTACAATAAAGACCCAGTGAGCACCTGCTCGAGGGGCGGGAGCCTGGGGATAGGAGGATCAGAGACCTTGAGACACTCCCTGGAAAAGCAACGTCTCAGACAAAATGGTGTCAAAACTCACACGGACAGAAATGGAAGAACACTGCTTCAAACTTACCTTGCCCCCCGTCCCACTCCGGATCCCCATTCCAGGACGCCGGACGCCGTGGGCTAGACGTGACTATTTTTAAATTGTGCTCCGAGGGTCAGCCAGGCCAAGCATGTTTGTGCTGTGACCACCCCCGGGCGATACGGATTGAGTGCTGGCTGAGCAGGTCTGGCTGAACCCGGGCTGCATGAGTCACTGCGGGGGACGGGCCCGCTGCCCAGCCCCTGCAAGGACACGGACGTGGCCCTGGCCGTCGGCATGCAGCCTTCTCTGCGGCTCAGACCCGCTGTCCCTCCACCAGCCGGTGCTCTGAATCCCTGGAGGCAAATGGAGCCATGGGAGATGACCGGCTCCTCTCCCTGACCCCGCGGCCTCGCGGCTTGCCCTAGAACATATTTGTTTAACTTAATAAAGGCCGTATGGATCATGTCCCCTCTCCCCACCCCCCTGTTCCAGCTTCCTTTCCCTTGAAATGCCCCAATCTCCCCAAATAGTAAGCAATCAACGGAAAGCCATTCGATTCAATTCCACCATGCCTGGAGCACTCACGGCGTGTGGGACCCCGGACAGGCATGACAGGAAACCCAGGAGCTGGGCGTGGGAGGCCGGGGCTTGTGTGTGAAGTGAGGAGCCGTGTGCGGGGCCGGGCAGCCTCAGCTCAGGCCCGGCTTGTGGGTACCAGCGCTGTACCTGTGTGCACAGGACACCCGCGCGCCCCCCACTTCCATGGGCACAGCGATGGCGCGGCCTGACTGGGCTGAGGACAGGGCCTGGGGACCAGACTCAGACATCTCAGCCACCGGCAGAAACTGGTTAAATTCCTAGAAGCCGTGACCTGGTTTTGATTTTCTAAGTATGGCAAATCTGGGCGTTGGTCAGGGCCTGCAGCAGGGATAAGGCCTGGAGACCTGGGATAGATTTGGAGAGGACAGATGGGGTTAAGCGGTTTGACTCTGCCATTCTCAGGGGCTGAGGGCGGGTGGGGAACTGCCCAGAAATTGCCAGCTCTGGCAGGAGGAGCTGGGGCCCGGCAGGAGGCTGGAGAGATGTGCGTTTATCCCACAGAGCCGGGCATCTACATTGCAGTCCAGACTGGCACAAAGCTGGCACGGAGGTAGGTTCCCTCGGAGAAGAGGCGTTAGAGATGCAGGTGAGCACCCGCCTCCCGAAGGAGCCTGGGAAATGGAGGTTTTCTTCTGCCTGGAGTTGGGGCAGTGGGGAGTGAGGTCGGAGCGGCGCATCCTCTGTGCAGACCACGCAGAGCCAGCAGTGTGGACGCTGAAGTGAGTGGACAATGTGAGGAGACACGCTCCCGCAGGCGCCCCGCCCCCGCCGGCCCCAGCGCTGCTCAGTGCCCAGGGCGGCAGCCGCACTGTCCCGTCCCGTCATGCAGAAGAGGCTCCTGTGCCCAGCTCAGGGGCAGCACGTGTCAGTCTCCGCGGCGGCGATTGGGGCGGATTGGCTGGGTGACGGCTGGGATTTGTCAGCGCGGCCCGATGACGGTTAGTGGGAGTTTAGTCTCCTAAATCCCAGAACCGGGATTGGCCACCCTGACCTTTCTGCTGTCAATTGGTACAATATTTCAGAATCACTTAGGACAGATTAAGCGTTG